>NC_135087.1:1620000-2337500 GCF_051107435.1 Chaetodon auriga
AGAGGCTGGAAATCGAGAAGAAAACTCATCTGAACAGACAGGAAAAACATGCTGAACAGACACAAACGTCAAGATTCAAATTGTACCAGTGAAACCAAATTTAGGCAAACAAAACGTCTCTGAGAGTCTGTCCAATGTTAGAACTTACAGACAAACAATCCACAGTTTCATCCTACAGTCACCTCTTTATTCAAACAACAGCAGAACAGCTGCTGTTTCCCACAGCTGATCACTGAACATGGTAAAACTACAGTGAACACAGCAGGTCAAAGTCGAGCCACTCGCAGCCCTCTGCGACCGACTGCCTGCAGCTCAACCACAAACATGTTCATCAAACTGTCTCATCTGAATACTTTGAAGGTCTTCACAGGTCAAAAATGTTCTACCTCATCAGAATTGAATGATTTTCCAACATCTGCAGCAGATTCAGAAGTTATGCTTCATGTTTTTTACGTGCTGTTTCACGGCAGCTTCAGCTGCTGCATCAAAACAGAGCAGACCGGAAAACAGCTGCAGCCGAGCCGAGCATCTCCAAACTCCCCGCAGGACTTCAAGTACTCGTCATCCTCCAGTTTAACGCTGCGGTCCTCGTATTCTTCCTCGGTGTGCACAAACACACCTTGTAGGTAGAAGAAATGAAGCTTTTGTTTAAAGAGAGCTCCTCCGTGTTCCT
Organism: Chaetodon auriga; assembly: GCF_051107435.1. NCBI lineage: Eukaryota > Metazoa > Chordata > Actinopteri > Chaetodontiformes > Chaetodontidae > Chaetodon > Chaetodon auriga. The sequence continues at coordinate 1,620,674 of NC_135087.1, forward strand.
ACAATTCTCTATCATTTCTCTAATTCAGTGAATTCTTTGCAGGAAAAATTTATAGGAAATGATTGATAAGTTACAGATCACATTTACCTGTCCTAGGACAGGTTAACAGGTAATAAGCTGGAGGACCTGTGGACACCTCTAGTCCACCTGCAGTCATTTAAACTTGAGACAAACCTGCCTGTCAAAGCACTCGTCCCAGTAGAAAAATATTGGCATATTTAACAAGAGCCACAACGACCACAGCAGACTACAGGATGGAACCTGAGAGCATCGCAGTGAGGAGCCAGCACACAGATCAAAACCAAAGTCAGACTCCTCATTTCCTGTGAGAAACAGGCAGCGAGGAGGTCAAAGGTCAAACAGACACAGCAGCCTGGCTGCAGAGAAATCACAGGAGAGAAGAAGAAGGAGGAGGAGGAGGAGGAGGAGGAGGAGGAGAGACAGAAAATGAAAGTGAAAGCAAGATGAAATGAAAAAAGAGACTGAAGGAGGAAGAGGGAGCACCAGAGAGACGAGAGAGGGTCAAAGAAAGAGAAGAAGAAGAAGAGGACGAAGAAGAAGAAGAAGTAGAGGACGAAGAAGAAGAAGAAGAAGAGGATAAAGAAGAAGAAGAAGAAGAGGACGAAGAAGAAGAAGAAGAAGAGGACGAAGAAGAAGAAGATATGACTTATTTTCCAAGAGAAGAAGAACAAGCCTCACTGTCTCAGTAAGACTCTCATTAAAGTAAGTGTGCCTGTGTGTGTGTGTGCCTGTGTGTATTTTTGGCTCATTAATCTGCTGTCGTCAGCCTGCCGCTTTCAGCACTCAGCATCAGTAATATACCACCAGGAAAAACACACACACACACACACACACACACACACACACACACACACACACACACACAGCAAAGTGTAGATGTCTGACAGCATCCTGGGGCTGAAAAAAGCCTCTTAAGAGTGTGTGATGTGACAGAAAGCTGTGTGTGTGTAAACTTAACGAAACTTCTGCAGCTCGAATGAGAGGTGAAGAGAGAGAGTGTGTGTGTGTGTGTGTGTGAGTGTGTGTGTGTGTGTGTGTGTGTGAGTGTGTGTGAGTGTGAGACGTTTTAACCAACAGTCCTCATCACTTCAAAGAGCTGACTGAGGGCTCAGACGTGGTTTTGAGGTTTAGGTTAGACTGAGCTTTAGGTCAGGTTTAGACATTTAGTTGTGACTAAGGTTAAGGTCAGGCTTAGGGTCAGGCTTAGGACAAACATGTCATCAGCGTGCTGGGCCCGGCAGGTATCAGGAACAGCCTGATGCCTGGCAGCTCAGGTGTTTCTCAGACCTGCAGGTGTGTTCCTGTGTGTGTCTGCTCTTACTTGCCGCCTCCACCAGCTCTGGGTGCAGACTGTAGGGGATCAGCGGATCCGGCAGGTCGGCGAAGAAGGCCTTCAGCGCTCCGGCGGCGGCGTTCACCGCCACGTCCATGGCCACAAAGTCAATGCTGTGATCTACAAAGAGAGAGAGAGTTTGATTTTCCACCATCTGCAGCGGATTCACAGGGTTGTTCTTCGTGTTTCACAGCAGCTTCAGACGCAGTCGAGCGCTCGCTTCAGCCTCTGCAGCGCAAACAGAGCAAACAGCCTCTGGACGATGAGATCAAACTCACGGTGCTCTAAACTCTCTGCAGGACTCCTCCAGTTTAACATCGCGCTCCTCAAGTTCTTCCTCCGTGTAAACAAACACAACGCCGGCTTCCTTTAGCTGCTTATCATCGTCTTTCAGGCAAACTTCAGCGTACTAACGCACCTATTGCTCCTATAATTAGGACCAAACAATTCTCTAAAGGGAAAACTTCACAGGACAAGACTGACAAATGACAGATAGCTGAAGCAAAGCATTACTAATGTAAATAACATTTTACCAAATTATCTGCTTTCCATGGTAGAAAGGGAGGAATTGTACACACATGAGCTAAAAATGGGGTTTTAAATGTGTTAAACAGTTAAAGCAGCTTTAACACAGCAGCTCTGGTCAGGCTGAGGTGTTAGCTTAGCTAATAGCGCACAACACAAAGCTTTAGCTGAGATCATATTTGATGCACACGTCTCTGGTTAATTAAAGTAAACTGAATCAAGAAGTGGAGTTCGTTAACATCACTTTCATCCTTCCTTTGGACCGCAGCTTAGTCTGTTTTACGTCATACTCGAGTTAAAAACGCAAAACTCTTTTTAGAAGAGTGGATTTCCACAGCAGACTGGTGCATCAATAAAAATCACAAATGCATTTTGTCCCACAGCCCAATAAATAAATAAATAAATAAATAAATAAATAAGTTAAAAAAGTCTCTTTCTGTTTGTAGTCGAGCTGATCGTCGAGCAGCAGAGGACACGGCAGTTTGATGCATCTCTGCAGACTTTCTTTACACAATTCACAGTTTAATTATTCATTAATAGGCATTTTTCAATAATGTACATCATCCTGAGCCGTTTTGATGGTCCAAAGACGAGACACTGCGTAGCTCAGCTGAGTTCACCTCTGTATGTTCAAGCCACGTCAGGCCCGGGTTCGATAGCCCTCGCTGATCCATTCAGATGAGACTTTAACGGGTCGATGCTCCAGTTTGAAAGGATATCAAAGAGCTCGTGAGCGTCTGTGTTGCGGCAGCGAAGTTCACAGCGGAGCTTTGTGTCCGAGCAGCAGAACAGAGCCGCTCTCTGACGGAGGCTAACAGAGGTTATCATCAGTGTGCGTGGAGGCACAGAGGCCTGAGTGTTTGACGGAGCTCCACCAGAACACACGTCCAGCTCAAACAGGCGTTTTCATGCTCTGTTATTCCTGTGGACAGAGGAGGGAAGCTCCGGCCTGACTTCATTTTTCTGTTTGGAAAAACAAAGTTGTGGCTGTATTCAAACACAAAGAAACAGCAGGTCGGGTCGTGTCCTCAGGCCGGAGCTGGACATCAGACTGGTGCCGGCTTTCTCATCAACGCCCAGCAAAAATACCACGAAATGACGGCTTGTGAAAGACAACAAAACCAGCCATCAGTTAGCAGAGACACAGGACGAGAGAGAAGTATACATCACTTCCTGTTTTGACACACTGACGACAGGAAGGAGGAGAAAGAGGGAGGAGAGAAGGGAGAGAGAACGAGGACAGAGCCCTGAGGTAACATGACAGCTGTCACAGCCAATCTGAAAGACTGGCAAAACACGCACGCACGCACGCACACGCACACACACACACGCACACACACGCACGCACACGCACGCACGCACACACACACGCATGCACGCACGCGCGCACACACACACGCACGCACGCGCACACACACACACGCGCGCGCGCGCACACACACACACACACACACACGGACACGCACACACACACACACACGGACATGCACACACACGGACATGCACACACATGCACTTGAGCTCAGTGGAAATAATCTCAAGGAAACCAAGAGATAGGAAGGGAGGAAGTGAGGGGAGATAGAAGAAGAAATACACAAATAAAAGAAAGGCAGAGGAGGAAGGAGAGGATGGAGGAGCAAGGAGACAAAATACAGGCATTACAGGAAGGAGGGACACACAAGGAGGACGAGACAAAGAAAAAGGAGGAGAGAGAATCAAAGAGGAGGACGGATGAGCGAGAAGAAGAGGAACGAGGAGGAGAAGCTGGGGGAGCCGTCCGCGCTCGCTGTCAGAGGAGCTAACATGGATCTGATGGAGCTGCAGCAAGGAGGAGGAGGACCGCAGGAGGCGCGCGAGGGTCGAAACACAAACACACAACTGGGAAAAGTCGCCTACGGCAAGTCCAGAGGGATAAACCTGTAGATGAGTCCACCTTAAGAGCAGCAGCTCCGATCTCAGACACGCTCCGTTTGATTTGGTTTTCTGGGACAAATGATCAGATAATTATTAAAAGATTTATCAGAGCTGTTAACATCTAAGATGCACATGAAGAAGAAGAACGCACCAAATGACCGAACGGAGCCGGAAACATAAATCATTTCACTTCCATCTCTTCTGTGCAGACATACAGCAGAAACACATTTAAGTTAAACACCTTCACGTGAAGCTTCTTGTTACGTGCTGCTTGACGAAGGCCACCAGCTGAAACTTGAAACCTGATCTTTATGCTGTAAGTGTTTCACAGCAGAGTCGCCTCATTGTTTTAACAAGGCCGTGCCGCAGACGTCACATGTTATCATTTCCAGGAAAAGTCGGCCCGCTCACGAACGCCTCTCCTCGCCTTTGCTCCGTGAGCTGGGACGCTTTTATGGAAAGAAAAGCGCTGAAATGCTTTCTTGGCACGCGTGACCGCACGTTTTCAACACGTCACACGCTTCTTTAAGTCAACGGCTCGAGACGTGTGAGAGCTGCGAGGACATGACGACGGCGCAGTCTGTCTTCAAACAATCATTCCTCCTTTAGGATACAAACGATCACTCATTAAAGGCTCTTCATGGTCAAGCTACGGAGCTGAGGCGTCTTTCATTTGAACCTGATGACAAACGCTGACAAACACCAAAGAGGAATCAGGCGATCAGTGATGGACGATAAGTGAGAGGACGATGGTTTCTCCTCCACGTTTCACCTCCTGGCTGTGACAGGACGGGCGGCGCTGACTGCGAGCTGGTGATTTCTGCCCTCCGTCACTTTATTTATTCTCAGAGCTGCCTGGCGGCTCACGGCGCTCATGTGGGGCATGTGTTTCTCTTTAAGTGCTTCTGCTGCGGGTTGGATTTACTGCACACATCACACAAACGCCACCCGATTGGGAACATGTTTCCAAGGAACTCCTGAGTTCTTAAAAGTTCATGGGAAAATAATTTGGACTCACGAAGTGCGAGAATAACGAGAACCACCGGCCTCTGCGCTTTGAAGCTGCGCTGACACACACGTGATGCTTCTTTGGGTTTTCAGGTAGCTGAAGGTGTGTTTATGGCTCAGTGCAGGTGTGTGTTTGAGTGCCTCACCTTGATCAAACTGTTTCTGGATGTTGTCCTGGTCCGTCTTGTTCCCGCTGACGCGATACAGCCCCTCTGTGGTCAGACCTGCCAACACAAACAACCTTCAGGTCAGTCGCGGCTCGGACGGATTCACTCATGGACTTTAAGCAGCGACGCACACAAAAACTCTGCTGGCTTTCAGCAGACGGCCAACGGGAGCTGGGTAATTGGTTTCAGCTAATGTGGTTTCCAGTTACCGCAGAGTGAGATGTTTTTCTGGATTAAGCCTATAAACGTTCATGCCATGAATTCCCGAGCTTCTCTCTCTCGGGTCCATCAGCCTGACACAGAGCTCCCTGTTCATCCGACTGATTTCACTTCTTCTCATCTAAAACTTCATTTCTGTTTCCTGTTCATGTGCAGCCTCACTGTCGTCCTTTGAGGGTCACGTGCACCAGGCCGCCAGCTGACCCTCGTGCAGCCACCATGAAAACACATAAATACACATAGATGATGCTAAACGTGCTTCCCGTCCTGCCGCTCGGGCTTTGAGTGGAGTTATTGATCAGGAAGAGGAGCTGAGCTGCCAGCCGCCAACACATCGACATCACAATCACCGAACAGCAGACAGCAGATTCACGCAGCTCTAAATATGAAGCTCGTAGTTATCAGTGAAGGTGACGTGTGCGGCGGAGAGGAGGAGGAGGAAAGAGGAGGAAGCAGCTCTGAGAGCACGTACAGGTGGACGATGTCCATTTTAGATGACTTCTAGTGCTCATAGGTGTGATTTACTCTGCGTTTCTTCTCTATATCGTCTTTATTTCTTTTGTTGTCATTTGTCTGAAACCGTTAATGAGTACTTGGCTTATTGTCTGCTGCTGCACTGAAGCATAAAACACAACATATTTATTGTTCTTTGGGGTCATATGCTTTGACAGCCTGCTAATAAATTTAGTAAACACTGAACTGTGAGTCAGGCGTAATAAGCTCTGTGAGCTTCAGGCGACAACTTTTGCTGAGATTTGTTTCTGACATGATTTTCTGTCTCTTTAAGCTTTCAGGTGCATGACGGTTTTCAGTCGTACACGATTTAACTAAATGTCATATTAATTCCCCAAAGATGTCATGACAATAGACTGTGGTCCAACACATAACGACGGTGTGCTTCACAAACGCTGCAGCTCCTCCAGCATTTACATGTATTCATGAATCAACATCAAACAGCTGTGAAACAACACGAACCATCACTTACACAGAAGAGGCTGTTTCAACCTGAAGCTGGCAGACAAACAGTCCCTGAACAAATTAGTCATTTTGTGTTGGAGCCTTCAGCTGGTCTGAGAGCAGCGTTTGTTAGCGTCTCTGACCATAAATATCACAGCCAGCTGGCACCTGACAGCTGATCTCAGACCAGCACATATGGACGCAGAGTGTCTTAATTAGGGCTATAATGTGTGTTCTGGCTTAAAGGATGAACACAACACACACGCACACACACACACACACACGCACACACACACACACACACACACACACACACACACACACACACACACACAATCCATACAGGTTGTAGTTCTGCTCTGTTGCTGCTGCAAGGTCATCCACACTGCAGTATACATGCCTGTGTGTGTGTGTGTGTGTGTGTGTGTGTGTGTGTGTGTGTGTGTGTGTGTGTGTGTGTGTGTGTGATGTCCCTGCAGAGGCAGTTAAGCAGAGACAGTATTATGTAAATTCAGCTTTAATGGATTCAAGTAAATCATGTCAAGTGTGAGCAACTGTGGGAGAGAGTGTGTGTTCACTGCTTTCTGGGTGTTTTATCTGTGCCTGTTTGTGTCTTTGTGTGTGTTTCTGAACACGTCTGTGTGCGTGTGTGTGTGTGCTTGTCATGAGCACGTCGACTCAGGTGTGTGTCAGAACACTTCGTCTCTTAAGTTAAATCTGAGGAAAGCTTTTTCGCTAAATGACCTCAGTCTAATCAGGCGCCCACTCAACCCAGTTTGTGTATGTACACGTGTGTGTGTGTGTGTGTGTGTGTGTTGTGGCACTGCCTCACACAGTCAGCAGAATGTCTAAGCTCAGAAAACAGAGTGGGTGGAAACTGGAAAGCCTTCCATATGTTCTACTGCAGTATATTCAATATGCTTAGATAGCTATATCTGTGAGGACCGCTGAGCGTCTCCACAGAGGACAACCCGAAGCTTCGACCGTCAGACCGACGACACGCGGACATCAGGTAAACTCCACAGTCGAGCGACGTTTGTGTCAACGTGTGAATTCATCTGAAGCCTCTGAGTCACCGCCGTGCAGCTTTAACCTGAGCACACGTTAACTCGGCGACGACACTTCAGCGTTTCACAGGAAGGCCAACACCGAGACGTCGACCAGAAACCACAAAAACGTCCAGCGAGAAGCTCGTTCCTCAAGTGGAATCTCAGTGGCTGGGACCAGAAAATGAGCTGAGAACAGCTCACACTGAACCACGAGCTGGGAAGCTTTTATTTCTGTAGTATTTCCTGACATTAGACCAAAATCTCTGTTTATACTAACATTAATCCTTCGACCTGAAATCCATCAGACGACGAATGAGCTGACAAACCTTCACTGCCTTTCATTTTCTTTACATTTGACACAGTGAAGACACAATAAGGAGTTACAACCACGAACACGTTATTTACCATCTAAAAGTTTGGATTCTGTGCGTGTATCAGACACTTCAGCTCTGTAATACTGTGCAGTATTTCAACGTGTTTTTCTTCAGAAGTATTTTAAAATCCAGTGAAAACGCCACTTGAATTTCTTGGAAAACGGAAACTCATCACATGAAGGAAGGAATGTTCACGAATCAGCCAAAACTACCAGGAAACAAACAAACACGTGTGTGTACACAATTATTTTTCTCTGTCTGAACCCCTGCAGTGTTTCCCAGCTGATGACATCACTTCACACAGGCAGCTCATTTTTACTATTCCTTCATGGGCCCTGAACGCAGCGTCCCTCATTCACCTCTGACCTTAAAATGACCGATCACCCCGTACATCTCTGTGTCCTTGTGAGGACATTTGATTCTCAACAGGATGTAACACAAAGCACAGACACACACGCACACGCACACGCACGCGCGCACGCGCACACGCGCACACACACACACACACACACACACACACACACACACACACACACACACCGGACCTGAGGGGAAGGAAGCTAACAGTGCAGCTCATGTTTGCATGTTGGGATCTGATAAGACTCGTCCTGCTGTGATATGATCTAATATCCTGATACACACACACACACACACACACACACACACACACACACACACACACACTGTATCACTCGTCCTCTCTTCACTCTTTTCGTCTGTCTCTATCTTATTCCAAAGCTGTCTCACTGTCTCTCCTTCCACCTGTGTCCGTCTGTCTGTCCCCTCGTCCGTCCCTCTGTCCGTCCGTCCATTGGCCACTTGCCACAGTTACTTTATTGCTGTGACAACAATCTGCGGTGGGAGGCGACGGGAAGCCAGTTCAATAAGTGAAAGTCAATCATCGGCTATTTTTAACTCTTATTTTACCAGGCAGCGACACACACATGCCCACACACACACACAAACAGGAACACGAGTGTGTGTTACTTCCTTTCATCCCCTTCTGAAAGTCAGAGCTGACACTGACGAATGGTGCAACTCGTCAGTTCAAGGCCTGTTTTCTAAGGCAATCTAAAGGCTACCTGCAGATAAAAGCTGCGCGCTGCGCTGATGAGGATGAATGACTCAGACCAAAGTGAAGGATGATTTAGACCATTCCAACAAACACTGTGATCGTCCATTGATCATCCTTTCCTGGTAAGTAGAAACAATGACAACATCACGAAGATGACTGCGTGCATCATGTGTTCATTAACCGTTCGACACACACCTCCTGCTCCACACACACACTCTGAAAACAGCCCTGCTGCTGTTCAGGGATTCAAACAGACTGAAAAATGAATGCAAACCATGCTGTTCTTGTCAAATCTGCACCGCTGCGCGTGGCGACCCTTGACCCCAGCCGTCTGATAACGACTCATCACGCTGAGGTGTTTACTCGTCTGGAGCACAAATGTCCGACCATGAACGCGTTATTCCCATTACGATAATGACATCAAGGTGTTGACACGACAGCCTCGACAGCGCAGAGATAATCAGATTAGAGATAAAGTAGCTGAACGCGTAAACAAACTCTGCTGTGAACTGAGCGTTATTCTCTGAGCAGCCACAGACTGAACCTCCGCACGGGAACAGGAAGCCATTTTTAACAACATCTAACAATTTCCAGGTCAACAGTGTTTTATTCACACATCACACGTTAAGCTGCCATTGTATTTCGTCCTTGCTGGATTCTGCACACACAAAGCCTGATACGTCTTCTTCCTCTGTACCATAGAGGTCCATTGTTGTCCACAAACTATTAAAAACACCGTGAGCCAAACTGGCTGTTCCTTCATTACCATGAACAGTGTGTCACCAAGAAAGACCGAAAGACTTGTCAGGGTCAACTTCACTCACACTCACACACACACACACACACACACACACACACGCGCGCGCGCGCGCACACATGCACACACGCACACACACACGCACGCACGCACGCACGCACGCACACACACACGCACACACGCACGCACACGCACGCACACGCACGCACACACACACACACACCGTCGTTGGCCAAAGCCGACAGTAAACACGATCTGCTGCTCCCACTTCATACCAGCGATCCCAGCCCACATGTTCCAGTGTCTCATGTCTCACATCCAGGACGTTTAAGTCTTATTCCCCTCATTATAAATGGGATAAGACACGCGAACATGGACTGACTCCTATAAGGAAGACGAATGCGCAGGTAAAAGCGCCAGTTTTCCCAGAGGAGACCAAACACGGCTTTTTCCCACAATCCTCAGACTGAGAAACGAGCTGAGCTCTCCGGTCTGGAAGTCATTCTGCTGCTGATACTCTCCTCCAGAGAGCAGAGTGTGTGTGTGTGTGTGTGTGCGCGCGTGTGTAGCTTTATGTGTATGGAACTAATGACTGAAGGTGAGCACTTTCTTTGTCTTTCTTACACACACGCACATGCACACACACACTGAGCTGTGGTCTGGTGGAGTCATCAGTTTCTGTTGGTGTGTTAATTTAATGACTGGCCCTCCACATAACCATGGGTCAATATAAATCAATACACAGGCCGCAAGGAGAGAGAGTGCGAGTGTGTGTGTGGACGTATGATTTAATATCTGGGCACCTTGGGTAATGAGATCCACACACACACACACACACACACACACACACACACACACACACACACACTCTGCAGACAACAGGCCCACAGCTGCAGTCTGCTCTCAGCCTGAGATCCTTCCAGTGTGCAGCGACAGTAAATCACAGTTTCATCAAATGTACAGTTTCGGTTTGTCTGCGCTGAACAAAGACGGCCGGTCCGATTCTCCGAGGCCGAGTTTCTCTGCAGCTGCGTCGTCGGACTAAAAACTAGAAAACCTGCGACGAGCAGGGCTGCAGAGGGGAGCGAGCTGCAGCAGATGACATCTCATGTTACTGTAATTTCAGAGGCAAATCAGCTCAAACAGCCGGACTGTAAGACCACCGATGGAACATCAAGCAACCCTCAGGACATACGAGACGCATCAGCATCCAGATCAGGATGTGGAAACGGTGGAATAATGGACTCTGAATCTCTGGAGGAGCCTCGTCAAGTCAAGCCGTCCTGTTTGTTTTGGCTCCGAGGCTCCAAACTACGACACAGAGCCTGGGTCACAGAGCGGGAGCGCGAAGGTTAAAAGGAATTTACCTGACGGAGCTATCAGGTTGCATCATGGGAACTGTAGTATTCTATCTGGCATTGACGCAGCTGCGCTGTGAAACCCTGCCCTTCACTTAAAGTCTGAACTGACTCCATAAAACACATTACAGTCATTTACCGTCTGCTTTTGATAAAATCAGTGCAGGGAGAGAAACGGCTGCATCTTTACATGAGATCACACAAAGGAAAGAAAGCAGAAGAGATAAAAATATAATAATGTTATATTTAGATAAAAGACAAGGCAATGATGAAAAGTTAATCAAGCAAACAACTCATCAGCGAAGAACTTCATACACAAAACACTGAATCACAAGTCACAGCATGAAGCTTTGACGGCGCTATTTAAAGACGCTTTCAGAGGCCGGGACCAGTTTCTCATCGGACCTGATCTGTGATCGGCTGAAACCGAGGAAATTTAAGTCTGAAGTCGGCAGCGCGAACGCTGGAGCTGAAAAGAAAAGAAAGATCCGACACGAGGAGGTGAAGGCCGACTGCTGAGCGGCTGATACGAGGCGAGGAGGCTGGAAGATCTTTCTGGTGTAAATGTCTCATTTACATCTTGTCGACCTGAATCTCGTCATTTTTTCTGCCAGGAGAGGAGAGAGGAGCAGACTGTTATCAGACTCCTGCAGGAGGGAGGAGGAGGTGAGCAGCTCATGAACACAAACACCAACTCCTCCTCTCCTCCACCTCCCTCTCCTCGTCTCACCGGTGTGAAGAACATGAAAGCTTCGTGTGTAAGAACAGTTACATCAGCGCGTTGTGATGCTGTCCGATCATGTGAGCTTATCTTCCTGTGGTTTTTCAAAGTAAAGGCATCAAGCAGCCTTCACATTAAAACACCTTTACTGTTTTATTTAAGAAACAAGTGCAGGAAGAGCCTGAAATCAGACCTTTACTGCAGGACATGACGAGGTGCATTCACTGACCACGTTATTGATAATCACCAATAACACTGTCAAACTGCTCAGTAAGAACTACTAAGGAAACAGCAGAGCTGCTTGGGTTTGTGACCAACAATCGGACATGTTTTTTATTAAATAACAACATATTGATATTTGAACATTCGTCTTGATTCACAGATTCCAGAGCAGCTGTTGTAAAAACTTCTCAAATGGTGACTCGACACAAATCCTATTTTGGTCCACCACCTTCTTCTCCACCATGTTTACACTCCAGCGTAAACACAGTGAAATGAACGTGTGTGTGTGACCGTCTGACAGCAGCTTTCCTTTACCTGTGATAACGTGCACCACAAACAGTCTGCAGACAGCTGTTCGCTCCTCGCGTTCAAAACACAAACACGGCTAAACTTCAGTCATCACCGCTGCTAAAAAACTGCAAACTAACACCACAAACAGCACACACTGACCTCCACACTGCCCAGCTTCCAAGTCTGAGCGTGTGTGTGTGTGTGCGTGTGTGTGTGTGTGCGTGTGCATGTGTGTGTGTGTTGACAGTAGGACAGATGCCCAGCTTTCAGGAAGCGACAGGAGCAGCCGACAACACACCCACACAGTCACACACACTAATTTCTAATGTAACAGAGACAGATGGGCCAGTATTATAAATAGAGCTGTCAGGCTGCAGCTACCTGGATACTGCTCTATTTACACAAACACACACACACACACACGTGCACACACGTTCACTTCACCTTCCGCTTTTTGATTTCAGTATTTTCTCTGATTGTTTCTCTGTACCTGCAGCAGAATTTGATGAATGATAACGAGCTCTAATAAATTAGATTTCAGTGTTTATAACAAACTGAAAAACATTCAGTAAGGAGGTTATAAGGCTGAATGTCTTGAATTTATGGCTGATTTTATTCCGGGCAGTATTTTCTAAGGAGTATTTTTAAAAGATGATGCAGTTTTTTTTGTATATTTAGTATTTACGGTGATCTGTGAGTCACATGACCGCTGTAGGGCCGCTGTGTGAAACATCAATAAACCTGAATGTGATCATTTGCTCACACGTTTCAAACACGTCGGGACAGGAGCAACAAAAGGTAAGGCCTGGTGAGGGTAAACAGGCTGATTGGTTACAGGTGAGAGGATCATGACTGGGTCTGAAAGGGGCGTCCTGGGAAGGCTCAGTCCATCATAAAGGAGGTTCACCACTTCATGAACACATGATGGATGAAGGAGATGAACACATGGACTCAGAGACATGTTGGCCCCTGTGAGCAGACAGTATATCCAATGATTTACTATGTATGCACAGGCACTGTCATTCTGTTTATCATTAGATTATTATTAGTCATGCGTTACTGTTGAGGCAGCTTTTAAAGCTTATTTTTGGTTGAAGTGGAGCTCAATCTTAAATGTTTTATACAGGCTGAAACTGCAGATTAACGTGTTGAGATTGCTGCATCTCGTTTGTAAAACATTTAACACACACACACACACACACACACACACACACACACAGCATTTATTTTTAGCAGGGCTAAGTGAAGACACAGGGGAGAAGAGGATGGAGAGAGGAGATAACGACGGGATGGGGAGGATGGAGGGAGAGTAAAGAGGGGAGAGGAGCAGGAGAGCCCACCAGGACAAAGATGAGAGGACGGAGAGGACAGAAGAAACATTTGAAGACAAAGATGAAAAGAGAGAAGGAAAGATGAAAAGAAAGGATTACAAAGGAGGCAGAGGAGAGGACAGGGACAGAGAGTCAGCACCTTGTGTTGTAAAACATGGCCGACTAAACGTCCTCCAGAGACCTTCATCAAAGCCACTGCATCATCAGACACACACACAACTACTGCTGCTGAGTGTGTGTGTGTGTGTGTGTGTGTGTGTGTGTGTGTGTGTGTGTGTGTGTGTGTGTGTGTGTGCGCGCGCTAAGCCTGCAGCAAGGTGCTCGGTGAGGTCAGTGGCTCTCAGAAAGGCGACACACTGACATGTCTGTCGCAGCAGGACTTCAAAATCCTCTCAGCACTTTTCCATTTCCAGCTGATGTCCAGCTGATGGATTCTTCTTACTTCCCGAGAGGCTTTAACGGCGTTTCTGAACGTTTTTAAATCAGGATCATTCAGAGCAGAAATAGTCCGTCGCTGTATGTGAAAAGCTGACGATTGTTATGTAAGAGCGTAATCACAGCCCAATTGCAAACCAAACACTGCCAGCTACAGTCCTAAGCCACGCACACTGTTTGTCTCCCAGCATTTACACACAAGATGTGGAACAAAAGGCAGATGTATCCTAATGCGACAAAGCTAGAAACACTCAGCGGGGAGCAGCGAGGGAGCGAGACAACGAGCACAAACTCACACTGAGGCTCGAAAAGGCTAAAAATAAAGACGCGTTCAGAGACAGAATCTCACCCTCCGCTGGTCCCATTTGGACCAAACGTGGGGGAAACGATCATTCAACGCATTCGGGATGACGCTGATCAGCGAGGATTGCAGCTGCAGCTGAAAACAAGGTGACATTTCAGTCCTGATTGGCTGAGACGAGGACGCCATCACCAGTGAGCCGGGACGTTGTTACGGCCGCCTTGTTAACAGCGAGAGACGGAGGATTTGTGGAGTTAAAGGCTGCTGGAGGATGAATCTGAGCGCAGGTCGACCTGTCAGAGGTTTAAGTCTTCCACTTCTTTTGGACCTCTTTGACACACACTGAACACTATCCGTCTGCTGGCCTTGATTTACGTCAGCCTTGTCAAAACACAGTGCGTGGAGTCATTCCTTTGAACAAACTGAAGGTAAAGTGCATCTTTCCAAGCAGCTAATTGCTCCATGTGGCTGGAAATGATGAAAAAAAAGGCTTTTTGGACGAAGGTGAAATGACATGCTTCTCTTCTTAATTCAACACATTTTCTGAAGGTTAGGTGAAGAAAAACATGGCTGCTGGTGACTGAGAGGAGACGTAAACACTGCAGTTTACACCAAAAGCCTTTTCCTTCGTGTGCTGTTTCAGCTCGACATTTGCGCCCAGCTGAGGTTGGATTAGCACATTATCCACTTTTTATCTTTTATTTATTTTGCTTTAAAGGGTTGGTTCACCCAAGCAAATAATAGACAGTTTTCACAGGGTCTATTACCTCAGAAACACAGAGTGTCTGTGGACTGAAGCAGAGAGTCTGGAGTGAAACGCTGTCGTTACTCAGCTGTGAGCGCCGCAGACTAAACTTCAAGAGAGGAAACTTATATATATGTCTCAAAACCTGTCCCAATTAAACCACAGCTATTTTCAAAAGAAGACACCACCACAGCCAAGTAAGAAAATAGACTTGTTTTTGCCATTTGGGCGATCGAACTTCACAGCGAAGATTATCAAGCTTTCATTTCTCTGTCTTTGGTGAACGGCCAGCGATGTGATCCAAGGTGTCCCAATTACAAATAACTAATGGGCGTTACCACAGGAAGGACGCTCTGATTGGTCTAAGCTCCATTTTCTCTATCAGCTTCTTCGTGCTCATGCTGAGGTCCAAGCAAACATGGCCGCTTCCTCCGTTGCTTGCTTGATATTCACTTTGCTGCTCGCCTGCTGGTTTGTTTTCAGCACACATTCACATGTTCGCTGGCGGCGGCGTGGCAGAAAACAGGAGAGAGAGATAAAAAAAAAAAGAGAGAGAGAAGGGCGACATAAGGGCTTTTCAAGGCAAACTAATGGAAGACTGAACTGCTCAAACACAGCCACAGGACACACACTCTCCCTGTCGCACACACACACATTCACACACAAGCCCCATTAGACCAGATGACTGCCTTAGAGCTAGGTGGCATCGCACTAGCCTTTTTCCTCCCTGCACACACGCACGCACGCACGCACGCACGCACGCACGCACGCACGCACGCACGCACACACACACACACACACACACACACACACACACACACACACACGATCCATCCCGAGCCAGATGTAGCCCCCGGCCTGACTCAGACCGGCCTCGTCTGTCCCCCCTAATACTCTCCTGCACACACGCTAGGGGCCATAACCAATTGCCTTAATCTAATCCTTGCACTGGCCCTCTCACTTTAAGCAATATAAAGAAGGGAGGACGGAGAGAAAGAGGGACTCCACGGCAAAATCCCTTCTTCCTCTTCTTCCTCGTTTAGTCAGCAAACAAAGAAAATGTTCATCACAGCCAGCATGTTGAGGGGTGGGCTGACAGTCTGGTTACTCTGCTCTACTCAGCTGTTTAAAGCCCCCCCGCTCCCTTTGTTTAAACACAGCTCGAGCCACAACGGCTGATTATCGTCCCGCTCGGTGAAGGCTGCTGAACGCCGCTGTGCTCCACAGCCAAAGATAAAAAGTGAAACACCCATCACAGTTTCCCAAATGACTTTATTTGGCTGAAAACAGGACAAAATCCCAGAGAAAGTCGATCTGCTGTCCCATGATGCACAGAGCAGCAGCAGCAAATCTTCATCGGGGAGCTGCAGCCAGCACATTTCTGCCATTTTAGATCTAAACTGTCGACTTGATGAACTGAATAATTGACTTAGCTGACTTATAGTTAACATGGTCACAGAAAGAAGGTCATTATTGGGAGATTGCTGAAGCCCAAAAAACAGGCAATGCATTCAATAAAGTGAGCTACAAAGCAGGACCGAGGCCACTTTCCTCTCTCTGGGGACGATCGCACACAGAGAGAACAAACGCATGAAAAGAAATAGAGAGCGCGAGCGAGGGAGGCAGAAAGAGCAAAGTTTGCCCAGAGGGAGGAGGCGCCTGAGAGAGGTTAGAGCCCCTGCTTCACCTATTCACCACGAGAAGAGAGGGAGAGATGGGTGGGTGGGGGGTGGAGGAGTGGCTGCTCGAATATTCAGCCACAGGCATCACACACACAATCACACATATGCACACGCACATTTTCCTATCTCTTAGTGTCTCTGAGTCGGTGACCAGGAAATCCACAGGGAAGAGATTAAGACCACGGGCGAGGGAGCAGGATGTGATGCCGACTGTGTGTGTGTGTGTGTGTGTGTGTGTGTGCGTGCGTGCGTGCGTGTGAGTGAGAGCGAGTGTGTGTACAATGACAAGAAATGTGAATTAAAAACTGTTTATGTGCTTAAATTTTGACAACGCTCAAGAAACTAGAATTAGGTTCTTAAGCTGCTCACGCTCACGCTCACACACACACACACACACACACACACACACACACACACACACAGCATTACTTTCTGCTCCTTCGCTCGTCGCAAAACTATCGTACCACTGCAGAGGAAGAGGGCGCAACAAGATATAACAAGATGTAATTAAAGGAGTGGCAGTCGAAGCTGAAGCGTCGAACAGAAATGCAGAAAACATGAAGGAAGTGTGACGTTTGTGTGAGTTCGATGCATTAATGCGAAGAAGGAGGTTCATCACGTCTGTGTGCAGCGATGAGGAGTTTCAATCTGCAGAAACTTTCTGTTTCATGCAGCTTCTGTAATGTGATACTTCAAAATGCGCATAAATATACGTAAGTGGAAACACAGCGAGTGTGTGTGCTTATGCACCAACACCTTCTGCAAGCACCCCCCCCCACACACACAAACACACACACACACACACACACACACACACACACACACACACACACACACACACGTGCGCACACGCACTCTATCTGCTCAGAAACCACAGGCAACATAAATAGCTCCCATCAGCTCTTGTCTCTCAGCTGGTGGTTTATTACATGTGGTTAAAACTCAACCGACCGTCGGCCGCTGTCCTCCAGTTTGTCTCTCTAACTGGGAAAACTCAACCACCTGCCTCTGACTCACAGCCCTGGAAGTGTTGGGAAGCATGGCTACAGCTGTGAGTCAGCCTGTTACCATATCACTACTGTAAAAAGGTCAAAGGTCACAGAAGCAGGTTTGTCAGAGGACTTTCTTTCCCAGCGAGCAGCAGGACGTTAATCAGTTAATCACTGCGGACTGCTGTCGTGTAAACAGCGCTGCATGAAACACCTGCTGGGGCTGAAATATCACAGGCCGCAGAGCCTCGCCGAACGCATTCATGTGAGAAAATGAAATTCACCAGCGACCCGGACATAACCGCAAAAAGGTCAAGATTTTACTCTCAGTGACTTCCTGGTTCAGTGGAGGAAAACTGGAAAGAAGAGAGATGTAATGTGTGGAAACACACCACAGAAACGACTTCTAGCTGGAGGAAAGAGCTCGACGTCCCCCGGACCAACGAGTGCAGGTGAAGACTGTGACCGCTCAGGGGACAGCTGTGGGGCTCCAGCTAACGTGTTGATCTGTTGGATCATTGTAGCTGCAGGTTGTTTGTCCTCAAAATGATGTGTTGACACGCCTCTCCTACGCAAACAGCGAGTCAGCATGGCTAATGTGACTCGCTAACTAACGTGTTAGACGAGGCTGCTTCATCACGACGGCCTTCCAGTGTTCCCTCTGTGGAAAAAGCCAAGTGTTTGGTTTGCATTCACAAAGCTGATGAGAGCACATGTGTCGTCTGGTCAGTGATGGCGTGTGGTGGGCAGGTGATGGAGGTTAGCTGGCTTCACGTGCACCGACCGCTTTGACAGAGAAAGGCCACATATTGACCTTGAAACCGATAAAATGGCTTTAAATAAAGGTTCATTCACATTTATTTTAACTGCAATCAAAGCTTCCTGACAACTATAAACCTACATTAAAGGACCTGCTGAATCATAATGTTTCAAAGCTTTGAAGTGTTAGCATTGACATTCACAATGCTGCACGGCGCTTTATTCTGAAAGGCAACAGAGTCAAAATTAAGCCGAGACGACGTGGAAACATTTGACTGAAAGCTGCAAAAAACATTTCCAAAGACAAATGAAATCAGAGCTAATCTTCCGGCTCTGTGGCCAGTCGAGTGTGAGCCAATGAAAACACTCCAGCTCGCTCTAAAAAGGTTTGAAAAATGAAAAACAAAAACAACATTGACGTGTTTTCAGCGCCAACGTCTGCATGTGATGCACGTCAACGCCGGAGCTGGAACAATGAGTCAATGAAGCTGAAAATTAACGGGGAACTATTTTGATAATTGGACTATTTTTCAGACAAAAATGACAAACATTTGCTCGCTCCAGCTCTGGGACTGTGAGGCTCGTCTGCACTTCTGTGAGAGCAAACTCTAAACCTCCGACGAGGAGACGGATGGTCGTGCAAAACAAGCGCTGCGAAGGTGTCACCTTGAGCTTCAGCAAACAATTTCCAGACATTTTCTAAACCAAACTGAAAATAGTGAAAATATTCATCAGCTGGAGCCCAAATCAACGTCCTCTGCCGCTCAGTCTGCCGTTCTGCGTTGTTTGTCTTACAGAAAGTGTTAATAATGTGAGATGTTTTTCTTCCCAGACGCACAGTAACACCAGAAGGCCACAGGTCAGACAGTCAGACCAGTCCCATCGGGCTGCTGGGAGCACTGGCCGCTCTGACCATTGAACAGGAAGCTCAGTCAGTGTGTTTCCATTGGACATGACGTCAGTCCAGCTGCCAGCAGGAAAACAACACACATGATCGCAGCACGACACACACACACAGGCAGAAAGAGGCGGGAGTGTGGAGAACGGGATGGCCGCCAACCGCCAATCAATTCTCAACTTGAACTCTCACTTGGGCTGATTTGTGCTCTCTTCTGCTGGAGCTCAGCGAGCTGCAGGCAGAGATATAACACAGAGGATGACTGACAGGGACGAGCAGAAGAACACAGCATATTAAGATCACTTGTCATCTCCTGTCAGCTGTGTTTTTGTAGCCTTTTCCATCATCCTGAACGCTCTCTGTCCAACTTCCACTGAATGACGACATTGTTGGAGCATACACTCGACGACGTGCTCTAAAATCTGTGAATTATTTTTTAGAAACCTGTGAAAATCCCACTATTCTGCTACAAAGTCAGGAGCGGTGATGTGACTTCAAAGCAGGCTGAAAATAGCCAATAATCAGCTTTGTGTGAAGGCTGCTTGACATGGCTGCTGAATAATTCTCCAGCAGAGCTCAGAGTGGAAGTTAAAAACCAGTCTGCTGGGGTTTCCCTGCCTCTCCACAGAGATACCAGATGGGCATCTGCAAAGTCTGGCATCACTACAGCAGACTGAGGGAGATCTACATGTGCAAAACAATGTTATGGACACAGGAAATTAGACATCAAGCCTGATAGTGATGTCTGTTATTTATGTGTCGACCATTAAAACTAAAAGCTTATTTATATTAAAGAATAAAACACATCATGGAAGAGAAAAGAGAAACAAGTCATAAATTTACACACTGATTTAGAAATTCTGTTCTCTTAGTTTTATTCTCGTCCTTATTCTTCTTTATTGTGTATATTTCATGTTTATGTGTACGTTTATCCTGCTGCTGCAACAAAAGAGTTTCCCAGTTGGGATCAATAAGGTAAAGTCTACGAAACGTCAGCCTTTTTGTGCCATTTTACTACTCGTGTTTCTTTCAATCAATACATTCTTCGGTGTTTACTGTCAGTAGAACATCTTTAAACTCATTTAGTGAACGGCAGCATCGTCTTAAATCTCTTTGGTCATTAATGCATTGATTGGATCATTTTTGTTGAATTCTTCTCACTCTGTCTTTTAATTTTACCAATATGATCTTTAGTATTTAATGCCCATTTAGCATCTCTAAAGCAGAAGAGCACTGGCTGTTGTGATGCTGTTGTGATTATTAAATGATTTATTCAGCGCAGCTATCAGGGGCTTTGATTCAGAAGTGATTACATGAGCAGAAACTGACTGAAAATTGCTTTCAAAATGATTTTAAAAACACAAAAAGTTCAATTCTCCTCCAAACAAACTCAGTTTAAGACTTGTTTTATGCAGTCAAATAGCCGATGGAAGTTCTTTTGAAAAGCGGCGAACAGAAACTCCTCTCCTCCCTCCACCCGTCCGTCCCTCCTCACATTAAACTAAGTGCTGGGGAAGATAACAACCAATGGGACTTCCAAATGCATCAACATCAAAAAGCTATTTAATCACTGCTCTGCTGCTCTCTCTCTCTCTCCTTTCTCCAGCCTTCGTGCCAAATACCATTTCATGTCTCTGGGGAACAGGAAACATTTAATAAAACTTCTCTAATCGAGTTCGGCAGCAGGGAGCTGTGTGGCCTCGCTCAGGCAGTCGCAGCCATCTGCTCGTCATCTCAAAGATCCCCTTCTTCTCCGAGACCCGTCGGTCAAAAGGTTTTATACTCGGACACCAAACCGATGTTCTGAGAGCTTTTATGTAAACAAACCTGACAAAAATCGACCCAATTGTGCCTTTTAGGTTTTGGCTTCAGGCCCAGATGCTGCCAGAAGTGAAGTTTGAAGGGCTGCTCGGGGTGCCAGAGAGGGCCGGGTGGTTGGATTTGACTGATATTTCATTCACTGGATGTTACAGCGAATGTTCGATTGAGGCACGGGATCATTGTGGCGGATTAAAATATATGCAGGCTGAACTGGTGCAGACTGAGCCTGGGGTGTGTGTGCTTTAGCCATTTTAACATACCAAGATGTCAGCAATTTTGGGTGAACAAAGAGCATTTTGGAGGAGGAAAACAAGTGAACCGGTGCCTCACTTACACTGCTTTGCATTCCTTTTCACCTATTTTCTGAAGCATTTTACCATCAAGACAAATGGAACAGGAGAATAACTGATTTCCATCTGTTGCGGTGCATATTTTGTTTAAAAAAAGTGTGTTTTTCAAAAAGCTGGCTCGTGCAGTGATGTGGTTTCTTAACAGTGCTGCCATGCTGCTTGAAAGGCAACATGGCAGGCATATAAAATATGAAGAATTTGCATCAGCAGCCGGCATCAGTGAGCACTCAGAGTTAATTATTCACTCCAGCGCTGTATATTAAAAAAAGGTTTTAGGAAGAGTATTCAGATCAAAGGTTACTTTATTATTTTAATGCCAGAAATGAAAAGACCATCAGGTTTCTGTCTGAATTTGACCGTCATCGGCCACTGAAACAGCATTTAGAGCATCAGGGGACGCTGACGCTCTCCTTTGCTTCAATACTGAACAACAGTTGAGCATCAAGAGCAAGCAGGACGTCTCTGTGTCTCCCTCTAGGACAGTTGGACGGTGTGACTTTCTGTTATCACGGTTGTCTCTGTAACCGCTGTCACTCCACACCGAACACGCTGCATTTTCCTCAGCAAAGGAGTCATTTTTCAGAAGCCAGTGTGTCTGAATATCTGCGCCAGTTCACAGTTAATACAAAGAGACGTTGCTGAGCGTGTGGGCGGGACACTTTGGAGAAGTACCTCGTGTCACTGCGTCTCCACTTACTAGTGATTCTCTTTTTAAAAGAATCCTTTCACCATCTTCTTCAGCTGATTTCTTTCCCAACACCTCTCTCTCAGGAGTATTATCGAGTCTCTGGGGCTCTGACCCTTCGCCTCCTTAATACTGGATTCTAGCAGAATCTGAAGTTTCCCTGCCTCTGACCTCTCTGTGTGTCGTTACGGATAACGACCAGAGCTTAATGCAGAAGATACTCAGCAGAGATTTGTACTCGACCTTGTACAGACGGGTAAAACGGCGGCCGCCTAAAAGCGTGATCCCCTGACTGCTGCGTTCTGGAGAGATGCGAGTTCAGGACTTATCACTGTGCTGTAAAGACCACACACAGATGCACCAACACACACACAGATACACAAAGCAGAGGCATGCTCAGTCCTTTAAGGCCAGCAGACAAACTCTGCTTTGGATCATTTTGACTCGTTCACGCTGACACAGGTACACGTGTACGCTCAGGTACACGCATATTTATACACTTATGCACATATTCACAGTTTCTCTAAGAATACTGTGTGTGCATGTGAGGCTGGCACACGTGAGTCCAGGGAGGATTCATGTTTTGGTCATTTTTGGTCACTGGGCAAAGATTTACTGCATCCCCATCCGAGGGGTCATAGTTTTAAAGCGGGTGTACTCACACAAACATGGACAACAGTCAGAGTACACACCATTAGCCTCCTCCTGCTGACATCTTCTTACTTTGCTGCTCCAGCCTTTCCTCACTTCCTTCCATGTTAGCTATTTGCTTGAATTAACTTGCACGGAAGGACGTTCTGTAATCCTCGACTATTTAAAGAAGCGCTTCCATGCTTAAATATCTAACCACCGATCCATGAGTATAATAAGCACAACACAGGCACACATGGATGGCTGATGGATAAAAAGATCCTAAAAGCTCTCTGTCAGCTGAAGAACAATCAGACATTAAGCTGACTGTCACAAAAAACATTTCAGGCATCGAAAATCACGTGTTGGCTGAACAGAGCTTTAATCTATAGTCCAGAGAGACAGTGAGAGACTGCAGTATGATGTGAATCACATTACAAGGGATTTCTCCATGAGGACATGCTTATCACGCTGGAATCACCTTGGGGACAAATTCAAGGACAGTGATTCTCTCTGTCTTCCTGAATAATATTTAAAGAAGGCTTACATTTGTCATTTTTGGAGGTACAAGAACATGTGATTAAATTGTCTCATCAAGCCAATGACTCCTAGTTAAAACATCCCAGGGTTTTCCTGTGGGATGTTGACAAACCTGGGTGCTCCGTTTTAAGCTAAAACACTGTTTTGAAGGCCCTTCGCTCCTTTTTCAGAAACACTGAAGGCTTTGGTGAATTTTTCTTAAAATCGACAAACCTTTAAGGGCTTGCAAGGCCCCTGGGAAGCCCGTTAGCTGCATTATAATTAGAACGTGGTGACTGGAACGCTCTGAAAATGATAACAAGCAGACCTCTGCGAACAGGAAACAGAGAGACACCGAGCGCAGAGCATGCATCACCCGTGTTTAATGCAGCATTTCATCTCAGTCTCTTTAACAGCTCTTCGACGCTACACACTTCATACAACAGTCTTGACACAGACCTGCGCTTAATTAGCCGATTCCTGGAAAATGTCACCTCGAGTGTTTGCCCTAAAACTCCAGAGAAGTTCTGCATCGGCACTAAATGCAGCAGGTTGGAAGGAGCTGACGTACACACCACGTGGCACCGTCTTATCACTTACACAAACCCACCAAATAAAGGTCACACACAGAATCACAGTTTCACGTCTTCACACTTTCAGTCACATTTACAGCCACGCTCCATCTCTCTCTCTCACACACACACACACACACACACACACACACACACACACACACACACACACACATAATTCACAGCTTTTCCTCTCACACTTTCTGGTCTGCAACCAAAGACACCACAAACAGCTATCATCACCTCTCTGCCTCTGCGCCTCTCAGCTGGCAGCTTATTATATGTGGTTAAACTAAACCAAGCAGCAGTCTGGCCTCCTGGAGATTACAACTCCTCCCTGCAACCAGCAGAGTAACTGAGACTGTACGAGGGCTGCAGCCCAGGCTCGTCTTCAGTGAGGACTAATCGTTTTCTGTAGCTGTGAAACAATCAGTGGATTAATCCAACAGTCTATAAACAAGGGATCAATCAGGGATGTTTTCAATAACAGATTTAGCTATTGTTTAAGTAAAATGCCAAAAATTCAGTGGTTTCAGATCATCAGATGTGAATATTTGTCTTTGTCTTTTGGACGATTTCAATGTGTCCCCTTTGGTTTTGGGAAACAGTTAACTGTATTTTTCACTGTTTTCTGACTCACCAGTTATCCGTTAAGTCAATAAAATGTCCAGAAATGGGAATTAAGACCATCATAAATTGGTAGCTGCAGCCAAACATTAGTCTAAAATTGGCATTAATCACACAGAGAGTCAACGAGACTGAGACTCTGAGCTACAGACACATTTCAGTCAGTACAAAAGCCGGCCCAACTTTCACTGCGAGCATATTCTGATAAATGTCATACTGATTAATGTCTATTTTGCACTTCCAGGAGAGTCAGTCAGTAACAGTGTGGGTGGTATTATGGCATTTCTTTCTTTAAACTGATGAAGCTGTGTAGGTGACACTCTCAGCCACAGACCAGAAACACAAAACAGACGCTTTTATGTGACTTTCCAGAGAAAGAAACAGTATCAAATTGGCCACCATAAAGGGAAGGAGTGCTTCAATGCTTTGACTTTCACCCCCAATTAATGTGACTGGTGTCTGATGGAAAAACAACCATAACACAAGATAACAGTGATGTTTTAATGATTCCCTTTAGGACAGTCTCTTTGCTCCCACCCTGCTCAGAGGTCAGAGTTCACGTAGAGCAGCAGCTCTACACTGGCAGAGACTCACAGACATTAGCAGGGTGGATCTCTGCAGACGGAGAGGTCTCTGCAGACAGTTTTTCCACTGACGGAGGGTCTTCCTAACCACTGAGCTATGACGCCAACTCCCACAATCACTTACAACTCTCTACATTCACACGAAGACCCCACCCTCCGAGCTATAAACTCAAATATGTTCTACAGGCAGATTTAACTCCCACCAGTGCAACCAGGCTGTATAGGAGGACAACCCCTACCTGGGCTCTGAAGCAAGAAACAACCTGAAGGTCTCATCAAGTTGTAAAAGCTCTTAAATCGCCTGGATATGAAGCACCTTACACAACAGCAGGCTTTTAAAAAAAGCACAAAGATGTTCTCATTGCATCTGGTGAGAAATGATATTCCACAAAAAGGAGGGAGGGGAAAGCTGTTAAATCCACCCAACAGACCGTCTGGACTTAGAGGGTTTCACGGCACTACCCATGAAATCTCCAATACACTGCTGTCAGCTGGCAGGCGTCCGCACACACGCACTCAAATCCACACACATACAGCGCCCAGATTAATCCTAAATTTGGTTGGCAGCCACCAACGGGCTCATGTAGATCCAGCTGAATATCAAAACATATTCGGAAGGGATTTTCAGGACAGGAATTAACAGCCCCAGAACGAGAAGAGCTCAGACACAAGCGCTACCTTCAAAACAGAACCCAACACGGACTGGGAACACTGGTAGGAACACAGGAAACACCTCCTTTTAATGGACAGTCAGATGGAGGAGGAAGGAGGAGAGAGGAGGGAATAAGGTGAGAGGACATGTGTTTTCAGTCTCGTGTTGAAGAGACAGCTGAAGGGTTCCTACTTTCAGCCAGTATGGGTACTATCACAAAACATCTGTCACCAATCTAAACACATTAGAGCCGTCCTCGAACTTTCACAAACACGACAACTGATCCTCAATTGAGCACACAATAAAAAACACTTGATGCCTAAGCCGACACAATCCCCCCCGAACACATAAACACACACCAGCGAAGCTCAGCAGGAAACATCACATCATCAGATATTTTAAAGAATCTGACTGGAGGAAAACTCACTTTGAGGTCGTTCAGCAAGAGACATTTTTGCTTCTTAGAGCTTATTCAAAGGCACTAAACATGGAAAAGAGTACTGAACCATGAGTAAATATATTATGCAACAAGCTCATAAAAGATTAAATATGTTTAAATTATTCATTTCTGTGGTCAGAGGGAGAAAGTCACAGTTTGGTTTCTTCTTGGTTCTTTCATAGGCAAAGATTTATCTTTGTATGGCAAAATGTCAAGAGCAAGGCATTCCACACAGGCTGGGTTGTGGGTTTGAATCTCCCCGCAGTCATCCGTGAAGAAGATAAACACTCTTCAAACGCCCAGAGACGTTATCTACATTATCTACCAGACTGATCCATGACTTCACCGAGGAATCTTCTTTACAACAGCTGGCAGGAAGCCAGCCACATACCCAGCATGCACTGGGTGCCTGCGTCACCACTCATGCTACACATGTCCAAACAGGCTGCGTGCCTCATTTTAAAACTTTATTTCTCCTGAATTCATCTCAGAAATCTGTTGAAAACCACCTTTTCCCGGTCTGGGGACGTGAAGTAACAACCTTTGACCCTGCTGCTGGCTGACGGGCTGTTCCTTTCAGCTACGGTTGCACCGAACGATCGCTTTCATTATTGATAAAGCTGCCAACTACAATAACAATTTCCCAGAGCCCAAAGGGACATATTCAGATTGCTTGTTTTGTCCAGTTTACAGTGCAGAACCCAGAGATATTGAATTTCCAACGGTACAAAACAAAGAAAAGCAGCACAACCTCACAGAGGAGAAGCTGGAAGCAGCACATGTTGTCCTCATAGTTTCAGCTGTACTTTCAGACACAGCAAAGGTCTAATAACCCACAGATACTTCAGCAGACACCCCTCAACCTTTTCACATCTGCAGTTTTCTTCTGGTGCCATCTCATTTTCTCTTGTCCTTCCCTGTGCATGGCTGATTAATGGACGGCACATACTTGTGTAAATCTCTCCACTACCATTCCTCAATCACTTCTTTGAGCGCGGCAATATTTTACCACCTTATTTTGTAATCATTCCAGCAGCGCTTGGAAACACATCAAGCTCTGTGCCAATAAGGCTCATTGAATTGAAATTGACATGTTCTGAGCGGCAGCCTGGCAGGCTGCTTGACAGACCAGACAAAACATGTTTGACTGGTGACATCAGAGCCGAGACGTGAACCCTCTTAGAACTTAGATTCATGTGCTTCAACCCCCCCACCTCAAATCATCCCCCGTTCCGTCCGTCCTCCCTTGTCTCGTTGAATTACTTATTTGGAACAACATGAGAGGCATTATCACAGCAAATAACCACAAAGCTTCTGCATGTAACAACAAACCAGCTGCACCTTGCTAGAGTTACAAAATACCAGAGAGAGCCTGGTTGCACCTGAAGACACAGACAGAAGACAGAAAGAAAAGCAGCAGAAGAGTGGGACACGAGACAGAGAGAGACAGACGCTGATGAACACACATAACTCACCTGTGCGCTCGATGTAGTCGACACATTTTTCAATGAAGAGTGGGATGGGTCGATCCGGGGTCACCAGGTTCTGCAAGGGAACGCCAAAGTAGTTGCTCTCCCACGTTCTCCGGGTGGGAGGATACAGAGGCTTGGTGGGCTTGGAGGATTTCGGCTATAAAGGGGGATGAGATGATAAGAAGAGGGATGAGATGATAGGAACCGAGGTGATGGGACAGGGTGAGGGTGAGAGTGGGGAAAAGCAGGAAGAGTGAAGGGAAGAAATGGGGGAAGAAGGGAGGAAAAAAGAGGAAACAGAGAGAGATGGAAAACCAGGGGGGAAGAAATGTGGAAGTAAAAACGAAGAAAACAAGAAAGGCAAGTTTAAAAAGAGGATTGAGGAACAGGAAAAGAGGAAAGAAGCCACATCGAACAACGGAGGAGAGACAAGAGTGGGTTTGGATTGATAAGGTTGGCAATAGTGGATGAGTGGAAAGAAAAAGGGAGACAGGAAAGGAAAAATAAGTTTGAAAGAGAAAAGGAAAAGCATGTGGAGATAGAAAGAGGAGTGAGAGGAAGGAAGGAAAAGGGAATTGATAAAGACATGAGGGAGAACAGAAATAGAGGAGAGAGGGTGATGAGAAGGCAGAACATATCAGAGAGGAAGAGGAGGAGGAGGAGGAGGACGAGGATGGCAATCGGGAAATAGATCAGAAAGAAAGTTAGTGGGATGAAGGGAAAGAGAGGGAGAAGGCAGAGGGAGGCCCACGCGGAGGAAGACGAGAAGAAAGAAGACAACAACAGACAAAACCGTTAGTCGAGACCAAAGCTGGGACGAGTAACGAGGTAGCGAGGTGGCTTTGATTTCCCACACTCCTCTACTCTTCAAAGTGTTGTCATGCCTACAGCGGTTCGGGCTCCTTTCTAATTGGCCAGGACGGCGACTAAACACCTTCCATTTTGTACCTTGTGGTTCTCTTTTCGCTCTCCTCTGATTATCAAAGACGGTTTGAATGTTCCAACAATGCCCTGCGTTCATGACGCCCATGTAGCACCGCCGGCTGTTTCGATGCTGATTTGCAGCCTATTATCTGATTCGTGCCGGAGTGTTCACTCGCATGTGTGTGTGTTTTTGTGCGCACACGCACTGCAGTTGCTAAATAGCAGCGAAGCCAAGATTTCTGTGTATTATATTTATCAAGTGACTACAAATATTTTTCATCAAAATCAGATGTTTGTGATTAAGCAGATACGTTCTGAACATCTCGTGCTGACTTTAAAATGTTATTGCCATTTTAAATTTCAGCCCTTTATCTTTAATGTAAAGGTGCTTAGTATGTAGGTCTGTGAGCATGCTTATGAGTGGGTGTGCGTACATGCACTGTATGCTAATGTGTGCTTTTAACTGCATTTTAAACACAGCTGTTTGATTCACGCTAACATGTTTCTTTATTTGAAAAGCCCCAGTTTCACTGCCATGTCTGTATGCATACAGTATTTGTTTTGGCATTTTGATGACTGGGGCTGAATCAAATGCACTTCCTTATATATTCATGTCTGTGCTCTGCAGTCTCAGACAAGCCTTTAGAGAGCTGTTGTAAAGGATAAGCAGGCATCATATCACAGACGCAGCCTGTGCTCTGAGACTGTACAGACAGAGCCCTACTGTCTTTAACAGAGCGTCTTTTATCAGGCACTTTATTGGTTGTCTGGGGCCTGTAAGGAAGGGAGGCTTGTAAACAATTTCAGCGGTGGGGCCGATCAATCAATTATCAAATTAGTTTATTCTCACCATGAGTCCCGAGCCTATTAAACCAGAAATCTGCTCATATCTCACACCCACACACTTGTGCCCACACACTACTATACACAATCTCTTCTGCTCTCATTCACATACACACACTCTCATTCTCACTCAAATTCAATGCACTGAAGCTCTCTTTCAGTCTCTTAAAAAAACACAAGACACAAGTGTCTTGAAGACTATAATATCTATGCTGTCTTGCTCCTTTCTGCCTTCTATTGCTGTATAAAGCACTTTCTAACCATCCAAGCATTAAAAGTCTGCAGAAGTCAGAAGCACGACAGATAAGACTCACCTTCTTGGGCTCCTTTGGCGTCTTTGGCGTCTTCTTCTTCTTCATCTTCTTGTCCTCCTGCTCAGGGTCAGAGGTGATGGCAGGGTTATCTATACCACCCTTCCAGGGGTCAGCAGGAGACAACAGTGGGTCCTCCTCGCTACCCCGGTGGGCTCTTCCCTTTTTCTTTTTCTGCGTGGCGGGACCAGACTCTTCCCCGTCGCTGTCAGAGTGGAATCGTCTTTGGTAGGCCTTTGTCTTGCTGAACAAGATTTTAGAACGATGTTTATATTTTGAAGGCCGCCGTCCAGCCTGAGACTTCCTGTCAAATCCATTCTCCTCCTCTCCTCCTCCATGGAGGCCATGTAAGCCGCCAAAGGAGTTTCTGATCTTGACCAGACGGCTGTGTGTATCATCAGGCACAGCATATAGGTCGTCATTGTGGAAGCCCCGAGACCTTAGCAGGGTGTCCACGGGGTCTGCATAGTTTTCTGACGCTTCCACGTCCTCGGTGTGTGTCATTGGGCCACGCGGCATCCTTCGGTTGCTTCGCATGCCTGCCTCAATGGTTTTTAGCAGGTTTGGGTCCAGCTTTTTCACATTAGGTTTGGGGAGCACTGGTTTGGGTCGGACAGGTGGAGGCACTTTGTGGTTGCGTTCATGGTCTCCAACAGGTGTGCTGTGGACTGGGTACTCATTGCCCTCTAGGTCAATCCGGTACTTGGCCCGCTCGCTGGGTGTGGGGAGAAGTTGAACATCATCACCTATTGGGCTATAAGGTGGGGGTGCCTCGTTGTCATCATCAGATTCTGGGTAATAGGTGTTGTAGGCCGGGGAATGGCTGTGAGGCGAGGTGGGGAAGACGTCTTCACTAGCACCAGTGGTGCACTCCCGTGATGAGCTGTCAAACAGGAAGGAACTCTCAATGCTTGGCTTTTTCTCCAGCACCTCATTGAAGAAGGGTGTAAAAACTTCTGTCTGACGATGATACTGTGACAGAGAGTAGAGGGCTGTAAATTTGGCAGCAATCTCTGTGGCAATGTGCTCACCCTCCGTCATCAGCTCCTTGATGGCATCATTCTCAAAGAAGTCTGCCTGACTGTCTGTGATTGCCACCATCTGGACGGGGATCACGTCCTGGACTTCAGCCAAGAATGCCCGCAGGGTCGCCATAGAAGCCTTGCGTTTAGCAGAGTAGACCAAAATGTAGCCGTGTACCAGTTCATCTTTGCGGACACCGATAGCAGAGTGGTATGAGAGGACGGTGACCTGGATCCTCCTCCTACTGTCCCCAATGATCTTGTCCAGTATCAGTGTGTTACTCTGGCCTGGCTGCCCTGCGCTGCAGCAGTGTGAGTCTAGGAAAGGCGATAGGATGAGGTCAACGCTGAAAGGATCCCAGCACATGGCACACATGACTATCCTAAGGTCCGTCTCTGACATGTCCTTGATAGAGGGCAATGGGGCCAAGAGATCAAAGTTATGCTTTAGCCCCTCAAGCACTGCTCGGAGACCCTGCTTAATTTGGAACTCTGTGAATTTACGTGGAAAGGCCCCAGAGGGGATGTCAACAAAGGTGCACTGCAACTTATTTGCCAGCTGTTGGCCCTGGTGCCTCAGAATAGGTATGTTTTTGCAAACACTGTCCCTCTGATTAGCCAGGATGAGAATGAATGGTAATGGCTGAGCAAACCTATCTCTCCTACTCTGTGCTATCTCCGCTCTGATCCTGCCTATGCAATCTCCAATACAGTTGAGGGACTCTATGGAGTTGAACACACAAAAGCAACCATGCGGCTTGAAAGTGTTGACCCATGTATGGCTGAAGAGCAGTGTGGAGTTGACGTCCACAGGAAGAAGCTCCAGTTCATAAATTTTACCATCCAGGGTGTACTCATCATCTGTGGACTGAGCTCGGATCTCATTGGCTAATTCCTGTGAGAGACCCTCCCTTCCCAGGAGGCAGAGATTGATCTTATCAATGTTGGCACTGTTGTAGTAGAGATTAGAGCGTCCATGCTCTAGCTGCACCAGCCTGTTTGCTAAAACCTGCTCCACTTTCAGATCCACACAGTTCTGCCCGCTCAGACATGTCTCCTTAGTGGGATGGTAAACAAACCCAATGTGTTTGAGGAGGAGCGACTCTCTATCTGGGGCAAGTTTCTGCAGTGCTCTGTATCTGGGCTCCTCATTCAGCACACAGTGAATTTCGCTCATCTTATCACAGCTGGGGGTGGCATTCAGATCCAAGTCATAGAATAGCTCAGCATGCTCAAAAAGCATTTCCTGAAAATCCTCTTTGGCCCTTTCAACTATTTCCTGCTGGTGTCTACAGTAAACATCCCTCCTATCTGATTCTGTGATGTACTTGTAGGCCTCGTCCTCCATGACGAAGCACATGACTTCCTCCCAAGGCTGGCCTGGACTGATAAAATGAACCCTCTCCAGTGTCTTCTTGAACCTCTCCTTCATCTCAACCCTTCTCTTCTCAGACAACAGGTGCTGGACGTGGTTATGGTAAATTCTCTCACCATCGAGTGTATCAAGAAGGTCAAAGGGTATCCTGCGGTCACTGTTGTCGATGTGGTCCGTCTCATCCCATGGTGTTTGTTCCAGAACCACAAACCAGCACTGGAAATCATGCCGGTTCCGGATTACACTCTGTGCCTCAGGCCATGAGAGGTGTTCAACCTCCTCCAGGTTATTGAGGAGGTTGTTAAGGGTTTTCGGTAGTGTTGTCAGGTACTCTTCCCTCCTCCTCTTAATGTGCTCCTGCTTCAGTTGTGCAATGTGCTTTGTGAACATGTTGCGTGCTTTCCTGGAACCCTCCAAGGTGATGAACTCGTCATAGTCTGGTTGGCCCTTCAGATTATTGGCCACCGTTTTCCACGTGGTGTGATAATCTCTCAGCGTATGTACCATCAGTTTCTCAAATCTATCTGTTACTGAGGCAACAAGCTGCCGTTGGATTTTATAGGCCTCCAGGTATGGCACAGTTTTTGGCTTCCCCCTTGTTTTATCCAGCTGCTGGATAAGGGCGTTGAAGCACAGCTCCACGTTGACGTTGGAGCGTGCCGAGGTCTCAATTAGCAGCAGGTTCTTCTTGCTGGCAACAAAGCCCTGTAGGTCCCTCAGGTGCTGGTCCACACACTCATCACATTTTGTGGCAGCAACGACAATAGGCTTCTTTGACTTGACAATTTGGGCGTAGAGGCTGTTGACAAACTTCATTTGGTCGTCAAACTTCCTATTGCAACCCTTGCTAACGTCAATGCAGAGCACAAAGCCATCGATGTTCAGCTTCCCATCAGGCATCTGCTTCTGGTCAAAATCCTGCTCCAAGCCCAGCTGGTCCGTGCAAATGTACATAAGCTTCTCTGCCGACTGGAGCTTGGTTGCTGCCGCCCGTTTGGTGTATGGCTGCAGGTTCGTACTCCGATGCGGAAGAAACGTCTGGTCATCAATGAACTCTGTTTGTTCGATAATTTGGATTTTACAGTCCAACCCATCGTCTGCTCGATGGGACACATCCCCCCAGTACAGGAAGTGGTCATTGTTAACAACACGTCCCCCAAAGTCAATTGTGCTCAGCACTGAGGTGTGCTCTGAGTAGTAGCCGTCCGCATCAGGACGCACATAACGGTTGCATAGGCAGGACTTGCCCACACCACAATTTCCCTTCTCTTTCTCCGTCCCCGAGAGGCCAACCACACTGACGGCGAATGTCGGGGGGCGTGCATCCTTGTTCTTTGCCATTATATCCCCCCGCTCATCGCTAACTTGGTCACTTCCAGGAAAAAAAAAAAGGTCAAGATATCATTCCAGTGCTGCGTGTCAGTGGCACAGAGGCACTTTCATTCTGATTTTCCCTCGGTAGTGATGAATCCCCTCCAACTCTTTGTATCGCTCTCAGTTTCTATCCTGGGTATTCTTTAAGCTGGGATAGAACAGCCGGC
Source organism: Chaetodon auriga (assembly GCF_051107435.1). Lineage (NCBI taxonomy): Eukaryota > Metazoa > Chordata > Actinopteri > Chaetodontiformes > Chaetodontidae > Chaetodon > Chaetodon auriga. The sequence goes on from NC_135087.1 coordinate 1,654,172, forward strand.
TTCTCCTTTTATCACCTGCCTGCAAGACATGGAATTCACAATTAGGAAAAGATAAAGGCAAAACAAACAAAAACATATTTGCACTGATTTGTCCTCAGAGCAATTTGGTCTCCTTATCACAAATAATATAATTAGCTTTTTGTTTCTTTGCATATCCCTCTCGGACACACGTGCACATGTGAGCATGGCGTGGTGATTTACAACAAAAAATCAGACATGTTTATCTCGTATTACACCGAGTTATCAGAAAATTAGACAAAGGTACACATTATCACACTTGTGCAGAACATAATAATCCCTCCTAAATGGTGAAACCTTAGTAAAAGGATTTTGATTGGCCTTTCATGTATTGGAAACAAATGCGCTGGTCTTGCATTAACATAATATAAAAACATGATGGAACAGTCTCCTGCATTTTTCGAAAAAAAAAAAAAAAAAACACAAAAAAAGAGAAGAGAGAAATTTTGTTTTAAAAGCTGCATTATCAAAGTGGACTTTTGAGAAAAGAAAAACTAAAGTGTGACAGTACAACTTATATAAGAGAAAGGGAGAGTAATTCAATCATGGACCGTGCTCAGCAATGTCACTTTTCCCCTCGCAGAGAAAAAGAAGTGCTTTCAACCAATTTGTGCCGAGGCAGGATAAAAATGGCATGCAACTCCAGCCCTTTGACAGTCACTGACCTAGAAATGATTTGCTTCGCTGTGAGAATGAAACAGAGAAAATAAATCAGTTCACAGATTCGCGATCATCATCGGCACATCCTAGGGCTACATGATTAGGGCTAAACGTATAATCCTGATTATTTGGCCTATCGTTCTTGTAATATATTTTGCCTGGTATTCTGGTCATGATTATTAATCCTAATGGTCTGTCTTCATTATTTGTGGGACAATTTTGCTCCTTGCACCTTGCCTAGTTAACATTAACAACCTGGTGAGATGAAATCACAGATGACTACACCAATATTCAGCAATTACTGATTATTGAAGCTAAAAACGGGGCAAAACTTTGGCATGTGCATCTATTTGACGATGCAACCTTTCTGTCAGTATTATCTGGGATTGCCACAGTCAAATAAGCCTGAACACTTCCATGACCTAGAGGCTGATAACTGATAACTGCAGAGAGAATTGGCATCATTGTTGTGTTTTACAGAACGATGGCAATCAGCCAGCGAATTTGCCTGCGTGAGCTGTAACTGCGAGCTGCGGCCCTATGGCATGCTGAGCCTGAGAAACTGCACCAGAGCAGGAATCTGGTCCACTGAGACGAAGCAATAAGGTTTCCCCTGACAGTTTATAGAGGCCAAGGTGATGATGTCACCTGTGTGGGGGTTTTGTGGAAGGAAATAGAATTTTGTGAGTTCAGCAGATCTATTGAAACCTTAAGAAACAACAATATTTATGGAAATTTATTCAGAATTCCAAAACAAGGAGGATACATGGATGTTATTCACTGAATTCAATTATCTGAGGTGGAAAAGAGATCACAAAACCCATTTGTGTATTTGTAAGACGACAAATACGCTTGGGCACAAAAGTAAACTAGGGGAAGTGTACTCAAATTTGTGCAGAAAATGTGCCGAAAATGTTTAGTCGCCTGATCTATGATTTGGGTGCCTCCAACCAGGAGCACCTCAAACACACCTTGGATATTAGATGATGTCAGAAAACAAACTGAGCAGCAGGTCAGTCAGGTTTACAAACCTAACAACTACCCCCTACAATGGCCTCATGTGCCACGCCTCACTGTCGCAGGCAGCCAAGTAGAGGTGCATCTGAGCTTATGAACAGGTGAAGCAGTGCACATGTACACCTTCATTTAGTATTTCCTACCATCTCTAGACCGAATGATGACTGACAGATAATTGTGTTTTTGTTTATCGATTAACTGTCGACTTTAAATGGCAAAAATGCCCATCACAAATTAGCACAAGCGGTGTCTTCCAACTGCTTCCTTAAAACAACCAACGGCCAGAACAATGCAAAAAACTGTGAAATTTATGATATTAAACGGTACCAATTAGCCTTTCTTCTCACTGGTGGCACTCTAACTAAGACAAATTGGAGATCCTTACACGGCAATAGACTAAAACCATCAATTACAACAACTGAAATCTATTAATTTCCTGTTGATCGACTAACCAACTTAGTATTACAGCCCTACATTCCTCCTCGATTCCCATCCAAACCGCAGTGTTGGAGAAGATCAGTCACCCACATCCACACATCTGCTTTGCATTTGTGTCAGCCAGTATCAAAGTCTATATTCACTGCTGTCAACACACAGGGTCCATATAAGACCATATAAGATGAATAAATGTTAACGTGTATGAAGAGAGGGATGGCAGCCGTGCTTGCCAGATAGCTGTGTACTGTAAACACCTGGATGGAGCCTGTGATGGTACTATTACTGCAAACATCCCACACTACAGCCTAAACTGCATTTGTGTTGCACTAATAGCTAAAAGTAGCCTTGTGCATCATGATTAGTCTATTCACTGGGAGGCTGTAGGGGGGATTAAGGTATCACTTGGCAAGCTGGTTTTAGAGATGACTAAATGCTCTTAAGCCCTGAAACACAGCAGAATACACTGCCAAGGATGGTAGACCTTTTAAACATGCACCTGGCTGGAGAATTTTAGGTAAAAATAAACTTATTTTTCTTGTCTTTTTCACCCCGTCCACGTTAAGTGAGGTGCCACTGACTCATTGTGTTTCCCACAACAATTTCTGATCTTGGGTACAGACAACTGTCCTCCCACAGGAAGAGATTAATCAAAACTTGCAAGCAAAGTCCAAACTGACTCCTATTAAGTAAAGAAAGAGTTCTCCGAGCAGAGAGAAATGGACTCCCCAAACGTTACATCCTTTTCTCTCTTTTCCTAGTATAAATCATGACAGACCAGCGAGGGCTGTGGTAGTTTACTGACCCCGCCTCACGGGATTTCAGCGTGCTCACTTTGAATTTTTAACCCATTACCTGTCATGGCCATTTTCAGCTGCTAGCGCACAAAGTGTGTGCGTAATGCAGTCTCAGATTTCAGTCTGAATACAAAGCAACAAAACAAAGAAACCACTAAAAGTTCAGTCTGAAAATATATCCATAATCCAACAATTTGCTCTCGACATATCCAGTCAGTCTCCTCTTAGAGTGTTACAGAGAAAGAGTATCTTACTGTAAATGGACTATGAGTCATTTCACTATAACTAAACTTAGCGGTGACATTGTCTTCATTTTCTTGGTGTCTAGGGACAGTGCTTCTTTCAATTCACTGTGCAGTTGTGCAACAAACCATCATTGCTGCTGCCAGTTCAAATAAAACTTTGATCAAACTGACTAATTCAAAACTGCGTGAACGGCACCCGGCTGGTGCTTCAAGGAAAATAATTTCCTTTAACCTCAGAGGTTTTTAAGGTCATTTAAAACCTGCTCCAGAGTCAGGTCCAGACCTGAAGTCCAGCGTCACTCTGACTTCCCCTTCCTGAGGTGTTGATGATGTAAGAACAACAGTTTATAGGCCAACTGACACGGGCAACCATGTCATTACTCAGAACAGGGCTTGTCAGTGCCAAAGCCCGTCTGTGGCTTGTTGAAGCTGATACTGCTATTGACTATTTCCCACCATATTAGCATAAGCCAATACCAATATGCATTTTTATACGGGTCTTAAAGCAGATGCAGGTGCAAAGCTCTCCAGGCATGCCAATCTATTACTATCAGGTCTGATATTGTGAAAGCTGATATCAAAAACCCAAAAAACAGGCATCTCCGATTGTCAAATGGGCAAATAAATAAACGTAAAACATTTTCTTACACCGTATCTGGAAAGGAAATCATAAAACTGCCAGCATGCCCATTGATTGGAATATCCATCTCAATATTACCAAGCAGATCAATAGCTTTGCTTCAAACAGCCCACTGAAGAAAAAGGCTGAGAAGAAAACCTCTGAACAGACCGGCTGTGATGATAGCGACGAATCGAGCTCAATCAAATCATCCAGTGAGTTCTGGTTGATGCTTAAAAAAAAAAGGATGATGTGTAAACAACAAAGCAACTAACTGATAGTTTTCAACACCATTGGGTCCCATTAATAACTGATGATTTTAGCATGCTCTGTAGCTCTTAACTGAGGCATATTCTGGATGAGGATGCAGCGAGAGGACTGCAAAGGGCTGGAGAACAAGCAGCAGGATGGCTGACAGGTAAAAGCCGGACTGTCCCTTTAATGAGAGTTTGGGTAAAGGGCAAAGGGAGCTGCAGCTGTCCGAGTGAAGCAAATGAAAAGCTGCAGCAGGACAAACCCACAGACTGACTGACGGAATAAAACAAAGTTAATGAGCTGCCAATGACAGCGGAGGCCATCCTTACAGCGTCTCATCACAGCTGAGACGTTTGGGGGCGTTTATGTGTAAAAACAGGCTGCTTAATGTCGGAAAATTCAATACTCTGCCCAGTGGCACTCCTGGATCTGACCCTGCGTCCATCCCCAATGCTAACGTTAGCGATTAGCAGGACATTAACGTTGAATACTGGCAACTTTGACAGGAACTCAGAAAAGGTAAAAAAGAAAAATATAGAGACGGATAAAAGCAATGTTGGAGGCTCTGAAGTCGCACGTCGGTACAGTCGATGGGTCTGAATGTTCCTCTTAATTCTACATAAGATTAATTTTGGAAGATTTCGCGTCTGTTAAGTTATAATAAAGCATATTTTAAAGGGTAAATATCAGGTAAAACACCACACTCCTTAAAAAACCCCATAACCGGGAATGAGAGTGAGTTATGGGAGTTAACGTTACGGTTACTGAGTTTGCTTGAATTAAAACCAACACACGTTAACGTTAATGCGTCAATGCACCGGAGCTAACGTTCACGACCACGGGATTTTACACGGCGGTTAACAGTTTCTCCAGGGGAAAGAGGACGAAACCCGGCTCGGCCTGGCTTGGCCCTGATACTCCAGGACAGAAAAACCCACCTTTCCAATCCCGATTAGCTAACATTAGCCGAGCTGTGTTAGCCTCGCATGCCAAGAGGGTGAGGGATAGTTAGCTAGCTAGCGTTAGCAGCACCGAACCCAGGCTAACGCTGGGAGGAAAACGGTTTAAAAGCACAACCCGGGTTAGTTCAAGAGCCCGGACTCACATTCCCACCCCGGCTTCCTTTGACCCGGGATAGCGCAAGCCTGAGGCCAGGTTTCGCCCACAGAGAAGAGTGCTAGCTAAGATAACGAAGTCCCAATCCCAGTCTAAATACATTCCCCTACCCACCTAATAACATGGTCGCTCCCAGCTCCACATACCACGGAAAAGAGGAGAAAGCATTCCCACATTACGAGGCAGAAAACTCCCTTTTACAGTCCACAGTCCGCGGTCATTAGTGTCCTCCGACAAAATCCCAACTTGGCTTTAGTTGAAGGTGTAGCGTCAGTCCCCTGTAGCTCCAAACGGCCGGTTAGCCTCTATTTTCGTGTATTTTCGTGTTGTTGGTGTGGTATGCGCTGTAAGCCGAAACCTGCTCCTCTCTGTTCCCTCCCCTCTCAGCAGCTCTGCCAGGCGGTAATGGCGACTCTCTCTCCCTCTCTCTCCCTCTCTCTCTTCCGCTCTCCACGTTCTGTGTCTATGTCGCTCTACCTTTCCATTCAGCCTCTCTCTCTCTCTCTCTCTCTCTCTCTCTCTCTCTCTCTCTCTCTCTCTCTCCACCTGTCTCTCTTTCATCTCATTCATTTTATGTGGCATTTCCTACAAAGTTCAAATGCACTGGGTGTGTGTGTGTGTGTGTGTGTGTGTGTGTGTGTGTGTGTGTGTGTGTGTGTGTGTGTGTGGGTGGGTGGGTGGGGGGTGGGTAGTAACTCATTAAGCGACACACCAATGGTAAATATCAACTTTTTTTTTCTCTAAAAAGCAAAATTTTAAACATAAATCACAGACAATTGAACATAAGATACATAAAACATAATAACCCCTCCAAATATTTACTGTGTATTTTGTAAAACTCACATACACTCACATAGAACACAATGTACATCAACTGACATCCACCTATCATCACCCAGTCATCCAATCTGAGATAAGATAAGACTTTATTGATCCCACACCGGGGAAATTAAGACATCACAACCAGCAAGGATTACAAAAAGCAACAACTGCAGCACAGAAGGGTCAAGACAACAAAGTACGCAGGATATAGAATAGAAAACAACTATATATGTACATTATATACAGGTTATAAAAATACTAAATGCCATAAAAATACTGCTGCCAATATAGAAAGGATGTTTAATTTCATGAGTCTGTGTATGTGAACAACATGTACAGTTTCTAAAAATGCTGTTGCCAGTATGGATAATAAATAGTGTTACTGCACAGTTGAGAAAAAAAAAAAAACTTAAAATCATCTATGGTTCACAACCATGGCCTGCTGTGACTATATCTAACAATCATTTATTCGTATTTATTCCATAAAATGTTAAGAGCAGTAATAAATTCCCACCACAAGCTCACAGAGACTTTTCTGTCGTCAGACTGCTCACTGCTAAAAGCAGAGCCACAGTGAGCCGCTAGGGGGCGCAGGGCAAATGAGCCTCTGATGACCCCCACTCTCTGTTTGTTTTAGCCACTAATTAACATGTAGACACTTAATGAAGCCCAAATTTAATAAGACTCACCATGTGAGCACAAAATGAACTGAAAGCCTTAAAACTAGGTTTTTATTCAGAGCGTCTGCACGCGATGGGACGGCTGTTATTTCAGCCTGTGAGCTTTATTGTTGCATCCATAATTAAAGTGGAAAAAAAGTCTTGGCACATCTGAACATCTGACAGGTGCATCAGGGGAAAGCATAACTTCAATAGAAATGAAAAAAACCTGCACACACCTGCTTTTATCGATGGTGTATTTATTCATTTGCAACGTCTCAGTCTGTCTAACTTTCATCAGGTATTTAATACATTATGATATAATATGCGTATATATAAAATACCAGATGAAGGTCAAGATGACCGAAATATCTTAAATTAATTAACACAACAACAGTAAGTGAGAAAGTGAGCAGGCTTTTGGTCTTTTCACTTTCATTCATAATGCATACAAACCTCAAACTAACTGCCTCGTGCTGAACGCAGAGTCCTCATTCATGCGTCTTAACAGATTCACAGCAGACGTTTTGACTCGTCTGATAACATTAACAGTGGCTCTGTTCAATCGAGGTGTCCCAGGAAGCCGTGATCAGGTAACAGTGAGCCAGCATGCACAACAACAGGACCCTGAAACTGAAGCAGCTAAATGGAATTCATCCACAAGTGAAAGTCACGGTACAGGACTAAATCTCTGACGTAACTCTGGTGTAAAAAGTTAAATTATACACACAGATGCTTTATATGCTTCTATTTCTGCGCTGTGATTTGACAGAGGACATATACAGTCTGCATGGATTTATGCTCAACAGTAAGTGGACATCATGTACACGCTAATGCACCATGTGTATATAACACCGTAATGTGTTTGTACAGTCATGTGATTTAGTTGTTGTACAGGTGTTTTAAGGCGCCACATGGTTGGAGCTGCTCGGTAAAAAGAGCTCGTTCCTGTGTGTGACATGAAAGAGAAAAGTCTTCCTGAGAAGCTGGAATCTTCAGTAGTTTTACGTAAACTGATGCATCCATTCTGTTTCAGCCTCTGATCCAGGGTCAGGTCACGGTAGCCGCAGGTTATGGTAAGCAAGTCGACCGGACGTCCCTCTTCCCAGAAGCATCTTCCAGCTCCTCCAGGGGGACTTAACATCTCCAGTTTGCTCTGGGTTTAGCCCAGGGGCTATTACCAGTTGGACAAGGCCAGAAAACCTCAAAAAGAAGCTGCCCAATGCATGAAGTACCTCTACTGGTTCCTTTGGACAGGAGGGAGCAGCACTTCTTCTCCATATGTCTGAGCTCTTCACCCATCCTGGAAGCGTGACCCCAGCTCAGAGAGCACTTTGAGGAAGTCCTGAGCCCAAACAAGCCATCGTCTGTGCAGGTGGAGTTTGAGGAGTCGAGGGAAGTCTGATGTGGATGAGAGTCAGTATGAGATGCTGAAGGGGTTTTGATGAGCTGTCCTGGCGAACACAACCGCCTAATGTCACATGTTGTTGACAGTGCTTGAGTATGATTGCGATGCAGATTCTGTCCTGGATGTGGACCAGCTCTTTACCCTTACACAGTTACTCGAGGGGTCACGGGAGTCTGCAGACCAAGTCTACATGTGGTTTGTAGACTTGGAGAAGGTGTATAAGCATGACCCTGGCAAGTGTTGTGGGGGTTACTGCAGGTGTTTGGGGTACCTGGGCCATATACACTGGAGTGAAATCTGTGTCTGTGCAGGAAGTCAGACATGTTGGGTTCAGTCAAGGTTGTCAGATTAATCGACATGACAGCTTATTGTTTCAGCACTGCTGGCAGATCGAAGCGCGTGCTGCCAAAACAGAAGATAAAGTTAAAAGTTACAGTGAACTAAAATCTGCTTATGGAAAAAAAATGCGAGCAGAGAACAAATCTAACACACCTGCTGTGTTTATGTGACCTAGATGCAGTATTTCTGTTTTAATATTCATGCAAGTCCCCAAAATGTTGAAATATATATATATATATATATATATTACACCACATACATTCATAAGTCTATGGCAGTTACACGAGGGTTAAAGATTTGTGTTTTGTGTTGTCTATTTCTGTCCTCATTCTCATTGTATAACTCATCCTGTTTGTATAAATATATAATAAATGTCTCTTTCTATCTTTGTGTCTCTTTTCTTCCTTCAATAATCCTTTTTATTGGCATGAATGTGAGATGAACCACGTTGCCAAAGCATCTAAATACAAATTAAAATCTCTCTCTCCCTCTCGCTCTATCACTCTCTCAGTGATGTAATTATGTTGGGGATTTTTTGCCATGAAAATTGTTTAATTATGTATAATGTTCCTGTAAATGAAAAAAAAGCTAATTTGCTCAACAGGGAATGCAGGCGCAGATAGTGTGTGAATGCAGGATGTCTGTGTAATTATCATCATCATGAAGTAGACTTAGCTGCTGTATTTCAACATAGAGAGCTAAAACAATTCGTCAGTTAATCAATCAGCTGATCAGGAAGTGAATCTGCTCCAGTTCTGATAATCTCTGTTGGTTTCCTGGGTAACTAGTTTCATTTTCATCTCACAGTGCTCGCTCAAATTACCTTAATAAGTAAGTTAAAACAACACTTCTGTGATGCTGGAGTCGCAGCGTTGACAGTAATGAAAAGAAACACTGCAGGGCTGTTAGATAATGGTGGGCCGTGGGTGCACAAAGGAGCCCTCAGTGAAAATCCCTCATTTATATTTCAGTTGTTCTGGGCTGGGATCAATATGGGCTGCTGGTTCCAGTGGATTCCCTCGAGTGCAATGCTGTGCTAATGAGCCTCAGAGCTCAGAAAGACTACACTCACCCAGATAAGACTGAACAGACTGCAGGGATGGGTCAGAAAATGTAAAATTAACGCAGCACAGACTGAAATGAAAAGACATGTAGGACATTAGAATATGTGCAATTCACTCAGAGTATTGACGGCATCTTTAATGCCTGAAAAGCTTCTCTTCTTCTGGAGGAAAATCTCGTCCAACAGTCAAAAAACCAGGATGAATGGCCAAATGCAATGGAGGAGACGTCATTTCTAAATATATCCAGCAGCTGCACCAGAATCTGATATCAGAAAACGTTCCTGGAATCAAAAACAATTACTATTAAACGTCTGTTTTTGAGTTCAGTGGGACTAAAAATGGCCCTGATATTTTACCCAGAACATCCCATCGCAGCCCGCGGATACTCCATCACCCCCGCCCTGTCGACGCTGCTGGGACTGGGGGAGGATGTGGACTGGTGCATAATCAGAGTGGGCCGGCGACACATCTCCCTCGCTCTTGTTTTTGTATAATGAGCTGCTGGAGCTGCTCACAGAGCGACCGGTCCACCAGGACGTCTCCCGGTGAGCCCGGCGGTCAGTCCGACGACGGTTCAGTGCCAGAATTAAACAGCGAGGACCCCTTTCTACAGCCACCATTTTGAATCAATAATGCACCAGTCCCACAGGGACAGATCCATCAGAGGAGAGGAAACACAGACACCAATTTGTATCCTCACAGGACTGGGACAGAGACCACAACGTAATGTAGCTCTGGACAGCTGTCCCGAAGAATAAAGAGACATGTCCAGAACTGTGGACACACGTCATGTACCCTGCCGCCTTGATGGTTGTATTCATATGCTCATATGTCCTTGTCCATTTTCCAGTTGTGGACTTTTGCTTCGATAATGTGAACTTGTGCTTTTGGAAATTGAAATGGCCATTTTCACTTTTCTGCTTTATTAACCAAGTGATTCGTTGATTAACCAAGAAATCGGCAGGTAAATTAGCCATTGATGGAAATGCTCATTAGCTGCATCCCTGCTGGGCTCATTACTCACACCTGGTGTGAAAAAGCACAACATGCGGCGAGCAGCAGAGAGTCATGTGCTTCAGGACAGCAGAGAATTCGTGTATGTAATGAAATACCTTCGCTGTGCTTGACATCTATCCTCCCATCCATTCATTATCTACACCTGCTTATCAGGGTCGTGGGGGGCTGCCGCCCATCCCAGCTCACACTGGGAGAGAGGAGGGGTCACCAGTCAATCTCAGCGCAAACACAGAGAGATGCTGAAGAAAACCTTTCACGCTCACATTCTCACCATTAGAGCACGTCTTTGGACTGTGGGAGGAAACTGGAGCAACGAGAGGAAGTCCATCCAGTCGTGTTGGCTTTCTGTGTCACTGCAGCTTCTGTCTCCAGGTCGCAGCACAGAGGTCATGAAGCGCATGCTGCGATGCTAAATCCTGACTCTGGATCAGGTTTGGCCAAAACTGTTGAGTTACAAGTGGAACCACAGTTTTTCACAAACCCTACATGGTGGAAGGACATTTAGGAAATGTAGTGAATCCAAACAAAAGCAGAAGTTGCTGAGTGTGTGTGTGCATGTGTGTGTGTTACTTGAGCAGTTGCAGTGTGTGCAGTGCAGTCAGTGGCTGCCACAGGCGACCCCCGCTGCAGGCGCTGCACCATCAGCACCTCCATATGGAATCTGCAGATTTTTCACTTTCTGTCAGCCTTTCATGTTTCACACCTTTCTGGTTTGTAAAATCCTGACAGGGCGACTTTTTCTTTTCTCAGCGTGCATCCAGATCCTTCAGTTCTCTCCGAGTCCCAAAGTCTGTGGTGCTGGAACACAGTACTGTCAAACAGGGACGACTGCAGCAGCACAGGCCTGTGATTGGCTGGGAGAGAGGAGGCGGATCAGGGCTCTCGCTCTCCTCAACCTCTGCTGACGAGCTTCCACTGAGCAAGGCAGGGTGGAGTGATTGCTTCTGCTACAACCGGCAGGTGAAGCAAGAAGTTCAGTTTCAGGTTAAATTAGTTTTATTCGGCATTTGATACTCACAGCAAGTGTAAGAGGAACAAAACATAGTTACAGTGGAACCGCAAGAGTATTAAATTGAACACAGCAGCTTGAGCTCTGTCAGAAGTTTCTTCCTACAGATGAAAAGCTATTTAATTCTCACATTTCTTCTGTGTTTGACATACAGTTTTGTTATATTTTTATATTTTTTTAATGGAAGTTTTTCCCTGATGGCAGTCACTGTGCTATGCTAGGCTAATCTCACATGCCTTCATAGGCAGCTGGATTGAATATTCCTTCATCTGTCTCACTTCTCCTGAATATGAATCTTCCTACTTATTCACAGCAATAACACAACTTGTAATGAGTTACTTTCCACCCGCGGTGACAAGAATGTAAAGCATCTCATCCAAAACATATACAATGACTGCCGTCTGACACATTAGCAGTCATTAGCATTGCAAATGTAGCACTCGCTGAAGTGTGGAACAAAAGACATGTAATGATTCTTGTAACCTGACAGGTGCAATGAATGAGGCTGAGGCCCAGCGTCAGTAAACCTGATCAGGCTGACGGGCTGTGGAGGTGATGGTGTGTGCTCACCGTGGCAGTGATGGACTCAGAAGGTCTGAGCGACCATGAAAAGTAAAGCTGCATGAGGTGGAGCACCAGTGTGCAGAGTCATGATGCATTTATGGTGAAACAGGTCCAAACCCTCTTTAGGTTACAGTGGTTTCATTATGTGACTCAGAACTACTACAACTCTGTAATGAAAACACACAGGTGAGGTGTCTGGTGATTGGCCAGCACCTGGTAATCTGATTATGCATATGCAACGGGGGTGGGGGGTTGTGCTGGCTTTGGGGAGGCAGTATTAGAGTGCCGTGACGCCCCTTGGCAGCACCCCTGTCCTCGAGGACACTTCATGTTTTCTTGCATGTCGGGCAAACGTAGAGGACATTTTCTCATGTTTTCTCATGTTTTAACCATATGGGCATCCAACAGGGCACTTTACTGCATTTGTTCTGGAACATGAGGGCACTGGGGGGGCAGTCACCTCCTCACCCCCTGACACCACAGAGGCACCTTAGCACTGGGTTCACGGATGATGGCTCAGGAAAGGTGAATGTTGTACCTTTCTGTACAAGTGTTTGTATCATCTATTTAACTGAATGAACACTGATTTGTAAAATGCTTTAAAAGATAAGAGTCGCAAATAAAATGAACTTGGTCTTTCTTTGAATAAACACATGGGAAGTAAACCTTTCATACAAAACGTCTGGAAATTAATCCGACCCATGGCTGTTGACAGTGTGGTGCAAAGCAAACAGCTCTTCTTGCAAACGCTTAATGTTTCCACATCAGACGTGGATGCAGCAGATCAGGATGCTCCGAGTCACGTCTGCATCAAGCCATCACAGTCACCTCTCCTCAGTCTCCAGGAAACGGAGGCGTTGATGTGCCTGTCTTCGCCGCACCGGCAGCGTTTCCTGTCCATTAATGGTCGTCTCGCTGAGGGTTACGCGGCCGAGCGCTGCCTCGGCTGTGAAGAGGTCCTTCTGAAGTCAAGAACCATCGCTTCTGTCTCGTTGACTTTGAGAGAGGGCCTGTTGTCATTGCACCAGTTCTCTGGAGGCTGACTCATCCTCATTAGCGAAGAGCTGCTCTGCTGTGGTGTCATCAGTCGATTTAATGACATGATCGCTCTGATGTGTGGTGATGCCAGCCTGGCTCAGCGGGGGGTGAGGGGGTGGGGGGGCAGGAAGACCGCCGGTGACTTTCTAAGGCTTTTTATTAGGAGCTGCACAGTGATGGAGTCAGACTGGACGGGCCTGAGGAGGAGTGTGCTGGTGCTGTGCTGGAGTCAATGAACAGATACAAGGTGTGATCAGGCCAGGTGTGATCAGGCCAGGTGTGATACGCCTGCAGTGAAACACATGTCAATACCAGTGAGGTCCAGAGTCACTGGAGGAGTTACATCATGTTCAGCTTCTTAATACACGTCATGATAAGCGAAGTAAGTTTGAAGGAGAACAATTCAGTAGCAGTAGTACTACGACTTCTACTACGTCTAACACTACTGATAGAAGCAGTAGAAGTACTACAATAACTACAATAACTGCCCACAGTAACAACAGAATTCAGCAATTCTGCAATATACAAAACAATGATCCGGGAATCATCACTGGGAAGGAGGTGGAGGAGTCTCCAGCCACGCCAGCAGCTCCTCAGTGGTACTTAGGCACAGCGATGCTTTTGGCTAAATGCTAATATTAGCATCACCTCACAACAGCAATGTTAACATGCAGATGTTCATCATGTATAATGTTTGCGATGTTCACCGTGTTAGTTTAGCATGTTGCTATGCTAATTAGTGCTAAACACAAGCTGAGGCTCATTAGTTTCAGTATTAGACAGATTGTGATATTCTGACTAATTTATCACTGAAGTTATTAGAGTTCATCCTGGGGGGAACATGAATGTCTGGACCAAATAGCTGATGAGACATTTCACTCAAAGCTACAAATGTCAACCTCATGATGGTGCTAAAGCAAATGTCAGAGGATCACCAAAGTCATTGGGATTCATCCTCTGGGAGCCACGAATGTCTGTGCAAAGTTTCACTGCAACTGAATCGTTACTGAGACATTTCAGTCGAATGGAGCAACAGACAGACAGACGTCATCCCCTCACACCGACCGCACGGCTAAAAATATTGACAGAAAAATAAAATACACATGAAAGAATTGGGTAAAACATAAGAAAGCAGATGTGGATTTCCATTTACGCAGAAGCTAATTTTAAAAGTGATGCTATGAATGTTGAATGACACCGACGCTCTGCCTGACATTTACACAGAAAAGGCTTCTCTGCATCGTTTGGGTGTTAAAAATAAAACTGTGCCGGCTGCTGAAGCGGTGAGAGTGCCTCTTGTTGGATTTAAAGATGCATCATGTGATTTCCTGCCCTGCTCCTCACCCTGAACTCTGCAGAGTGTCTGCTGCTGGAGAACGCAGCGACAGATAGATGAAAAACACTGAAGCGACATCGATGACGGAAAGAGACTCTTCCAGCCGTCTCTCTTCCTCTCTCGCACACATCATCCGAAAGTAACACTTGAGGGCTTACAAAACGTTTTTTTCTTCTCGGGAAAATCTCCTTAAAACCCACTCAGAAAGTAAAGCCTTGGGGGTGCGAGAGCTTTGAAAAAGACATCACATCGGCTGAGAGGACGTCCTGTCCTCCCCTCCAGCTCTGAAGCTAACAGAGTCAGCTGGTGTTTCATAAACTGCAGGAGTGTTTCTGGCCAGCTGCTCCTTCACAGGCAGGATTTCCCCTCACGTCACGATGCAGTGCCCTCATATTTACTGTACATATGCATTTGATTAGATTACGTCAAGCCGTTAGCTTAATCCACCTGTGCTATCAGACTCTCTGTTCCTCATTGCGCTGCTTCTTGATTTTTATGTTTAATATAATTCCTTTTCACTCTATAACAGACATATGTTTGCACTCAGCTTCTTATGAAAAGCAGATTATATTTATTTCTGTTTATCCTGAAAATGTAAAATCTCACTACTTCAACTACCACAAGTATTACCACCACTGGCTTAGCCTTCCCTCTAAAGTAGCAGTACTAATAATGCAGCCGTTATCGCAGTAGCAGTATGAACAGTCACTAACAAAGACCACACCAATAAGATACAGATTTCCACTGGCTTAATGCGCATTATGGATGGAGAAGAGCATCAAAGATGGAGGATGATACATTAGGATGAGGGGTGAGGGATGAAGGGAAGGCAGGATGTAAGGAAGGAGGGATGCATGGAGGGAGGGGTGCAAAGACAGAGTGGAAGGGGAAATGAATGAATCAGGTGAGCTTAAACGCTTTTGAGCGGAAATGGGATGTATTCGGGACGTGGTCTTTGCTCCTGAACCTAGTTATGAAACCTCATTTATTGCAGTCGTGTTAGCAGTGGTGGAACGTGTGTACATGAACTCGAGTACTGCAATCAATTAAAATGTTGAGGTACTTAAGAATTTCATTTTATGCCACTTTATACTTCTACTCTAGTACACTTAAAAAAACCCTTTTTATTTTGAAGTGCTGCTGCTGGTTGAAAACTGAGCTGAACGTCAGTGTTTTGGTTCCACTTGAAATGAGCACAAACTGTCTCCCTCCTGTCCAACGCTTCCACGAACTATACACAAAATACTACAGCAAACTAACTTTAAAGTAGTTTTAGTGTAGTCTAAGAATGCACTGTACTGATGTACAACATAGTAAAACAATTCACAGAACCAAGTCCATACCTCAGTAAGGATACTGCAGATACTCAATATGGAAGGAGTAGTGGTAGTACTAGCTACATAGCAGTAGCAATATAGGTCTGCAGCACCTGGAGTGATAGTATGTTGTATTAGCAACATGTTTTACAGTAATACTGTTGTTAGTAGTATTTTTAGTAACGATCAGCAGTAGTAGGCTAGTAGTGCTCTTGCTGTTGTGGATGTATTGGTAAGAGCATAGAGGGAGCAGAAGTGGTGTGATTAAAGCAGCAGTAATACTCTTCGTGGGAGTAATTGTACTTTTGCCAGCAGTAGTGGCTCTTGTGGATGGAGTAGTACCAGTACTAACAACCCTGTTCTATCTTTCCTGGAAGATTTGTAGAAATCAGATTGTTCTCAGCACATTTCCTCATGACTTCATTAACTGGTGTGATTTTAAAACATAAGGGACCCTGAGTGTGTCTCCGTCTTTGTGTCCGTCCTCCTGTCACGCTCTGAATACAGCTATGAAGGAGACTTGTGTGGGATAATCCTCCATGAAGGCCTCCTTCAGTCTGCCGGGCTTCATGAAGCGGTCCAGGCCGGTCTATTGTGTCTCGGTGTGTGCTCAGCTGGGACGGCTGTAACGCTGAACCCCAGCGGGGAGAAGCAGGAAGCTGTCGGAGTATTTATATCTCCCTCCTCTCCAACAATACTGAGCTGTGAACGAGCCAAGTCCAGCAGGATCTCACACTGACTCACCTCAGACCGTCACGAGACTCAGCTCTGGTTTCACACCCGAATCTTCACACCTCGTCTCTCTTATTCCGTCCTTCTGCTGTTCAGCCTGCAAGTTATTACAGAGTTCACACATAATATGAAAGTAAACAGACGCACGTTTAATACTATGATTCATTGTTTTTCTTCTGGTTTTGAATTGCTATGACTGACCCTCTAAATAACTATTATATTATTATACTGGATCATTATGAATATTACTTTACACAAATGTGACACCCGACGTTGTTTGCAGTTTGAGTGTAAAAGCTGATTATTGACCAGCAGCAGATCAGCAGAATCTCGAGTGAACCGGTGACACAGCTGAAACATCCAGACAAAAAGCCGCCGAGCAGACCTTGAGCTTTGTTTTTTCTGAGTGCCAAATTCTGCTGTTTGTTCACAGCAATGCAGATACAACTTTGGCATTTATTCAACATTTATGAACTCCTTTAATATATTTCACTGAGCAAAGTGAATTTTTAACTACACCCATAGCAGTTAAACTCCTGGTTTAATGACTTACTCCAAAAACTGGAGCCAGAAATGATCATTTTTGTCTCCTTTATATCTACTTAGCCTCCAAACAGACTGGCTGGCTGCCAGTACCAGGTACTGCAAACACTTGGCATCAGTGTTTTAACCAACAGAAAGTCAGTGTGAACACCAGCAGCTCATTAGAGACAAAAGATAAATAATAAGAAGCCAAATTAATAACAGCAAAAAGTAACAATAAACTTCATTTTTATAGCACTTTTCAATTAAAGCAGAATGAAAACATTTCAGGACTGAGGCAAGTTAGACACTCAGAATGAAATGAGGAATAAAATAATAATAATAATGATGATAATATCGCTGTAGGTTGAAGAAAAGCAGCCAGTGTTACAGCAGTGATTTCATTCTGATTAAAAATGCAAAATATAATCAACAAATGAATGATCATGTGATGAAATGACGATCAATAAAAGACTTTATTGATTCCCACTGGGGAATTCACAGGCTACCCAGCAGTTTCTGAAATAATTCAGTTGACATTTACTCCACATTCACCAGCTGCAGCATGAAAGTGATGAACACATGAATGCATCAGTAATTCTAATCCAGTAACATGAAGAAACATTACTCTGAAATGGACCATTCTGCATAAAGAGTAACAAAGTCGTTTAGTCATATTTTGATGTGAGAGCGTTTGTTACGTTGCAGCGGTGAAGAGTCTTTCCTGAAGCTCAAAGGTCAGCAGGAGTCAGCGTGAGTCCGTCAGCTCCCTCAACCAGTCCTGGAGCGATACAGCGACCCCCCACCTGCGTTACCCGCGAGGCGCCCTGAAACATGGCGTCAGCCGAGCATCTGAAGTGGAAATGCAAAGCGTGCAGGCTGTACAGTAAAACCTCTCCCCGGCCTCCTGATAGCAGCAGCGAGCGTTTCATCAGACGGGCCTGCCGCTGCCTGCCTCATAACTTCCCCTCTTTGATCCCGAACCCTGCAGTCATATGCAAAGCAGGCTGGGAAGACGCCGCCATGCTGGGAGCGATCGCACGAACAGAGCAAAGACTGGAGTAGACTGTGTTTCATTTTCAGAGGTTAAAGTCTGCCAGTGAACTCCGCAGTGACACACCGGAGCTGGAAAATAGGCCGTGAGGTAAAAACAACAACTCGGTTTCATTCTCTGACGTCCAACGACGACAGTCTGAGACATGCAGCACAATATACTATAGCATGAATGCAATAATAATAATACTAAGTTATGGAAAGGTCCTGAGACGAGGAGGGGTTTTATATCATCATCATCATCATCATCATCATCATCATCATCATCATCATCATCAGATTGTGATGTTTTGGGGCAATGACGTTCACTTCACAAACGGCTGTGGACTGATTATTTTGCTGTTACGTGCCGAAAAGCGTCAATCTTTGATGTCCAGCAAGTTCTTCATCTTTCTTTTCCTTTGCTTCCACGTCTCATCTTTTCTCCCAGAGTTAGTAATTTCACACAAATCCCAGAATGCCTTTCAGCAGACCCGACAACGCGTGTCACTGTTTCTTTGGATCAGCAGTGTCCTCTGAACTGGGATGAACAGGAGTCACTTCATACTGTGGACTTGCAGCTCCTGGTCAAACCAGCATTGCACAGATGACTGGCGCTCCGTCAAGCCAATGAAAATCTGAGAACAAGGAGCCGCTGCTTCAGTGGAATGTAGTTAATGGCCTAAATATAAAGATACATAGCCTAAGTGTGAGTAGAGGTACCCTTGATACGCATATATAGATTGCCTAAATAGGTATTTATCAAGATAAATATAGTAAATGACCTTTTTCTGGAGCACGCCAAGACGTACTGTTAGAAAAACATGTAAAATATTCAGTTTCTGTAGTATTTTTATCAGTTTTTACTGAACCTGGCTTCGTGCTGTGGTCCCATTGTGTCTTCCAGGTAATAAGGCTCAGATATAGTTTTCTGCAGGCGTCTATTGGCATATGCAGTGCATTGCAATTGTAAACCTTCCATTTAAGCGTGTTCAATCTTCTATTACCCAGCGACTAGCAGTTAGATCAAAGTTAATTTTACAGAAACGGGGAGGGTGTGTAAGATTAAAGAGTCGAAATATGTATCAGTGGAAGTTTAAGTCTACCAGTTATAGACTGAACGCATTATTTCCAGAGAAAATGTGGGAGCAGACGGCAGCGTGCAGAAGATCTCCTGCAGGGCTCAGAGCTCACACTGATTCACAGACTCACACTGAACTCTGGGCGTCACATCCTCAGACGTACGACCCACAGATGACAAAGTCTGATGATAATCATGTTAATGCTGAGAGGAGGCGGCGGCGGCGGCGGCGGCGGCTCTGCTCTGCGTGTTCCTGCTTTCTGAAACTTCAAAGTTCACTCTGATGGATGCTCGCAGCTTCAGTCTGCCATGGATTTTTAATACACCCGCTGCTAAGCTAACAACAACAAAAAACACACTCATCTTTAATACGGAGTGCTTCACTTTTCTTTCATCTCAACTCACTCTTTTCTGCTGTACGAACACACTCAGACACACACACACGCAAAGCAGTATGAACACACCGAGGACAGAGAAAAACACTTTAGGTGACCTATTTGGATATTTTCATCAGGATATGATGACTTTATCTCCTTAGAATGAGGGTGGAGACAACACACACACACTTACAGAGGTTTAACAGGCCTCCGTAGGGGGTCTTTGCTGCAGCAGAGAGCAGCTGGCTGGCCCCCATACTATTAACAGACGTGTGTGTGTGTGTGTGTGTGTGTGTGTGTGTGCTGTAATAAAAAAACATTTTGGCAAATTCTGAATATCAGGGGTGTGTGCTGCAAGAAACAGACCTCTGCTTTAATTTTATGATGTGAAGTTCATGAAGAAAACACCGGAGATGTGTGGGAGGGAGGCAGTGAAGGAGGGGGCTGCACATAGGAGTTCACCAGTATGTGGCCGAAGTCTGTGAGGCTTTGTGCACAGGGGGCATCGTCATAGTTTTGGAATGAGTCACCCCGAATCTAATGCCTCATTTGCATTTTCATTAGAAAGTCACTTTTAAGTGGCCGACAAGGCCGAGACGCTCGTCCTGATGGAGGAAACGGTCCAAGCTGTTTAAACTTTGACCGAGTTTGACTTTCCTGGCAGCGCTCCGTCCCTCTTGCATGTAGCTGCACACAAACTCAACCTCAAACTATTGTTTTGTGAAAGCGTCTCATGAAACAGCTGCTGGTGATGCACTTTTTCTTTGCTGTTTGTTGGGTTTAACCTTAGTTTCTTTCTGGGGAATACTGGCTCAATGTCAGTGATTTAACAACAGCAGAAGCATCAGGTTTTGGTGTCACCTCATTTCTGTTTTTCATTTTCAAACCCATTTACTGTGAATCTCCCTCATGAGTTTTCCTTTGTACAGCTCACTCCTGTCTAATGACAAATGCATCCTCTGTCCATGTCTGTTAGGATCCATTGTCTCAGCAGTTATTGGCTGCGACCTTCGGTGCTCGATTTGAGGAGGAGCTGACCACACAGGAATAAAAACTCAGATCAGGCTTGAGATGATTAAAAAACATGTGGAAACAAGGAGGAACAGCCTGTGTCAACGTGAGTCATGGTCAGATAAAAAGGCGACGTCCAGGGTTCAGGGTGTGATGAGAATGGAATGTAACAGGGAGAGAAGCATGTTTCACAGCAGCGTCCTCTGGTGGACACGCAGTTGTCTTCTGATCTGACGCCTCCATCAGCGGGACGACGCCGCTTGTACGAGCCTTCAAAAACGCTGCTGAAAGACGAATCTGGTCTACGAGGCAACGTTACGGTGAAGGTTTGGTTAGGTTGAGGGAAAGATGATGGTTTGGGTTAAAGTAACAAAGAGAAAAAATCCTTTCAATCCTTGAACACAAACTCGCACCTTCAGACACTCATGCATTTGACCTCCATGCCAAATTTCAGCCTCCTGAAGTGAAAACTGCCACCAAACAAAATTTGTTCTGACCGACCGACCGTCCGACAGAGTGAGCTGAACACGTCGACTGTCGGCAGGAAACAAACTGCAGTCTTCCATGTTTTCTCCACCATCCGTCCACCCTGACCTCACTCCTACGTGGACTTTGTCACTCCATAATTCCTCCTTTTCTCAGTCATAATTCGCACGCCCACTACAGGACTTTGTCACTTGATTGTACTTTGCAAACAAATGTCGTCACTGATGCTGAAGTTTTTCTTCAGAGCCAAGAGACGTCAACCAAACCAGGACAAGCAGAGCCACATCAAAAGGGCTGTCCACATACTTTTGGCCAAATACTTTAGAGTTAGGAGAGAGGAGAGAAAAAAGTGCAGAATAATGAGTGAGAAAGTGAAAGAGAGGGAGGTGACAGCCAGAGAGAGAAAGAGAGGTGAGAGAGGAGGGAGGGAGGAGGCGTGAGTTTGCATAAAGAGGACAGGGAAGGGCGAGAGACACTGAGAGAGAGAGGAGAGAGAGAGGGAGAGGTGACATTTAAAAATAGAGAAGAAGAGAGAGCAGCGAGGACGGAGAGGAAGATCTGTGACTGTGTGTGTGTGTGTGTGTGTGTGTGAAGCAGCAGCTGTTTTCCTTCATCCAGTGAATACGAAAGTCATTTCTGCATCAGGGGCACAGCGGTAATTTCCCATGATCCTCTCCACAAACAACCTTCACTCCTTCCCGGAGGTGCATTTCAGCCATTTTAAACAGGAAGACCAAGGTGTGGCACACGACGATGACGACGATGATGATGATGATGATGATGATGATGATGATGATGATGATGATGAGGCGGCAGATGAGCAGCTCAAAGCAGGATCAGAGTACATGAAGTCGTCTTAATAAAGCTCTAATCTGACTGCACGACGATCCGTACGTTTACGGAGACGTGAGGTTTCTGACGTGTTTTTAACTTTCTGGATTTCTGTGCACAAAGCAGCGAGGACAAGAACCCAAATGCAGACGACCAGGCAGGCAGGGACAGTTCAGACATTTCACTGACAAAATGATGATGCATAAGCCTGCAGGCGAGGGCAGCGAGTTAACAGGTTAACAGGAACGTTGCAGGTTAAAGGTAGAGGCAGGCACAGGCTCAGGTTCAGGCTCAGGTTGAGGAGGAACAGCAGCAACAATCTGCCCACTGACTGCAGAACAGGGGCTGGTGAGAGCAGCATGAGACACAGGTGAACAGGTGTATGTGGGAGTCAGGTGACTGGGACAGGTGGGGAAAGTCTGAGGGCATCTGGTGGACAGGTGGAGTGGAAGCAGACGTTCAGAACTGCTGGTGAGCTCAGGTCTTGGTTCCAAACATCACTGTGAAGACAAGATGTCAGGAAGCTGCAGCGAGGGTTCAACAAGACGTAGTTCCAACACGTTACCCCTCCAAAACCACCAGCACACCTCTGTTTGAGCTCAGGTTGAACAAACGACTTCACGCTAATGTGTCGTCTTTAAGGGTGGTGACAGACAAGCTGTTTGGGCAGAGCTAGGCTAGCTGCTTCCATTGGGATGCTAATCTATGCTAAGCACACACTGACAGCACGCACATGCTAAACACAGACACCAGATGTTTCTCTTCTTCTCTCTCTGAGCAAAAAGCTTCATGATGTTTCATGTTGAACTCCCTTCCAGAGTCATCCTGACTTTACTCACTATTCATCCTCCTCCTCTTCTTCTTCTTCTTCTTCTTCTTCTTCTTCTTCTTCTTCTTCTTCTTCTTCTCCTCAGTGGTAATGAGACATTTCAGGAAGCTTCCGGTGGACTCTGGTTTCTCAGCAGGAGGATGAATTCAGAATGAAAACGAACTGACAGGAACGACCGATTCAGTCAACACATACGGGAAGAGCCCAAAGGAGTGTGTGTGTGTGTGTGTGTGTGTGTGTGTGTGTCTGTGTCCAGGAAACAGCCTTACAATTGAAACAAAAGCCTGACATGAATCACCTCTCGCCCTCTCTCTCCTTCAGCTCAGTTTGTTTCTTCCCTGAGTCGACTGACCAGCAGCTCCGTCACTCACGGCTCCATGAATCAGCAGCAGCCTCAGTGGCGCTCGTTACCTCTGCGGCTATGCGCCGTGTTTGATTTCCCACAGTTCGCAGTAACCTTGGGTTCATCGTGAGTGTCCACTGCTGGTGATGAAGCCTCGTCTCGGCCGTCCTTCCCGTGTGAAGACGTGATCAGGATCCGTTTCCACCATGAACGCATCAAGACTTTCAACCTTTTCATCCCTCAGATGGGACCAGTTCACTCAGTCCTTCAGCATCGTTTCACTTCATTTAATGTGAAAAAGTCAAATCTGTGGTTTTATTTCGCACAATAAAATAATACAACTCAGAGTAAAATGAGCTTTTCCTCTCAAACGTTGACTCTTCATGCATGCTTTAAATTCCAGGTTTGAGGGTTTGTTGTTGTGGTTAAAGGACTGTTTTTTTCCATCAGTATGTGCAACAGTACAAATAACAACACCAGAGGTAGAATTATTTGTTCTGCATCTCTTACATTTGAAATAAGGATCTGATTTGTGCCGTTTCATGTAGATGCAGAAATATTTGTATAATTCAGAGAAGAATTTACAAAAGATGTGCAAAATAAATCATTCTGTTCACTCTGTGGAGAAACATGGAAAAGGTTTCTGTGACAGACGAGTCTGTTCTCCACCTTTTCTCAATGATCTTCTCTGTTACTGACGTGTGTGCTCCTTATTGTGCAGTGAATAAAGCATTTTGTCAGGTGCTGCATGTCTCTGCCGTGGAAATGTTCATCAATATTCTGTCTTCATCTGGGAAGTTTGCAAGACGTTAGAGTTGATTTAAAAGTGCAAATTAAAACTGATTGAGTCTTTTGAGTTTAGATGTATTTCTAAGACCGTCTGCTTCCCATCAGGAATCCTTTTTTTTTAAATATTTTTTTTAAAGACAAAATTAGGAAGTGAGAGCGGATAGAATATAAAAAAGAGGAAGGACATGAAGAAGACAACTCCATCTTTTCATCACTAACAGTGAAACCTGAGAGACGGCAAACAAACACACACGCACACATGCACACTCACACACACACACACACACACACACACACACACATGCACGCACACAGAAAACAAAATACTGAGAAGTGAACTTCCCCCTGCAGTTAAAAAGTGCTTCAGGAGGAAGATGTAATTATTAGCAGAAGGAACAGGATTTGGAGAAGCAGAAAAGAAGAAAGATGAAAATAAAAGAGCCTGTGAGGCGGCAGCAGCAGCAGCAGCGCTGACGGAAAGATGAATTTGGTTTGTTACTGTAATGCAGTTAGAGAGCAGAGCAGAGCTCACATTATACTCTGCAGACCATGAGCTGGTCTGCTGTCTCCTCTGCTGCGTCCTCATTCCTTCTGAAAATATCTGCTGCACTCAAATGCATCATGTTGACTCCCTGCAGAGTTCAAACATCTCTGCATTTCACTGAGGAAGCTGCTCTCTCCAGCCATGCTAGCAGTTAATGTTAGCATGCTAACATGCTCACATTGACGATGCTAGCATGCTGATGTTCTGCAGGTATAATGTTTACCATGGTCATCGTCTTAGCTCAGTGTGTTCGCATGCTAACATTTGCTAATTGGCAGTAAATGCAACATAAAGCTGATGTGAACGTCAGTAGTTTTGCTCATAAACCAAATTACTGGACTAATTAGATACCTGACGACGGCGCTGTATGAAAAGTCAGAGGATCACTGAAGCTGTGACAGTTCATTTTTATAGAAACATGAACGTCTCCACCAAATTTCACAACAATCCCTGTAATAAATAAAATGATGTTTCGTTTTGGACCAAAGTGGTCGACGCACCACAGACCCACCCACACTGGTGGCCCTGCAGCCCTGCAGCCCTGCAGCCGTGGAGCTAGCATAGCCAAAAATGTAAGATTTGTAATAGTTTAGTTTAGAATATTACAAGAATAAATCTGTAACTTACATGAGAAAAAAAAAAATTACAGTGAAGTCTAAAGTCTTGGAGTATTACAACAATAACACATTACTATTTTTCTTGAAAACTGCGACTTCATTCTTGAAATGTCAGTTTTTTTGGTGGATCTAATACCCATCTGAACAGTGTGTTTCTGGGTTTTTTGTTTTATATTGTATGTTGCTTATAATATTTTGTGCATGTGATGGAATAAAAAATGTCTTCTGCTTTACGAGTTTTCTAATTAAATCTATTTTTTATGTACTTTTAATGAATCTATTTTAGCTTCTTTACTTACTGTGGACATTCTTAAATGTCTGATATTACGTGAAACTGAACCCAGTGACATCAGATGATCGTTATGATCATGACGAGGAATATTTTTAATGATCCGGGTGTTGAGAGCATCGTCAAGAAGGCTAGCAGCAGAACAAAGAGTGAAGTTAGAGCATCAACACGGACACCTGAAGCACCCACAGGACAGTTTGCTCTCTGCTGGAGGTGTAAACCACTCAGTAATATTTCATAAAGTACCTTAGTTCACCTATATCGCCATAGCAACCTCAGCCCGTTTTTAATTGGAGCCTGAGGCCAGACTGCATCCCTTTCATCTTCCACACACACACACACACACACACACACACACACACACGCACACACACACGCACACACACAAAGACACACTGTATGCATCTATGCTCACTGAGACACATACAGATGTACTGATGTTTCTGTTTCAACACACACACGCACACACACACACACACACACACACACACACACACACACACACATCCTGCTCTGAGGCGTCGGCTCCCAGTGGGATGGAGTGATGTGGTGTCAGCCGTCGCTCTTGATGTTACAGGTTCAGTTCTGGTTCATGAGTGTCAGTCACTTTGTCACAGTCACAAACTCAGAGTGACTTCTTCCCTGTTAGCTCCATTTTTCCGTCACTGTAAGACCTGAAAGAACACTTTCAGGATTCTTCGAGTCTGTCTAAAAACAGGTCAGAGGCTCGTGTGAACACTGAAACAGGTTTTGCTTGCTGTGAACGTTCCTCCTGTGCACACTGGCCAATAAAAGATGCCCTCCTGAGATGCTTTCGCTGCCCAGTGTCAAAGCGTTTAACAGACCATCCGATCCACTAGAGGGCAGCGTATCAGGGGCTCGTTTTGCCTCGCTGTGAAAAGTATACACATGTTTGAAGGTGCCAGCAGGGGGCGATAGCAAACAGAGCAAAGGACAAAAATGCGACATATGGAGGTGGAGGACAGGATGGATGGACGGGTCAAACACTGGACCTTCACCCAGGAGGACGAGGTTTGTGTCCCGTGTGAAACCAAAAGATGCCTTTTAGCTTACACACACACATTTTAACCCAAACCAGGACCGTTTCCCAGACCTAGCCAAGGAGTTTTGGTGCCTGAACCAAACCAAACTACGACCGTCACCTGAAAAGCTTTATTTTGAAAGTCTAACCAGATGCTGCATGTTTATTATTTCTCTGGCTGATAAAATCTGCACTGTTTAAGGCTGCAATGCTTTATGTTCCATCACTGAAAGTTAATTTGGTCATACAGAGAAGCTTCTGTCAGCGCCATACTGAGAGCGGAAGGCTATGGCTATTTCCTGGAAGCAGGCCCTCATATCTGGCACATGCTGAGCTCAGAGAAGAACGAGTAGAACAGATTTTTTTCCAGCACTTGATAAAGAGAGTTAACCGCGGTGTCAATCGAACCCAGTCCAAAGGTGATAAAGAGGCGTCCGACCGCAGCCTGTTTCTGTGCTATCAGCCAGTTTAGCCTCAAATTGAAAGTTGAACCTCTTTTCATAATACCAAGTTGAAAAGGTCATTTTTTGAATCCATTAACTACAAACTCCTCACAGCCTGCAGGGATGGATGAAAAAACACGCTCGCTGCAAAGAGGCTTTTAAAAATGGTGCCAAAACTGTAAAAATATGTGAAAAATGTTGCAGCATAATATTCCACTTGCACGCTGTTACCACCAAGCTCTCAGGGGGAAGAGGAGCAGCACAACAGCAGATGGATTTACGAAAATGAAGTTATTTTTTAGGAATGTAGGAAACTTAGATTCACAAATAAGAAAAAATAAGGAGGCTCAGCGTCAAGCAGAATACCAGAGCTGTCCTACTCCTACCTGTCCGAGACCGAGACCATCTGAAGACGCTCCTGCTCGCGTCTCTACACACAGCAGCATGTTTAGCATGTCGCTAACATCAAACCACAGCCAGGCTGACAACTGGGGTGAGAATATGAGGCTCACTGGAACTGGGTGCCTCTCCAGTCTTCAGAATACCACACACACACACACACACACACACACACACACACACACACACACACACACATACACACACACACACACACACACACACACAGAAACACTGGAAAGAATCGGTCACATGGGCGGGTGCCATAACAAGCTCACAGTGGTGCAGATACATGTTGGAACACAGAGTCACTAATGTTGGTTTTGTTGCTAAATAAAACTCTTCATAACCTCCAGCTGATTCATAGCTGTTCTCCAACGATGATGCTTCATCAGCAAAGAACAAGTAAAAACAGATGTTGGCTGCTGCAGGTCTGAAGTTCACGGGAACATCGGAGCCCTGAGGGCCAGCTCTGTTAGTACTGCTGGGACTTGAACCCACGATCTCCTGTTTACAAGACAGGTGCTTTGACCAGCTAAGCCACAGCACCTGACACAGGCTACAGGTGAGCCACATGGCTGTTGACACCTGTGTCCATCATGCGTCTCTAAGGAGTCCAGCTGTCCACTTGTCTTCAGATTCGAACACTTCTGCTGGAAGGTGCTCAGTTATTACTTGTTTCACACGGCCAAACAGCTAACTGAGAAAACCAAAGACAGCTGATACTCAAAGCAGGTCTTCAGCTGTTTGGCGGGACAAAGTCATTTAAGTGCAGGACAAGACGGACAAGATGGAAATGGAACTTGTACTCCAACCACATCAGTGGTCCTCTCGTTGGCTCGCTGTCAACCGGCACGTCCTGCATCGATGAGGTTTGTCCCTGTTACGTCCTTACGTCCTCCATGTGGTCACATGCGTCCCAGACGAAGCGAGTGCTCAGATCACAAAGTGTCTTAGAGCTGTCCTCTTGTGATCAGACTTCAGGTTTTGTTCAGGCGCTGACGGCACTCGTTAATGTCGACGTTAGAGAAAGATGGCGGTCTGTTTCAAAGGAGAACATCTCAGCAGCATTCACAGTCTGTCCCTCACCTTCACGAAACTCCTTTACTGCCTGAACCTGACCACAGTCTGGGCTTGAAACCTGGATTCTGGTGTCACAGTCCTGCACTTTGTGTGTCCTCCGTCCACCCCGAGCACCTCCCTGCGTCTCCAGCGCGGCACATAAACGTCATGTTTCATTCACTCAAACAAACATTGACGCTGGCAGCTGTTACATTTGCTGGCACAACCTGATTAAGAATGCAGATTAGCCGTATACAAACACAGTGTGGACGTGGTGAGCCGAGCTTAGCGTGAAGACTGGAAGCAACACACTGGATCTGGTTTATTTCATATGCACACAAACAGAAATGTGAAAAATACTGTTTGTGGTTTTAGTGGGAGTGTGACATGAAGACTGCAGGAAATATACGTCTGACTGTTGTTCCAGCGCGTAGACTGGTCCATCATCGTGCTGATTTATTACAGAGTTGCTTTTATTGAGAAACTGCAATTATGGAGAGAAAGAAATTAAACTGTACCGATTTTCTTTAGAGCTATAAATTATTCAGACACACACATGTCTGGCCGTCTGGCCCGAGGCTTGAGGGACTCAGGTGAACCACATAGCTTATTAACCCTCCAACACACACACACACACACACACACGCACACACACACACACACGCGCGCACACACACACACACACACACAGGCCTTTAACAAGACAAAGGGAGGCTCTGTCTTTTGACAGGCGAGGTGAAGAGTTGTACTCCATCTTTGTTCTGTTTCAAACCAGTGGAGCAGAGAGCATCATGGGAAATGAATGAGGGAAGGGCTTTGACGTCCAATTTCCCCTGTTAGTTCAGCCAATCAATGTGCAACTTTAGCGGCTAAGTTAAGCCGTCGTACAGTGGAGGAGAAGAACGATGACTTTGACCAATAACAAACCGTCTTATTAGTCCAACATGGAGGAAGCGATTGTGGCTTATTAACTAACTGCGTCTCACTGTCCTTTTCTAACGTTTTGTTCGGACTGCATACACAAATGTGAGTCTTGATTGCTTGATTGAGCGCACCTGTGCTCAGGTGGAGAGGAGGCTGGGCCCAACCTGCCCTCAGACTCAGCAGACAGGGGAGAGACAGACAGGAGACTAAAGGAGAGGAGACTGCAGAACTTTTACTTCAGCAGGGTTTTGAATGCAGTACTTTAACGTGTAGTATCTCCCCAGTGTGTTCGTACTATGTTTGTTGAAGTAAAGGATCTGAATCCTTGTTCCTGCTGCCTCGTCGGGTATAACTGCAGCCCCAGTTTGTGCCTCTCACACAGAGCTGCTGGCTGCGTTAGCGTTAGCAAACCTGATAAGAGCTGGTGGAAGAACGACTTCCTACCAGAGATTTATTCCTCTTCAGTGGCAGTAAACACAACACAGAAGAGACTCAGAGACTCTGACAGCAGCTGCTCATGGCTGCTTAGCTCCGACTGCATTGCTGTGCACGCTGAACTGACCAGCGGTCAGCTCTGTCCTCTGACCCCCCGCCTGACACGTCACATCGCCGCGAGGCCACGCCTGCGACAGTCACTCTTTCCTCTGTTTTTCCTCCGGCAGTATCTCACAACAGTATCTGTAGAAAAAGAAGTTTCTTCATCTTTGGCCAGTCCTGTTTCCCGGCGTTGACACGCTTCGCCTCTCTGGAAAAGCTGCAGTTTTATCCTATTTGCTGCCTGATACATGACTGCTCCCTCTGTGAAATGTGAATCACAGAGACACGATGAGACGAGAGGAGAAGCCCTCTGCCAGCAGAGAGGGCGAAAGAGGAGGACATGAAACCAGAAAATAAGTGGAGGAGAGAGGAGGCGGCGGAGGCAGCGGGAACAACATGGAGAAGAAAGAGAAGGGGAGAATGAAAAGAGAGGAAGAGGAGGTGAAAACAGAGAGAGTGGGAGAGAGGGGGGAGACGAAAAGGGAGGAGGTGGGGAGAGCAAAAGGAGAAGGGGAGGCTTCACCTTGTTTTCCCAGAAGAAGAAGACGGATGACTGGAGGAGTGTGGGGGTGCTGCCTTAATGAGAGGACACACACACACACACACACACACACACACACACACACACACACACAGTGACACAGCACAATTGGTACCAGCTGCTGCTGTTTATCGTTATTAACGAGGTAACGCTTGCAATCCCAAGGTCAACAAGGAGTGTGTGTGTGTGTGTGTGTGTGTGTGTGTGTGTGTGTGTGTGTGTGTGTGTGTGTGTGTGTGCGTGCGTGTGTGCGTGTGTGTGTGTGTGTGTCCAGAGAGCGAAAAGGAAAGTGTGTGAGAGACTCAGGATTTGTTCAGACTGCAGGCAAATCAGATTTGTTTCCCCAAATCAGATCTTAAAGCCGCCTGTGTGTTTTCAGATGTGTGTGTCCAGACATCACCAGCCGATCAGCGTGTGCTGCTGAGGAAGACTGTTGCTCTTCATTTACTCTGGACTTCACGTCCTTGTGGTGCATCACAGAGGAAATGACACAAAAGACACTTTGAAGTACAACTCGAGCGGCCTGACTGAGACGTGTCTGCAGAAGTTTCAACATTTCAAACCAAATGTGACGTCGATCCGACCGGCAAACGCTTCGTTTCACCTGTTTCCTGCTGTTCAGACTTTCTGAAATCAGTCAGGGTTTGCCCAAAAAACAGATTTGGGCTGGCGGTCTGAACGAGGCGTCACTGTAGGAATCTGTTGACGTTTGAGTTAGCATGAGTTAGCATTAGATCTTAACCAAAGTAATGCTACTACACAAGTGAGCTGCATCATTTAGAAGCAACATATATAAACACAGTAAAAACCCAAATACACAGTGCAAGAAGTCGTATATCCTGCACTGAGTTAAAGAGGGTGTGAGCAGGTCTGAGGTCAGTGTGGAGCCCACTGACATCCAGCTGTTTTAAGTATTATAGAAACTGTTTGTTTTCTGCGTTATGATCCAATCATCAGCTGCCAGAGATGCTCCTGGAAACAGGAAACAGTTCAAGACGTCCTCCAAGAGTTCAGGCTGTGCAGACTTTGACAGAGTTCTGTGTCTTTGGCAGCGACACGCAGACGGTCATGAAGCAGCTGTGGATTTCTCTCTGTGGACGACTGGCTAAATGTCAGAGATTTGATTTCAGGGAGCGAAAACATCAACAAAAACATCACATTTTGAAGTCGGTTGCTCTGAATCAAACGGCTCAGTCACAGTTTCATGTTGGTATTTGGATCTGCATCCATTAGTGGGACAGAAAGCTGCAGCTGTCTGAGGTCTCTGCAGGCGTGGACGAACACACTCACATGTCCTCCAGGTTAAACTGCAGAGTTTGTCCTTTCGTCCTTTAGTCAGACGCAGAGAAGTGTTTCCTGACCCGACGCCTCCATCAGAACAGTATCATTGTCTGAGACTCAGTTTGATGACGAAGGTTCAGGGTGGGGGGGCTTTGTCGTGGTTTTTCCGTTGATAATCGTGGTCACGGTTCAGGAAAGATTGTGGTCACGCTTCAAAAACGTTAGCTGATGTTTGGAAACTGGAAACGAACAGCAGTTAAAGTCTGATGTTTGCTGACCCAGTTCGTGAACTCTGTGCCTCGACGTCGTCACAGTTTCCTTTGCTGGCGTCCACCAGAGGGCGCTCTCCGTCTGCTGCACCTGTAAACTTGCGTAAACATGCAACAGCCTTTATGAGGAAATGATGTTTTGAGCTGTTTCTATCGTGGATTGTTGTGGATTGAACATTAACAGCTTTTATCATGTGTGTTATGTTAACAACGTGATTAGCATAATGCTAATAAGTGAGATCAGGAGAGAGCAGAGGGATAATGCTGCTGTTCCTTTAATGGCCACTAGATGGTGACACCAAGAAAACCTGAGCTGAGCTGAACAGTTAGTGTATCTGTGAGGCGTCTCTTCTTCTTTGGTGGTTTAAAAAGCTGCTGTTCTGTTGAGACTCACAGGGAACGTGTGTGTTTGATTGACAGGTGTGTCGTCTCATTGTTTCTGCTCTGCTTTCCCCAAATTAAGCAGATTTTATTGGATTTTCAGACCAAATGAAAAAAAACTGGAAGCATCTCGTTACGATATCTCCAACACGACGTCCTCATCTTCATACCATGGTTTCGTGACACCACAGCCATCTTCTTCTTCCAT
The DNA here is from genome assembly GCF_051107435.1 of Chaetodon auriga. Lineage (NCBI taxonomy): Eukaryota > Metazoa > Chordata > Actinopteri > Chaetodontiformes > Chaetodontidae > Chaetodon > Chaetodon auriga. The sequence goes on from NC_135087.1 coordinate 1,686,476, forward strand.
TTTCCAAAACTTTTTTCCTGTTTTTTTGTTTACAAATCCGAGTGTTCACCTGCACTCCTGAACAGAGCAGAAGAAGAGGAGGAAGAAGAGGAGGAGGAGGAGAAGGGAAGCGGTGTTTGTTGCTATGTTTGTAAAGTCGACTCCCACTCATTCTCCGTTTCTTCTTCTCTAATTTGGGAATGCAGGATGTGGTTTTCATAACAATGAGAGTTATATTTCGTTCCAGCGCTGACGGAGGCACAAACACACAAACCTGCCTCAAACAAGCGTCTTCACACTCAGCCGGAGCAGCCACACACTCACACACATGTAGAGTGTTCATGAAGACGCACACACACACACGCTCACAATGACACACACATGCACACAAACACACAAAAGAATATTCACATTCAGTGACTCACACACACACAGAAACCTGCTCATTACACAGACAGATACACACACATCGTACTGGTGTGTATTTCATGTGTATTCCATATTATGCAAATGTACAACACTGACTGAACACGGGCACGAAGGCAGCCAACCTACGCACACACACACACACACACACACACACACACACACACACACACACACACACACACGAGGAGGAGGACGATGGAGAAAGAAGAAAATGGAAATGAGAAACGCTGCTGGATGAGTGACAGACGTGATTCAGCTGCAGCTCAACTGTCGGTTGTGATCTGAAGCATTTTGGGATATTTTCATGATGGTCGTGTTCACGTGCTCCGATCGATCGGTTAATCATCGTTATTTCAGTTTAATATCGATCCGTTCAGGCTGTGAGTGAGTGTGACGGTGGAGGCGTCTCTGAGCCCTCAAAGGTGAGGCTTCGATTGAAGTGAGGATGAGTTTCATCAGGGTGATGATTCTGAGCTTTATGTGGATCTGACACGTAGAACAGGAGAACCCTGGTTCTGCACGTCATCCTACCAGTGTGCAGGTGTGTGTTCACAAACTTGGATCAGGCTTTGCATCCCACAGGGTCCTGGTTTCTGTCCAGGTAGCATGACCAGGTTTCATACCGTGTTTCCATTTCAGAACATGTCAGAAAAACTTTAAAACTCATCGAGAGAAAGAGAAACTTTAACGTCAGAATCTCATTGATGTTTGTAACTCTGTGGTCAAAGCAGGTCCTCAGGAGCGCCCCCTGCAGTCCACAAGACCTGAGCCTCCTCAGCAGATCCAGTCTGCTCTGTGCAAACGCTCCAGAGCTGCTTTGGAAAGCGCAGCCGGTGCAGATCGTCCTTTAATACGACTAAAAGCACAATGTTTAACTGATGTAATTATCCTTTTGCCGTTAATCTCACTGCAATCAATGAAACAATTAAAATGGAAATGCAGAATGTAAATGTGCTCTCTCAGGACGTCTGCTCAGCTTCTCGTGAGGTGAGAAGTCCGACAAAGTTTCTTAACATAACCTGAATCAATAATATAGTTCAGTCTGTTTTATTATTCATGTTCCTGCTCTCAGCGGTGATGACTCACATGCAGGAGGAAAACTGAAGGAGGTGAAATAATTAAGTTCATCTGTCTGTCTGTCTATTCATATCAGATTTTCCCATTAAGAATGAGAAGCTTCACCTCCTCCTCTTCCTCTCCTCCTCCTCTTCCTCACCTCCTCCTCCTCCTCCTCTCCTCCTCCTCTATCTGGTTCATTTCCTGAGCTGAAATAGAATTGACTTCCTGATTCAAGGTTAAATGAGTTTGATGTCATTTCTCTGCGGTGAACAGAGCGAGAGGTAAAATTAATACGTTGACTGACAGGCCGACCTCACCGCGGTGTGTGTGTGTGTGTGTGTGTGTGTGTGTGTGTGTGTGTGTGTGTGTTTAGCATGCAGAACCAGTTACACACATACACAGTCAACACACACACATCATGTTCTGAGTTGATCTGTTGACCTTGTTAACAGCTGCAGGGCGACGTGTTCGTTCATGTGGCGTCTTTTCGCTCAGTTTTTGGTCTCTTCCAGCTCCTGAAGGAAACATGTGGCTCTTTAGCTGCTAAACGCTGCTCACCAGACCACACTTGGTTCACCAGCTCGTCTCTGGTCTCTCTTCTCTGTCTGTCAATGAGTTTAATAAAAGATGACACAGAAAACATCATCACTGTTTTCACGGTGTCGCTTTGTGAGAGTGAAAATACCAGTTTTTTTACTCTTAGAGCCGTTTGAATGAGCCAAGTGTCGTTTCCTCTGCAGGGACGTTTGAGGGCCACTGGGGGCAGCAAAACAAGCATTTATTTGATGCTTTACTTTGCAGACTGTGAACACGAAACATGAATCATCTAATAGACGATGATGTACTGCTCTGAGTTCAGACACCCAGCAGTAATCGAGTAAACGTAATGAGCTCCACCTTCACCAGCTGCAGCGTGAATGTATCACTGATTTCAATCCTACTCTGAATTTCTGCTGAAAGACGACTTTTACTTTTGGTACTTGAAGTATTTTTTGATGCAAATCCTTCTATACTTTTACTAAAGTAAGATTTGAAGTCCTCTTGCCTGTAACAGAGTATTTCTACACCACTGCTTGTCGACTGTCCTCTGTCGTCCGTCGTGGTAACACTGATCAGATTTTGTCCTCCACATTATGCTGAATGTCATTTCCTGTGAATCCCTCGTTCGTGGGCGTGCAATCAGAATCCCATTCAGGCCGAACAGACGCCAGTAACCATGAAAACACCTCACAGAGAGGCAGAGCGCAGGTCCATCAGACGGACACTGTTGAAGTTTGGATGTACATGAAGATCTTCAGCAGTGACTGTGTGTTCAGTTTCAGAGACGAGGCCTGTGAGAGGACGTTCACAGGAACCTGTGGGCTTGTTCTGTGAAACCAAAAGTCCAAGATTGAGTGAACATGTGGGAAAATCCTTGTCTTTGAAAGTGTGTGTGTGTGTGTGTGTGTGTGTGTGTGCTTCCAGTATTCGGGGGATGTTCAGCGCCTACACGGTGAGACATTTCACAGCTGTGGTCAACAGTTTCTGGCAAAGACTGTGTGAAAAAAACGGCTGCTATGACCCAAAGTCTGCTGACATCACTGACTCCTCCCCCTGCAGTCATGTGACTTCATCCTGATCCAAACAAACAAACAAAGCAAAACGTCTGTGATGATTGTCTTTCATCCAGGTCACGGTGGCTCCAAAGGCCACTGGACCTGCTTGTGGTACAAAATGTGAATAATAAATTATTAATAAAACGTCACCAAAAGATGAAACAATTAAAAAATGAAGAAAAAACAAGATGCAAAACCTGAAATAGTGAAACTGATCTATAGTTTGACTTGATTACTAACTGAATGAGCCTCCGGCGCCCTCTGCTGTTTGTCTCTGGAGCTGCACACGGCTGGAAATCCTCCTGCACTAAAGGAGCATTCAGAGTATTTTCAGTGTTTTTGGGTCATTTCTCCAAACTGTAAACATTTCCTGACACAAACAAAGACACCTGCTGCTTATGTGTTTATTTTTCACGCAGAAATATGTTCATAAAGAGACATTTCTCATCTTTTTTTAGTTTCTTTGAATCATCTGAGAAGCAAGTAAACATTCAGAATGAATCAAAAGTCATATTTTAATCATTAAGATCTGTGAAAATATACAAATATATGCAAATTATATACATGTACACGTCATAGTGACAGCTATAAAAACACGTCTTTGAATTTTGGGATTTTTAACACCAAAATGTTATTTACTGTTAAGTTTTCATGTACATTCAGATACAGAGGTTTCATTTCATTTTCATATCAAAGCAGCACAAACAGAAAAATCATCTCCAAACTGAGGACTGAAGTTTTTCCTGCAGTAGTATCACATTACTGTCCTCTGTCGTGTTTTTTTACTTCACTGGCATTTATTCAGGCTGCTCTGGAACTCTGGGTAATGAAGTTTAATTATATTAAACCTCACGCTGCCATTCGGGCCAATAATAGCATTTCAGAAACGTGACATTCAGAAAGTTTATCACACGACTAAATGAATCACTTTTACTCAGTAATACTGTGGTACTCGTACACAGTGTGTGTACTGTCAGTAGTGCTTTGGATCGAAGTCTTTGTGCGTTACGACAGCCGCTTGTGCTCCGTGTGTGTATGTTTACATATGTGTGTGTCACGTGTGTTGTTTGGTTTGTGTGTGTGTCACGGAGTGTCTTCATGTGTGTCCACAGTCATGCTGACTTCCTGTTGAAGGTGTCAATCAAGTGCTGACTTCCTGCAGTCTCTGGACCACTGCAGACGCCACCTTCCTATACGCCTCCGCCTGGAGAGTGAACACACACGCACACACACACACACACACACACACACACACACACACACACACAGAGTAAAGCACAGAAAATAAGAATCCACCTTGAACCTCGTTAAGAAGGACAGAAATGTGTTTTTTCATGGAAACACAAACAAAGAATAAAGAATAAGGACAGAAGAGGACAGAGACCTCTGCGCTGTCGGGGGAGGAGACGACCACTGGCTTCCCTCTGTCTGACATCTCTCTGATGTTTAGATGAAGAGGAACGTCACCTGGAGGAAGACGAGATACAACATCAGAGGAGAAACACAAATTAAAAACCCCCAACCTTCTCAGACAGGTGTGAAGTCTGAGGCACCTTCAAACTCAGCTGGATGAGGGCGTCCTCGCAGCTGACACCCCCCCCTCCGCGGCCGCCGCCCCTCCCACATACCTAAGAACTGGACTCCCAGAGTGTCTGCGAGCTGTCGGGCCCCGTCGGAGCCGAAGATGTGAGTCTGGTGGTTACAGTTTGGACACTGGAAGACGCTCATGTTCTGGACCAGACCGAGAACCTGCTGGGACAGACGCGACGCCTTCAGCCCTCACAGATCCGGCTGATTTTTCATCGGTCTGAATTTTAACTGCAGTAACTGCCCAATCTCACACACACACACACACACACACACACACACACATTACCGGCACGTTGACCTTCTTGAACATCTCGGCTCCTCTGCGAGCGTCCAGCAGGGCGATGTCCTGCGGCGTCGACACAATGACGGCACCTAAAAAAAAAAACCACACACAGAGGATGCAGAAACCCCTTCAAAATAAAACTCACTTTCATCACATGTCGTTTTCTTCACTGAGACGACTGGATTCACTCTAGCTGTTTTATCTTGTTTCATATTTTATGTTTTGGATTTTTGTGTTTTTTTTTTACTTGTTTTTGTTGAAAATCATTTTGGAACTTGAAGAAATAAAGTTATTTATTTTTATTATTATTATTATTGGTGTTTTTGCCTTTATGGTAAAGCTTTATAGTAACAAGAATAATGACCATAGCAGAGAGAGTGTGTGTGTGTGTGTGTGTGTGTGTGTGTGTGTGTGTGTGTGTGTCAGACTAACCAGCAATCGGGATGTTCTGTGTGATTGACAGCTGGACGTCTCCTGTCCCAGGAGGCATGTCGACTACCAGATAGTCCAACGACCCCCAGTCCACCTACACACACACACACACACACACACACACACACGCGCGCACACACACACACGCGCGTCAGTCCATTAGAATCCACCTCTGTGGTCCACGCTGAGCTGGACGTGAGTCTCGGGTCGGGAGACGTTCTCACCTGTCGGAGCAGCTTCTCTATCGCTGACATCACCATGAGGCCCCTCCACACGATGGGGGCCACGTCCTCCACCAGGAACCCCATGGACATGCTGCGGGGGGGGGGGGTTCAAAAACACAGAGCTCCACCTTCAGTTTCATTTTGATTTGACTCTGAACGAGAATGTGCTCAGAGAGAAGGGGGGCCATGACTTCCTGTTTTGACTCACCAAGGAACCCCATAGTTGATGAGAGGGATCATCAGATTATCTGGAAGACAGATTAAACAGCTGAAGTTGGTTTAGTCTCAGAAGCTTCATCAGATTCTTCAGAAACCCTCCAAACCCCCGACCACACAAACACAAACACATCACAGAGCAGTGATCACAGAAGAGGGAAACAAAGAGCGTGCTGTACTGTCAGAGAGCGCCGGGTTTCCCTTCAGGTTCATCAGTTTGGGAATGGACGGACCGTAGATGTCAGCATCCAACAGGCCGACGGACTGAGACTGAGAGAAGGAAGGAGGATGGTTAAATATGGAGGGAAGACGTCTCACCTGAAGCAACGACACCGTGTTCGAGAAGTCAAAACGTTAAATAAATAAGAGAAAACAGACGTGAGAAGGTGATTTTAGGTCATGAAACGTCTGAGGTCATGAGCAGCTTCAGAACATTTACCTGACATAATTTACCTGCGTAAAACCACCTCACAGGGGAGGGCGGCTCCTGCTCTGTTTACAGTTTCACTCTGGTTTGAAGTCAACGATTGGCTGACATGAGAGGAGGAGAATAAAGTCAATGACATGAGAGAAGACTCCTTACCGGACTGTTGGCCATCAATCCAAGAGCCAAATTCACTGCAGAGACCGAAAAACAGACATGAAACTCCAAACTTAAAGGCTTTGAAATGTTTTCAACACGTATTTCCTCACTCAAAACCCAGTTTTTCTCTTTTTGTCTGAATCTCATGGTGTACCTGCGGTGGTGGACTTGCCCACGCCCCCTTTCCCCGAGGCCACCACGATGACCTGTTTGACCCCCGTGATGGGCTTCTGCTTGGGAAGACCTCTGGCCATGTGCTGCTTCTGCTTCTCCTGTAACGTCTTACTGTCCACCGACCTCTGCGAGACACAAGAACACGACCTGAAGGTTTGAACGCTGAGACGTCAAAGCTGCTGGTTTCCAGTCCAGACCTGATCAGAAACCCTGAACACCTGAATCTTCCGTTTGACTCGGAAATAAACAAATCAAGTTAAATCAACTGATGATGTATAGCTTCAAAATGTTCATTGTCAGAAGACGGATGACTTTCATGCTCACACAGCTCAGCCATTGGTTGTAAAACCTTCAGGAACACAGAGACTGACCACATACACACCTCCGAACTGCTGCTGTTACATTATTTTTGTACTTAAAATGATTAAAAAAAAAAAAAAAAAAAAAAAAAATTCAAACAATAAACGATAACTCACTGAAATCCAATGAGACCGATTTGTAAAAGAAGTTCAGCAGCATAAGTCAAGTTGGACGACGACAAATGGTATTTCCGGTTAGGGTTCAAAACAGTACCTTTCAGTTTCACGAAATTTACGAGTCGGAGCGAAAGAACATGCGTACATACGATACTGGATATACGACGAATAACATATAATCCAGTATAAGTGCAATGTGTTGGTATTCAGTGGTGTTTTGGGCGTTTATTTTTTCTTCAACAAGTTATTTGTTTTCTCTCTATCTCTTCATTTTACACACTTCCGGTGCTGTTCTTGCTTACTGTTTAGCTTGACGTTAGCATGACGCTGTTAGCTAGCTGCGCTGTTGTGCAAATGGAAACAGGTAGTCATCTTACCTGGCAGCGTATGAACTGAAGACAACACGCAGGTCCGTGTTTTATTTCTGTCCCTGCTCGGACCACTGGAGGTTTATGGAGGGACGTTCTCAGTAAATGGGACAGTCTGCTGAATGTGAGCTGAGCCATGTTTAGCTGTTTAGCTCCTCCTCTGCTCGCTAGCTTAGCTTAGCTCGATGCGCGTCAAGCCTGCGCAGAGTCCGCCTGCGTGTGTTGGTCTGTGTAGACGCAGTTTTAATGTTTTTTTTTTTTTTTTTACTGTTTGATGAAACTACATTGATTAACTTCTGTATAACTGTTAATACAGTTATTGTAATATTATCCCTTTCTGTTTATTTTGTGTTTTCGGGTTAATAATAAATGTCAATTAAATATTCAATCCAACGTTATTTGGATTTTAAGTTGATGGTTTTATTCGGTAAATGTCTTTCGTACTTACAAGTACTTAAATGGATTTTTTTCATTTATTCTTGCTTGATTTTGTTAAACTAAGAATTACATATTTAAATTTTCTAACAAAGACGAACGGAAAATGAAATACTGACACGTCAAACAATCATTTATTTTAATTGTTTCTTATATTAATATTTTAAAAGACATTTGTTTTGCTCTTACAATCATTGCCTTGCTCTTTTTCAAAATTCAAATTAAGAATATAAGTGTATGATTTTTTTAATTGTTGTTTCTTTTTTTGTCTTATGAATCTTAATTGTTCGACAGAAGCTGATTGAAAAAACAGAATCCTCCCAATGATGAATGAAGAAAGGAATAGGTCTGCGCAGATGTTGCGCAGCCTTGAGCTCCTTTGGGAACGTGGATTGACGTTAACACGGAAGTGTGTTACATGAGTTTTCTTTCGATTTGTCTTTGCCATTCATTGAACGTTTGTGTCCGTTTGGGTTGGAGCTCAGCTGTGTTTGTGTAAAGAGGACACAGTTTGAACCGCAGAGGATCAGTCTAAACACCGGAGGGTGATGTCGGAGACCGGCAGGGCTCCTGTGGCCCGCACGGTGCTGCAGCAGTGTCTGCAGGCCAGACTGCAGGTGAAACCAGCAGAGGAGCTCTCAGAGGCTCAGTTCGTCCAGGTGAGACCGGGTGACCGTTTCATGGTGTCCACCTGCCGCATCTGCAGCCTGATGTACTCCTCACTGTAATGATAAAATAAATAAAATCAGGTGATAAAAGTTAAAGAATAATGAAGAAAGAGAACAGAAAACATGGAAGAGGGAAAACAAACACATTTTCAGGGTGAAACTATAAAATTAATTTCAGTTAAAACAGAGAGACAGTCCACTGTCATGACATTATGCTATCATGGAGACGAAGACGTGAAGGAGATGCTGTTGGTGCTTACTGGTCCACATCAGTGATGACACGTTCACTGAACTCTGTGTTTCTCTGTTGTCAGATCGACAGAGGAATGGTGATTTACATCTGCTTCTTTAAAGGAGCCACAGACGACATCCTGCCAAAGATGGGTCAGTGACCTTTTTGACCTTTGACCTTTACCCTTTGCTGTCAGTCCCTCAGTGTGAGATGTAAATATTGTGTCCCCCGTCCAGTGTCCACGCTGCTGAACCTGCGGCTGTGCGAGTCCAACTCAGGGAAGCTGGTTTCGGTGTTGGAGCTTCCCGGCAGCCTGCTGATCGTCCCTCAGGCCACGCTGGGCGGGAAGTCCAAAGGCAGGGCCATGCAGTACCACAACAACACCAGCAAGGAGGACGGGCTGCGGCTCTACAGCAGCTTCGTTTCTCTGTGCGAGAAGGAGGTGACGGCCACTGCCGCTTCAGCCGGGAGCGGAGCTGAAGTGACGGTGAAACACGGGACGTATGGAAACAGACAAGTGCTGAAGCTCGACACCAACGGACCCTACACACATCTGATGGAGTTCTGACCTGCAGGGAAAGACGAGATGTGAGGCTTCGCTTGTGTCATCCTGGAGGTCCAATTTGTCTGACTATCCACCAAGAAGACTACAGACAGTCGCTGGCATTTTCTGAGACTAACGTGTTGATATTTGATTTATATATTTGTGATAAAAACAGAATTACACAGATTTGGAGTATGTCATTTTTTGGTGTCTTCCTCCACAGATGTGAGTAAGTACAATACAGAACTGTGTTCAACAGCATAAAAACTCAAATTTCTGAGGATGAGGAGTCTTAAAAATGTGATCACGGGGCCACAAAATGTTTAGTGCAGGTGAATAATGGCTCAGTGCAGTTTTCCTACTTGTAGTGAAGTGAAATCTTAAAGCTCCAGCATGCAGTCATATTTTAAAGAAATGGGTTTCCATAAAAAAAAAAAATTAAAAACATTTATTTGATTTTCATTCAACCTTTTGATATCAAGTCCAAACATAAAAGAACAGGAAATAAATTTAACCGAATTTAGTGAAGAAAATAGTGTTTTGTTGTTTTGTTCTCCTCCGGGCCAGCAGGGGGCGATCACATGTATTTGTTTGATCGGTTCCTCAGGCAAGAGGCAGCTGAAATACTTCCGGTTAAGCAATTTGTCGTCAAAATAAAAGCACATAAATTATGGGGTACACGCCTAAAAATAACTTTTTCCATCGTCATGCTGATCTGTCTGTGTGATATGTGAGTGGTCGGAGGATGTTGTTTGATAAGGCCTTCTTGGCTGAACTTAAATTCGTATGATAAGATGTGTAATTTATAGTCTTGCTTGTTGTAAACACAATAATGTAAAAGTACATGATTGTACTGATAATATTTGTGTTTATATGACAACTAATAATGTACCCTACCTACGGCTCAGATACTGACAATGTGAAGATACCGTAAATCTTCTATATTTTTCAGGGTTGATGGAAAACTGACAAACACACATCTCTAAAAAGAAACGTTAAATCGTTAGTTTAGGTCTTTTTATTTTGAAAATCCAGATACCGGAACGTACACAGTTGCAGCAGCTAGCTTAATGTGCACACGACCAAACGCCGCATTTAGGCAAAAGTTTGATCTGAACTTTATCCCCTTGCAGAGTGTGTGGACATTTAGATGAAATAAAAGAAATGAAGCCGTTCAAACGAACAGCTCGGATGAAAAATGACTCCGTGAAAGCTGAGTTTCCGTCGAAAGTTGATGGCGGTGTAACGAGGATTTGTGTCCGCCGGACGGAACGTGTTCCACGGTGGGAAACTGATTCGGCTGTTTTCATCCTGCACGTGTTGAAAATGACACTGATATTTTTGTTTTGAAGATAAAAGTCTTTGTCTTTTAACAGAAATACAGACTTTATAGTCTTGAAAATAATTTTCCTTGTTAGTCAAAGTTGCTGTTTATGTTTTCAATTAATCGATTAAACGTTTGTTTCCGAATTACCAACAGAAGTGATGAACTTAAAAGTCCACGTTATTAATGCTCAGAGTGATTAAACAAACTGCTCATTGATTATTTGTTAAAACTGTGAACACTGGCATCAAATACTTCACGAGTTTCAATATGAAATGAAAAAAGCAAATATTTCATTTTGCTTATTAGCTGCAACAAAGACAAACTTTGCCTTCTAACTCAGTAGAAACTACTGTTCACGATCGTTAACGAATAATCTTTTCAGCTTTTTGGTGTAAAGTTCATGCATTTGACTGACTGATTTGATTGAAATGAGCCGAAGACTTAAACCTCTTTGTCTTTCACCTTTTCCTTCACAGATGCCGTCTTTGGACTCTCTGATATTTTGGAGCTTTTTGTGCAGCCAGGATCGTGACCTGCAGACCATCGAAGACCTCAAAGAAAGTGACCAGAGCTGCCAGCAAACACTTTCTCTATGAAGGTATTTCACATCTTCAGCAGCAGAACAGGACAGTTAAAGCCTGGAAATACAGGCCTGTTAGTGCCGACTGTCCACACGGTGAACAGCTTTCACAGCGACTGCAGTTTTCCTTCAGTAAAAAGTACTTCAGTCATAGCAGGAAAGATATCTGAAAAACTGGACTAATAAAACCCAAACTGTGTGCATGGTGGATGCCATCAGGAGTAATACACAATTTTCCATTTGGATAATTTGAGTTTTTTAATGTAATTCTGAATTCTGGTCAAGCTTTTTCTCTGTGTGAAGGTCAGGTTAGATGTCCAGTTGAGCAGAAAGTGCTGGGAACTGTGGAACCAAAGGAACTGAACTGAACTCAGGAGCTAAAAATCCTTTTTGTGCATTCGTGTTTGCATTTCAGCCACATCTGAAGAAGCTCAAAGGCAAATTAGCCCGAAGAGGATGGTTAAAAAAAGGGACAGCGACAGCTGAAACACAGCGTTCACACGAGGAAACAACCAGAAGTCATCGTGTTGTTCTTTGTGTGACTCTGATGTTTGAGTTGAATGTAACGAATAAAAAGGAAAAACATGAAAATATTTGTCAGCTATCAGCTGTTTGATGGTTATTAATTTCAGCTTTAGAAGATGACTGATGTGAAACTATCAGCAGATCAAGTTTTATCTCTCTTGTTCATCAGCTTCTTTCTCTCTTTTTTAAACTTGTCAGGAAGCCGATAAACCACAGAAATGTCGACCCTCGTCCTCGAGATGTGGAGCACTTCCTTGTTTTGTGCCTGAGGCGGTCGGTACAGAAGCTTCAGCTGCTGTGACGTTGATGTTTCAGCCTGCAGCCTTCATCCCGTCACCTCCTGAAACACCAGAGTTCAAACCCCGGAGGAGGAGGTTCCTTTATTTTATCTTCTTCGTGTGATTTTACATGTATATTTAGAATTGAAAATTATGTTTGGGGCCAAAATCATTTACTTGTTGTTTAAGAAAAAAAAAAAAAAGGCTGCACAAAGGATTTACATCACTGATCACTAAAAGTTTAGCAAACACAAAATGCACAACTTTCAATTAATCGACAGAATTTATTTTTGCTGAACAAACAAATTAGTTTTACATAAGTTTAGTTTTTCGTTTCATCACATAAAATCAGTGGCAGTTCTTTAAATAACAAAGAAAATGCCGCCATGAAAACGTAGGCGCCTGTTTCCGTCCTGACTGTCAGGAGGATGCTGACTCAGTGTGAATGTAAGTCCATGATTCATTCAGAAACAAATGAAACTGAACCAAACAACCTTAAAACAAAGTGTTTGTCCTTGAATCAAAGAGAAATCTGCTACTCTTTAGAAATCTGACTCTTTTTGTGCGCAAGTGTTTCGTCCGTGCACCTTCTGATGCAAGTCCTCCGCTCAGTTTTATAAATGACGTCATGATTCCAGATTCCACGTTATCAGGCCTTTATTTCCAAAAGCCCCTTTTTCCAGGTTAATGCAAACTCTAAATGTCCTTCATGTTGTCATAATAAGTTCACTGTAATGTACATTTTCACTAATTCATCAGTGCAAAAACAGTCATGTGAAATTCACCTCTCAGAAATCCTACTGGGATTCACCAGTTCACTCCAGTCTGTCCACCGTTTCTCCATCGACGCTGAGCTGACGTGAGTGAAAGTGAACACCTCCTGCGATGCTTCATTCATAAATCAGAGGGAGGTTTGACCTCCTGAGACCCTGCATGGCGTGCATTTTTAATGTCTCTTTGCTATTTGGGCTGATTGGGACCTGATGAGTATAAAAACAGAGAATTATCTTTTTACATGATGTAGTTTCTGAGAAAAATGATGTCCACATATGAGGACATTCGTTTTAAATTTATAGAGCAAAATTTAATATTGTGGTCTAGATGACCCATAATGTGATGTCCACTCGTGGACGCCAGGTCCTGGGAGGTCAAGGACTCTTGCTGAGTTCACCCTGTGGGCTGTGGAAGTGGTTTCCAGGTGATTCCAGCGGTCCTGCTCTGCTTGTGCTGGTCTTGCTTCTGCTGATTATTTTGAGTCTTGACCGTTACCTGATGAGCAGCCTCAGTTGAGAAACTACGGTGCGAGTTAACGGTCAGCGCCGAGTCGTCAGTCTGATGAAAGTCATTTTGCTGAACTGCTCACAGCTCATATGTACCCTGGAGGATTGTGAATGTTAGACCCTCAGTGGCCTCGTTTTCGGCCGTCTTAATACCTTTTATCTCAGAGGAAAAGTGGCTCCACCTGCTATCATCCCCACAGGAGTCAGTCAGGTTTTTGATGTCTTTTGCTCTCTCTGTTCCGACTCTGGTGGCCACCCTGTCGTCTTCTCTCATCAGGCTGAATAACATCTAGCTTCGCAGTTTTCTCCTCTTCCTCCCCTCAGTCCCCCTCCCACACACAGTCACACTCTCGCAGCGGGTTTCTCTGGCGCATCGTTGTGATGACGGTGATCCTGTTCTCGGACAGCTCTCGGAGCTGGTTGATCAGCTCCTGCACGCAGGGGCTGGGCCAGGGGTGACCGTTCAGGTAATCCCTCAGGATGAAGGAGCGCTCCACCAGCAGCTCCAGCTGCACCAGGTGTCGCAGCCGGTGGAGGCTCAGCAGGTCTTTCTCTGGTTCTCTGCGGAAAAACCTGAGAGACAACAGAGGAGCTGAGTGAGACTTTAACTGCATGAAATGAACATTAAGAGCAAACTGCAGAGGATTATGGGTAGAAGGAAGACGCTGCTTGCTGGTGTGACTCCTTACAATAAACCTAGAATAACTTGCTGTCTGGCTCACCGTATCCTCAGTGTCCTGAGCTGAGGAAACAACATGGGGATTCGCCTGCAGAGGCTTCCGCTGGAGCGGTTCTGCTCGATGTCGAGGTGCTCGAGTGCCGGGACTTTAGGCGCGATGGAGTCCATGTCCTTCAGAGTGATGGCGACTCGCAGCGTCAGCCTGGTCACACTGGATGGGATGGTGGTCGTGTACGTAGCCAGAGAATTACCACCTGAGAGGACAGAAAAAAAACCGTCTCACTGTCTCTTTTTTCAGTGCACAGAACAGACAGCTGTCAGACAACGACTCACCGATGATGCAGAGCGTCTCGAGCTGTTGGAGAGGACTCAGCCAGGACGGGAGGCGACACTCGATGCCGTCTCTGATGTACCTGTAGCGCACAGTCAGAGACCTGAGCGACGTCAGACTCCTCAGTGCGTTCTCTGGCAGGATGGTTTCTGGGTAATCCACCAGCTCCAGACTGGTCAGCACCGGGCCGCCGTATCGGGACGCTCCTACAGGACAGAGGAGGAGAGAGTTTAAGGTGGGCATTTTGATTAATCAGTTTAGGGGAGAGTGAGGGGAACGAAGTCTGTGGTACTTTCTAATAAGCCATCCTCTATGAATAGTTTATGAACTCTAACTGTTGGTTCTATGAAAGGTTAGACAAGCTTTTATGAAAGCATTATGGATCAGTCATGAGTCATTCAAACGTTTAGGTAGCCAGATTGTGAAAAAGACAGGAGCGTTTGATGATAACTCAGTCTGAAGTTGTAAATGTCGACATGTTGACTTTGTATTACTCATAATCTGTTAACCAAGAGCTGCTCTTACTAAAGGCTTAAATTACTTACAAAACACTGAAGCAACACGTTATGAACAGTTTTTGCAGTTTAACTTCTGTAACACAACAAAAACAATTCACATGATGATTTAGATTTTTTTTGGAAGGAACCTGATCACACTGAAGCAAAAACTGTGAATACAGCATAATGTCATAAAACCCTCCATAACAGATCAATTCAACCACACTGTAATTATTAAAGGGATTAATAATTCTCTCATGGCTTGCATATCTTTCCTTGCTTATGGTGTCATTTTGCCCAATCCTTAATCAATTCATTGCAATAATCAATAATTACAATGAGTATTAGTTGCAGCCTGGATGCTTCAGGATGCCGCTGAGGTCAAAACAGGCGTGTGAACCGCAGACAGACAGGTTACTGGCTGACCTGGCTGCTCCGGGTCCGGGGGGCTGAGGTAGTCATCGGGCAGCGGCTCTGGAGGCTCCCCCCTCATCCCCCAGGACAGGTGCTTCAGCTTCTTCAGGTTCAGCAGCAGGTTGTGGAAGACGCTGCGGGGCACCGGCCTCACCGTGTCCAGCCCGTAGCCCTCCCCCTGCTGGTGGAAGAGCAGGTACCGCAGGTTGGCCAGGTGCGACACGGTGTTAATGAACTCCACCGTGCAGGTCAGCCGGACGTTACACACGCTCAGGTGCGTCAGCCGCTCCTGCAGCTGTACGCTCAGGCTCCGCCCCAGCATCGGCTCGTCCCAGGTGGCGTTCCGCACCCCCAAGTCCTTTAAGTCGGGGAAACGCGACAGGTTGTCCAGGTATTTCTCCTTGTACAGCCGCCCTCCGTCCACGAACACGACGGCGGTGAGGGACGGCAGGAACGTGACGAGCCGCCGCCACTCTTTGCGCCGCAGGTGTCGCACCGCCACCCGGGTGAGCTTGCGGTGGCGCAGGGTGTCCCAGAAGCCGTATGTGTAGCGGCGGAGGTCCGAAAGCACCACCGTGTCGGCCCTCCACAGGGACGGGTGGTCGATGAGCTTCTTCAGGTACCTGCAGCAGGTGCGGACCGTGTGTCTTTCCTCCGTGGTCAGGTAGCTGAACACGTAGACCCAAACTTCAGGAGGAAGCCGCTGCAATTCCTCCATCAGTAAACTAATCGTTCGCGGCTAAAAGCTAAAGCTCAGACCGCTTCAGGGGAACAGGAAGCGGGTGAAATAAAACTTGGCATGAAGACTGAAGCTGCCGTAACTCCCACTGTGTGTTTATTGACATGCAAAAACTGCCAGCAGCGTTTAATTAGCGCCGTTATACATTAAGCGCGGCCACAGCTCGCTCATCTTTACACCGCGCTGAAGCCGTCGCGCTTTGATGACGTAATCCTCCGCACCGAAGACTACACGGAGGAAATTTATTAGCTGTGTCCCAATTCAGGGGCTGCATCCTTCGGAGGATGGATTTGAAGGCCGCTTACGTCATAACGCTGCGCGAAGGCTGTCCCAATTCGTCCAAATTCGGAGGATCCTCCAAATGCAGCCGACAAATGCGTCCTCCTTTTCCCTGTATTTGGAGGATGCGTCGCTACTATCCTTCACGGCCTCCCATATCCCAAGAGGCTTTGCGCACCGATTGTTTTTTTTTAATAATGGCGACCTGTTGATATGAGGAGTTCAGTTAACAGTTAGCCTTATTAAAACTCTTCATTTACAAATGTTACAAGCTCGCATGTCAACTAATATCTTATTTTGGGTGAATACTCGATTGTGATTGGCTGCAGGGTGTCCGTTAAAAAGAGTTGTAGGACAACTATAAAAAAGTTCCGGTCAAATAGCCTGATTGTTCTAAATTATTGCGCTGGCTCAAACGCTAGTTGGTAACCGTGGCAACAGAAACTCAGAACATACGTTATTTCACAGTTTATTTAACACAACGGCAAGACAGGAGACAACATGAGTGATTTTATAGTTTCCTTTAACCACATTCAGTGATCAGAGTGAATGGTGGATAATATTTCTTGCAATAAAAATGATTTAGGAAACTATCTGTGGACTTTTAGTCTTTGAAACAAAATTTGGCATCATCCTCTGGACACACACAAGCGGTAAGAGGTGCACTTGCCCTCTGAAACGATACTTTGTATCACGTAACATAACGTTAAGCAATCATGTCACTTCCCTCCTCTGATTAGGTCTAATATAACAGTTGCGCCGTCCGACGCGAAGCTGTGAAGATATTCACATCAGGTGAATTTGTAAGTTGTATAATAGGCTACATTTCGCGCCTCTTACAAGCGATAGGAGCTGTACGGGCGCATCTCTGCACCCCATACGTGTGTTTTTCCCGGGTTAGGAGGGAAGAAGTTATGACGTCGTGACGCAATCAGGACACGCTCCGAAGGCTAGACCGTCCCATTTACCGATAGTTGATGCGGCCGACGGAGGATCCTCCGCAGGACCCAGCCTCCAGAGACCGCGTAGGCTGGGTCCTCCGAAGGATGCAGCCCCTGAATTGGGACACACCTATTTATTTATTTTTTCACGGAGCAAAATAGTACCGCTGTCCTCCACAGGTCGTCGTCGTCTTCTTCTGTTGAGATTTAAATGGATTGACGTACATATGAAGTACATTACCGCCACCTACCGGATTAAGACCGCATCACAGAAAACTGGATCCAAAAGGGATCCTGTTCACGACGTTGTCGCTGCCGACATCGATGCATCTCAGCAAAACAATACGAAACATGGAGTGTTTATTTTTGGCTCGTGGCCCACCATTAAGTCTTTTCCTCCAAAGGGAAAAGTTTGGGAATCCTGATCTACACCAGATTTGTCCCCAACTTTAAAGTGCCAAACACCATCTTAATCATTTCTCACTTCCATCACAATAAAAACTAGAATTCATGTCTGTGCAGATATTCTGATCTGCAAGTTTTCAGTAAAATTTTGAATGCTGGACTTTTTCCTGTGATGTGATCGTCCACCAGTCTGATGGCTTTAAATGACTGCAGCCACTCAGCCAATGTATTTTCTTTCTTTCCATATTCATTTATTTCATGTGTTGCCAATGTCTGCAGCCAGTTCACTGTCGATGCCTTTAACACAGAATGTGGACAAACAGGTTGGGTGTGACTGTGTGTGTGTGTCAGGATCTTTAAATGCGGTCTGTGACGTGTACTCGCTCTTGTAAAAGAAAGCAGTTTTAATGTGTAGTTTGTGATGGAAGTCCTTGAGAGCAGAAGGAAGGAGTTCACCAGGAGACTTCAGGTGTCTTAAGCAGAAGTTTTTTTATTGCAGGCTTGATGCATCAAGGAGAAGCTGATGAGCAGCACAACAATCATAGTAGTAACACAACAATTCGTCGTACTGCATCTCATTGGTATGTGTGAAGATTCTATTGGATGCCTGAATCTGAACATGAGCTTACGTCTACGTACGTCTTGACTTTTGCTTTAATAACTGAGGTCGCAGTCACGCTCGTCTTTATCTAAAACTGGTAAGATCAGAGGCAGACAGTGACGTTCTAGCTTCCTGCCGCAGTGGTTCCTAAAACATTGGGTTATGTGTGAATGTCTGAGGCCTCAGGGTCTTAGTGTGCTCACAGATGAAGCCGAAAGGAGAGATTAAAAGGAAAATTCCTTCACAGAGGTCAACACTAAACAACCATCTAACAGTGTGACGTACGTTTAGAGCAGTAAGTCACAACAAATGTCAATGTTGAAAATGCCAGAAATAGGAAAAAAATGCACCAAGCCATCAAATTTGAACCCCCTTCAGCCCACAAACACGTGATGTGATTCCACAAACAACGTGAATACGAACCGAAGGGCAGCCGCAGGCCAAACATCTCCGGGCCCAATTTGGAGTAAAAGACGCTGCGACCGCCAATTAAGACTTCTGCTTATTAATTCATGTCACCACAAGAAAATACAACAGTAATACAAGGTGAGTTTATAATACTCAGATTAAAGGAAAACAGAAAATAAAATGAAATCAAGTGAAACAAAACTGATTATCTTATTCCAAGTCAGGCTAAAATTAAATGAGTGTATTCTGAACCAAAAATCAAAATAAATGACCTGAGATGAAGAAGTAATCAAAACTAAACTAAGAAAATGCAACTACATCACATCTAATCAATCAGAATAAATCAAAACAATAATCAATGTATTTGGTGTCTTCTTGGATCTTTGTGTTGGAGCCGACCGGTGGGTTTTAAACCGACAGGAGAGGTGACTCTGAGTTTGGGTGAGCCGTCCTTCTGAGGTCAAAGGTTAATCAATCAAGATTAGAGAAGCAGAACAAAAATCTTTTTTTCTCTGTGACAAAGATCAATTTACAGAAGGAATGTTCATTCATCTTACTGAAGCACAACTGACTCCACGTGCAAGAGAATCAAAGTTATAAGAATATATCGACACACATAATAATTATAAAATTAAAAAACACAAAAGTCAAATATTAAACAATTTCCTACTAACGTGATCTTCTTATAGGACTCAAATATATGTGTATAATCATCAAATAGAGAGTATAAAATATTCAGATTGAATCAAAAACAATAGAAGTGACTGTGACTGTGGAACTAGGAAAAGCAGCAGGAACACAGCTTCTGCAAGAGTAAGCAAATATTTCATTAAACCTGAACCCTAAGAACCAAATGCAGCTGAAAGATCTCCCCAGTTTAATCTTTGATTGGTGTGTTGCTCCTTCATACCTGTGGCTGTGTCATGAAGCAGATCCACAACTTCTAGGAGCAACATTCAGTACCACAACCTTAAATGTGCCTCCCTGAGATGCTAACAGAGACCATTTGGTTTTGTAGAACTACTACTACTAAAATCAGTGATCGTGTCATTATTGAGAATATGAGAACACGTGTGCTCAGCATCTGGATCAGTCGGATTATTGTCTGTTTCCTTCAGCGCCATCCTTTTGCTTGCTGTGGTTTTGCACCTCTTTGTGGGGAGCTGGAGGCGGTGCTGGCCTGCACCTGGAAGCATGGATCCGTTCTGCTCTGCCCTCGTCTTTAAGGGCTTTTCCCGTTGTCAACAGCACCTGGAACAGTCTTTTCCACCTGGGAGAGACACATTCTCCAGAGATCTGATTAGTGCAAAATCACCAACTTCAAATTTAGGAATTTCCTCCTCTGGTGGTCGTAGGAGTCTGCTTGATACCTGCAAATGAAACTTTCACAAAATGTCCATGAGTCTCTGAACATACTCAGTCAAATGTCTGTGAAGATTTTCATTGTTCTCGGTCATTGTACTTCTAAGTGCTTCTAAAGGCAACTGGACTTGATAATGACGATAAACAAACAATTGCCACTGAAATCCTCACATTTTTGCAAGGTCCTGTGTTATTTTTACCACAGAAACTGCTTCTGGCCACTTGGAGAACAATCACCAGCAAATTCTTGTGGCCTTGATGACTCAGCAAATGTGTAAAATGTATTTGCATATTTACAGAAGAACCCTATTTTGGTTCCAAATTTCTCCTACTTTGCTGGCATGTCATGCATCTGTTCACTAGTGTGTGTGATACTTGTGTGATGCCTGGTGCAAACCAGTGTGATCGAATGAAGTCAGTTATATCTCCTTTGCCTACATGTGTGGTACCGTGTGCAGCATGAGCAAGCACATGGAGGAGAGACCGGGGGCAAACAGGCCGACCATCGGGGTGAAGCCACAAGCCAGATGCTGAATCGCGAGTACAACCATTGTGCATCCAAACGTTTACCTCCCTAGCATCAGCGCGATTTTGCATTTCCACAACATCATAAAAGGAACAGGTACGAATCGAGTTTGCTTGTTCCGATGAATGATGTTGTTGAACAGTGGAGGAGGAGGAAACGGCAGCTTGTTTGGCTGCAGCGTTAGCTAGCACATTTCCACGTGTTACAGGACCAGACCCTGAAGTGTGAGCAACACTTTTGACAATGGCAAGTTGAAATGGGAGCAAAATGGCCTCTAACAAGTTCGCAACCAGAGTGTGATGTTGAATTGGCTTTCCAGAGGAAGTGAGGAATCCTCTCATCTTCCACAACTGACCAAATTCATGAGCGACACCAAAAGCATATCTGGAATCAGTGTAAACGGTAGCAACTTTGTCTTTGGCAAGAATGCAAGCTCTTGTAAGAGCGTACAATTCTGCAGCTTGAGCTGACGTGCCGTTAGGTAATGCTCGGGCTTCCAACACTTCCCAATCATTCACTACTGCAAAGCCAGCAAGAAGTTTGTCGTCAGCTGATCTACAGACTGAACCATCAGTGTGAAGAATCATATCAGAATTTGGTATTGGTGTCTGCAGTAGGTCTGGCCTTGGTGACGTGCTAGTTTCAATTGCAGCAATGCAATCGTGCTCAGTACCTTCAGCGCTCCATGGAAGAAGAGTAGCTGGGTTCAAGGGAGGTGAACATGTTAAAGAAATGTGAGGACTGGAAAGAATGACTGCCTCATAGCCTGAGCGACGTGCTGCTGTCAGGCGCTGAAAAGAGGAGGTGTTTAAGATGTGCAACACCGCATGAGGAACGTGAACCACACAGTCATGAGCTAGTACAATGTGAGCAGATTTATCAATCATGGTGGCAACAGCGGCCACAGATCGAAGGCAGCCAGGCAGACCGCGGATTACTGGCGAGAGTCCTGATGAGTAGTACGCAACAGGTCGGTAGTGTGACCCATGTTTTTGCACCAGGATGCCCGAAGCAAAGCCGTTCTTCTCATGGACATGCAGATGAAACGGCTGGTGATAGTCTGGCAGGCCTAAGGCTGGAGCAGTGGAAAGTGCTTGCTTCAGATCTTGAAAGGTCTTGTACATGTTCTCTGTCCACTGCACAGAGGGGAGGGCAGACGGCACAGTGGCTGCTCTCAAAACAGAGTCCATGGCAGCATAGTCATGAATCCAGTGTCTGCAGCGATTCGCCATCCCCAGAAATGAAAGCATCTCTTTCTTAGTCTTAGGTGGAAGCATGTTGCTCAAGACTTTCACCCTCTGTGGTGACAACAGACGCAGTCCATCCTTCAGAATGTGTCCCAGGTATGTAACCTCAGGCAGACAAAACTGCAGCTTAGCCAGTGAAGCTCTGTGACCACATTCGGCCAGTCTTTTCAGGACCAAAACAGAGTCAGAGCGGCAGGCCTCTTTGGATGGAGAAGCTACCAACAAGTCATCAGCGCAGTGTAAGAGGGTGCTCCCTCCTGGCAACTGCAAATCTTCCAGATCACGTTTTACCGCTGCAGCGTACACCATCGGACTCTCGACGTAACCCTGCATCAATCGCTGCCATGTGTATTGTTTACCTTTAAAAGTAAAAGCAAACAAATACTGGCTGTCTGGGTGTAATGGAATGGAGAAGAGAGCGGAACACAAATCCACGACTGTGTAGTATTTGGAATCAGGGGGTAAAGAAGCCAAAATCAAGTTCGTGTCAGGGACAACTGGAGCTGTAGGGAGTACAATGTTGTTGACGGCTTGCAGATCCTGAGCAAAGCGCCACTCATCTGGATGACCTGGCTTTGGAATAGGAAAAATAGGAGTGTTGCACCGGCTGAATGTTTCAACTAACACACTTTGATGTAAAAGAGATTGAATCACTCCTTCAATTCCAGCTATTGCTTTCTGATCTAAGGGGTGTTGTCTGATTGCAGGCAGCGTAGCATTAGCTTTAAGTGTCACTCTATGAGGCAGAGCAGACTTTACAAGTCCCACATGATTCTTATGTTTAGCCCACAAAATGGCTGGAACTTCAACAAGGTCAGGAGGAGGTCCATAATGCACTGGAAGAGGTGGCTGCTGCAGCACAAAAGTACTTTGTGGCAGTGTCAGTTGTTCAGTTAAGTGAAGCATGTAGAGGTCGTCGCCAAGACTTGTTACCAGCTGTGTGCGTGACAGAGAGCCTGCTACAGCTTCTCTCTTCTGTTGACATTGTGCCATCATTTCTCCAACATGCTTTGGTTGAAAACCAGGTGTCACAGCAACAGAAACATGAGGAGCTGAGTTACTGACTTTGAACAACCTGCTCTGTGCAGCAGATAGTTGAACTGACAAAGCACACCCCTGAGGACCCACGAACAACATTTTCTCACACTTAAGCCATTCATGTGTATTCACGAGTGCATCAGCCAGTTGCTTGTAATCATCTGAGGGTTTCAATGCTGCTGTGCAGTGGCATCGCAGGACAGGCCTCATTGCAGACATCAATGACGCACATGAAGGTGACGTTTTAGCAATCTGCTGAATGTTTGACACAGTAAACGTTGATACCAAATCAAAGCCTGGTAACGTCCAGCAGTACAAACAGTCAGCAGTGGACTGAAAAAAGTGAACCGCCTCTACAGCTCTGTCATCAGGAACAGTTAACCACAAGCCCTCTGGAGTACAGCGAATGACAGCGTGCAGTTTGCATAACAGATCTCGGCCCATTAGATTGATCGGGCTCCTCTCAGAGATCAGAAATGAACGCTGAACCTCTGAACCTGCAGCTGCTCCATCAGCCTTCGTAGACACTGGCTCTGCAGTAGGAACACCAGCACCACCCACAGCAGGAACAGCTTCAGAAGCTGCTGTACACACTCGCTTGTTAGCCTTCACTGTCAAAATAGTTGCTCCACTGTCAACCAAAATATCAACTGTAGTACTGTTGACCTCAGCTGGCATAGTTGGATCTTGTGAGGGATTATTGGATGTTTGGTTATTATTATTATTATTGATTATTGGTGGTGGTAAAGTGGGGAGATTGCCACATGTGTTGTAGCCATGCTTCGTGTTGGGATTATTCATGTAACCCAAAGTTTTGAGACTTTGTGGGGCTCTACACTCATGTGCCCAGTGACCCAGTTTGCCACATTTGAGGCATTTTCCTTTTTTCTGTTTTTTGTCATGTTTGTAGTAAGGCCGTCCACGCCCGTTCTGAGGCTTATCAACAGTGTTCACATGCTGAGGCGTCAGTTTGGCTCGAACAGCAGCGCCGCTTTGGGAGAAAACTTGGTTTCTGTATAAACCCAACAGCTTGTTCGTTGTGTCTTTCCAGTTTATATACTGCCAATCAGGAACTGCCATTTTGTAGCATGATGCAATGTGTGGCTTCAAGTTTTGCAGAAGGGTTTGAATAGCGAAGAGGTCATTACTGTCACGTTTTCTTCCAGCATGAGTGTCCCATGTTGAGACAAATCTCTGCAGGAATTCTGGTAAAGGCTCCCGACTTCCTTGCACACAATGGATTACCTGCGAAAAATCACTTTGAGATTGTGCACATGCAGCAACGGCAGTTTTAGCATCCTCAGCTAACCAGCTCTGCAGTGTTTTGGCTGTAGGCCACCGGCCATCATCTCCTGAATCAGGGAAAACGAATGAGTCTTTGCACAGAGACCACTGAGCACCATATGTGAGAGCGACTAACTGCTTCACGTCAGGTACTCGACAGTTGTAAACGGTGCATACAAGTGTGAGCCATGAGAGATATTTATCTGGGCTGCTAACTGGGTTTGGTGCTTTCTGCAAGATGTCCATTATCTCAGACGGCGTCCACGGCTGACATACTCTCACCGTGATGTGAGGAGCTTTTATTGGTGGCTGTGTGTGTGTGTGATCAGTAACTGCATGGGATGATGTTGCTCCCTGTGGTTGTGTGTCCGTTTCGTCTGACTCCTCCTCTTCGGGAGTGTCTAATTCTGAATCTGAGTCAGTTTCTTCTCTGCTCTCACCCTGTGCAGAGCTCTGTCCCTCAGTGTCTCCCTGCTCTTGATTGACTCTATTCAACTGGGCGGCCAATGGTCTCTCAGTCCGCCATCTTTCCTCAACTTGCCACCCGTGGACTCGAGCAGCTGAAGCATGCAAAAGAAAGTCACCATCTGTGTGTCTCCTCTCTCCACCTGACTCACCTGACAGTTTAGTACAGGACAACGTCGTATTATTTGTGCTTCTGTCCATTGTTCTGTTGCTTACTTCTTTTCTCACTGACTGCATTGGCACTGGCAGATGAGCATCACGCAGTACCTTTAACAGCCTGTCTGAGGTGGGTTTGCCTTGCCGCTTCGCCCAATCATACATCATTGATGTCACAATGGCAGCAGCATCGTTTTGGTGACATTCTTTAATTTTGGTTGTGTCTGCAGCTCTAGTTTGCAAAGTCATCTCCAACAAAGGAAGGTGACGAGCAGGGAGACAGGCGGCACATTGATCTATAGTTTGTCGTAACTCCTCAGGTATTACAACATCTGCACCACTCTGTCCCTGCCTCTGCCAGCCAGTCTCCTGCCACACTCTCACACAGTCTCTCATGTATTTGAAATCCCAGCTTGGATTTCCTTTGCAAACATCTGTCATTGTTTCGGCCAGTTGCAGCTTACATTCATCAAAAGAACCTCCGTAAGGCCATTCGCCGTTCGTCCAGTCACACATGAGCGCAGTAAAAGGCATTACATAACACCATCTTCTCTGCCTCCCCACGACGCCAGCAGGCCTTCTGGGAGGAAACATTGCCTCATGCATGCATGTGTCAGCCTGTGGTGTGTTCAGTGTCTGTCCGTGAGCGTTGGACTCTTCTCTCCGATCACTTTTAGCTTTAGTGTTTTTTTCTGAAGTGTCAACTTTTGCTGGATTATTCAAAGATTTGTGTCTAACTCCAGCTGTGGACTGTTTACTGCCCATTTTTACAACATTCACATTAAATCAAGACATTCAAACAACAACCAGCAAGATTTCTACAAATGTGTCAAAGCATCTAAATCTCTGAAATGTGTTGTAGTGTTTTATCAGTTGTAGCAGTTCAGAAGCTTTTTATGATGAAAGCTTTCTCCAAATCGTCCAACCGACCACTGACATCAACGTTTAACACACTGAATCGAATTGAATTCTTTATGATCTTGTCAAACACAGACATGGCGAAGCAAAGAAAAGAAAAGCTTTAACTTGTGCTTACTGGACGTGTTCTGTTGAGATTCTGCGATGGAAGTTCTTGGGAGCTGAAGGAAGGAGTTCACCAGGAGACTTCAGATGTTGTGCAGAAGTATTTATTGCAGGCTTGATGCATCAAGGAGAAGTTGATGAGCAACACAATATTATGAATATTCTATACCTACCTTCTACATTTGTGGTACTCTATTGGATAGTCAAAACCAAAGAATAGCTCCTCCCATACTTACGTATGCCCTGACATCCAATCCTCTAACTGAGGAAACTTTGACCCAATTCTTTATTAAAATGTGACCTCGAACAATCCTCCTTGAATTGGTCCGGTCTCTGTCTGTGCAGTTTATCTATAAGACCTTGGCTACCTCCATAGTAAGAACAGGGGGAGAGACCTCCTATCGGCTGTCTGCTAGAATGGCCTCTAAATATTATGTTAATGTGTCTCTGTCTGAGGTCTCTGTGTTGTCCAACCTTCAGACCTTTGGGCGCCTAACTGTACCGAAAGCCTGGGATAGAAAATTCCCTCATAACTGCGATGGACGTTGTTGTGGGCTGGAGGAAGGAAACCTTAGACGTCTTCAGCAGAAGTTTTTATTGCATGCTTGATGCATCGAGGAGAAGCTGATGAGCTGCAGGAGGGTCATGGTTGTGCCTCATCAGTTCCTCGTTCCCTCCTCAGATACGGCCGTTCTCTATCTGTCATTGGTATGTGTGAACATTCTGTCGGGCGCCTCAATCTAAACATGAGCTCACGTCTACGTACGTCTTGACTTTTGTTTTAATAACTGAGGTCTCATTCAGCCTAGTTCTTATCCAAAACTGTTGATATCTGGCCAGTTCTCCTTGAAATGTCCCGTCTATGTACACATACTTTATCTATGGGACCTCGGTTGCAATGGTAACAGAGTCAGGAAGTGACCTTCTAGCTACCACCTGCCAGAGTGGTTCAGTCATTGGGTCATGTGACCCTGGGGTCTGTGTGCTCACAGATGAAGCAGAAACAAAGCAGAACTAAAGTGTCGCCTTCTGTTCATCTCATTTCGTTCTCTCCATGTTGCATTCAAGCTCCGCACCTAAAACTGGATCATTAATGGTGCGTCTGGTCTCTGATGCACCGCTGCTGTTGAACACAGTGGAAATTTCAGTGTGTATGTTGTGGAAGATTTGAAATCTTATTGTCTTAATGTGGCCTGTTTTTCATGTGATGATGAAAAATCACTTTAAATAATTGTCAGGTGAGCACATTTTGTGTTGAGGCAAACATTTCATGGGTTAGTCGACAGTTAACATGTTAAAGGACTGAAAGTATGAATAAACTTCACAGCTGATCAAATATATTTTAATCTTCTCCATTTGATGTTAATGAATACATATAAATTAAATGAACAAAAGAAGCCCCAGAGATTTGGGAAGCATCAAGGACAGAGCAGAGGTCAAAGGTCAACAGACAGGTTAGGAGGTGAAAAGAAGCAGAATCAGAGTTTCATTCATGATCTGATCAGCCTGAAACTTCAAACTGAGAGCTCACAGCTGTGTTCAGTCTGAGGCCTTCACGTCGCTCCAGGTGACATTTTCTACAATGAAGTTCTGCAGTTTTATTTTATGATGAATTCTCAACCTTCTACACCAGCGACTGATTTCCTACATTTCCCAGAATGCAGTTTTAAGCCCATGAGGAGCAGAAAGTGAAGGTGTGATCATTTAGCAGGTTTGACATGAAGGTAAAGACAGAGGTGACGACATTTCATTTCATTTTCCTCTAAACTCAGACTTTTCTCTTTATTGTTCTTACAGAAATCCAAAATTGAGGCTCAGTAAAGAATCTCTGACGGTTAAAATGTGTCTGCTGCTGTTCAGACATCTGAAACTACTACTGGGTGCGAGCAGCCAGTTCAATTATCTACAGGAAGAAGAAAACAACCTCGTCAGTGAAAACGAGTTTGTCTTCACGTCACTGAAATTGGAGATGTGGGTAACCGTCACGAGGTCTGGAGCCGGTTGAACAAACATCAAGTCAGGAGTCTGTTTCTATCCACGTAAATCCAAACAGCCTCTGCATCCACCTGACAGTTTTAGATTCAGCCCTTAAAGAAATAGTCTGACATTTATTTTGGGAAATACAGTTATTGGCTTTCTTGCCAAGAGACGGACGAGATTCCACTCTCACGTCTCCACCTGGTCAAGAAACATTACAACCCTCCGTAACATGGACGAGCAATTTTTGAGAATTACTAAATGAGCTTTTAAGATGCAGGCAGGTGGATTTTGCTGCCTTTGGACGGGACCAGGCTAGCTGTTTCCCCCTGCTTCCAGTCTTTGTGCTAAGCTAAGCTAACTGGCTGCCAAGTCACTGCTGAAATAACCATTCTGCTGGACTGAACAGCACTGTCGCATATAATTCCCAGTGTCTCCTCTTGTTTCCTGTCATCTAATAAAAACAAAAATGTCCCCCAAAATATGAAAACGAACATCTTGAAAGGTGACGACTAAAGCCACGAACTGCGTGCCAGCTGCTCCACGACAGATGAAGAGCTTCTGCTAAATGTCTAAACATGAAGAGCTTAGTGTGAAAATGTAACCTGTCAGTTCAGTGACTTTGTCCTCAGGATCAGTATGAAGTTTCAAACACACCCAGAAAGACCAGGAGGAAAAATAATAACTCCTGTTCAAACATTCATAGAGCGTCTCTATATACAAGCCCCCGGCCTTTATTTTTACTCGTAAACATATTTGGGAGACAAACTTTAAAATATGCACATATTCATCAGCTTCTTAACTCTCCATCTGCAGCGCGGCATCGGCCGGACCTCTGAGTCTGAGTACGAGCCATCGCTTCACCTGACACAGTTTGTTTGGAATCATTTTGGTGTTTCTTGAGTCTAAATACTGTTTTAGAGGCAGAAACACTCACAGTCAGTTCAGTAGTCGTTTGTCTTCGTTCAAAGGCAGACGCCGGTGTTTGAGTTCATTCGCTCCACAGAAACCTCCCTCATCTTTGTTCCCCTTCTACTGCGACGGCGAGAACGTCAGGATCATCCACCCGATCACGAAGTAGAAGAGGAACACCGGGTACACCACCAGCGCCTTGCGGTTCGGCGGCTGGCTGTCGGCGAGGAAGGCCGTGGAGGCGAAGGTCGACCAGCCGAAGGACGCCGTCACCACCACCAGCCGCACGGCGAAGCTGACCGTCCCCGAGCCGCCGACCAGGACGATGCGGCACACGGCCATGGCCACCGTCAGAGGCATGATGCAGTACCCCAACACGCACAGGCTCTGGAAGAAGGAGATGGTGCCACCCAGCAGCTTGGAGTTGAGGGTGATGATGATGGAGCCGAACCAGACGATGACGAAGACCTGAACAAAAAACACAGAAATATAAGAAACAGTTTAAATGAAGTCTTCAGATTAGTTTGACAGATACAAGCTGATATAAGATAATGCAGAACTAACAGACTGTGAAACATTAACATGCAGCAACTTAGATCACTGATTAATGAGTTTGTTTTCAATGGAAAAATAATTAAAAATGACTGAATTACCAAACAAATCTAATTAAAACTAACAAACTCTGTGAGTGAATCTGGGGCTCCTGGGGGTCTCTGGACAGCTGCCTACTCTGTTCATCCCCCTTCATCCCAAACACTTAAACGGCAGAACAGAGGCGGTACCTCGGCGAACTGCGGGCCCCCCTGGTCGTCGCTGTCTGCCGCGCCGCCCTGCAGCAGCAGAGCCAGCGTCACGCAGAGCAGCAGCGGGCCCCACAGGTCCCAGTCCCGCAGCAGAGCCGAGCTGCGCTTCGGGTACAGGACGTGGATGAACTTGTTGCCCACCGCCCGCAGGTCCCGCAGGATGGTCTCCTTCACCGGCTCGTCCAGCGTGGAAAACTCGTCATCCCGCCGGGAGGAGCCGACGGGCACAGAGATGTCTCCCTCCACCGGGATGTCCTCGGAGATGGAGACGTCTGAGAGACCGGCGAACGGCCTGCTGGCCTCCTCCGCTGCCGCCATTTTACTTTGGAGCGAAGAGTTTGACGAGAGCCGTGAAAGAACCGGAGAGTTTAGAGGACGCCGACGGAGCCCATTAAACACAACTCAAAACAAGACGCCGCCGGAAGCGACAAATGTCTCTCTGGACCTGCTAATTTAGTTCTAGTTGATCCAGTCTGTCCTGCTGCTGGTGAAAGTCAGCTCCTCCACGTCAGCTGAGGATTGTTTACTTCCGCAGGACGTGAATCACGTACATCCGGGTGGTGCGTTCAGTTACACTCGCTAAACTCAGTAAACATCCCACTAAACTAAAACAAGCGCGGTTTTACACAGTTAATACAATCATATTCCATATGAAACTCATAATTAATTGTGTGTTGTTGGTTTGATATATAATTATTCTAATATATTGAGAGGTGATCGCTTTACACAGAGATATTCCTGACTGTTCACTTCGAAGATATTCTATTGTATCTTAAATACATTTTTACAAAACAACAGATAAACATTTTTTTTACTTCTTGTCAGATTATACTAGAATTACGACACATCTAGCATAAAAGAAATGTATGCATATACGAAACGAAGCCATAATTAGAAAGCTCAATTTCACCATTAACTCTGAAGGCATCACTAGAGCCAGAGGACGTCCGGTGTTGATGACGCACTAAACCGTCGACGGTCGTTGTGGAGTCGTGTGTTTACGTTGTGGATATGTCCTTTGATTTCCGTGTTTGTCGCTCGTTTTCTCGTGGAAAATGTCTTAAATTGAATCACTGACTGTAGATTTTCAACGTGTTTTAACGTGTCGGCTGTCCGGGAAGCAGCGGTGAGATGAATTTGAGCGGGAAACAGGTGAAATCAGACTGCGAGGAGCTGCTCGGCCGCTTCCAGCAAACAGACTCGGTCCGCTTCGAGGTTTTCTCCAAAATATGGAGGGAAATGAAGTTCTCAGAGATTTTCTAGTAGGTTTCATCTTAAAAATGTCACACTGTCATTACGATATAAGTCAGATATAAGTCATAAATCGATGCATTCCACAGGACTGCAATCAATGATTGCTTTCATGATCGATTGATTTTTCCTGATTAATCGATTGACTCTTAAAATGTCCCACACAGTGTCCCAGGGTCCAAGCTGATGTCCTCAAATGTTTAACAATGACAAACGCTTAAAAAACAGTGATTTTATACACAGAAAACCAGCAATCACATTTGAAACTGGAACCATTAAGTTTCTATTGTTTTTCCTTCATAAATGTCATAAACACTTACTTGAATATCGGAATTGTTAACTATTATCCATCGATCATCATTAATCGGTTATCTGACTAATCATTTCAGGTGTTTGTCCCATTGTTATGAATTCATTTAGGTCCCATTTGTTCTGTTTTTACACGTGTAGCCTCTGAACTTTGGCTTCGAGGCCACTTTTCTCTTTTTCTGACACGAATTATTTGTGTTGTTTAACTATTAAGCAACTTTTTTGTCTCATAATTGTGATTTAGTATTCAATGAGTTCCATATATAAGCTCACATGTGCTTGAAAGTTTCTCATTATATTTAACTTAGCTGTACATATTTGAGAAATTAACACAGTTATGATGTAATAAATATTGAGCAGCTTATTTTGCTTCATCATCTAGAACACACTTCCTGTTCAGCACGTGGTGCAAATGCAGAGCAGCATCGTCTTCAGCGTTTAACCCCGTGTGCTCCGTGTTGTTGTCGTCTTGCAGCGGCACCGTGAAGCGTGAGAAGCGAGCGTTCAGCCGCCTGATCCTGGACACCGCCTGCCGCTTCTTTCTGCCTCCATTCAGCTTCCAGATCAGAGTTGGAGGACTTTATCTGCTGCACAGCTTGTATCAGTGTCAGACGGCGTCGCCTTCGGAGCAGGTCAGGATCACGACACGCGAAAGGGTCGACCGTTCAAACAAAGTCCTGCTCCGTCTGAAGCGGGTGTTTGCTTCTTCTTCTTGTGTTTCTGGCTGCAGATCCGTCTGGCGCTGAAGGACTGGGAGGAGGTGAAGAAGTTTGAGAGGGACGCCATGGACGCTCAGCACCTCGATGTCATTTACATCCTGCGGCAGCTGATGTTCCACAAAGCGTTCCACTTCACCGCCATGCCCGCTCCGGTGAGCTGCCTGCCTGACACCAACACGCACTGATGTTCACTGAAAACCCCAAATAACATTTAATGGAGGGATGTTGTGTGCACATGCTGGACTTGACTCCGGCCCAGAGTCTGGAGTGAGGTCCTCCAGTGGTCTGTCCCAGTTCAGCTCCCTCCATGTCTCCTCCTGGTGGCAGCATTAAGGGCAAGAGCAGCCAGTCAGTTCAGGGGTGATTCCCATTCTGGCTTCCTCCAACAGAGATGTGAGAAACAGCTACAGAGACGTTCACATTAATTAAGACATGAAGTGAAAGATCTGAGTACACCTTCCACCACTGATCGCAGGACTGTGATTGGTAGAAATAAACCATCAGTCAGCTTAAATGACTGAAAGTGCAGCGCTGACACAAGGCTGCAGTAGAAACAAAAGCTCTGAGTAAAATCAGTATCATGCTTGTGAAAGGCAGCAGGGACAGTCCGTCCTTTTCATGCTCGGCTGGTTATTGCAGGTCTGATGATGAGGACGAATCAGAGTGATCCAGGATGTACCTGGACTGAAGAGGAAGAGAGCCTTTTAACCTTAAACATGAATCCTTTTCCCACGAGTGCAGCTGCCACAGCAGCAGCGTTTCAGTCATCCATTGGTTTTAATGTTACATACATACATATGAGGTACATGAAGCTCAGGTTTATTATTAAATCATAAATACAGAAATCAGCTCACAACAGACTGGAACATCATTCTAAGACATCATTTTACTTTCATTCTTGAATAACTTCTACCTTCTTTCCACTCACTCCCTTCTCTCTTCCTCTTCCTCCTCCTCCTCGTCTTCCTCTCCTGCCAGCTCACCTTCAACAAGAAGAGGAAGGTGGAGAAGACGGCGCTGTGTGAGAAGTTCATGGAGCGAGCGTCTCGTCCGCAGGAGCTGATCAACACCGAGCTGCTGGAGGTGAGCGGAGACTCGAGTCCAACGCCTTCGCAGCAGATCAATGACGAGGC
This sequence comes from Chaetodon auriga, assembly GCF_051107435.1. Classification (NCBI taxonomy): domain Eukaryota; kingdom Metazoa; phylum Chordata; class Actinopteri; order Chaetodontiformes; family Chaetodontidae; genus Chaetodon; species Chaetodon auriga. The sequence goes on from NC_135087.1 coordinate 1,719,252, forward strand.
GTGACGTCGTCTGTTTGTCCCTTCGCAGGAACTGTCCAACATTCACGAGATCTACGAGAAGCTGAAGACTTCTGTCCTCTCTGAGACCGAACAGCCGTCTTCGTCCGTCAGCCTGATCCGTAAAGACCTGGTCCCTCAGCTGCGCGGCACTGTGGTGGATTTCTACGAGTGGCAGCAAAGGAAGGTGAGTCTTGGACAAAACGTCTGTCTTCATTGCGCATTATTGTCCACAGTTGGTGTGACGAGATGCTGTCATGTCTCGTCAGGACAGGACCGACGAAGATGAAGACAATGGCGAGGGATCGTCGCCTCAGCAGGAGGTGAGTTACGCTCCGTGAAGCTTCGCTGAAGGCTCGAGAGGCGCCGCGCGTCTCCTGCAGGAGAGTCAGTCCTCAATCCGCCGTCCGTCACATGCTCACCTGTGCCTGTCTGTCTGTTTTGTGTCCTCAGTGCTCGAAGAGAGCCGAGCGTCTCGCCTCCATCAAATCCAAAGCTTACGGACAGACAGCAGAGGTCTGAGGTTTCACATTTACTCATATTGTCTTTAAATGTGCAACAAATGAGCATTTCTGTGTGGATCCTTCGTTTCTGTCAAGTCATCCAAAAATCGTGGCGTATGTGCGTCTCTCAGGCCTCCAAGTCCCGGCGTCATCGTCAGGTGGAGGTGGATTCGGCCGAGGCCGGACCCTCGCGCTCATCAGGTCACTCCAAAATACATAAACTATCACTCAAAGCCAGAGCCGGCAAGAACGTCATGATCTCAGGTAAATCCCGCCGTCAAGCTTCCTTTAATCCCCCAAATTAAAAAATAAAGTACCGCAGTTACTATCAGAAAATACTACAAAAATAAGTGTAAAGTACACAGACTGACTGAAACCTCCGTCCTGTCAGGGGACACGTGGACAGAAGCCACAGCGACCACGAACATCAACCGTCTCACCTCGCTGGACTTCGTTCCTGGAGGTGAGCCGCCAGCAGCCAATCAGACGAGTTTTCTCTGAACGCCTCGACGACCAAAAGATTTATGTTCTTTTCTTTTTCAGAAAAACCAGAAATATACAGAAAATCCAAGAGGTGATGAAGACGGCGCGGGAGGCGGCCTTCGTCCCGCCCGGAGCTGCCGTTCAGCGCATTTTGAAGTTTGTTTGAAAACGTTGACGCAGATTTTATTCTTGTCGGGAAGTTTTTGTGAGCTTGAATGTTTGATTCTGTGTCGTGGAAAACGTTTTTATATTTGAGAAGGTTTTATTTTTTAATGAAAAGAATCTTAAAAAACTTAAAATATTCTTCTGCTTCTGATCTTAAACTCATCAAAGCTGCAGACGTTAGCTTTTTACTCGTGTGTGTTTTACAGTGAAGAAGCGTCTCGCGTGTCTTTGAACACACCGAATGCACTTTTTGACAGAGTTCAGCAGTTAATGACTGTAAACATCAGAAAGTTTTTCTCTGCAGCTTCTTCTGTCCAAAAGTTGATTTCTGATCATTTTTGTTTCTCTGTTTAAAAACATTATTTTAGCTGTTTTATATAAAACCTATTTTTTTCAGATGTTATGTTCTCCATCTCGTCCTTGTGACATTTGATTCAGACTGAAGTGAAATGTTAACGTTAACCCGGTTTCATCGCTCCAATTCTGCACTTTTGAGCTTCCATCAGTGATTTACTAAGCCAGGTGAGCTGGCTTACCAGCCAAACTTTAGCCTTGAACTGACTGGTTTAGTTATTTCTGTTCTCTGGGTTTAGCTGAATATGCTGCATATGTGGGATAAATCACGAAGATGTTTGTATAAAGAGTTTATTTCAGTCACAGAAAGCAGCTCAGAGTGAAAGTAGCACAAAAGTACACCGATCTTCATGAGCTAAGGCAACCTCACCGGTCAGTTTCACCTGGATTTGGCTGTTTTGAGGTTTTTGTGTAATGTTTTCTTTAGTGTTACACGTTTAAATTACACGTTTTTCTACGTTAAAACAAATGTCAACTAGCACTCAGTTAAACAGGTCAGATTTGGGTCTTAACTAAACGTTAACTAGTTAAATATGTATCACAGTTGCTGCTTTTTGGTTTTGCAGGGCAGCACTGATGGACGAACGGTACGTTCAAAGACCGTGGGTTATGTGTGTTGAGGTAAATGTTCTCCTATTGCTTCTTAAATTGAATCAATTTGAGCAAGTGGTTTGTAGAAATCAGGCCATAAACGACTAATTCAATGGAGCAAAAAATCATAATTTGAAGGTTTAAGTTCCCAAATTTCGAAAACGATTTGAGCGCAAAACCTCGGAGCGTAGACATTTCCCACAGTCCGTGAAGGGGTCTTCGCTCGCTGCTGTGTGGCTGCGGATTTGCGGCTCTGGAGGATGAGGAGCGGCGGGGACGCTGCTGCCTCTGCTCCGCTGATCGTGCGCTCGGTTCCGCTGTGAGAGTGAGGGAGACAGCCGCAGCCATGGCCTCGGACAGTAAGTACGACTCTCTCCTGCCGTGTGACCGCCTCTCAGCCCGTTTTTCCCGTGTCGGTGCTGCTGATGGATGCTGTTTTCAGGCTCTCCCTGCGCTCTGTTTTGGGGTTTGGCTCTCAGAGAGCGACAGGATGTGCAGGCCAGTTCATTCTCTTTGAGCCAATTCTGCTGCTGCTCTGCATTTTAGCCATATTTTTGATATTTCACGGCCTTTATCGATCTCTAAATAAATAAATAAGTCTGATACTCCTTCAGTATTTCTGCAGGGTGTATTGTGGTACCCGCTGGAGAGTTGATAGTTGCCTCATCATGGCCACTCCATGGAAATCTATTTTTGTATCTCCTGTGCCAAAACATAACAGATTTCTCCTCAGATATTCAGATGATGGTGATGTCTTTTTTTCCTGTACTGTGCTGTTTTATAATAGAGGCCCACTGAGAGCCTGTCTACCTCCATGATGAGTTTAAAGACACCCTGTGGTACCTTGCCTTTATCATTATTCATCATGTCTTTGAGACAATAGATGGGAGCCCTCCAGTTACTGCATGCCAGCACCAGTCTCCATTCAAATAGGTGATCATTTTCAGACAAAGGAGGTTTTCAAGAAGAAGCATTAAGCCTCTAAATACAGAAGGTCTGAGAAATAAATTGTGGTGCAACCAAGAAATTAGTGAATGAGATTAAAGTTAATGTCGTATCCATCCTTATCATTATAATTCAGTGTACAAAGGTCCTCTAAGCTCTCTGGAATCACACGACCTAAATCATTAACGCACAACAAAATCATTATCTTACCTGACATTTTATCATTTCTGACTTTCACTCCCACAAGGCTACAGATTACACGTTTCATCATTCACTTTCAATCCAGATTACTAAAAACTTCAAGTTCAAGAAGCAAACAAGAATATTTTGGACTCAATAGCAAACTAGTGTCATCTGCATACACTGAAGTAGATCAAATAGACCTAAAGAGTCCATCAGCTTCTAAATCTTCATCAGGACACGTGGGTGACCCGTAGGACTGTCCTCAAAGCAGAGTTAAAGTCACACATCATCACCATTTCATCCATAAATCCTGCAGCTCATTAAAGATTTTATATGAGCAGCTTTTCTGCTCTGATGATTTCACCTCTTCTCACTGAGTCTGTGCACAAATGAAAAGGATTCCAGCAGCCTTTGGCTTCCTGTGAGCCGTCCCACCCTCAGAAACACACCGCAGAGCATGAAGCTGTCCCCTGGGCGAGCTGTCCTCTGTCCCTTTGATAAGTCTTAATGATGATGATGTAAACTTAAATGAGCAGAATGAGACTCAACAGTTCAGTAACCTCGAACATCCCCCACTTTGACAGTTTAACCACGTGGTTCCATTGCCATGGAGACGTTATGTGAGCAAACTTTTCTAACCAATCCTGAAGCGCACTGATCGATGACGTCGCCGCCGCTCACCTTGTGCGCACCTGTTGTCTACCTGAGGATGGACGCTTTGTTCCCTCTGTGTCAGACGCTTCTGCTGGATGTTGGTCGCTCACAGAAGCGCGCGGTTTTCCGGGACTTCAGGTCTGGAACTAATCCACGAAACACCCGAGGTCGCACTTACTTGATCCCGTGCAAACCCGCGTAGGCTACCTGTTCCAGCTGGACCCTTTTAAACCGCTTCTTCCGGAATTCCAGGTGGCTCCTGCGTGAATGCCCTCACAGCCGAACGATGGGACGTTGAGTGAGTTTCGTTTTCTCTTTCTCCTGTTCGTAAATTATCGTTCTTGATCGTTTGAGTTTTGCGTTTTCATCCGGGAAATGTTTCCAGCGTCCTCCTGTCCGTCCCACTCTAAGTCCGCTCAGATGTCCACTTTTAGATAACGCGCATCGTGTCCCGGTCCTCGGTCGTCACACTGACATCAGCATCCGGGTCAGTGGAGCCCAAAAGCGGTCAGAGTCGCCTCGAGTCCCGCTGCCACATCTGGATTTTGCTCCAGGTCTCAACATACCTGAAGACCAAAGCTTTGCGCGTGAGCGGAGCATCACGAGCGCAAAGTCTGCGCCTTCTGTCTTCACCCCATCTTCCTCTCAATAATCTCTTCATTGTTGAAGGAAGTATTTCCATTTTATGCTTCTTTATACTTTTGCTCCTCTTGTCTCACGTAGATTCACATTGAAAACACTGAAGACTTTTAGAACATTCTGCTTTGTCAGATGAAGCAAATCAGCTCCAGCTGGAGGAGCTGCAGCATCGAGGTGCTGCTCAGACATTAGTGCAACAACAATCCCATAATATAAATGTAACATTGTGGAAGGGGCCATTCTGCATAAGTGATTTACAGTTATTTACTGAGCCTCCATCCGGTTTAGAGAACCTGACGCAGGAGGAAACAGGCCACAGTCACAGGTTTGTGATGTCCTCAGAGGGTTGGCCATGTCCATAATCCTCCGTCTGTGCTCGCTTTATCTGTAAGACCTTGGTTTCAGTGGTGAGAGAGTAACAGAGTGAGACCTTCCAGATGCTTCCAGCCAGATCAGACACCAAAACATGAAGTTTTTGTTTGATTATATGAGCTGTTTATGCTCTGTGGGGCCTTCGTGTGTTCACAGACTGACTGACAAGTTAAAGATCAGACGAAGTGATTGATGTAACAGCAGCAGCTAAATTATATACATGGCAAACCATGAAAGGACGTGTACGTAAGTAGTGTGAGAGAGACCCTGATGACATCACTGCGACATCATCAGGGGTTATCGTCTCAGACTTGACCAGAACCGCAGGCGACATTAAACGACTGTTTCTGTCAGGATGATGGATGCGAAACGGGTGGAGGTGCTCTTTAAGTAAGACTTTGAACGCACGACTGTTGCTTGTCATGTAAATGTGCCTGTCGCCTCTTCACCGAAGCGTGAGCCTGAGAGTAAACTCAGCAGACAGGTCAGGTGGGATTAGGACCAGGTTTGTTGGTCGGAGGGCAGAGTGAGGTCTGACAACAGGCAGGTAAATGACAAAGGTAAACAGGCCTGAAGGGTGAAGGCAGGCAGGTGGTTGATTAGGTAACTGGGAAAGGTGGAACAGCTGGTGGATGTGAGAGGAGCGTCAGGGTCTCCGTCGGCCCTCTGGCTGCTCGACGCTCCATCATGTGGTGCAGCTGTCGGCTCTGTGTCTGCTGTCGGTGGGTTTATCAGGAATGTCCCAAAAAACCAAAACTACGAGCTCAAAGAGGCCGAAATGTTTTGATTTGATAAAATACTGAATGAAAGAGCATTTAAATCCTCCTCTTAAAGCACTGGGTTCATTACATTCACCACCACACTGGCGTAGTTTCTCCATGTATAAATATTCACTAATACTCACTTTTGGATGTACGATGAAGATTTCAATCAAAACATTAGTTCATTCAGTGATTTCTATTCAAATGAAGGTCAAACTTCACTGACTGAGTTGAGCTGCAGCGAACGATTATTTGTTATTGATTATCAGTTCTTCTGTGTTGATCACACCCTTCATAAGATTTTCTATTTGAAATGTTAGAAAATTACAAAAGGAGGCAAATTTAAGAAGACAATCAGCAAAGCTTTGGCATCTTTTCAGGATAGATGAGTTAAGTGATTCATTCATACATATGTTTTATATAGCAGCTAATTAACTGACAACTGTTTCAGATCATTTTAGAATTCTACTCATATTTTCATGTGTGCTAATATGAATTTACAAAAAGTGTGATTAACTGCTAACATGCTAACCGTGAGTTCAGAGTCTATTCAGGAAACATTTCAGAGACTCTGAGCTGAATCCACTGATCGTGCTGAAATGAACTGGTTTTCCCATAAGATTTAGCTGCTTTCAGTGCTGGTGTGAGCGCGGCTGTGGGCCTCATCTCCATAGAGCAAAAACAACAGGAGGTCATGAGACCGCAGTCCTGAGAATAAATCCCAAATGTAAACAGCAGCGTTGTTGAGAGGAGATGCCAAACAGCACCACAGAGCTCCTCAGCGTGCTTCATTAAACAGCGGGAAGCAGTCAGCCGTGCGTGCCGGGCTGTGGCCTAGTTACAGACGGCTTCGATGTCTAATTCATGGCTCTCTCCTCCCCGCTGTGGGCCCAGACTGCTGGCTGACAGGCCGGGAGAGGACACTCATGAGTAATATTTAATGCTGCCGCATGAGTGCATGTGTGTCATTCGCTGTGTCAGGAAACGGAAACGGCCTTGAATCCATGTTTATCTGATGGAGCGGCCTCCATCCAGCCTGCTGGGAAACCAGACTCGTCTCACTTTCACTTTGCTCGACAGGCTGAGTCGCAGAGAGAGGTCTCCGAGGGGTAGAAGTGGTTGACTCAAAATGACGGTGTGTGATGTTTATCATCCACTGACCACTAGGGGGCATTAGAGCCCCACAACGAGCTGACAACAGACATATGATCACCTCATGAGGTTAATGTTAGCAAACAGCTGCATATTCACCAACCCAGCAGTCAAAGAGCAGCATGGTCATTCATCTGGAGTCACGTTTGTGTCACCTGATGAATGAAAGTCCACAATTCACTCTCTTTTTGCTGTTTTTGGTCTCAGGAAATGGACTTTCAGCTGCTGTCCAGCTCAAATTTTATCCTCATTAGACACTCAGATGTCTTTTGATCTAAAAACCACACTTGTTGTCCTCGCTGTCTTGCTCCTTAAAAATTGTAATTCTTAAATCAAGTCCTGTGTTAACAGTCCCGGCCTCTGTCGTCCCACACTGCAGTGTATGCTGGGTGGCTTTCTCCACCTTCCTCTGTGTTGTTAAGTCTTGGTGGTGTTCAGGAAGTGGCGTCCGCCTCGCCCAGACGGAGGCAGGAAGGCTGTGCTGATTGACACACAGGATACAGAACTGGTCTGACTGGAGACCAGAGGGATGAAGGAGAGCTGCTGAGTTAGTGGGAAGAGGAGAAGAAGACATAAGAAAAGAGCAGAGAGGAGTGAGGACGAGGACAGGAGGACAGAGCAGAAGGAGGTGAAGACATGGCCAGCAAAGAAGGAGCTATTGAGACTACAAGGTCAACAAACGATGCCAGATGTGAGCTTTGTGTTTTACTGTCTTATTCCTGAAAACGAGGAAATGGAAGGAAACCCGGCTGCTGCTTCTTCAGTCTGACAGTTTTAAAAGTCTCAGATGTTCGGTCAGGTGGTCTGTGCTGTGACGTCGGTGGTATGAGAGGAGAATAACTGACTTACCGTCTCTCAGTAACCGTAAGCTTTGTGTTTTTTGTGCACATGCTGCTGTAGTGTGAGAGATTTAAAGGCTGATGAAATAGTATCTGCTCCAATCTAAGATGCAAACGCTACGACGTACGGCTGAGCGGCTTCCTGCCTGCAGGAGTCACCACTCGCTCATCCCGTATTTCACTGTGTGGAAGCTGTTCTTGGATGCTATGCTAACATTAGCATCTTTATGGATTTGGGGAAGTGTGGATCCAAACAGAGATAGTGTTACTTTTCCATGTGTGTGTCCTAACACTGAAAGCCCCTTTCAGCTCTTGTTCAGTTCAAAGTGAAAACACAGTTTGAACAAACAGTGAAGCATGAATCTAACCTTGTTTTGCTTTTCCAAGTTTGGAAGCGAAGCAGCAAATGATGTGTTATTATAACCTTAATCAGAGTCACGAAGCCTCATTTAGATCAGAGAGTTCAGCAGAAGGAACAGAGCAAGTCGAAATGTTTACTCACCAGCATTAAATCCTCCAAACAGGATAAAGGTTAAATCCGCTGATTCCTGCAGGTTCAGAGTTTATTTGAGATGTTTTGGGTTCAGTCCTCCTCAGTTCGCCTCCATCAGCGACGTCACAGCAGTGAGTTCTGCTCTCGTGACGTGCAGCTGAAGTGCAGCCTCCATCCAGCAGGTGGCAGCTCGACATCAGTATTGTGCAGCTTTGTTTGGTGGTGATGGAGTTCAGATGCTTTGCAGCCTCAGTTTCTCTGATCAGTGATTCTAGATTAATGGATGTCGTGTCAGAAAGTCATGTTTTGTGTTTTAATGTGGACTCAAAGCCTGAAGAGCAGACAGTTAGTAATGCTGACAGAAGCTCTTCTTTTCAGCTTGTCCAGCTTCTTGTCTGGTGAAATAAGAATGAAATAAAATAACTGTTTGATGGCCGACTGTGTGAGCTGTGATGTTTCTATTCGTCACATCGGCTTTTGGACACGAAGCCAAAGTTTTCACCAACCGACATCCACAAAAAAGCTGTTATATCGCTCTGAAAAATGAAAAATTTAACAGAAAGAGAAAAGAGAAGGATTTTTTTCTTTTGTCTGACAGACACCAGGACACAGAAGGACAGTTTCTGCAGGGACTTGAAGTCATCGCAGACTGTCCAGTGGATGATGTATCATTTCTACATGTGCCTTGTTTTCAGCTGTCCGTCAGCTAGCCTGCTAGCTCGCTAACTGTAGCATAGCTAGCTCACGAGCTAACTTCTTCAAGGAATTTGGCTCTGCTGCTTCCAGGTGTGACCCGGACCCAGAAAGATGAAAAATAACAGTCAGGATAAAATAATGGAAATGTTTGTTAAAGGTTAAATAAAGATGATGCTTTTGGTTGAATATTGAAAAAATAAACAGCTTTTGTCATGTGTCACTGTCGACCTTTTCGATGTTTGACCCAGACAATGATCTTTCTCTAACCTCAAGAATTAGCGATAAGCTATTAGCTTGTGCTTTAGTTTCGCAGATATTGTTGGAAAATTAAAGTCATTTTGCAGAGACGTTGTTCAAACATCTCCTTCTTAAAGGATTGATTGGATAAAACGTTAGCAGAGCGGCGTCACGTTTCTAATCTTCTAAAAGTTCTTATTAAGGTGGCGTGAACGAGCGTTAGCGCCGAGCTGAATGTGGTGAACAGTAAGTGGGAGTTTTGCTGCGTTGCTTTTGACTTCAAGTTGTTGTTTTGTCTTCTTATTCATCGTCTCTTCATCTCAACCCTGAGATGCTCTCGTCCTCCCGGCCAATCAGGACGAACAGACAGACAGCGCCATGGTAACATGAGACCTTCTTACATGTGGATGGGAAAAGGCACACTCATTATACCTTAATAGAGCCACTGGGCTGTTTCCAGGGAAACTATGATTTTCAGGTGTGTGTGTGTGTGTGTGTGTGTGTGTGTGTGTGTGTGAGCGTTGCAGTCACTGAGTTAGCCTGAAAACACGATGTGCTGATGTTTCTGGGTTGATTCGACCTCCCGGCCCGACAAAAACAACAGCTGGGTTGTTTGTGTGTCTGGTGCAGCGGGGTCAGTGAACGTCACACGTCAGCTCTGGAGTTCAGGCTGTTTTTAACAGCAATCAGCTGGGATGTGGTCAGTGTTTTCAGGCTGATACGACCAGTCATGAGGAAACCAGTGGAGTTAATGGTTCTTCTGGTGATTTGGCTCTAATTGTTTTAATGTAATCAGCATACTCTCATCAGTAACCGGATACCCTTCATCAGCTGATATCTGCTCTTAAACATCATCTCAGAAAGACAGAAAAAGGCTCCATTGGAGTTGCTGCGAGAGGAGATATTTGTGGCACAGCGGTTCCACAAATAATCGTCCTCTTCATCGTATTTTCCACAGAAAATGTGAGGTGACTGACAGATGGAGAACGTTCGACGGCTTGGATGGACGTGGAACTCTTCCAGCGACTTTATCAGGACAAAGATGTGTTAGAAAAGAAAGTGCTCTGTGTAAAAAGTCTGTGGACCTCACAGAGTTTAAGTTCTGTTCTGCTGTTAAGTTCTTCTCCGTGACAGAGGCAGCTGAGGCTCATGGGTATTGTAGTGTTTAGAGCCGCCAAAAAGATGGCCCTTCAGGATCTTAACCTTATCCTGGAGAGTCCCATGTTTCCGTGTTGAGGTGATTAAAACAAGCGCCTCCTCCCACCTCACGTCACAGTGTTACACATCTTATTCAAGTTGGACTCTAAATTATTCACCTTTAATAGAGATTATATCTTAGCTGCTCAGCGGTAAATCAAATTCCCTTTTTAATGCAGAAGAACTTGCACAGAGCGCTGACCTCGACCATCCAGCCACTTTAGGACGAACTGGAACGTCGATTATTATGATCATGAGTTTTATATCTTGGCTGGAATTGATGAGTCACTGAAAATCGTCCGTAACAGAAGAATGTGAAGGCGAGAAGTCGGCTTCTTCACATCCACCCGTCTGAGCAGGCGCTCGTCATTGTTTTGGAAAACCTTTGTTTTTCACACCCACAGCACCCGAGACGAGCATTTCGGATTTTTCTGTGGGAGGGAAAAACGCCTGGTCGAGTGAGGATAGAGCGGCGAACCAGAGAGCAGAGAAAACAAGTTTCAGAATTAGCACGAACGCGGTGTCGCTCACATCCAGGCGTCGTACTACAGAGGAATAATCCTCCTCTGAATCCACTGAGGCTGAGGACGGAGCATTCAGCTGTGTGTTATAGTAATAACCAGCCGGCAAAGGGCCAGGACACACACACACACACACACACACACACACGCAGGCCTACAGTCCTGAAACTAATTACCCACGTTAATGAGTGACCTTACAGCGAACTGAGGGAAGCAGCAGGAGCTCCTTTTATTCAGCGCTAAAGAAGAAGAAAGAAAAAAGTACAAAGCGCCGTGTCTGTCCTCTTTGTGATCGCTCGTTAATGAGCGGTAACAAGGCGGCCTTGGCTGCCGCCGCCGTGCGTCTTCTTCTTCTTCTTCTTCTTCCTCTTCTGTTCTTGTCCTAATCTAACGCTCACATCAAAGTGCTCTCTTTTCTCCTCTGGAGCTTCTCACTTCAAAGCTGGGGTGGAAAAGTCAGCAGCTGCATAGTAATCAGGGGATAAGGATTTAGTATTCATTCACACACACACACACACACACACACACACACACATAAACAAGCATGTCTGCCAGCACAGATTAGCGATTGTGAAATTGTCGTGGTTGGATCTGCGCAGCTCATTAGCCTGACCTGATGCCTCTCATTGACTCCGGGGTCACATCGCCTCCCTGATCCTTGTTTGTACATTAATTCATCGTAGTTCCCCTTTAATGCGTTCAACAAACTGTCATCAATACTCTCCATTTGTCCCGTTTTCACCTCCAGCTGATTCCCTGCTGGTCCAATAATGCAATTCAGCTTCCACAGAGATTATTTTCGACGGATCTAATCTGATGTAAATGCTGTTATCTATGAGTGAGTGAGTGGAAGAAAACTGATCGAACTATAAGATAAAAGGTTTTTTGGTATTTATTTACATGACAGTTGCAAACAAACTCGTCACTTCTGTTCGTTAAAGGACTGAAACTTGAACCTGCATACACGTTTTCAGTGCCTCCACCTGAAACACTGTAATCAGCCCTGCTGTGGCGAAATGTTGGGCGCACACATGGACACTTGAACACGTAGTATTCATGGGGCTGTAGACAGAGTGATAGTTTGGAGGTTGGTGTTTGATTAAACAGTGTCGTCTTCTGTCCAACAGAAGCCGCTAATGTTAGCATCCCTCACACCCTCACAGCTGCAGTAGTTACCAAGTTAGCACATCATTAATTAACCACGTTATGTTGTCGGATTACAGGTTCGATTCACGACTGCAGTGCTCGCTGTGTGAGAGGTGGTCCTGGATGATACTGTGTTAGACCTAAAGCTAACGTTAGCGTCGCAGTCTGCTCTTTGTAGGATTTGCGTGAGTGTAGCTGAGATGTTTTTGACTGAACATTTTGGTTTGTGAAGTTATACCTTCAAAGCTAATGACAGCATCAGCTGCACTTTGTGTTCATGTTAATTAGCAAATGTTAGCATGCTAACACCCTCAACTAATGGGACAATGAGCATGGTAAACATTACAACTGTGAAACATCTGCATGTTGCATTGTCACTGCAAGCATGTTAGCATGTTAGCATTTAGCTCAAGCACCAGTGTGTCTCAATACAGCCTCAGAGCTGCTCGCATGGCTGTAGACTCTGTCTCATCACCCGTTTAATGAACATGCAAGCTTTATTAACCAGTCTGGCTTGTAAAGGGAAAGTTGGTGTTTAGACTCAGAGCTTTGATGCTTCTACTGCTGCCTCCTCTGAACAGTGGGTTAGAGTTCATCATCATCAAATGCAGTCAATTAAATTGGTCAGTGAGTTCAATTACCTAACTAATTGCCAATTAAATCAATAGAAAGATTTCAGCTGGCAGAAATGCACAAACAAAAGGGTAGTATGAGGTTAGTTTGCATATATAATATGTGTGTTATTTGTTAGAGAGCCGTGTGTGTGTGTGTGTGTGTGTGTGTGTGTGTGTGTGTGTGTGTGTGTGCAGCAGGTGTGAGGCCAGACTTTGACCCAGGGTTTCTTCCTGTCCATCTGGATGCAGACAGTAGGAGGCTCTGAGTCTCCAACACTGAGCTCAGTGTCTGCCTGTCAGAGCAGCTGAGAGGGAAACTCCACTTTACGACCGCAACCGAACACACCATCCAGACATTTACTGTCGTGCTGCGTTCATTTCCTCAGGGGCTTTATTTTTATAAATTAATTAAAATCGGATTCACAGGTTTTTCTAACCTTTTCCCATCAGATCTTAGTGTTGAAATATGCTTTATAACATCAGATACAATTTAGGTGTTGAAGAAGAATTTGTCTTTCAAATGGTTTTGTTGTTTCAGTCATTTTTTCCCAGATGTGATTTTACTCCTCTGTGCCGTGTTGCATTGAAGCTCGGGAAGAAATCTACTGACCGAACTGGCAGTTATAAGCTTTTTTCCCTTGGTATTATTATATTTTAACCTGGCATGGTATGTTGTAGCGTGCTACTCTACTAACACTTAGCTCAGTTAGTTGTAGTCGGTCAGGTGAAGTCAGTCGAATCCATCCTCTGGAGATTCATTGATATCTGCACCAAATTTCATGGCACACCACCCAATAACAACCAAGTCCAAGTCATTTCACTAGTGTGGCTAAAAAGCGGTTAGGTAAAAAGAACAGGAGCGTCGTCTGTGCCTCTGCCGTCATAAGTGTGTGTAGGTGAGGAAAGAGGAGGCGGAGGTGCTGTTCTTTTACAGTGAAACATGGGTTAGGAGAAGTGCTGCCATGCTGCATCTGTCATGTGTTAGCGCTTCCACTCTGTCGCTCTGTGGGAGTGAACATGAGGAAAGTGGGTCGAATTCCTGTCAGTCTTCAGTGTGTTTTAAGCAGGATTTTTGGGGCTCTGAGGCTCCTGTAGCACCTCCTGGAGCAGGGTGGTCAGGTCCTTTCTCCTCTCTGAGATACACAAGCTGGTGCCTGAGGCAGGACTGACGTATTACAGATGCTGTTGCACTCAGTTTCAGAAAAGACGCCGTCGTCTCTACAGGAACCAGCTGCTGTTGCTGCTCATTGTTTTGCCTCCACGCACACACTAACACGCTGCTGCTTGGCCGTGTGAGTGGTGGTTTGGGTGGAGGTTAAACCTGACGGAGACTTCAGAGTGAGAAAACCAAAGGCGGCGTATGAAGAGACAATAGTGCAGCATCTACACACACACACCTGCAGCGTCGAGCCCATTCTTTGGCGTCGGCGCCCGGCGGGACGTGTACTCGTCTCCGTTTGCTCCCATTGATTCGCTTCCACTCTCTGAAATGTTACCGTGGTAACAGGAGACTGCGACCCCCGTTATGCGTTTCTATTCATCTGCGTTGAGTCTCGGCCGCCTCATCGAGAGCAGAGCGGTGCGCCTGGTGTCGCATTAGCTCTCGCTTCACTTCCCTCCATCCCCACATCAGCTCCTCTCCTCCTCCTCTTATTTCCCCCCTCTCTTCTTTTTACTCCCAATTTTGGTTTTCGCTCACGTTTCCTCCATCTTTCTATTTTGGTCCAGATGTTTTTCTCCTCTCTGTTTCATCTCCACTTCTCTCCATCTGCAGTATCCGTCCCCACTGTCTCTGCCCGTCCACCCTTTATCTCTTTCTTTGTCTTGTTTTTCTCTCATCTTTTTCTTTTTGGGATCTTTGCAATTTTTCTGCAAAGATGTTGTAACAGATAAGTGTTTGCCCCCCACCAATCACCATGTAGATAAAACAGAACCGCTTTAACGAGCCAAGTCACAAATCACCATTTCCCTTTAACTGTGGTGGAGGCGGCTCTGGAGGAGATATTTAGCACACAGTGAACTATATTTACTGAGTGTGAAGTGTATCCACAAAAAGGCCATGTCCCTGGCATGTACACTGCTCTCTAACAATCCCACAATGCAACGCTCCATCATTATACACCTGGCAGTGATGAGTCGAAATGATGATGATCAGCAAGTGTCAGAAATCTCAATTTACTGCTCAGCATTAATGAGTCATGAGCGAGTGAACTGCACATGTGGAGCTGTCTGTCAGAGAGGCCTAACAGTAAGGGGGGGGGGGGGGGGGGGGGGGGGTGTCACCTGAGTGAGGGTCACCTGAGGCTGCTGCAAGTTCAACTTTTGGGTTTTGCAGAAAAAGTGTCACAGTAGAGGAAACAGTGATTCTGAGTGAACGATGAAAGATGATGGTTTCTGCCAGCAAAGCATCGTTTTTACACTGAGGCACTGAGGGAGAACTCAAATACTAAAGTATCACTCGTTCTGTCTGTGTGTATCACATGTACCATACGTACTGTGTGTGTGTGTGTGTGTGTGTGTGTGTGTGTGTGCGTGTGTGTATCCAGACTGTCTGTTTGTGTGGTCTGATCAGTGTGTCATTGTGTGTCCCCTCTCCCTCTCCCTCCTCCTGCCAGTCACCCCAGAGGCCATCGGCTTCCTGTCGGCGGTGGGCGTCTTCATCGTGGTGCTGGCCGTTCTCTTCCTCTTCATCAACAAGAAGCTGTGTTTCTCACGTGTCGGTGGACTGCCCTGTCTGGAGCAACATGGCCGCCGCAAGAAAGGACGAATGGGAGTCCGCCAGGGTCTCGGTGAGTGGCCGATGGATGGAGGCTGTTCTGGTTATGTTCACATGAATCATTTCAAATGCTTGTTTCTGACGCCTGAAATGAACATTATGGATAAATGCATGAGGGTTGTTAATGGTGCTGCTACAGACCAGTGCTACCGCTGGGTGAGGCTCCAGCTGTGGCTAAAATCTCTGCAGCCAATTGAAGCACTTTTATTTTTGGGTATTTTCACATGGAGCTAATTATCCAAAACAGCTACTGCAGATCAGAGTGGGTCATCGTTTGACGTGATTCATGTAAAAATCATGTTATTTGTGAAGCTGTTGCTGATATGTGCTGATTTGAGTCCTTGTTTCCTCAAATCTGTGCGACAGTGCAGAGTTAGCACGGCCCGTAGATCCACAATCGTTCATGGGAAATAAGTCCGAATTTTCCTTTAACGTGTGGACACGCTGACATTCCCAGTTAGTCTCTTTCCTGAAAATGTGGAGCTCAATATGAGAGCATCTCATTGACAGCCAGCAAAACTGAACAAGCCTTTTTATTTCAAATTTATTGCAAGTTAACACTGTCTGCTTTCTAGTGAAGGTTCACCGAGTATGTAACCCGAAAGATCTCTGTATGAAAGAGAGGAGAGAGAGAGTGACTCCTGTGTGCGTTATGACTCCGCTGAAGCTATTCAGTGACGGGAGAGAACGTGGGTGAGTTTGTGTTTGTACAGTGGTTTCTGTGGGCGAGTGTGTATGTACGAGAGAAAGAGTCGAGTGAGTCAGCCGCATAACTGCCACAAAGCTCTGCACATAATGAAAATATTAACATTATAAAACCTTGAAGAAAAACCCAGCAAAGAGGAAAAAGTAGAGAGCAAACGGAGAGGAAAGGACACTCGGTTCTAGTTTTCATTGTCTTTCCGTGAAAGACACGGCGATGCTGCCCTCCTCCCTCTTGTCAAACACTGCTAACAAACAGAGCAAAGGTCACCGAAGGTTAACGAGATGTTCCACCAAAGGATCACACCAGTTTGTGCAGGCTGGATCACCAACTGTCCCAAAGTGGTTAATTACTGTTTCATAACTGTGCATAAATTAAATCATCATATCAGCTGAAGTCAACATTGATCAGGAGCTGTTTCGTTAGTTAAGCTTGAGGCTCTGTCAGGAATGAAAACTCGTTTTAATGCTGAGGCTTCATTTCACGGCTCTGTGACGTCCTAGTAATTAGCAAATGAAGTAATAATAGGAAGCTACGAGCAGTTTGTTAACATGCTCGTTACGATTGGCAGCTCGAAGATGCTTGAAGGAGTTCTTCATGTGGGGAAATAGAATTATTCACTTTATTTCTGATAGAGAGATGAGAAAGATGGACACCAGTGTCAGAGTGCGGAGCTGAAGTCAGGATGCTAGCCTAGCCTAGCCTAGCTTAGCGTAAAGGCTGGAAGCAGGGGGAAACAGCTAGCCTGCCTCTGTGCAAACACACAGCTGCTGACACCTTTAAAGCTGCCCGATTGACGAGGTGTTTCCTGTTTTCTTCAGTTCAGCTCCCTGAAGTCTTATCGTTGTTATGTTGTCAGGTTTGGTACGTCGGTACTGTACACACACCAAAACCACATCTGCTAACACACACACACACACACACACACACACACACACACACACACACACATAAATGCTGTACATAAAATGGAAAGCTGTCATTTCTACACACAAACAACGAATAAAATGTGAATTGAAAGGCAGATTTTGCTCCAGATATGAGAGTGATATCAAGTTTCTCATCTGAAAAAGCACATTTCCCACAGTTTTGAACTATTCCTTCAACACAGTGAACAGTTTGAGCGGAGAGTCACTTCAGCGTTGATCTACACTGAAGAGGGTCACCTGTGAGTCATTTTAACTGACAGATCAAAGTTTGATGGTAGCTGACATCAGACTCACACTTTAACCTGCCCAGTTGAAGTTAAAGGAACATTTTTCACATTTTTGATGCTTTATAATTAGTTCAGAGTTTGAAGAAAGCCAGAGTCACATTCCCAGCAGCGGGCTGGTTGCACGCAGTGAGCAAACACTGCTGGTTTGTGGCTCACCTGCAGCAGGTGGAGTCTGGTTTTTCCACTTGGTTTCCTGAACAAATAAGAAATCCTGTTTGGAGCCTTTCTGTAACATTCACACCTTCGCACAATCCTCTGGATCCTCACAGCACGAGGTAGGA
The DNA here is from genome assembly GCF_051107435.1 of Chaetodon auriga. Lineage (NCBI taxonomy): Eukaryota > Metazoa > Chordata > Actinopteri > Chaetodontiformes > Chaetodontidae > Chaetodon > Chaetodon auriga. The sequence continues at coordinate 1,736,770 of NC_135087.1, forward strand.
GCCCTTTCTGCACCTTTTCAACCACAAATTCAGGCAGATTCTGTGTGAAAATGTAGTTTTAAGCCAGAAACTGTTGAGCCGATTAAAGAGCTTCATGTGTACAAAGAACAATGGAGAGCTTGTGTCACCTTCTCTAAGTGTTTGGTAGGTTTTTCAGCAAGGAGACAATCCTTCATTTCTGGTATAATCGAAGGGTTTTAAAGGCGTTCTGTTGTTTTAAAAACAGAAAATACAAGAACAACACACCTGTTTTACTTAGATAAAGTTTAGTTAAAAGAACAGGAATCAAAATCTGAATTCAAACGCAAAACCAAATCTGTAATTAAAGCCATTTCATGAGGTGTGTTTCAAGCAGACGAGGGTGAGCTGGTTTGTCTGTTTCCCGATGGAGGGTTGTTCCATAATGTGGAGGCCCTCCAGCAGCATCATGGTCTGCAGGTCTGAGAGTCTGAGCAGGGCCGTGACCTCTGAGAAGGTCAGCAATGGAAGAACAGTAAAATACTGAAAGAAGCTCTGAGCAGCGCAGGTAACCAGAGCCCTGAGGGACGCCCTCACTGTCTGAGTCTTCATCAGCTCATCAGCTCAGTCGTGGTTCTGAAGGTTTGATTCTCGCTCGATGTAGAAGAGGACGGTGATGATGAAAAGAGGTGGAAGGTAGGACGGAGCTTCTGTACGTAAAGAAAAGTCAGACAGCGGAGACAAATCTGACAAATGACAGACACCAGTTCAAAGTCACAGAAGGCTTCTGGTGGATTTGGTCTCTGTCGCGTCCATCCTGAATCCATCCAGGACAAACACTGCTGGAGGCCTTCAGGCAGACCATCGGCTGTTTCATTCATGCTTCACAATCAGCGGCTCATTCATCGGCCGCTCTGCCACCAGCTAATGACTGACCAGCGCTCGTGTTCGTGCAGCCGTTTGAACGATTTGAACCGCCACCAGCACCTCCTCCAGCACCTCCTCCAGAGCCTCCTCAAAGACCACCGTCTGATGTTAATGACCACTTTTTGAATGAACACCTGCAGTGAGACCTTGACCACTTACCAGCAGCCTCAGGTCAGCGTGTACTTCCATGTCAGCTGGCGGTGGGATGTAGTCTCTGTTGTGTTCAAGTGCAGCCATTATTTATGTATATTTACTTGTATTTTTACTGTTTTTTTTACTTGTACTTTTACTTATAAAGGAGTATTTTTTTTTAGTTTTTAGAAATTGTACAGTGCTTCATGAATGCGAGAGCCTGTACATCTGTATATGAAAGTATTTGTGTGTGTGTGTGTGTGTGTGTGTGTGTGTGTGTCACAGTCCCACGTATTCATTGAGCTGCATTACTCCACTCTGAGCGTTTCCGCCTGTGAATAGCTTTAGAAGACGAAGCCAACAGACCAATCAGCCGTCGCTCGCCCACTCGGAGAGCAGCTTCCTGCTCAGGAGGTAACCATGGCGATGGCTCAGGTAGAGACGTTGACCTGCGCTTTGGAGAGGAGGGTCCGATCGCTCCTCCGCCACGTCGCTCATTCAGCTGTTGCTAACCAATTATGGTCAAATTATGATGTGAGGGGAGTGACCCTCCACCCTGCTAACGCTAACAGGTTTATTTTGTCCATCAGGAGGAGCCGAGCTGAGAGAGAGAGAGAGAGAGCGAGCGAGCGAGCGAGCACGGCTTTGTGTGCGCTTTAATCTCTCACTTTATGAGCGTTTATGGCTCAGAACAGATGATTTTATGAGCTAAAATGGCTTTAACGCACTGAATGTACCTGTGAGCTGGTTGACAGATTCACACTGCACTTTTCAGTCCAGATACACAGATCGATGGGAATATATACATATGTGTACATGTACACAGCGTACAGTATGTGTGTGTGTGTATTTAGTTTAGATGCCTCATATGATGTCGAACTTCCATCTTCACTACAAAGGCCGTCAAAAGTCATTCACTAAATTCAGTGAAGTGTTTTTATGATTTCTTTCAATCTGGATTTGCTTTCTGTTGTTTTCTTCCCTGTTTCCTCCTTTCCTCTCCTTTCTCCTTTGTTTTCTTCTTTCCTTTCCTCTCCTTTCTTCCTCATTTCCTCCTTTCCTCTCCTCCTTTCTTCCTTGTTTCCTCTTCTCCTTTCTTCTTTGTTTCCTCCTTTCCTTTCTTCTCCTTTCTTCCTTGTTTCCTCCTTTCCTCTCCTCTCCTTTCTTCTTTGTTTCCTCCTCTCCTCTTGTCTTCTTTCTTCTTTGTTTCCTCCTTTCCTCTCTTTTCTACCTTGTTTCCTCTTCTCCTTTCTTTGTTTCCTCCTTTCCTGTCCTGTCCTCTCCTCTCCTTCTTTGTTTTCTCCTCTCCTCTCCTCTCCTCTCTTCCTTGTTTCCTACTCTCCTCTCCTCCTCCCCACTGTCTTTTACTCCTTAACTCTCCCAGCTTTTCCTCTTTGTCACCCCCCTTGTCTCCCTGTGTTTAACTCCCTCCAGTGAACAGCTACGGTGACGATGAAGATGACGGCTCCAGCACCTCTGACAGTGAGGAGGAGGTCCTGAAGCAGTTTGAGATCTCCGTGTCGCATTCACAGAGTTTTCGTACCGCGGCGAAAGTCGGCGGCGAGCAGCAGCCCCAGCAGACGCAGCTGTCGTTGGGCCGACGCCACAAATTCACCCGACTGTCGGACCAGGAGGAGGGCAGCACCGAGCCGTCAGACTGTGAAGGTGTGCTCGTCACCTGCACTCAGTCAGTCAGTCAGTGGAGGAAAGAAATGAAGTACATTTACTGAACAACTGTACTTAAACTAATTTTTCTAATAATCAGAGTTTTTTTCCACATGTAGTACTTTTACTTTTACCACTTTAAAGGACCAGTGTGTCAGATTCAGATGAAGATAACATTCATAAGTAAGTTTTCATCAGTGTTCGATCACCTGAAAATAAGAATGGTTTTGTTTTCTTTGAGCAGAAGGAGCAGCTCCTCCTCAGCCGAGTCCGCCATGTTGCTCCTTCACACCAGGAGCAACGTGACAGGTTTTCCCTGTTTGCAATCTGCAACCTCACCACTAGATGGCTCTAAATCCTGCACACTGGTCCTTTAAGTATATTTTACTGGTTATACTTTGATACTTTTACACTTTTATTTCAGCTACATTTTCAGTACAGTACTTTTACTCGTAACAGAGTATTTTTGTACTGTGATTTTGGTCAGATATTTAATTTAAACAGATACTCAATTTAACAGTTGTATTACAGTCTCTCTCTTGCCTCTGAGCAGCCTGAAGCTCACAGGTATGTTTAGCATCGAGCACGTAATGATGATGATGAAGAACTTTGTTTACCCGACAACAAGTTTTCATGCCTCATATTTCTTATTCAAGCCCCAGCAGTTTGTTTTAGTGTTATTGTCGAGAACTAAGAAGCTGTTAACCTATTTTCGTGCAGCTGAAAATAACTGTTTTCTAAGGGAAATTGTTTTCCTGCAGGTTGTCGCTCCTGCATGTCAGAGGATATTTTTGTGAGGTTAAATCTGTTGCGTGTTTTTAGAGCTTCAGTTCACGATGAAACACATCTCCAGTGTTTGAACCAGGTGTGAGAGCGGTGAACGACTCCAAAAGAAAGCAACAGCAAAGATCCCAGCATGCAGTGCATGCTCGTGCGCTAGCAACGAATTCATTGATGTTAACTGCATATTGAGTGGAAACAGTGCCCCCTGGTGAATCTCAGACCAGGTTTAAGTGGAGATCCAGGCCTGGTTTGGTCTCACCTGCCGTCACTTCCTTCAGGTAGCTTGGACCAAACTTATCTGCAGTAAGTAACTGAATTAGACTTTATATGATCGAGGTCAGAGAGATCAGATCACACCTCAGTCCAGCTGGAGACCCGAAACTCCAACAAACAGAAAACCAGCGACATCCACAGCTAATCCATCCCAGTGTCAACGAGCCAAAAGGTCACGAACACCGTTTTTCCTGCAGATTAGAGGCTGTAAAGAGCTCAGGGAGGCTCAGTGTGATTGGACGGCTGCAGCTGGATGAGTGTGGACAGACAGCAGCTTTAATTAGGACACTTGTTTGCACTCAGCTGGTTTCTGGTGTTTTAGGACTGACCTGGGGAGGATGAGGAGCCAAGAAACAAAAAAACAGGCGACTTTCTCTGTGAGATACAACTGATGTCATTTTAATGGGTTCATAAGTTTGTTAACTATTTAGATTAAGGGAGGAAATGTGAAAAATCAGAGAAAACAAAGAGGAGATATTAAAAAGTCGTTGTGATGTTCAGAGAAGGAACCATCACACCGTCGCATTTCATCTCATTTCATGAATTTCTGCAGTTCAGCATTAATCATTCATCGCAGGAACATGGTTCCGAACATTTTCCTCCTAAAAATTGTGATTAATGATAATCTGAACATCCAGCAAAACATAATCTGGATTATCATCTAAGGCTGATCATGCAGGACTGTCACTGTATTATTTTCCCACCCAACAAATTTGACCGAATTCTGCAGTTTCACACACACACACACACACACACACACACACACACACACACACACACACACACGGATAAATACGAAGAAATAAAACACGTGAGCACAAAGCCGACAGAAAAAGAATGAAACTTCAGAGGCTTTTAGAGGCAACACAGACGGGAAGTGTTTCACAAAATAAACAGACAGATCATTCAGATCTTCACCATCAGTGTGGCTTCAAGTGAAGTTTGTCCTAAAGGTGGAGGTGGAGGTGGAGGTGGAGGAAGGATCACGAGGTGATGAAAATATTAGAGGGGGTGAAACAGGAACTTCAGGTCCTATTCCTGGATTAAAAACCTCATTCAGGATCTGGAGGGCAGCGTCATGAGGTGCCTTCTCTCCTCAGAGGCATTCGGAGTGTTGATCATGTTAAAAGTGACACTTCTGTTCACTTATTCAGAATTTGTGACTTTTCACTTGTGCAAAGTTACAGAAGCTAGTGGAACAAGGGCGAGACAGGAAGTGACATCAGAACTTGGTGCACTGCTGTAAAATAGGGACGATTTCTTCCACGGGAGCTGAGCCTCAGCGCTGGCTGCTGTGCTTGCTAAGCTAACATGCTAACCACATAGCTTCACATTAATTCTCGCCTCAGCCAGTAAAAGCTAACGTTTAGAGGAACAGCTGCCGTCCTCCAGGTGAGCAGCTGGCCGGTGGTGGGCGGTGACATTGTCCGGTTGGGGTCACTCAGTCTTTAAGCGACATGTGAGCAGTGCAGTGACACAAATGAACACACACACACACACACACACACACACAGGCCGATGACTCACCTCTGCCTGTTGCCATGGTCGGCACTGTATGCAGCCATTGATATAACAGTCAGACCGACCTTAATGATGGCGAATTGGAGATAATTGTTATTGATTGGTCTGAGGTACGGGCTGTTCTGCGAGTGTTTCTGTCTCAGGAAAAGGTCAGGGTTTGACAGATTACACAACCTCTGCTCTGCTAACACGCAACACTCCCAAACAAGGATTAAGAAGCTTCTTTTAGGACGCCAGAGGAGACAATCGTGTCCCGCCAGGTCGGCTATTTTTGTGTTTTCCTGCCATCAAGTGGTGCATCTGTCATCTTCGCAGGATTAAAGCCAGTGTAACGGGGTGTAATACAGCCAGGCTCACGGCTGCGTTCCTGTACCGCCCTTCAGCTGCTGTCATGCTAATGCTAGCTAGCTAATTCTCATCTGTGTTGTAATGCACAAGGAACAGGGGAACAAACTGAGGGTCTATTGTGTGCGTTACCACCAGCACTCTGAGTGCTTGATGTAGTAAAACATCTCTGTGGGCCTTCATCTCCATAAAGCCACAATGTGTATTCATTTTGGTTGTTAAGTTTGTTGTTTTTAACTGTTATTTCATTGGACAGACACATCTAAACATCATATCGTCTGTTGCTTATCTCATTGTTTGGCTGCAGGTTGCTAATGTGAATCACACTGCTTTGAGTTTCACATATTTATACATGTAGGTACTTTAAGAACTTTACATTTAGTTCCTTGAGAATGTGGAAGGCTGTGTATAATTACTCTGTCAAACTGTATTAGATTTGATGAAGGATTCAGATTCAGAAACTTGCTTTCGAACCTCAGACCTTCTCAAAACGACTGTCCTCACAGCCGCAGATTTAAATCCGACCGCCAGACGGCCTGATGCTGACTTTCCTGCCTGTTTTCCTCCAGCAGAAATGGAGGCCGAGAGCCGGCAGGGTTTCCAGGACCCGCTCTCTGCAGCAGTACAGGAGAGCAAGAGGGCGTCCGCGCTGTCTCTGGACAAACCTGCTGGACCAGAGGAACCGGCCGCCAGCGACAGCCCCACTCCGAGTATGAACCGACAGGCCGCAGATGGCAGCGAGGGCGTGGAGAACGCCGTGAATCTCGACAAAAACGACGCCACAGACAGCTCCTCCACCTGGAGCCCTGAGGTACTGCAGCCCGACGCTTAGATCACTTAAGCTTTTACAGTTTACAGTTCAGCAGACTCTTTGAACTGCTCTGTGTCTGACAGAATGAATGGAAACCTTTAAGTGTCTCATATAAAATGAAACAACCAAAAAAAAGATCTTACCTGAACCCAAAGAAGGATCGGTGCGTTCATAAAAGACCCACGGTGATGCCATTGATCAGCAGTTTTTTATCACTGCAGCGTCCTGGATTCGATTCTCTGCCCTCGTTTCCAGTCTGTCCTGACTCTTAAATTATCAAGTAAAAGCAACCATAACCATTTAAGCTGTAATGCAGCAAGAAAACTCTCCTGGCCAGGCTGACTCATAGCAGAAAAGCATCAACATTACCTGCACGTTCAGTGGATGAAAGCAGGCGACACGCAGCATGCAGGAGGAAAATGATGGTTGTTTCTATTCAATCAATTTACAGCCTGCTGAAGCTTTCTGTGCTTTTAGTGCCTGGAAAAGGAACAAAACATGAACTCACTCCAAGTTCAAGGCAGAAAAACAAAACATCCTGCAGACGAGAAGTGAGAAGACATCCGGTGTTCTTTGAGTACACAGATGAACTTTCCGTGTTTTCTTAACTTTTCATCCATCGTGTTGTGTTCAGGCTCCCGTCAGCGTCAGAGCGACGAATCCGTCCCGCTGAGTCTTTTTCCGCCGAAGCTTCAGCAGCCGCGACTGCGAGTTCGTCCGTAGCGAAGTTATGCCGAACGATGACGTCTCTGTTCTTAATCTACAAAGCTCTGATTGTTTGACAGCTGGCCGTGACAGCTCCACCAGAAACTGAAATGGCCAAACCAATTAGAGATGTAGGCGGCGATTCAGAAGTCTGGAATCGGACGAATCTCACTGGCAACACAAGCGAACAACTGTCGTCACGTTCTTATGCTGTTAAATCCTGATTGGTGGTGGAAAACGTCAGCTTCCTCCAACAATGGCCCGCCCACGTCAGAACGCATGAGAAATAACTAGTGTGGTCCAAACTGATTGGAAGACATGAATACTTTGACTTCTTTTATTTTCCTTCTGTGTGAGCTCACATTCGCTCACAAACTTAACGAGAAAACTTCTCAGCTCACAATAACGACAAAAAAAAAAAAAAACAAGGCAGGGATTACTTAACGGGGTCAGCGAGCTGACCGCAGCCCTGCTGTTACCCATCATGCTTGGCAGAGATATCATCGTCATTCAGCTGTGAGCGGATTATCGCTCTGCCATGTTATCCTCTCAGGTTCATTTTGGAAGAAACAAACCAAACACGGCCCACCGAGGCCTCGAGGTTTTGTATAAATAGTTGATATTTCACCGCTCTCCACGCTGCGTTGGCTAACAAACAGAAGCTCATGAATAATAATCACTGTGTGTGTGTGTCTGTGTGTGTGTGTGTAAACAAAATATGCACAAGTACGTATATACATCCACGTAGCATGTATTTGTGTGTGGATGGGCTGTCGGTGTGTGTTTGTGCATGTAGGAGAGCGAGAATGTAGCATCTGACAACCTCACAGTCACCGAATCACACTTTGAAATTGGGAGCAATCTGTGCAGTAAACACCTCCCACACACACACACACACACACACACACACACACACACACACACACATCCATGGAGACACAGGGTGATACTGACATCTAGAAACGCTTCATGAATAACAAATGAGTTTGGATCAGTGGAGCTACAGAAAAATGGGGAGAGCCATGTTGTAACAGTTTATTTATACAGTTATATAACAGTGCTGCCACTGCTAATGCTAAAGCTAGTACTACTACTGCTGCTAATAATAATACTCAAGAGTAGTACTGCAATAGCTGCAAGTACTGTGACTGTAAGCAGACAAACATTAGCATAAACGCTAAGCTAACTCTAATGCAAACAGTGCTACTGTTGGCTTTGATGATAATCGTCCTCGTTCATAATGGATGAACAATACTGCGATGCACAGTAATACTACTGTGAGTACATTTACTTTACTGTACAAGTACAATACTTAAGTAAACAAGCTTTATGTCTTGAGAAAATTCTCCTTCTTCTTCAGCTTCTTTTGGTCCTTCAGTAGAAATTTGCATGCGTTGATTCTACTTGCAGCAGCGTGTATCTACGCTGTGGTACTGAAGTACAAGCTGTGAGTACTTCATGCAGGACTACTGTAGAGGAGGAAGCAGTACCGGCTCAGAGACGCTGCGGCGTTCAGTTCATCAGGTGATCGTCCGTCTTTCTTCTTCATGCGTGGACCTTCAGACCTGCACGCTCGACGCGCTCCAGCCGCCGCTCTGCCTTTATCTTATCTCCTCTGCGGTTGCCATGTCTACGCAGACACTCGAGCGTGCTCTGTCAACACTCGACACAATTGATGTTGTGTTTGCCGACTGTAGGGAGGCCGAGATTGGCTGGAGCGAGACGAAGAGGAGGAGGAGGAGGAGGAGTGGGGGGTTACTTCTCCTTTATGGCAGGATTTCTGCTCAGTTTCTCTTTGTGAATATTTGAAAAAGCTTTAGAGAATCACTCAGTGAGTCTTTATGTTTGACAGTGGTGGAAAGTAACGAAGTACGTTTACTCAAGTACTGCTCTGAGTACAATTTTGAGGTACTTTATGTAAGTAATTCCATTTTATGCCGCTCTATACTTCATTTCAGAGATAAATATTGTAGTTTTACTTCACTACATTTCTTTTCTTATGAGTTTCAGTGTATTTCTACACTGTAGTACTGCTCTGAGTTCTTCTTCCACCACTGATATTTGACAGTTTTTACAATATAATCAGAAATAAGCTCTGCTCGCTTCACTCTGAACAAACGGCTTTGTCTTTTGTTGCACTTTCGTCTATTTTTATGCTCCTTAAACTTCTGTTAAGCAAATTAAAGCTTTTGCCAATAATAATGTTTATTTAAGTCATTTTTCTTCTTTCTGCCATATTTATTCATGTTTACTCCAGTTTTGAGTGTGAATTAAATGTGTATTTTTAAATATACCTGTGTGATATTCAGGTCATACAGAAGTGGATGATGTTGCAGCAGTAATTTAAAAAAAAATCCGTTCACTTCTTTGAGGAGCTGCTCTCCCCTGGAATCCTCTGTGGAAACGTCATGAATCCAGGTTACAGCAGGAGACACAGCAGAGGGATCCAGAGCTGAGCATCACTTTCACTGATTTACTGGATCCGCAGTTTGTGTAGAGGAGACGTTCATTCAGCTGATGGGATTATGGTCACGCTCAGGGAGTCGGGGGAGTTGGAAGGAATCAACCTCAAAATGATTGTTTGTTTGCTCTCGTTCTATTCATATCTCAGCCGATTGTTTGAAGTTATAAATAGACTCCAGCAGCAGAGCCAGAAGCTGAGGGATCATCAGCTTGAATCCTTCAATTAGAAATGAGAATTACTAAAAAAAAATACGTCTTCCAGAGAATATTCCAGAGAACAGCAAAAATCTGCCTTTTCTTTTCATCCGTGATGTCGCTTTCTTCATTCAGCATCTTTCCTAACTGAGCGTCACTTAAAGAGGCTTCGGTCAAGTTGTGCAGCGCATGTAGCTGCAGGACGAAGATTCAGGTTCGTCTTTGCTGCAGCGTAAAGCCTAAATGTGCGTTACTGACTACTGAGAGTCTGTCTTCAAATTGCTTCGTGTTGTCGTCACCATCAACGAAACACAAGAGGCCGAGTTCGAAACTGCATTACAAATGACACTCTCATATCATATTAGCTTAGCTTAGCAAGACTGGAAACAGGGGGAAACAGCTAGCCTGGCTCTGCACAAGTGTACAAATATACAGTATACAAATATATATGTGTAAAAATGACATTTTTATGGGGATTATGTCTGATTTTTGTGGTCGGGAGCAGTGTCTTCCTGGGATCTTCGCTGGTTGCCTAATCAACAAATTAATAAAAGAAGAAAATGTTATTTATTTTTCCTCTTCCAGCACTTTATTTAATACAAATCAACAATTTAACATGTAAAGAATCAATTTTTCTATTTTTATTTTTTCATTCTCAGCAGGAGCAGCCTCCCCAGAATGAGGTCTTGTCTCAGCCGGTCACCTCGTCCCCTCGAACTCCCATCTGTAAATGTGGAGACCTGGTCCTCTCCCTGGAGTACCGTCCCGACACGGAGAAGCTGCTGGTCTCTGTGATCGCGGCCCGGGACATCCCGGACAAAGCTCGCAGCGGGATGGACTCCTGGCAGGTGCACATGGTCCTGCTTCCGTCCAAGAAACAGCGCCAGAAGACGTCGGTGCAGAAAGGTTCACTGCCGCACTTCAACGAGACGTTTCGCTTCTCGCGCCTGGATCCGTCTGAACTGCATGCGTCGGCCATCCGGTTCAGGCTGTACGCGCTCGGAGGCAGGATGTCCCGTGAGCGAATGATGGGCGAGAAGGTGCTGCGTTTAGGCGGGCTCGACCCGGACGGAGGGACGATGGAGACAACGCTGGTTCTGGAGCCTCGCAGCAACCTCAAGGTGACTTTTTAGACTAATTCTATCAGCCGTCACGCTGCATTTGGTCTTGTGCTACGAGGTCAGACGTGTGTCATTTCTGCTGCTCATGGTTTGTCTCTCTGTTGTGTCAGAGTGTGGACTCCCAGCTGAGCCTGTCTGCTGTGTCTCAGAGCGACAGCGCCTCGTCCACTCAGTCCCTGACCCACGGCGGCGTCCCCGAGCTACTGGTGGGGCTCTCCTACAACGCCACCACGGGACGCATGTCCGTGGAGCTCATCAAGGGCAGCCACTTCAGGAACCTGGCCATCAACAGACCACCAGGTCTGCAGTGAGCCTCACAAACACTGGAACACACACACACACACACACAGGAGACGCTGTGACCAAATACCTGCAATGCTAATGACGTTCCCATCAGCGTGTGCTGTCCGTAGTGCATGTTATCATTAGCATTTAGCTCAAAGCAAACTCCTAATGCCTAAACACAGCTTCACAGAGCTGCTAGCATAGCTGTAGACTCATGTGAGTGATGTTAGGCAGCGTTAACCTGTCACTCTCATAGAAACACAGATATACTGTATGTACACAAGTAAGAGAGGCGAGAATCATTGACAGACGTGTTTATATCAGGTTACCAACATGGCAGAAAAGGAGGCTACATGGCTGACATTAGCATACTTTCTTCCTTCGTCCCCCCTCTCCTCCTCCCCTCTGGTCCAGACACCTACGGCCGACTGACTCTGCTGAACTCGGTCGGTCAGGAGATCTCTCGGTGTAAGACGTCGGTGCGTCGCGGCCAGCCCAACCCCGTCTACAAGGAGACGTTCGTCTTCCAGGTGGCGCTGTTCCAGCTGTCGGACGTCACGCTGCTGGTCTCCATCTACAACCGCCGCAGCATGAAGCGCAAGGAGATGGTGGGCTGGATCGCTCTGGGCCAGAACAGCAGCGGCGAAGAGGAGCAGCTCCACTGGCAGGACATGAAGGAGAGTCGAGGGCAGCAGGTCTGTCGCTGGCACGTCCTGCTGGAGGCGTAACGCCGCCGAGATTTAGGCTTTTTTCTTTTGAGGTCAAAGGAAAAGAATTGAGGATTGTGGGAAGTGTTGTGGAGTGGGGAGACAGGCTTGTTCTGATCTGACAGGGCGATGCATGTGGCTTCAGAGGCGATGCATTCAAGGACTTAGCTTTCTCAGAGCACACTCTCCACTACTGTCACATCTGTCCAAAGCTGGACAAACGTCAAACCTGGCTGGTTATTTTATGTCAACATGAGGGAACAAATTCATTGGCTTTTGGAGGCTGACACAAGTTTAAAATTCACTCACTGTACTGATGAATAAGGAAATAGATAAATGAAAGAAGAACCTTCAGTAAGGCTACGCGATAAAAAGACACTGAATTTCGATTAACTCAAGGCAGGTTAAGTATTTTTTGTCATGTAAAAGCTTTACAAATTTGAAGGTTTCATGCAGAAATTCACTTTTCCTTCTCAATAAAAAGCTTTGTAGAACATGCATCAGCCTCCAAGAGGAGCTGAGAATTTGTCCTTCGCTTTACAGCTTTTCATGGTGAATCGGCTCTGTTGTGAGACGAAGGAGCTGCAGTTTTGTTTTCCGGTGAAATGCTGTGTTAGAAAGTGCACACAAATTAGAGCCGTGTGTACGTTTGTGTGACTTATTCTAAGTGACGTGACTTCTAAGTCTTGCTGTTCTTTTACCGGCTGGCAAAATCAATGGAGCTGCACAGCGAGACGTTCAGTTCTGACCTAATGCAGACAGGAAACAGAGACGTGTTGTTGAACATGTTGCCGTCACATCCTCTCAGAAACACTGCAGGTTTGTCTCAATGGTGGATGGTGGATTTTATACAGCGATGCCAACTTATCAAACAGTAATAATCAGTCAGTATGAACAGATGACATTTTCCACAGTCTTCACCTCCTCATCCTCCCTCACGAAAGCATCTTTTAAACAACAACAAAACAGGGTTTGGTGGATGGAGGAATAGTAAATTCACTGAAGGATCATGTGACTATAAAGTACTGAGCACAGAAACAAACACTAGAGTAGAAGCGAAGATGTTTGATGATTCAAGTGGAGGAGGAAGACGCCTCATTCATATTCAGCACTCATTCATATTCTCCTGACACATGTGCTACTACAGGCAGGAAGTCTCCAGCAGCTGGAGACTCTTAACCCCGCTGGGATGAGAGCCCCCCCCCCACCTTCTGCCTCATCCACACTGAATGATGTTATTTGGCCTCGGCTCGATCTCCTTCACAGGGCAAAGCTCATTTTAACACCCATCAACGCTGAGCTGAAAAGAGGCTTTAAATATCTCGCTGCAGCTGTTAATAACATGCAATGAATTACCCTGGAAGTGCGTGCTTTTTCACCGCGCTCTCTGGGCGGTAATTGGTAGTTACAGCTGTAGAACCGTACAGTGTGATGATGGTAATGCTGCTGCTAATGCTCATCCTCTTCCAGTCTGAGCATCGTTGAGTCACAAGGCAGCGGTTCAGCCCAGAGGGGGGATTATATTTGTTTGTGTAGACAGATACTGTAGCTCTAAACCCTAAGGGCTTCGCACACCGAGAGCAGAGATGTGTTTATTTGAGCGTTCGCTTTCTTTGGCTGGTTTTCTTCAGGCAGGTGACAACAAAGCCTTTTTAGAGATGTTGAAGCGCAGCTCGGTTTGAAAACTGCGATCGGAAGAAAATGACAGATTTCAGTGGTGTGAGGACATGACAGGCGTAATTACTTTGGAAAAGTCAAGCATAACAAATGAGGACTTCTGCTCATATTCAGATTCACCATGTGAGGGTTAAAGGGTCAGTTCACCCAAATCACAAAAAGAAACCCCTTGACTGCACATCCCCAGAGGCTCTGAGCCGTCCAGAGGGTTTTTGGGTTTTTTCCATTGTTTAGCCTCCACCTCGATACAATGGACATGAAAGCAATGGAAAATTATCTACCAACGTCAGAAAAAAACCCATAATTCTCAAACCTTAATTATTTTTAAACAAAGATAGAACAACTTATCCATTATGTCTAATTAGCCCTTATTAATTTCACATGAAGTTCTGTATCTTTGATCAAAACTTGGCCACATGACATAAGTTTATGAAAGACCACTTCTGGGTGTGGCAGAGAAGTTTGATTACAATATTCTTGGCTGTAGTAGAAAGAATAATCCCATTTATTATGCAGGTAAAATTATATAAATCTAGTACAGGAGACAAGTACAAATGCAGATAAACCCTCAACAGAAGACATACATGATTCCAAATATCTGGTTTTCACTCAGTCATTGTCATCCTCACCATCACACGCATCAAACCATAAGGAAACACAACTAGTTTAGTTCAGTTTGCGACTTTGTGGAACAGATTCTTGCTTCAGTTCACTTTAGTTGGACAAACAAGTGTTTGATGATCAGAAAACACAGATTAATGTCACTGACTGATTCAGGGAAGCTCCCAGCAGCAAAGACTGAAAACAAGGTCTTTGATTCAAAGATGAATGACATGTTGAAAGGCACAATTAATGGATTCACTCTATATCTGTGAAATGCTGGAAAAACAAGCTGTAAATGCTGTGTCTCGTGTTTTAACTGCAGACATGTAATGGCGACTATTTCAGGTATAAATGAAGTGCGGGTAAAGAATAGGAGTGCTGCGACAGGATTTTTATTTAACTTTCAATATTCTTTAATATTAGCCATAAAAACTCCTCCAAGACCAAAATAATGGAATGTTGAGTTAACTGTACAAGGTGGCGTCAAAGAGCACAAATTAACTGCAGGGGCTCAATTTATGCCCCAATTAGCTTCTGTTCCGTTAGCTTGTTCTTAAAGTGAATGTGAATCTAAATGCTGCACTTTCCAGTAAATCCATTTAGCACCTTGCTATTTTACCCAAAATGAAGCAAACTGACCCCCTACTTAGGCCTTTGCCCCATAACTTACTGTCACTATAAGGTCAAACTTTCCTTCCTAGCATGTCGCTTAAAACTATGATAGCAAAAGATTTATGACCTGGAACTCGTTCATTTAATTGGACCCTGGTTTCCAGACATAAAAACACATCAGAAATTATAATCATCACTGATTTTATCAACTGTAGTAAGATAGCTAATTAGAAAATCAGTGTCCAAGACATGGGAAGAAAAAAAATAGCCTTGTTCTTGTATTGTAGGGAAGAGCGAGTTAGCCTTGTTAGCCTTGTTAGCCTAAGACAAACAACACAAGGTTAGATTTACTCTTTACTGTATTTTCAAAGTTTCTGCTTAACATCAACACAAGAAAATCCTCGGTGTATGATGGCTAACCGATGAGATTGGCAAAGTTATCCTGATAAACTTCTGCCAGACCTAATAAAGAACAGGCCAGAGCCACAAATGTTAACTTTACCTCTGAGCTGGACATCCAGAACCAGCTCCAACATAACCTGTAAACCCATAAAACAACATTATTGTTTGGTCATGAAAACTCTCGCTGTTGAAAGTATTACTGGTTTAGCACCGTAGGTAGTTAGCTAGTTAGCATAATGCTAACGTTAGCATCGTGCATTCAGGCAGACAAGCAGTTAATTCTTCAGTTTTGTGGTTGTGATTTTGAAAAAGCAGAGAAAAAATACAGTGACCCTCTAAACTCTTTGGATTATGACTGTAGGTTGCTGATATGATTTGACGATGCCTGTTCCGCGAAGCAGTTAGCTAGCTAGCTAAAAGATATTCTTTAAAATTATTCTTTAAAAATTACTAAAACTGAAGTTTATTATCTCTGTAGTGAAAATAAAAACATTGACGTGGAGACAGAATATTTCTTCATAAAAAACACTTTGCTGCACGACTGTGTTAAAATGCGTTTTTTCACAGTACATACTACAAAACTGTATTCTCTTTATTGGTTGTACTTTTTGTCAATCAGTCATGTAAATGCTGGTTTTGACCACTAACAAATTTTTGTTTGGCGAGGCATACAACCGTTCATAGGATTTTATATCAGCACTCCTATTCTACAGTCTTCATACATATGAGTGTGTGAATAGTGACATGAAGTATATTTACTGCACAGACTGATATATTTAAAGCATGTTGAGTTGTTGTACATAATCTATAATATCTATTCTATATTTTTTAAGATAGTAAATGTTTAATGTTCTTAAATATTTCCCAGGATTTCTATGGTATTTACACGTCTGCATGCTCAGTTTGAGATCCCAGGTGGTATTACAGATGTGAGACAATCAGATTGTGCTGCAGATGTAATACAGCTGTAATACTCTGACAAAGTGCCTGTAACATTTCGAGATGAAACATATCCACCATGACTGAGGGATGATCCAAATTTGCATGACACCTTCTCGTTGTTCCCTGTGAATGCTGCTGTAGGACTGCATGCATGGAAGGTGCCGACGGGGCAGGCCTCCAAATGTCAAGGCCGGGACCAGGGCTGAGGTCAAAGTCAGACCAGATTCAGTAAAGCCTACAACAGGTGTGCAGGGGGACATCACTTCAAATGAAATACAGACCAAAAACAGCATAACATCTCTTCCTAAACTTGAGAAAGGTCATTTTTCATTACTTTTGAATGCATGACCAAATCTAGGCAACTAAATAACGATAATAAGTTTGGAAATGTGTAATTTAAAGGGATCATTTGTATTTGGGGACACATAAAACTACTGTGTGGTAACAGAAAGCCTCCACTCGTCCGTGTAGGGACTTCATGGATATGAATTTTGCTGTAGTTCATATTTTTCTCATTTTGGTTTGCCTTATCAGTTTTAACTGGTAGTGATTAAAAAACGTAACACATGAAGGAAGAGTTTGACATTTTCGGAGATTCATTTATTAGTATTCTTGACAGTTTTTGGATCAAATTGACATCAATCTCATGTCAGTCAGGAACTGGAGTCAGGACATGGTTAGCCTAGCTTAGCATAAAAACTGGAAACAAGGGGAAACAGCTAGCCATAAATGTGACCTTACTGAAACAAAGGGTTAGAAATTTATTCCAAAAACAACCAAAAACATTGGTCGAAAATTGACTTAATTTTACTTTGTGCTTGTAATGTAACAAAATGTGATCACAATAACACAAAAACTACCAACTACCAACCATTTTCTGCAAAGCTAGCCGGGTGTTTGGACGTTGATTGACATTAAAAGTTGACCCTGTAGCCGTTGTGCGAGTCTGTCGTCCTGCAGCCCTGGTCTGGACCGTGCATGCTGAGCCCCCGCGGCACCCAGAAAGCACTTTTTGTACCAAGTTTTGTCGTTGCCAATAAAACCCAGAAGATCCATGCTGTGGGAATGTCTGTCTGCCATCTGTTTTCTTGGGTCCTTCTCTCCGTCCTGAGCTCTGTTCAGATGTCCTTATTTTAAGAATGAAGCCAGTTAACAACAACAGTAACAAAGTCACAGTTCAGTTTAGGGAAAGTATTTTGTGTTTTTTGAAGTGTTTTGGGAGAGTTTAGTCTAATCTTTGAGTAAATACTGGGCAGGTTGTTTTGAGCCATAGCGACTTTATTTTAAGTATGACTGGAAACCTCTTTTATTATCCTGAGACACAATTACAATTACATCACACAATTAATCCATTCATCTGCCACTGGGTCACTATAATCCACAGTTATTGTCTCATATACCAAAGAAGCAAATTTAAATGACAGTTATCAGCCAAGAAGTAGAAATCTTACTATATTAATATTTTTAATCAGCTGTGTCACTTTATCATTCCAGGCATATTTCTACATTGATGATACACAACCTGTTTGAGTGCCTGTATGAGCCAAATCCTCCTATCATTGTTCCGACATTTATCATATTCAGTCAACTTTAGCTGTACTCTACATTTACCTGAACAGATCGAATAAAAATAAGATAAATTAAGGTGACAGGAAAAAAGTAACTGCTTTCTGACCATTCAACAGGACATTGAGATAGAAAACTAATGAAAATATAAACATTTCTGTCGTTTTTTGAAGCTTGTTTTGATGAATGAAGAAGTCTGTTTGAAGCACTTCTGGATTTGTTGTATTTGTTTCTCCAGACGACCTGCAGGCAAAACTCAAACATGCTTTTGTGGTTTTGGAGGCAGAAAAGTTGTCTCAGTCTGGCGCTGTGTTGGTAAAAAGAGCACGCGCATCACGCAGCGCTGGATGCGGGAAGATGAAGATTGATGCTGGAGCGTCATCACCGCACTTACTCAGTCTCCTAGCAACAGGAAACATCAGCCTCCGAGGACCAATGAGGGCGCAGGGAGAGCTGTGTGTGTTGTCTCTGGTTGCTGTGAACGGGATATTTTAGGAGGCTGGAGAGCAGAGAGCGTCTCACCCCGGAGGAGCCGGAGCTGTCCGTCCGTCCGTCCGTCTGTCTGTCTGTCTGTCTGCAGGAACCGAGCGAGGCTCTGACTTCAGGCCGAGCTGGAGCGTCGCTGACTCGGTGTGAGGACGGTAGATGTCGCGCCAAGGAGCGGAGGACATCCAGAGAGAGAGAAGCTTTGAGTGGGATTTGCCGGAGTGCTGCTCGACGGAATTATTTAAAGGTAAGACGCCTTCACGGACGTTCAGCGGAAGTGTTGGTGGTAGTTTTGTATTTAAAACAGCAGCTGCTCGTTTCCAAACTGAAGCAAGTTTATGTAGCACCTGAGGCAAAGGTGTTAGAAGAGCATTAAAATGGGATTAAAAAGCATAAAAACACAATACAAAGGGGGATGAAAGACAATAGAATGAAATTAAAATAAAATATATATGGACAAAAAGACAATACACACCTGTAACTCTGAAAAAATCTGAAAAAAATACATCTTTATTAAATCTAGAAATCTTGGTACTCCAGATTTGATCATCTTGATTTTTTCTGATCAACTGAGGTGTTCAGTGTTCATTCATGGGTTGATAAAATACCCGTTATTAAAAGTCATTGGATGACAAACAACAAACAACAGAACAATGTCACAAAGCTCAAAACAGCTGTTTGTTTGGTCACCAGTTAAAATTCACTTTGTTTAGTTTATTATTTATGTGTCACCAGTGTGAATGAAGTTAAAGGTGGCTTTAAAGCAGCAAATTCGTGACCTCCTGTGCACACATATGTCTGATTTCAGCAGAAACATTTCCTGCAAAAGAAAGTGTTTCGTGTTGCATCCACACACACACACACACACACACACACACTCTGTCGCTCTCACACACAAACACACTTCCCACGCAGCCTCTCTCTCTGCTCATGTATCCATCATCGTGCATCGTTCTCCCACAGATGAAATATTTGGGCAGCAGTTGGATGTTAAAAACTGTGTGAGTCACTGCAGCAGCTTCAGGGGAGCCTGCGTGAATGTTTCGCAACGATGGAGCTTCCCACTGTGTGGTTATGATTGATTTATGGCATTTTAAACACGCACAGACACACACACACACACACACACACACACACCCCACCCTCTTATCTCTCCACCTCTTGCTCCTTCTTGAATTTAAATGAGCTTTTTGCCCTTTAATATCACAACACTGAAAGGCCAGATCAGGATATCAAACCGTACTTGTACAGTTTCTGAGTGCTTTTAATGTGGAAACATATGAAATAAAGCGCAGGCGTATGATTAATAATAAAAAATCACATCACAGAAAAACAAATAATAATGAACAAATATTGATTTTATGTTTCATTGTTGTGAAGTCGTGTCATTTCAATTTCTTTTATTCATTTGTATTTTCATCTAATTTCATATTTTCTTTTAATTCTTAATATTTCTTAATATTATTTCCTTTCTTTTTGTGATGCTCTCATGCACACACACACACACACACACACACACACACACACACACACACATTAATATATTCAGAATGCAGAAGTGGAGGTTGGCAGTTCAGACAGTCTTCTCTCAGCAGTTTCCGTGTTGACTGATGATTGGAGATGTTTTGGTCCAGTCTTTCCGTCTTCCTCATCCTTGCCCTTGTCATCCTCCTCCTCTGCCTCCTCCTCCGCCTCCTCCTCCTCACTTGCCTCTCGGCCTGTTTTCCCTGCAGGAGCCTGAGGGCCATGTGGAGGTTCAGATCGGCTCAGACACACTGATTCAAACTCGGGTTCGAGAGCTGAGCACCGGCTGTGGAGCGTCAGCAGCAGGTAATCAGAGCTCCTGTCTGTCACCTGATTCACACTCACTCAGGTGATGTCATATCAAAGTTTGGAGGACATGCTGGAAACAGGTGATGGAAATGTGGGGACTTGAGGACACTGCTGGGACCTCTGCTGATATCAGTAACTTTAAAACACCATTCATTTATTTATTTTGGCCACCTGGGGGCAGTACAGCAAGCTGTTATCACAACATTGACAAATTATCACCTCTGACTGTGTCTGTGCTGTTTGCTGGGCAGGTAGTTTACAGTGTGTTTATCAGAGCTGTTTATGTGTGAAGCAGCTACCTGCAGCTGCAGGAAACAAAGCTAATGAGAGCAATCAGACTGGATGAAACTGTAAACAGGTTCATCCCTGCTGAGATACCTTCCACATCACAGGCATTTGACGAGGATTAATATGGATTATAGCAGATTAAAAGGTAACCCTGAAAGGCCCCATTAATCTGCTCTCACCGCAGACTTTTAGTGTTTAACAAAAAAATTCTTACATCAAGGTCAGTGTAGCAGCTCTCGTGAAGGCCATGTGATGAGACTGAAAGCTTTGAAAAAAGCCAATAAATCGACTTTGAATTAAAATCTTTTTATGTCAAACTCCTGTTTCTAAGGTTGAAACACAATCAGCTTGTGTTTCAGGGGCTTATAAAGTCTACAGTTTATGAATTAGTCTACGATGTTAAATGATTGTTAATCAGCAGCCTCAATCCAGGAATATCAGGCCTCAAATTACTGAATGAATATTTTACTCAGTCTCAGCTGATTGAATGTAAAATGGAATCCATCATCTTAAACAAGCCCTGCTCCTGATGAGCGTGAACAGAAACTTCAGCACATTTGTTAAAGGTGCTGTCGAGTAAAAGTCAGTGTTGTAATAATTTAAACATGTTTTCCTTCTGATGGATTTGTAGTCTAATCTCGGTTTTGTCCTCTCCAGCAGCCCCTTCCCTGTGAGAGAGACCAAACCAGTCAACAACGTCGAAAGTTGCTTACTTCAAGAGGAAATATGCGGAGGAGGAGGATTTACACGGAGGCCTACGTGGATATTTTCAAAAAGTATTAACCTCTTCTTTTCCTCTAATCAACCCTCAGCAAAGATCATTTAACTGCACATTGTTTCAGTCTTCATATGATTTCATAAAAGAGCCACTGACATGCTCCAGTCTTTCTCTGCTTCTATGCAGATGATACCTTCATCTTTGTGATAGTTCTCCTCAAACTGAAATCCAGATGACACACGTCAAAGGCCACATGACAGATTGCTTAATTAGCTTCGAGCTGACGTCATCTTAACTGTTTCTCCTGTGAAAATTCTGTAATAATTATGCATCAGCAAAGGTTTTGCTCTCTTGAGTCGCAGGTTCCTTCGTTGGAAAAACAAAACCAACAACAAACTTTGCAGCTAACAGTGGGTAACATTATGAGTCTTAAACATAGATTCCCTGAGCTGGAACGATCTGATGTTGATGCACATTCACAGACTGGAAACCTGTACAGTAAAATCAGAGTTTAATCATGAACCACTTATAACTGCAGTGGAGCAGAGAGGGTGAAGTGCCTTCCTCATAGTCAATGAGAAAAAAGATGATGACTGAGGGCAACTCTGCCTCTTAGAGATTCCGCTTGTACACATCTAATTTGCAGTCATAATTATAATCTGACAAATGTAATGACTGCCTGGATGGTCATAATAGCTGCTGACTTTCTGTATTAAAACAGACCATTATCTTTCCCGAACACGAACCCGGGAGTGCTGTCAGCGCCTAAACACCACCATCATAAAGCTAAATAATGCTGAAGTCACTGTGAGCGGATAGTTTGCTTTGCATGTTTCCTATTTTGGCAGAAAACAAATTAAATACGTTGTCAGTGAACATTTGTTCAGTTACAATGTTCTTCATCTTCCCAGGTGTGTTAATGAACATTTCCTCATTATGTTAATGCAAAATGGAATTTGGTTGGTTTTGAAGTTTCCTTCAAAAACGTATTTTTTCTGGTGCTCATTAGTTCTACAGAGACAGTTCGTAGGAGGCAGGGCTCCTGAGGGCCAAGATCTTTCTGTAGATGCACATTGTTGAACATGAAACATGAAGACAGACGCCAGGTGACACCAGCTTGTTTCTAAAAAAAAAAAAAAAAAAAAAAAATCCCACTCCAAAACTAGCAAAGCGAAAGAGAAACAGACTAAATCACTGAACACCAGGACGATGTCAAATAACACCGAGTACAAACAATACCCACTCTCTATTTGCTTGCTACCAATTCTTCTTTGTATTATCGGCTACACACACATGATTTTTAACCTCAAATAGCAGCATTCAACATTTCAGGGCGAGTGTTTGAAGATTGGCTGAAGTCAAAGATCCTCCTGTATCTTTTCATGTCACTTTGAATTGTTTCCTGTTGAGATGCACATTATCAACATCCTAAAAAAGGAATGTTTCCTACAATTCAGAACATCTGTGAGTGAGGTATAACAGAGAAGTGCTGTTACATCAACTTTTTCTGATTATCCGCTGACGTCGTCACCAGAAAATTAAGTGAATCACATGAAAATTTCAGTTCTTTTGTGCCGTAGCTTTGACCCTGAGAGTTTTATCTGCTTGTATGAGCTGCACAGCTTAGCTTATTGCTCGAAAATGATCGTCCTTCCAAACCTTCTTCCTCTTAAACTCATCCTCTGCCTTTGTGTTTGTCATCTTCAGCACCTGATACTGCAGGAGGACCGCAGCTGCATCCTGAAGCTGTCCCTGGAGAAGCTGAGGTTCCTGGAGGACCCTGAGGCCTACTTGAGGCGCTCCGTCCTCATCAACAACCTGCTGAGGAAGATCCACCATGAGGAGGAGGAGCTGGAGGCTGAAGAGGAGGAGGAAGAAGAAGATGATGAAGTAGAAGAAGAGGAAGAAGAAGAGGGAGAGGAGGTGATGGGAGAGAGGGGGCAGCAGAGGCTGTTGTACCCGGACAGGACGAGGGTGAAGGTGCTGGTGATGGACTGCTGCTCTCCAACATTTGGCCTGGAGGAGCTGCAGCATTACCGGCTGGTGCCCTGTTACCCGTCGGCCGGATGCCTGTACAGCCTGGGTACCTGCCCGGGCCTCGCCTCCAACCACCAGGTCCTTCTGTACAACCTCGACGACAACGGCTGACGGCCCGGACCTCGCAGTCATGCCTCTTTGAAAGCTGGGAAATGCAGCCTCAGGTCATGTAACGGGCATGTGGACAAAATGATGGAGAGAAAAGCTGCTGTGGTTTTTGTCTAAAAGCCTCTGAGGGACATGTGTCGTAGGGTGTGCTTTGCTGGGATGTCACCTCCTCTCATCACCTTGCTAAGAGGCAGTGGTGGATTTGTGCTGAGAAACCCTGATTCTTTTTCTGCCTCAGGATCAACAGGGTCCCTGATGTTGATGTCAAACGCAACCTCTGACACAACGTCACTGCCATTTACTATAATGTGAGAGACCTGAAGCAGGCGGGAATTTGTTTTGCTGTTGATGTCGTGTTACTGATTTTCATTGTTATTGCTGCTCATGTGAGCATATTCAGGGATTTACAGACTGCAGGCTACTTTTGATGCACCTTGGCTTGCGTGGAAAATATGCGCTGATATGCTTCTGTTATCTTTTTATGCTAATGTGTGATTTATGAATTATTCTGTGTAACATTCCCTGGACTGTGTGAACTGTCACGCTCGCTCAAGATGCTCATTCTCTGAGGTGTGTTTACTGCCTGTGGGAGGACAGTTTCTTTCTCTGTATTTGATGTCCTGTGTTCATTCAATGTGCTGTCAGTTGTTTTCATTGCATCACTTTGCTGCCCTCTGCTGGTGAAAGAGCTCGTTTGAAGCCCTTGTCGGTGGCTGTTGCGTTCTGGGTGCAGGTGAAAGATAAGAAAAGAAAGTAAAGTCACGCTTTAAGTTCTCCCGCTTAGCAACATTATAAGCAGTATATAAACATTTTATGAAGGGTTTTATAACACACTGTAATGCAGTTGTAAGCGGATAAAAGTGTTTTTCTTCATTTATTTGTCAACAAATATAACTCATAAATGGAGGCTGCTGTGTGAACATTAAGAATGACAAGAACAGAACAAGAGGACTATACATATATAGTAATATGTCTTCATGGGAGAAGTGATCATTCTTAACACATAGTCAATATTCAGTACATTAATAAACACTTAAAATGTCCTTATATCTGCATACAGCATGTGTTATAAATCACGTTTCATGCTTACACTTTATGCTGCTTATCATGCTGAACAGCTGGGCTTCAAGTAATGTTTTACCAAAAAAGAGTAATAATGTTTCTTTGCTGTTTTCCCTCTTTAGTTAAGGTGAATGAAGTCACATTTCACTGTTTTGTAGTTTAAAAAGGAAAGTGGCATCTCTTCTCATTATCTCAGCTCTGAGACGTCAGACCTTTTTTTTCTGCTACCAAATAATTTGCGGATTATTCTCAGCCTTATGGTGTCTTAAAACTGAATTTCAGAGAGCAGGATGTCTTTAGGAAGATGTTATCGTCCATTTTTTTCTTCCTGTCAGTCCTGGTTATAACAGCAGCTGAAAAGTTGTCATGGGGGCTGAGTTTTGCTAAATTATCAGAAGATATTTTATTATCTAATGTGACAGAGTGCACGCTTTAGAAAGCTGACTAATCTGCTGCGAGACAACAGAGATTATGATTCATCTTTTTCCAGTGTCTCTTTCTGTGTCCTGATGTTCCGTCTCTGTCCGGGAGCTTCACTGGCTTTGAAAATTTGCATCTTGATAACAATCACTACGATGGAAAAAAAAACAAAAAAACAACAAACTGCAGGCAACTTTAAAAAAAAAGAAAAGTTTGATATTTTAAAACAAGAATTTATATTTTGATGAATATACATATTCCATATTTAGATGAAATATTTTAAGAAACGGCCATTAAACTTTTTTTCAGGTGATTGATTATCAAATAAAATATGTAAGGTGACAATGTTCTTCTGTGGTCTGATGCATCTTTGTGTAGCAATGCAACTAATCAATAGATGTATTTACACACATCTATCTATCTATCTATCTATCTATCTATCTATCTATCTATCTATCATGGAGGTCTTCAGGAATAATGTTTCAGCTCTAAAGTCGGTTTTCTTTTTGCTTGTTTTTATTTCAGAGCTTCATTTAAGATGTGGATTGCGCCACAAAATCATTGGCTACAGACGAAGCGCGGTCACGTTACGTCGTGATGTCTTGCGCACGTCTACTGTACGTGCGCGCCGGAACTGCTGTTGCATTCAAGTGCTCCTGCGAAAATCAAACTTTGGATTAAACTTTAAATGCTCTCAATGCTCAATTAAGATCCAAAAACCATCCCCTCTTGGAAGAATATAGTAATGACGAGATTAGATATGAAATGTTCTTCATTCCTTATAGTGATATATTGTCAATATATCATGTTTAAATGTTTATTTAGATTTCCACAGTTTTCAAACAAAGCCTATATATAAAGCCACTTATAAACAATATGATTTCTGTCACTGATAAGAAGATGAAAGGAAACCAGAGGGAAATTTTAATTCAGTCTGTATGCAGAGCTGCAGCCAATAATTTAGAACTATTTAAGTCAAATATGAGTCAAATTCCTCCAATACACCCATCCTCTAAAGGTTACAGACTGGCTACATCATGATGATTTATATTCTATCTATTCAGCTGTATTTTCTGTAAACTGATATAGCTGTCTCCACACTGCCAAGAAACACAATCTGATACAGATTTTACAGGGCTGGGTATTGTTGTGTCCTGACTATTGAGCAGGCTCAAAAAGTGCCAAAACATAGAAACTTGGTATAAAAACTTATTTACTGGTAACATATTGTCCTAATTTAAATCCGGTGATAGTTATTTCTTATTTAAAACAATGGATGGAGGAGTTTGATATAATTTGTTAAACAATTTAGTGTCAAAATATTGAGATTGCTCTTGGCTTTTATTCATTCATTCTTTGTTGGTCTAAAAGTTGTCAGATTATATCTAGTCTGAACAGGAAAGCTTGTAAAATAACCGCTGTGTGTATGTTATTAATTATCAGATGTAAACTCCACCAAGGTTGCTAAAAAATTCTAAATTCGCTGACACAAAAACAAAACACGGCTGGTATCCAGAATCTGTGGTTTGAGAGTTTGTCGCCGGACGAAGAGTTTCGAGATTTCCGACAGCACCATAATGCATCAGGAAAGGCGCGCGCTCCCCGGACTGCTCCGGAGATCTGTCAGTTGTCAGGTAACGGGACCCTGAACGCGTCCGGACGCTGTCGAACCCGTGTCGAACAAGAACCGACCCGCTCGGTTTGTCCGTTATCGTCTTTTTGCAAACGACATTTCATCTCTTTTCAACTAAAACTACCCGCCGTCATAACTTGTTACAGTCTTAAACGGGTCGGGGTTCACTGCCATGATGTACGGGTCAGCTAGCTAACGTTAGCCGGAGAGCTAGCGTTCATCATCCGCCGTTCGGGGAAAGTAGCGGAGTCCGAGCTCCTTCTTTCAGTCGTGTGAGCGTGAAAAAACGGATTAAACATGGAGAAAAGTAGCCGTTTTGTAGAACTGTTCCACTATCTGCAAGACCCCCTCCTTGTCGCCCGCTTTCAGCACATTTGCGGGGTACGCGGGACGTTTCCGAGAACCGTCTCCGCTGGTTGTACCGCCACCGGCAGCAGCAAGGAAGCGGACCGGACTCACTCGCACAACAACGGGGCTTGTCACCAGCACATCACCGGGAAAAATGAGAGTGAAAACTTTGACGTTATCGGAGCTGGGGAAGGCGATAGAGTACAACCGGCAGCAGTGGGTGTTCGGAAGAGGACCACCGAGTCTAACGTTGTGAAAAAACACGGAGAGGAAAGTGAAAATCCTCCCCAGAACGGGACGGTGGTGTCCGCAGCGACCGCCGGCGGAGAAAAGGTTGGTGCGGGCAGCAACGGTCGAAGGCTCGCGGGGTCCACCTCCGCGGGTCAGGGCGAGCAAGGGGCAACCGAGTCAGAGGAGAGGGAAACGGAGAAGGTCAGTGAAGTCCCGGGTCCGCCGGGGAGCAGCACTCTGAAACCCCTTCGCAAAAACTCTCTCACGGGCGAAGCCGGGCAGGAGTTCCTGATCGAGAACCGGTTCTTGTTTTACCTTTTCACTTTCGGAACCGAACTGGGCAACGAGCTTTTCTACATCACCTTCTTCCCCTTCATCATGTGGAACATGGACGCCTTTGTGAGCAGGAGGCTGATCATGGTGTGGGTCTGGGTCATGTACCTCGGCCAGTGCACCAAGGATGTGATCGGCTGGTCGCGGCCCGCCTCGCCACCTGTGGTCAAGGTGGAGATGTTCTACAACTCGGAGTACAGCATGCCGTCCACACACGCCATGTCCGGCACGGCCATCCCCTTCTCCCTATTCTTCATGACCTACGGCCGGTGGGAGGTACAGTGAATCCATCTTCCTCTCTGTCAGAGTGTTCAAAAAGCTGAGTTTCAGCAGCAGAGGAGAAGCAGAAGTTGGCAGGAGCTACTTCCTCCTGATTTCCAAGAAGGAAACTGAGAAAGTTCCTTTTGTGATATGAGCTGAAACCACAAATCTGCATCCCTGAGAGCTGCACTCACACACCGCTGACCTTTGACCTCCTTGTACAAGGACTGTGCTGCATGAGACACACATGACGACCTAAGACGTTTGTAGAATATTTAGGAATCACATGGCTCCTTACTTTTGATTTGCCTCAAATTAGACTTCATTTAGGGATCATTCTGAGAGAAATCTAACAAAACACTTTCTGCATTTATCGTTAAACTATCCCACAAAATGGTGCATCACAATATTTGGTAGCACTTTGTTTTCACTTTTCATAATTTTCTAATAATTTCCTGGAAAGAAGAGCATAATTTCCTTTATTAGAGACTCCATTCAAACCAAAGTTAACATGAATTCATTCTTTTTCATTTGTCAGAGGAAACTTTATTCTCCATACGCGTTGCATTTTGTATTTTTCTGCAGATAAATTTCACATTTTTGGATGTTCAGTTCACCTCCTGTGCACTGACTGAAAGACGCTTTACAGGCTGACACTCACTTATGCTAGTTATCATTTATTCTGTCAGTCATTTTTTCAGTTAATTAGAAACCAGAAGATACGATGACGTCTTCAGATGTCTTGTTTTGTCTGACCAGCCGTCCAAAACCTGAAGATGTTCAGTTTGCACTGATCTAGAACAGAGACTGACGGGTTTTTGGTCACAGTTCATAGGAAACAGTTCACTGGAAGATACCAACCGAATATTGTCCCTATTGATCCTATAACAGGTACTGAATTCCATGGTTATATCCAGGAATAACTGACCTCTAAAATACATGTTACCCCACATTTAAAAGGGTTACGACCACGATAAGCTCCTCACTGTAAAGCTCAGTGTGTATTTGAGGTCTTTGCATTGACCTTTACGTTGAAGATGCAGTAAATGAAGCGTATCTACAAAGAAGGCGTCAGCCTGCAGCTCAGTGGTAAAGTGTGCTTCCTCCCGATGTGAAGCACCTCGTTAGCACCTTCACGATGCCTTCAGGCTTCTGTGAATCTTGATACTCTCCCATCTATCCCATGATGATCAGCATTGTCCCACTTTAACCAGCCAGCAGGTGCAGGTGAATTAGAGAGCAGCAGGGTGGGCGTTCGATTTCTGAGGCTGGCATCAATATTAATGTTTGAGTAAAGCACATACACAAATGCAGCCTGTAAATCATTTAAATGCTGCAGCTTGTTATTCCACAGCTTTCAGCCTGCGAGGTGACACAAAGATGAATGAATGACTGAATTTCCATTCGTCCCTGCCGCCCACCACACTCTGACTGCGCAGTATATTGACTTAATGCACGTTTAAACAGCATACGTTCAGTGTAATGCCCCCTGAGATACCCAACAATGAATTTAAATCAGTACGTACTCGCAGGCTCACGTGAGTATACACCTGTAAACCTGAGTGTCGTATCTGCCTGCAGGTAGAGGATTTGTTTTCACACTTGGTGGAAGAAGGAAGTTGATTCTGTCCTTTATCTGAAAGAAGTGTGCGAGTACACATTATGGCACCACTTGGCTGCTGCTGCCTTGGTCAAGGACACTATGACATTTGGGTCAAACCTGTGGTCAGCCCCCCCCCCCCCCCCAACTAAAGCAAATGTGCCAACTCTTGTTACAGGATCACTGAGACTTTGCCCTCCGTCTTCATGAACAATTCATGTGCGATTGGCCTCGTAGATTCAGTAACAGAAGCCTGGACGCCCACACAGCTGTATGAGCGCACGTGTTGACTCTTTCCTGAGTGTGAAACAGTGAAATCAAGCTCACCGTGGACACAACAACATGTGAAGACTCCAGCTGAGCGACACCGTGACGCTCAGTACTCAACAGAAGAGAAAACTCACATTTCTGACAGATGTGGCAGCGTTAAGTGGCCGCAGCTTCTCTAATGTAAATATTTGCTGTTTCAGTCTTCTACAATAATTAACTGAGAATCTATGAGTTTTGGACTTTTGGTCAGACAAAACAAGCATTTAAAATATGTCAACTTGGGCGTTTTTTAACAATCCCCTGACATTTTATAAACCTAAAAGCTGTGGAAATAGACAGCAGATGAATCCATCCTCAAAGTATTTTGTCATCCTCAGTTTCAGCTGTACTTTGACCTAACTGCTAACTTGTCATCATGCTAACATGCATGCTAACACCTGTTGGATGCTAACATGGTGACTTTCGGCGTGTAGCATTCAGCAAATCAGCATGTTAACAGCTCAACAAGTAACAAACTTTGACCACATGCTAAACTTTGGTCCCTGAATGTCTCATGAAGTCAGCCTGTGTTCCACCTCCTGTTTTCCTGCATTGTTAAAGTTCATAGAAACTAAGTGAAGTGTCCCAAAGCGTTAGAATAACACGCCTGCAGGAATTTTGTTTTAACAAGCCGTGCTCTGTTGTTCTTTTCTTCACCTCGTATTCACTCAGGAGGAACAACACGCCATTGTGTCCCGTCTGTGAAAGCCAACAGAAAGGCCGTGTAGTCCACTTCCATTATCTTACTGTGCGTCCACACGGGGAGCGACGTGACCAGGAAGTCCATTTGATTCTCATAGAGCTGGGAGACGAGGAAAACTCGAACAATATGTGGATACTTACCGTGCCCCTCAGCCGAGTGAAGCTTTTATGGCTCTTTGTTGTCGAGCTGAAACAATAAGTCGTTTCATTTCAGTCTTTTTTCTGGTTTCAGCCTCAGAAAAATATCAGTATTTACCACTTTTTCCTATATTAATGCTGCAAATTCAGCGTCAGTGTGAGCCAGCGGGGTATCAGATACTAGTTCCAACCTTGTTTGTTCACATTCATAATGGTAAAATGACAGAAGTAAGTGGACAGTGGTACAGCAGCTCCTCTTGATTGTTTGAAGGCTCCCCTGCAACAGTTTGGTGCAGTCGTAGGCCAGTTTTACTCAGGGACACAGCACTGATTAGCACTTCTAAATCAGATGCTGTCTTTGCTGCTGTAGCTGCTCTGCTGTGTTTTGGTATAATTCCCATAATGCCGTGTCATTTTCTCCTAAGGGTTCCTTCATGTTCAACAGTCTTAAAGCCCAGTTTTGAAGAGAAACATGCGTGTGATCCCAGTGTTGTGTTGCCTGAATCACAGCAGATGAAAGCAGAGGTGGGATAGATTTATGACACGGTGCCTCCCTGTCTGTCTGCCAGAGCGGGAGATAAGAGAGCCGGCCTGCTGACCTTCCAGTGTGGGACTCCGTGATAAGAAGGATTTCGCGTCTGTAGCTTTCTCCTGTCTCAACAGATCTTTCTCTGCTCGTCAGCCTGAGTTTGAAGATGCACGACTGGCAGAAAGCTCCAGAAAAGCTCTTAAATTTACCAAACAGCGTGTTCCTCACATACAAATCTCTATTCAAGGACTTAAAATACAAACTGCTGACCTGCATGTGTGGAGCAGCAGATAAGACTGTTTGAACCTGATGCTCTCACGTTTATTTTGGTCAGCGGACGCGTTCGGTTCACAGTGTCACTTTAACTTTACACGTCTTAAACCCAGGGTGCTCATACCTGCAGTGACTCCACTGACAAACTGCACCTGAAGACTGAAGCTGTCTGTCTTCACTGCACCAGTGTTTAACAGTGGAGGCTGACTTGACAAAAGCTTATCGGTCTGGTGTTGTGCAGACTGCGACTCCTCATTCGCAGAGCTGCAGTCTATTTCTGCGGTGCTCTGGTGTTATCAGCTGTGTGGAGAGCCCGAGGACACAGTGTCCAACGCTCGAGCTGTCCTTTGTCTTAAAGCAGCACGCTGGTCTTACTGCTCATAGCAGTTGCACGATCAAAACCCTCCTCGTCACAGGTTGAATGATAAATGAGGGTTTCTGTACTTCTGGATGTTTTGTGTAAACTCCAACTTGCTGGTAGAAAGAAGTGACCGGAAGACATTTGAGTGAAGTGTTGTTTTACCGGTTTATTGAATGTGAGATGATAGCTCTCACTGTGCAGATATAAAGGCTACGCCACGTACGTGACTATGACTTGAATCACAAATGGCAGTGGGAGCTGGATGTCACATTTTGTTGTGTTTTGGGGGCGTCTATTAAGCAATGTCAAGTTTAATTTTTGGGGTCTAGATTACACAATAGTGGAGCCCGGAGCAGTGGATCGTGTAACGAAGCAACCTTACAATCAGTTTATTAACTCAGTAATTTGTGAAAATGTACGAACTGAGAGACAGCTCCTCAGTTTTCTGACCAGAGGAGGATGCCAGGGCCGTCACACAGAAGGCTGGGTGTGTCCCTCACATCCCCTGCTGCTTGCCGTAGCCGCTCTGCGAGGCTTCCTGCTGAATGGCGGCCTCAGATGACTTGTGTGTTTGGATTTGGATGGGCCACAGTCAGATGGTCCTCCTCCAGCTCACACAATAACTAGAGCCAGATGTCCCTCTGTGGAAGACACCAGGGAGTGAAATGAGGGAGGGGACGAGGAGCAGAACAGAAGAGAACAGCTCAAGGAGAAAAAGTAGGAGAGAGAAGGCAAAGGAGAGGGAGGAAGCAGAGAAGACATTAGATAGATGAGAGGAGATTAGAGGAGACTAGAAGGCAAGAGACGGAGAGCGACGTTGGAGAGAGGATTAATGCAGAAAAGTGATGGGAGGGAGGATAAAAGAGGAGAAAATAGAATAAAGGGGGCTGGAGGGGGAGATAAGAGGAGAGGATGAGAGGGCGAAGCAAAGGAAAAGAGTGACGGAGGGTGGAGTGAAAGATGTAAAGAGCTGCTCGACTGGAAAATCAGACCGTGGCTGCATCAGATTGTGTGATGTGAATTGTCCTGAGAGCCAGAGCAGAACTCATGATGGTGGACGGGCTTTGTGTGAGACTTCCTCCCATGAGCGGGACCATTAGGAGCGACCAGCTCAGCTTTTCCTGCGAGCACGAATGGTTTCAACAGAGCAGCAGATGTTTACGCTGTTTTCATTCAGAGCTCCACAAGAAAAGAGCTGCAGTGGATTTTGTGACAAAGAGCGGCTGCAAACCATGAACATATTAAATGAATTCACATTTATGAGCCCACATTCAATTCTGAAGACTGCTGCCTAAAACAGAAAGACATAATGTTTGAGTTGTGGCATAAAATCATAGTAAAAACAGGTTGTACAGTTCAAGTTAGTGACAGTGATGAGTCTGCTTAAAGTCACTCATTTGTCAGACAGTCTTTGTTAAATGTGTTGTTCAGGGTTAAGTGAAAGAATAGCTGCTTGTTCTGCTTCCCTTTCCATCACTGATGACGTGACGCCGCCATGAACGCCGGCCGCTGTGGATCCGATGGAGGGCACTTTATGCCACTATACTTCTGGACTTTTGCTTGAAAGAGATTCACAAAATGCACAGAAGCATGAAGTGTGCAGGACTTCTGGGTGTTGAAGTTCACAGTTTTCAAGCGTTTTCCTTTTGTTGGCATCTGGAGCTGCAGATGTGTGAATGTGCAGTTTGTAGTTTCCAAATTAAACATATCGTAATAGCAGTGTCAAGTAATTAAGTAAAGACTGTGGGTAACATAAGACCCAGCTCACCCTGCGAGCGCTGTGGTTTGGGTGTGTGTGCATGTTTGTATGTACAGAATATGTCATGTGAGGGAGCTCAGAGCAAACCCTGCACTGAGGCTAACAGGCAATAAGCAGTGTACAGCCAACCACAAGCCACAGAAAGAAAACACCAAGCCCATAAAGCCTTGCATGAGGCGGCCGCCGCAGCACCGCCGCGGTCACGGGCGCCGGGCCAGAGCGAGCAGGCAAACACGGCTGTGGTACACGGTGACCATGCTCTGCTTGCACGTGGACGGAGGACACTGTTTGGACAGCATCTCCACAGACGCTTTCCTCAGTCCCCCTTCTGTCCCTCAGACTTGATGCTAGTTTTTCCCAAACGCAGCGTTTCTCTGAGTGTAGCGGCCGCGCCTGACCTACCTTCAAAGCTAATCCACACATAAAGACGACTGTTTCCCAACCAGACCTCCATCTGCACTGACCTCATTTTAAAGAGTACTCAGTCTATAATTGACACTGAAGTGCAGCCTGGTGGTTTGGGAAACACCTGTGGGAGAGTCTCAGAGGAGTTTTCTGACCGTCATGTCTGCTCCAACCAGACTGTCACATAGTTGATGCAGCAGCTTGTGATCAGCTGTTTTGTCCTTGAGGAAGAAGTTTCTAAAATGTAAATGCTTAGTTACTGTGAAGAATGTGAGAAGTAACAGTTGTAGCTCTGATGTGCCAGCTGCTGCTCAGAGTTAGCTCAGAGAGCTGATTTAAAATGGAAAAAAATAAGACTAAGAGTCTACAGCCACGCTAGCTGCTCTGAGCTAAATGCTAACAGCACTCAGTGTGAGCATGTTTGAGCATGCTAACACAGTTCAGCTCAGTGTCGACATGCTGATGTGTAGCAGGTATAAAATTTTCCATGTTCGTCGTCTTAGCTAAGCGTGTTAGCATGCTAACATTTCTAATTAGCACTGATTTGGCTTTTTCAAAATATTAATTTTAGTCTTCATCTCCGCTCGTCGTGCCTCTTGGTGTCTTCTCTCTGTGCTGTAACGGACGTTCCCTCAACATGTGTCAGAGTCACATTAAAAGTGATTAATTTTGGGAATCACCACGAAGATGACAGTTCACGAGAGGAATGTGAACATGTGTAATCCATCCAGATGTCGAGACGTTTCACCGCTAACCACAAGCATCAACCTCACGGTGATGCCAAGGAAAATTCAGAGGATCACTGAATTCATGACATAATCTTCTGGGCACCATGAATATCTTAAATTTGCCAGAAGCTCAAAGTACTGTACATATTCTCTATACCGTTCCCCTGTCAGTCAGTTATGAACTTCATTTCCATTAGAGAACACAGCTTTGTATGCATGGACGCAGCTCTATGAAATAATGGTAAAATTAGGGTCTTGCATGGAAAAACTTGAACAGTGGGATAAAAGATGAATGCACCCAGTTTTGGATAAACGATCGGCCTGTAAAATATGTGAATGACGCACACGGATGTTTATTTACTTTTCCATGAAGCACAAGCTCTGAAATCAGCCTTTGAATCAATGCAGATACATTTCAGCTGTGGTTAGTTTGGCAGATAAGCAGCCGTTCTTTGGGCTGAAGGTTATCTCTGCGTTCCTTAAATATGTTTGTGAAATACAAAGAGGCTGGAGGTCAAGCAGCTTTTTACCCTTATCGCCTGAGCAAACATGTGGCAGTACACAGTACAGGTTGATA
Source organism: Chaetodon auriga (assembly GCF_051107435.1). Taxonomy (NCBI): domain Eukaryota; kingdom Metazoa; phylum Chordata; class Actinopteri; order Chaetodontiformes; family Chaetodontidae; genus Chaetodon; species Chaetodon auriga. The sequence continues at coordinate 1,771,602 of NC_135087.1, forward strand.
GACTGACTCCAAGGACAGCAGGGTTCAGGTGTGTCTTCAGTGACGCCTGCTGAAGCCTCAGTGCTACGTCAGCTCCTCGAAAAGCTCTTATCGTGTCCTATGAGCCTGTGATAAAACCAGACATTTTCAGTTATCAGAGGAGTATATTCTGCTCATCTAAAGATCTGTTTAACACAGTGATTATGAATGTTACTTTTTTAACAAACGCTTCTGAATATTTATCAGACAGCTCATCCTGCATTGTTGATTGCATTTCGCCTCTAGTTGCACCTTAAACGTGTTTGTAAGATGGTGACATGAGCCACCTCCTGAACAGATGTGATGAAGTGATGAAGCAGCATCTCATCTCTGCTGCGTCACTCCTCCCTGAAGGCCGGAGGCGTGGGGGTGGAGGTGATGGTGTGGGATCTGCCCTGTGATTCTGGTCTGCCAGAGGAAATCTGAGCCACAACGAAGGGAACAAAAGGCTTTGAGCAAGTGTGCAGACCTCAGCAGCTTTCCTCTGCCACCTCTTTCTCCCGCCTCAGCTGTCACTCATTTTCTTTTTTCTCTTTTTTTCAGTCCTCACCTGCTGCTCACAGCCACCGTTTTTAGAGCTCCAACAATCAATCAGTCAAAAGACAGAAAATTGGGATTATTAGACAGTGATCATAAAGTGAATATTTTTGGGTTTTGGTTCGAGGTACTTGACGTCATTTTCTGGCATTTTAGAGACGCATCGTATCTCATGTTTAACACCAGTCAGCTCGGTCCAGAGGAGGTGACATTAGTCTTACTTAAACCTGAAATCTGCCACAGTCTGACCTGCTTCACGCCAAAGACAAGCATGACATGCACAGAGCGGCTGCACCTTCACAGGCCCATGACTGAGTGAAGTGCGTCGATTTCCCATCATGACCTTTCACTCCAAATACTCAAACACTCTCTCTGACCTCTATGATGCGCCTCCAGTGACACACCTGCATACCTGTCGATAATAATGTAGAATTCTTCACGCTTTGTGACTCTTTAATCCTGCAGGTGCTTCAGAGAGATGATGAGGACGTGAGATTAGAACAGCCAGAGCTCGATCCATCGATTAGAAGACCGACTGAGATCAACCGTTTTGATCATCAGTGAATTGTCGACGGCATCAAAAGTTTTCGGCTTTTCTTTGTGTTGTTTGACGGTAAACTGAGCAGGTTTCACTTTGGATGGTTGGAACTGACAAACGTCTCCGTCAGACATTTTGCTGATAAAACGATGAATCATGAGAGCAGTGAGCAGATGGACCTCTGATGGCTGCAGCCTCAGGGTTGATCAGAGGCTTTGGGTGGCTGAAGGCCTGTAAACTGCACTGGTGTGTGAATCGTGTTTGGTTTTGGTTCCTTTTGATTTCCTTGTTCTTTATGCCGACGTGCAGACAAGCTGTCTCTGGATCTGATTTTAAGCCGTCTGTGTTCACGTGACCCGGATCAGACCTGAGGAACTGCCTCACAGTGCAGCTTTTCACAGTTTGTGCTGATTAGGAAACATATAATCTGAGTCACATGAGGGAACAGAACCTGTCTTTGGACACTTGGAGCTGCAACGTGAACGCAGCCTTTCTTTCCTCCCTCCTCTCTTTGCTACAGGCCGAGTGCATCTGATAAGGAAACAGCAGAATTGCTGAAATATTTATGAGTCCTGTGAGTCCAGATCACATTAGCAGATAATCATATGAAGGACAACACGCAGCCTTTTATTTAGGCTTGTTACAAACTGTACGTTGAACACAAGAACAATAAACATGCAGAGATTTGATGTCTTCACTTTGAGGCCGAGGCTCTTTATCAAATATACATGAGCCGTGGTTTGCATAACATGAAGCAGTCACAGATCAAAGGCAAAGTTCAGCTGCAGACTTACAAACAGAGTCGACTATATGCATTTAAATGAATGTAGGGTCTATATTTTTTCATGCGCGTGCTCTCTGGAGTCTTCTGGTACATGAAGTGTTCCTCACCAAACCTCACTGCGTGTCTGTGAGATCTAACAATGTGTTAATGCATTTCCTTCCTCGTAAAACATCTGCAGAGCTGTTTCTATCCTCCGCTCTGTGGCTGGAGGCGTTACGATTTCAGGCCGGCCGTCCTTCTGTCCTGTTCTCATGAACGTAAGCTCTCAGGAATGCCTTCAGGGAATTACTTCAAATTTGGCACAAATGTCCACTTGGACTCAAAGATGAGCAGATTTTATTTTGCTGGTAAAAAAAATTAAATCTCACTGTGACGTCATGAAGTTGCAGAAACTCTTTTCTGTCCATTATTCAGCATCACTCTGACTCTAATCTTGGGCGTCCACCTTCAGCCTCTGCTGACTGTCCACGTCCTCTGTGCTGACGGGGTGAACGTGTGTGTGAAGCTGTGAAGTGTCCACGTTTTGATGAAGTTGTGTTGAAAGTTGTCTGTTTTCACCTCCACAGTACCCGTTCTCCCTGGGCTTCAGCTTGGCTCTCAGCTGGTGTCTGGTAGTCTGTGTTAGCCGGATCTACATGGGAATGCACTCAGTCTTGGTAAGAACACAAACACAAACACACACACACACACACACACACACACACACACACACAGATGGTGCCAGCCTTGCCACCTGCAGTGCCACTTTGGTCTCATTCAGTCCATTTGAACTTGATATCTGACACGAGGGAAACAGGATCTGAGCAGCAGTCACCTCAGCTGCAGGACCGGCGTCAGGTTCAGGTGTCAGAGGCACAATCACCTGAGCAGCTGCTGAAGTACAACACAAAGAGCAATAACACATATTTAAAACTCAAGTCAAAATGTCCAGAAACAGAAATTGGTAACGTTCTGCTTAGTTTGACAGTAACACAAGAGGAGAAACTACTTGTTTTGTGCTTTTTTCAGCTGATTTCTTTTAGATGCAGTAACTTAAATCAGAGTGGCTCAAACAGTGTCTGATTGTCGCCTAAAAATATGTAAAGATCTCCTTCAGAGTATCTAAACACTGTTCAATTCAAAAATGAAACTGCAGACAGGATGTGTCCTGTTTCTGTGTCTCTGCAGGTTTCAGGTGTCTGATTTGCATGTTGGCTTCAGAGCAGTTGTGACGTCACATTATCACTTTTTTACATCCACGATGAGCTCAGACCAAACTGTGAAAACTCTGCACATGCTTTATTCTGCACAGTGAAGCTCAAACGTCCCAGTGAGTCGAGGTGCGCTCTAAAACGTCTTAAACTGTTGGTGGACGTATTCGTGTGAGAAACAGGAAACCTTCACACCCATTGATTTTAAGCCGCAGGAGGAATCTGAACTCGAGCCTCCAAACAATGGTTTTCCTGCTTCAGAAATGCAGAGAAAACAACCCGAGCTCACCGACGCTGGTTTACACCCAGCAGGGGTCGTTATGATTGGAGGAACGTGTCTCAGATGATGAACCTCTGCGCGCCGCTGTGTTTCTGTGCGCTGTCAGCTGTTCCCTGATATTGAATTGAATCCCCTCAGAGTTCTGTTATCTGGAGTGCTTTTTCATTCTGTCCTCTCTCTCTCGAGCCCCTCCAGCTTCTACCTGCGTTACCTGTACCGCACAGCTAATCTGGAATGTCTTCAACATGCTCGGACTCGACTCTGCTCGGAGCAGAGGTGGTTAATACAGTAATCAGCAGCATCTCACCGGTCTTACTGCAGAACCATTGAGGCCTACTCCTGCCTGCAAAAACTTGCTCCTGCACCTTTTTGTCTTCAGCTCTCACGTCAGCAGATTGTTTTGCCGACAGCAGGGCTTTGGCCAGATGAGATCACTGCGGCGCATGCAGGTACAGTCATGAAAAGCTGAATCTAACACCACCGGGTGGGCGTGTTTGCAGCATTACAGTAAGTCTGAGGTACAGCCCACTCAGGCTCTGACGAGGTAACTAATAACAGCAGAGTGCGCTCACTTCAGTGGATGTTAAAGAGCCTAAACCTCTGAGTTAGGCCTGCGTTGAGCTGCAGTGCAGTCATCGAGCATCCGTCTGTCTGCTGGAGAAACTCTGTTCAGCTTCGTGGTTTTTAGGAGAGGTCGCATTTGTGTCTCCATGGGAATCAAACCCCTGATCCTGACAGCCGATCCTGCTCAGACCCCCAGGTGGGGGTCCTGGTCCTGAGTTAAAGACCCTGACTTCAGGCAGATTATTTTCTCTTCTAAATTATCTTTGGGACCTAAATCTTCTGGCGAATGATTCACAGAGTTGCTGCAGTCGTGTGTTGGCCTTCTGTCCACACGCCGGTCACGTTAACCCTCGTTTGGGGTAATTTCACTCACTGGTTAATGATGTCATGGTGCGCTGTTGGGACTGGGCTGTCTGTTGCGGGACAGGCAGACATTACAGTCCGCTGGCCGTCCTCCCAGACAAACTTTAGAAGGTATTTCCACATCAGATGCTTTCTTGAAGGGCTTTCTGTGGCTGCCTGCAGGCGGTGTCGCGGCTAAGACCTCCACCTCAGGAACCACATCTGCCGGCTCCCACCGCTTCATGTCTCACCAGGACTCTCTGCTCCATCTGTGACCATGTTTTCTCCTCACATGAACAAGGCCTGACCTAGAAAAATGTTTAAGATGATGCGTTCATTCAGTAGCTAATTAGATTACAATTCACAGGGAGTAAATGACAGGAAGCAGGCCTGAGTCATGCTGCTGAACTGAGCAACAGCCTGAGACACGCCTGATTTATCCTGGCATCAAGTGAATCCCGGCAGCAACAATACCACAACTGTCAGACATCCGAAATCCCCACTTCATTTAATGAGTGATAATAACGCCTGAGAGGGACTTCATTACTGTAATTATGGTTTTGACAGTGAGACAGCAGTTAGATTCTGCTCAGTTCAATAAATAACATTCCTGAGAGTAAACCTTTACACAGCAGGTGTTTGCACGTCACTGAAATGCTGCCGTCTTGGTCCCTATGTGTGCATGTTACAGCTAATGGCTTTGGTTAACCAGGGCGGTGTTAGCTGCTAGCGTTAGCATTACTCACCTCGATGGGACTAACTTAACTGTTAGCGCACACACCGCCTTTTTAAATTAATAGTTAGGTTGGTGGTGCTTTTTTCTTGATACCGCTGCGTGTTTTATACACTGCAAATGCATCGAGTAAAGATGTCAGGCAGCAGTGAACGTGCTACGATGGGGGGCCACATATATGGAGCCCCAGGCCTCCAGTCTCTCCAGAGCCACAGAAGACATGAAACAACTGTGTCCCAGCTGTCCTTAGTGGCAGACTGACTTTTCCATTTAGGAACTTTGAATTGCACCTTTAGTTTAACGCATTTTCCAATGGACAGGCGAGTAGAGAAGATGCTACACGTGGTTGCTGTGGGTTTATTCCTGGGACCAGAGTTCAGTCTGTAGAGATGTTTTGTGGACATCGTCCATCAGAGGATGCAGCGCTGTCCAACCGCTAAAAATACCATCCAGCGCATTGTTTGTTTGTGTTCAGCTAGGAAGCGTTTAACGACCTGTTTCCTTCCTACAGAGTACTTTTACTATTTCTTCCTGTTACAGTTTGTACTCCACATGTCCCTCTCCTCTTCCTCTTCCTCTTCCTCCTCCTCCTCCTCCTCCTCCTCACCCGCTGGTGGTACTGTCAGGCAGCCTGGACAAAATCACCCGTCTGTTACTCGGAAACTCCCGCTGCTCCTCCTCATGGTCACTTCTCCTCGCACTCAGTCTCACGCAGATAAATAACGTCTGTAACGTCTCTGCTGGGATGATGGAGCCTTTAGTTTCTCTGTTCAGAAGCTTTTAGCAGCATCACTGCATGTGTTCACCAGGCATGCCGCACTGTGTGTTGTTATGTTCAGAGTAATGAGCTGCTCAGGAACATCATCACCGTTGTCTGTATGTCACAGGTTAGTATGTCGAATTAGCTGTTAGCAGTTCCTGTTTGCAGTGTTTCCATGGACGTACAGATGATCAGTGTTGGGTAAGCTACACGGAAAGTGTCGTGAGCTAAGTACCAGTTAGTCCACCTTAAATGAATCTTCACTGCGCCAAAGCTAACCCCAGAGAAATGTAGCAAGCTAAGCTACAGCAGCAGTTTATGACGTCGAAGCCACAGTCATCTCAGAAACACGACATGTGGGTCGAGACCTGAGAGCTGGAGCTGCATCGGTCTGTAGGTCAGCGCGCTCAGAGCTCATTTCCACCCGAGAACAGTCCGATCTGATCTGAGGTCTGGAGGTTCACGGTCAGGCCATGTGGGGACTGTTGTGTTTCAGGGCGGGGAGCTCCAACGCACGCTGAGCCATTAGCGCTGTGCCCTGCCAGGCCCGCCGGGCACTTAATGCGCTCTGGAAATCATCACGCCCAATCAAACGACTTCCTGCTCCTTTGTTCTACAGGAAAAGCTCAGAGACAAAAAGCTGCTCTGCTTCTGTTGATGTTGTTGACATCTGTTGACCTCACTGAGCACTTTCAGTCACTTTTTTCTGTTTTTCCTTTGTTTAAAGCCTTAATTTATGTTGGTTTAATGATAAGTAGATTTGAACCTCTTCTGTTTGTTTAGTGAGCGCTGCATCAGCGTGACACTGGATCAGAGGTGTGTGTGCTAAATGTGTTAGCTCTTATCTAGTTAGCTACACACCGTGCCTGATGGCAAAACACACCAGAAGTGTGCAGAATCATGAAACCCTGAGGGTTTCATGAGGGTTTCAGGGAAGGCCAAGATTTTCATGCACTTCGACACATTTTGAAGTGAAACGGATGCATCTTCTTGACAAAACAAGCAATCTAAAGACATTTTTCCCATTTTCTGAGATTTTACAGGCCCGACCATGAATCAAGGAAGCGATTAAATAGTTGACACATCAAAATTAGCTGCAGTCATAATAAAAGAGAACTTCCTTTTCACCAAAAATACACTGAATACCTTAAATACATTCATTCAGAGTCTTCAGTGCATGTTTGAGTCTGGACAGACGTGGATGTAAGTGCAGCCTGCCTGGTTGGTGGAGGCAAACAGAGCCAGACGGTAATTCCAGTCACATCGGGCGGCTCGTTGTGTCAGCGGAGGAGAAAATTACAGACAGCTGAAATCGTTCACTGTGTGTCATTAAGAGAGAGAGAGGGCTGATAAAGGTTTGCAGCAGTAAGGTGACCCTCTGAGAGGCTTCCTGTCCGTTATCCAGCTGCTGAGCCAGCTTCAAATGGGCGAACAGTGAAATGTGTTCAGGTACGTTGGTCAGACACGAGTCCTCTGCCAGCAAACCTGCAGTTCAGCACGCTGAACAAGTGACTGTGAGATCAGGGCTGATACGCACCACAACATGTGTTTAAGCAGCCAAACAGACACTTAGACTGTAACAGGACCTCTGTTTCCTCCCAGTGAGGCCGGCCCAGTGGGTTAACCTGCCACACCTGGAGTGCTCCAGCGTTTGACTGGTTGATTTTACCGACACCCTCGTCGGTCTCTGCTTCAGGGAGCGTGGACACTGACTACAGCACTGTCAGACTGAAGCAAAGCAAATACTGCACGCACCCAAATCAGCCTGAAGAGGGGCCGTTGATCATTAATTATACTCTCCACCCACTGTGCGCACACACACACACACACACACACACACACACACACACACACACACACAATGAAACCCTGCAGAGTGTTTGCAGCACACATACACACTTTGAAAAAATGTACGTAAACATATAAAATGTACAAATAATGAGATGACATGATGTAACGTTCTGATAGGAGGGATGAAAATAGACTTTCACCGTTGATAATTGTTGGACATGTGTCTGTAAACGCAACACTGAAGCACTGAATCGATTTCAGGATGTCTTAAAGTCATGAAGATGCTGAACAGACGTGCAGCGCCACAGTTGTGTTGTGTGGATCAGTTTGAATGGTTCACCAGCTTCATGTCCAGAGGTCACTGCCACACTGAGCTCGCTCATTTCCTGTTTCCTGTTTTCCACAACTTCCTTTATCCATCAGCAGAAAATGCACCAATAAATACGTCCAGAACAAAAGTTATCTGATAAAGAGCGTGTTGTGCCACTTTGGTATGTATAAGCAGTGATGCTGTGTTGCCTTCACTGTCCTCTGTGAAGTTATGGGATGGGTGGTGCGGTGGTAGAGTGAACGCAGTTGTCCTCGGGGAGACGCTGAGATCAGGCGTACTGGATTAAGCAGGATATGACCTCGGCTTTGTGAGAGGACAGTTGACTTGAGTGCACTGTCCTCCTCAGAAGGTCGCTGGTTTTTGAGTTTTCAGCCCCTGAACCTGACGCTGAACTCTGGGTCTCAGTGACGTCGGATGAAAACACTAACGTAACCTTCTGTTCCTCCGTTTGTGTTTTTTCCTCCAGGATGTCATCGCCGGCGTCCTGTACAGCGTCCTGATCCTGCTCTTCTTCCTGCCGGCGCTGGACCTGATCGACGGCTTCAACCTGACCTGCCGCTACGCGCCGCTCATCATCATCTGCTTCCACCTGGGCCTGGGCCTCTTCTCCTTCAACCTGGACACCTGGAGCACCTCGCGGGGCGACACCGCTCAGATCCTGGGCACGGGTGCCGGCGTGGCCCTGGCCTCCCACGTCAACCACCTCCTGGGTCTGATGCCCGACCCGACGCCGGAGCAGCTCCCCTTCGCCGTGCCCGCTCTCAGCGCCGGCCTGGTGAGTGTGGCTGCGCTGCGGTTCCTCCTGGGCGTGGTGGTGCTGGTAGCCACGCGGGCGCTGATGAAGGCCATCACCATCCCGCTGGTGTGCCGGGTGTTCGGCGTGCCCAGCGCCGATGTGAGGAAGGCCAGGCAGCACATGGAGGTGGAGCTGCCCTACCGCTACGTGGTTTACGGGATGGTGGGCTTCAACGTGCTCTTCCTGGTCCCGCTGCTCTTCAGATACCTGCAGCTCTCCTGATTGGATGTTAGTTCACTGCCTGGCCAACAGTGACCTCTAAGTGTTCCCCTGATGCTGGTACCAGATCACATGTCCCATCCAGGACCTCTTTCCTGTGTTCATTGGGTTTGGATTAAGGTGAATTAAAGCCTGAACTCTGATCTGGATGCTGACTCGTCATCGGTTTTTCAGTTTCTCCCATCGTTGGCTCGGGTGGGCTTCAGGGAGGATTCCTCCTCGCTGTAATGAGTTCTGCCTGTGGCGAGTGAAATCTCTCACTTCTGTTTGTTAAATGTCTTTTAAATCAGACCCAGCGGCTCCTCCTGATCTGTGGACACACGAGCCAAACATCCACTCCCCCTCCACCAGCTTCATCCATGTCAGAGCAGAAAGCTCTTCAGCAGTGGCCTCTCGCAGACTGACTGCTGCTGAGAAACTCCCCGCGTGTCTTTATTAATGCTGTCATTATTATTAAGAGTTCAGACAAAGAACCACAGCTGAAGCTCAACCACTCTCAGTGAATTCAGCCCAAACCCAAACTGTTCACCTGCAGTGATGTGAAGCAGAAGCAAATGGTGATCAATCAACAATCACATCCATTTTTTGCTCTTTAAACTTTGTGGTTCTTTGTCAGGAAGCGTCTTAATATTAATATTTGATCCTCCTCTCGTCTGACTTCTCAGAGCAATAAGATCCTTCTGATTTTCTACTTCCTGGTTCTTCTTCCAGAGTTTATGCTAACGGTGGACGCTTCCTCTTTGACCTTTGACCCCTGTGGAGTGAACTCTCGGTGCTCGGTCTTGCTCCTCTCGCTCTGCCTGCTCTGTTTACTGTTCCTGTCCGCTCTGCTCTGATTGATTGCCTTTCCTGTGGAGGAGCAACGGCGGCACAAACTGAGCTATAGAGGAAGGACGGAGGCGGCGTTTTGTTCAGGAAACGCACACAAACGTGTTTTAATGGTTCTTCAGGCTGACAGGAATTTTCCCGCTTGGCTCAGCGTTTTTTTACACTGTAAACTGACTTCCTGTCAGAGATGCTCTCGATGGCACGCAACCACTTCCTGTGCAGAGGACAGTTTAGTCGCTGGCGTGAGGAGGGAGAAGAAGATAACGGCGCTCTCAGGGGGGAAGACGCGTGGAGCGCCGACGGTCGAGGGGCCGGTCAGGATGGCGGGGGGAGGACACGCTCAGGGAAAGACGCAGTGATGGAGCTTTGTCACGGGAGGTGAAGCAGGCTCCAGATTTAAAGACGAGGTGGAAATATCTAGATAAAAAAGTTGTTACGAAGAAAAGGTCAAAATAAAAAGTTTTAATAGGTGAAAGCAGCTTTTCAGACCATGAAATCAGACTCTCAGAACATTCCTCGTATCACACCGTTCCGCCTTAAAACCACTTTTTCCTCATTAAGTTCAGACTTTATTCTGGAAATCTTTTTTTTTTTTGCCCCTAAAAGTTATTTTATTGTGATGAAACAAGTCATAAAAATCAGAGCAGATTCATACAGCGTTGATAAAGACTGCTGCCGCCGCCGCCATCTTAACGTGGACGTTAGCTTTAGTTTGAGGACTCAGCTGCGTCCACGATGACCTTCCTGACATCTACTGATGTGTGCATTAGAAATAGCCACGTTACGCTCGCAGGAAATGATGACTGGCCTCACGCTGCAGCACAGTCAGCCGCCGTGGTCCTTCAGAGAGGCACAGGTACCTGAAAACATGCGAGGAGAGGCGTGTCTGCGTCCAGCAGGTGGGACAGCAGGGCTGGACTTCACACGTCTTAGAAACAGAATCTGTCGTGAGATCATTGAACCGAGTCAGTCTGAGCTGGACAGACGGACAGAGTCCTCAGCGTCCTTGTGGACTTTGACTCCAGCTTCCTGTCCTCCTGTCGTCCTCACACTGCCGCTGAATAAACCCGTCAGACTGCTGAATGGCTGCCTGGAGGCTTGGACCGGCGGGGGGAGGAGTTTTCTCCTGATCCAGGTCCTGACTGGTTCACTTCCACATCCTCTGCATGTGGTTTTCTGACAAGTTGGACTCAGACAGGACTTCCTGTTTGGGCTCAGGGACCATGTGACGGCGCTCATTGTGTGGTGTGTCACAGACGCAGTCGCTGATCAGTGATCAGTTTAGTAAACGGTCAGAACAGTGTTTTGTTATTTTATTCACTGAAAAAAGAAAATTGAGCCTCAAACTTAGAACTGTGGAACAGTTTGACAGGAAAACGTCAACACAGCGTCCACTTCCTCTGCAAAGTGAAGACGAGCGTGAGACGCGGCTGAAAGCGTGACTGACTGATTGTGTTTGAGGCCGACGTTGATCTGAGATCAGCTGCTCGTCACATGAGCATCCTCAGCAGAGGCACCACAGGGTCCACAGCTCAGAGCCTTTACAGGAAGTCAGTACGATACGATGGAAAGCTGCGGACCGAGCGGGCGTTTGGCTCTGTGAAAACTCTGGAAAAAGCTCGTAAGTGAGCTTTGTGTTGACGTTTTAGTTTCTTCTTTTTTGTCTGAAATGTTTTTGGAACAAAGAAAAAAAAGGAAAATGTTTTGAATTTCAGCGATTAGACGCTGGTTCACCAGGTGTTGGACAGGTGGGACCAAAGCTCACTGAGCAGCTCTGACGTCGCACCTTCAGACTCCGACTCGAACGAAGTCTCCTGGAGGAGACGATGGCTGAACGTCTGGACCGACGCCTGATGTTCACTCACACATTCCTCCTGCTGTTCGTGCACCGCGGCAGCTGTGGGTGAAGTGCCTTGCTCGAGGGCAGCTGGCGGGCTGCCGGTGACCTTTCACCTCTGAATGACTGACTCGCTTCGTGCTGATGTAAACGGTACTGTCCTAATATAAATGCACTGTTCCCAGAATGCACTGCTTCCCTGAGCCGGGCAGAGCAGGTGAGGCTGGTCCTGAATGTTCACCTGAGGAAATGGAGTTTGTTTCAGCAGGTGACGTTTGATTTCATTTGACCACCTGTGTGTACTTTTACCTTTGATCCTTTTCCTGATAGAAATTCACAAGTAACAGATGAATGCAGGACTTTTACCTGTGATGGAGTATTTGTACGCAAACAAGTATTCTTACTTTTTAAGTTAAAGATCCAGATACTTCCTCCTCGCTCACCTGACCATTCATAAACAGCAGTTACCTGTAAACTGAAACCTGCTCACATTTATCAGAAGGAAACCAGATGGAGCAGCTTCACCTGAGCGTTTGTCGGGCTGTGATTGGTCCGTTTCAGTGTCTGCTGCCCGGCTCCTTTCACTTCCTGTGGCCTCGCCTCGTGCACGAGCATCTTTCTGTTTGTTGTCTTGTTTTTGTTTGTTTGTTTTTTTGTCTCAATGTGTTTTCCTCCCTGTACCAGTCAAACAGGAAGTCGATCTGTGGAAATGAGATGAGAGACGAGATTAAAGCGAACTTCCTGACGCTGATGATAAAAACTGTGAGGCTGCACAAGACCTCCACCCACCACCACCCGTATGTTCAAGCTCACCAGCCTGTTAACCTGTGCGTGCGTGCGTGCGTGCGTGCGTGCGCGTGTGTGTGTGTTTGTGTTGGACTTCCTCTGTGGTGTCTGAAGCAGAGTCGTTCAGGGTGTTTCACAGGATCTCAGACGGATCTGATGTGTTTGTCCAGTTCACTTTGTGGAAATTTGCTCAAAATAGAATTTAATCCAACAAACCAGATTAAGTTAATCTGACAAAGGACTCAATAATTCAGAAAGAAAAAAGGCAACGTTGTAAACTTTGACAGAAACATTGTGACTAATACTGATTCTCACAGTGGCCCCAAATTCCCACATTTCATTTGTTTTTGCTCCCAAAATCTCAGATTATGTGGAGGCACAACGTTTTTGGTAAATTTAACTTGTAATAATTTTAAATACATTTTGTTATTTGTTCTAAAATGTTGTTGTCAAGAAGAATCTTCACATTTTTTAAACAGTTCTAAATTGTATCTCATCCAAAATCCAAAATGTTTGTACTTTTGGTAAAATCACCACATTTGTTCAAAACCAGGACGTTATTGGCCCTAATCCAATTTGATTTGATTTGATTTGATTTGATTTGATTTGATTTGATTTTTATTTTGTTTCTGTGATTTGGTAAAACTTGTTTTGTTTTGTTACAATAAGAAATTTAGTTCTTTGTTCTGATCCAGTGATTCTAGTTCAGAACTGGAAAAGTCCCACATTATTTTCATCTCCAAATTTAGTTTAATCCCAAATATTATCTGTTATAGTCCCATTTTTTTAAATTTGGTGTTTTTATCCTTAATTTGTCAGAATAAACCCAAACCTTTTAAGCACAAACGTCTCCTGAGCTCCTCGGGGCCCCTGGAGGCCGAGGGCCGACATGAACACCTGCTCGTTTCCTCTGATGCGTCTTCTTCCTTTTTGAAGTTGTGCATCTCTTTCCTGTAAAAGGTTTCTTGGTGTATCTGCAGCTCAGGTCGCTGGTTCTGCTCCGCGCTTCCCTTCAGTGCCTTTATCGTTGAGGAAGATGAAGATTTGATCAGTTGTGATTTTTCTGTCGTGTTGCCTTTTGCACTTTGTAGCTGCGGCAGTGTTTCCCTGCAGACGGGAAAAGGGAAAAATGTCCCGTTTGATCAGGTTTTAACTGTCGTTTCCTGCACTGCTGCTTGTTGTTCACGGCCTTCAGTGTGTGTCCGTGTTCACTCGGTTCAAAGTGTTTGTCCTAAACCAAATAAATCTTTGGCTGACTGGGTTTCATCCCGGCTCAGCTCTGATCCAGTTCAGGAAAAGGAGTTTTCAGCTGATTCAGGTGAAACGTCACAGAGAGCTTCATGTTTTCCATCGCTGTCACTAATCTTTCTATCGTGTTTCTCATTTTGGAATTAAACTCTTCGTATTTCCATCCTGATCTGACAGATGTGAACACGATGCAGGTTCACACTATTTTCAGTCTGTAGATTCTATCGTTGGATTTGATCTTTGGTTAAAATGAGGATCCATTTCTGTCCGATTTTGTGAAATTAACTGAAATAAAAATGATGAAATGAAACAGCGTCTGTGCTGCTCTTTGGTTCTCTGCCTGGAGTGTAAACGCTGTACGTGATGTGTTCAGGGGCACACTTCACAAACATCCTTCACATGTGCAGAGTGACAGTCTTGTCAGCAGCTAACCAGGTTTACAAGCCGCCCTGCATTCATGGCCCCAACCCCATTTTCCCAATTTTCGAATTCTATTCTATCTACACTCTACAAATCATCCCATTCCTATAAACAAAACGGTGTCCAAGCTGCGCTTTCAGACAAAGACGCTGCACTGCATAAGGCTGATTATGTCGATCTGATGAACGAGATCATTTCAATGAACCCGCAGCACACGAGGGAAGCGAAGGACAGCCTTGAAAAGCAGCTCAAGGCAGCGAAGGTGGAGCTCTTTGCCGAAAAGCACCTGAAGGAAGAAGTGGTGGAGAATCTTCAAACAGAAGCTCAGAAGAAGTGAGACTGAAATGTCTTCACTTTTTGCATCAGCTGCACAAAAATCCAAAAATTCCAAAATAAAATAAGATCACAAAAATAATAAAAGAACAAAAATCGGATTAAAAAAATAAAAAGAACAAAAATCAAAATAAGCAGAAATAATGTTTGTTGGTTGGTTGGTCGGTTGATAAATTTTTAACTGTAAAACGATTGATGTAGCTGGACTAACTAGCCTGAGCTAAGCTAGCCTTCTTGGAGTTAGCGGCTAACAGTAGCATGAACAGAAACCTGAAGGTCCAGTTCTGATCAGTCCATCTGTGGACGAGCTTGACAAAGCAGGAACACTAAGCCACATTTTCACCTTCTCAGGTGCTTTTTCGTGCTCAGGAAGCAGTGGAAGATAAACCTGGAACACTGACCCCTGCTGGTCGTTCAAAGTAACAGCATGAGGGAGACAGTCTGCTGACGAGAGAATAAAACAACCACTATCCTTCAAACTATTCGATGATCATTTCTATAATAAAAATGCACCATGAGACTAAGTGAAATCACTTATATTCACATGCAGTTATTAATTATTAGTTATTAATGAAGCTCATAGAATTATTCCCAGCTGATGCTGATGCAAAGCAACGACCTGCTTAAAGCTACAAACAACAGCTGCACTGATGTTTGAGCTCTGCTCAACAGTGACTGAGCCAACACTGGAAAACCAGCTGCGAGCATCATCATCATCATCATCATCATCATCATCATCATCATCATTGCCAAAGAGAAGCGGTTCAGCCATCGCGGAGGTTAGCACGTTCAATAACTTAGTATTGCCCTTGATGGATGTCATAAAAGTTGAAGTGGCCCTGATAGGAAAAAGGTTCTCCGCCCCGGCTGAGACCTCCAAACCATCTGTGACCAAACTGCAGCTGCACCAACCAGAAAAACTGCAGAATCAGGCGTCAACAGAAACAGTCTGGAAAAAAAATCACAACGATTTGAACCAGAGTTTCAGATGTGACTTCAAAGTAAAGAACTTTTTGCAGGAGGCGTTCATGTTATTTTGTCTACCCCTGCTGAGCCAGTCTTTGGGGGACATCATTAGCTTGTCCTTTGGACGTTTGGTCTGAGTAAATGTGGATAAGCTCCTCTAACGTGTGGCAGGGCACATGTGAGCAGCTCTGGTGTCTCATCGTGCTTCAGTCGGTCCATGAGGGCTTTTAATGAGTCTTCCTCGCTGTTTTCCTCTCTGCTGCTGCTGCTCAGCTCTTCATCCACAGATGCTGATGTGGTGATGTGGTGCTGTGGTGTGTCGGAGGGAGACCGGTTTTCCACTTCGCTCTGCCAAAGCTGCAGCAGAGGAGACGGACTGCAGCTGCTGGAGCGGACATTAAAGACGTTTCTCTTTGTTTTTTCTTCTTCTTCTGCCCGGTGGCGTGTCAGCACAAGTGAGAGCACCCAGAGCTGTGGCTCAGCTCTGTGGACGCTTCACCGGAAATGAGTCACACAGGCTGGACTGAAGACACCTGCTGCCGCTGAGGCCAAGACAGACGCGACACTTACAGGAAGATGATTTCCTCTTTGTTTTGATCTCAGCGTCTTTGGTCCCGTCTTTCTGTTTGCAGCACGTCTTTGTTCAGCACTTAATGAGACCTCAGTCCACGTTTTCCTGATCAGTCAGGACTGACTGTCCTTTCCTCGTAGCAAAGGGTGGAGCTTGTTTTGAGGTCAAATCTTGAGGTACGTTCAGACATAAGCAAATTTTAGAGGTGACGGGTTGCATATAAAAGTCAATGCAAAGACAGAAGTGATGTGAAAAGGACGTGAATTCCTAAACAGGCAAATTCAGATAAAGTCATGTTTCAATGCAAAAACGGTAAATAACAGACAGAACTGAAGCACCTGATGAACTTTGACCTTGCACATTGCTTGCTAGCTGCAGCTAATGTACGCACAGTGTGTGCATTAGCTGTTTGTGTTGAATAAACACAGACTGTACAAACAGCTCACTGGTCCGTTCAGTCTTCATAGTAAATGGACTGTAGTTAGAAAGTCCTTCTCCAGCTCGCCGACTGCTCAAAGTGCTTTACAACACAACATTCATTCAGTCCAAAGTGCCCCATGATGATTCTGCGCTCAGCTGTTCACACATACCCTGCAGCATCCGGAGCAGTCTGGGTTTGCACATGTGGCCTGTGGAGACCAGGCATCAAACCACTTCTAGATCATGACTCAAAAAGGTTTCAGCTCCAGCATTTGGACAGTGGGTGAACAACATCAGCCAGAGAAGGATAATTTAGTGAAAGTCATATTTCAGCCATCCAAAGTGAGGTACGCGTGCTCCAGTGACTCCTCTGCACCTCAAATGGCAGTAAGAGCGTCCTCGGTTCAAACAGGAGGAAGACTGCAGGTTCCGTGTTTATTTGCATCCAGTCTGGAGGATCTTCTTCTCACTCGAGCAGCTGAGGAAAAGCTGAGGTTTTATTTAATTTGTCTCAACTGTGACTGAACTGTGCCGCTTCAGATTTGGGTCAGCAGGAAAACGTCAATCCAAACAACTTTGAGGCCTCGTTTACCCAGAAAACTGCAGGCTGCTGCCGCCACCTGCTGGACCACTGAGGACTCACACCCGAGTCCACTCTCCATGAAATGACCAGCTATGAATTACATTCATCTGATTTAAGTGGAGAGCTGTAGGGTCTCATGACCACATCCTTGTGTTAAATATTCAGTTCTGTCTTGAAATTTGTCAAATTTATATCTATAAAAAAATCACTCATGATTTCTAATTGAAAATAACTTTGGAGTGAAGTAATCAGTTACATTTTAAATGGTTATTATGACAAAAACAGAAAAGGATCAGTGTGAAAATGATATGAATTCTACTTTTATTAGAAATAACCCAGATGAAACAAATTATCTTAACAAGCCCAATTATAGAATATTTCTACTTGATATCTGCAGAGGAGTCACTGAAAGGCAAATATGTTCTCCTCTCTTCAAATAAAGTGAAGTAATTCATAAAAGGAAAAAATAGAAAACAATAAAATAAATATAATAAGTTATGAAAACAAACGTAATCGATGGCGATTCGTGTGTAATAATAACAACACATAAATAAAATGTTTGGTTTGACAGCGAAGAACAACATCCGCTATCTGTACGGTTGATTTCTTGTTCCGGCGGAACCTTTTATTGAGGAAGGGTTCCCACCCGGCTGTAGATATTGAAACACGGAGTAACGCCGTATCCTACATGCTTGTTGTGAAAGTGGTGTGATGATATTATCGGAGCTTTTTATGAGGTTTTTGATAAACGTTCATGTTTAAATTGTTCAGAATACCTTCAGAATGTGCTGTGGTGTTTTGTCCAAAATGGCGTCCAAGTAGAAAGTTCGCCGTTTTTTTGTGTGTGGAAGTTTCTAGCACGTAGGTAGGTTCAAAATAACAACACTCTACAGATGAATAACAACATGTAACACAGGAATAACAACACATAACACACAAGAACAATAACTGATTTACATGGCGATTGTGACCCTATTTCTGTTTGAATCGGTCAAAGGTGAAGAGATCAACACCAAACTCCATTTAAAAATGTGTGTATTTTGTGTTTAACGACAATCTTAAATTACATATTGAACGCGACTTGTCTTTAGAGACTGGTGTGCTGCTTTGCACAATTCGGCATTGTTTGCATTCACCAAACGTTTGCATGTGATAAATTGCAGTAAAAAAAAAAACAACAAAACAAAACAAGTTGCTTCAGTTGTCATGTGTTGTCCTGACTGGATGCCGAATTGCAAAATGATTTGTAACGATTCCTAGAGCATCAATGGCTCTGCCCTAATATGGACCTTGGACAATAAACATTGATACATTAAAGGATCTGAATTTTGAATTGAGTCTTGCCATCGAAGAGGAGGTGACGTTTTGACCAGATGTTACTGTCATGTTGTATATGCATTTATACATTTACACGTGTGTTTTTCTCAGACTTTGGATGTGACAAGAAGCTGCTGGGCGTCTGAAACACAACTTTAATTTTGCAATCTGTTTGTCCTGTTCAGTCTGGTTGAATCTCATCAGGTTGAGCTGCCATGAACGGTCTGGAGGACAAGCTCAGAGGTCTGTCCATCGCTCGGCGGTCACGCCCTGAGGAACCCACCTACCTGCTGGACGTCGCTCTGCAGCAGACTGGCCTGCTGGCCGTGACCTGCTCCAACTTCACCGTCCACCTTCACAACAAGGACACTCTGAGCCTGGTGGGAGAGTATCGGGGCCACAGCGGGCCGCTCTGTGGGGTTGTATTCTCTCACACTTCCCCTGACCTCCTCTACTCTGGTTCTGCTGATGGGACGGTCCGGGGGTGGGACGCCCGCCGCCCTGGGACAGAGGCTGCCCAGATCTTTAAAAGTGATCCGTCACACAGCTACTGTAGCTTCGACCTGAGCTGCAGCGGCACACTCCTGTGTGCTGGCACGGAGCAGGTTAACGATGAAGACAGCTTCCTGGTTTTCTGGGACGTCAGGAAACCAGGCAGTGTTCTTCTGGGGGTGTATTCTGAGTCGCACAGTGACGACATCACACAGGTGCGCTTCCACCCTCGAGACAAAGACCGTCTGGCGTCCGGCTCCACAGACGGCCTCGTTAATGTTTTTGACCTGAGCCGGGGGGCGGAGGAGGAGGCCCTGCTGGCCACCTGTAACAGCGACTCGTCTGCCGGCTCGGTCTGTTGGTCCGGAGCAGATTACACCCGGCTGCTGTGCCTCAGCCACGACGAGGGGCTGCACCTGTGGGATCTGGGTCAGCTGGACACAGACGAGCCGCTTACTCTTTTCAGCACCTCTGACGCTCGCAGCCTGACTCCGCTGGCTGATGGGGGGGGCGTGGATTACCTGGTGGGGGGGGGGTGGCTGGAGGAGGCCCAGAAGCTGCTGGTGGTCGCAGGGATGAACAGCGGGAATCTCCACCTGATGGAGTGTGACGGCGGGGGGCTTCGTCCGCTGAGGAGCCTTGAGGGCGGCCACACCTCCACGGTGCGCTGCTTCCTGTGGGACGCAGTGGAGGAGGCGCTGGTCACCGGGGGAGAGGATGCTCAGCTGTTGCTATGGAAACCAGGAGGGGAGGGACTCACGGCAGGGAAAAGGTCCATGAAGAGCGAATCAGCTTTGAGACTCAAATCCAGGCCGCATAAGAAACACGGCTACCAGAGAGGGAAGAAGGCGGCAAAGACGACGTCTGAAAGCACAGAATCATGAGTGCGCTGCTGCTCAGCCAGCGTTCACCTCTGAGACGAGGAATATTCAGACTTCATGTCTTGTA
Source organism: Chaetodon auriga (assembly GCF_051107435.1). NCBI lineage: Eukaryota > Metazoa > Chordata > Actinopteri > Chaetodontiformes > Chaetodontidae > Chaetodon > Chaetodon auriga. The sequence goes on from NC_135087.1 coordinate 1,791,234, forward strand.
AGAGTTTCCACAGACAGAATGTTTTGTTCAGGACAATTCATCAGGAGAGAGAAACCTTTCACAAACTGTGATCCCACTCAACGTCTGGTGGCTTCCATGAACTCCTCAACAAAAGACAGATTCAGGTGTTTCCTGTGGCGGTGTGAGGCAGGTCAAAGTTCACCTGTCTTCACCTTTGACCAGGCAGATGTGCTGGTTTGACCTATAGACACACTGATACACTGAGTTTTGAAATGAAGAAATGATCATTCTGGCTTGTTTTGACATGATTTTTGGTCCATTTTAGATTCCAAACACGAGCAGTCATGCACTGTTTACTGTCTGCGACCGCTCTGATCAATACTGGTTTATTACGCCTGCATTAACATGTGACAGGTGGGCTACTTTCGGCCCGCCTCCAGGTGTGGTCTGACCCTTCGGATCACATTGTGATTGCAGGGCGTTTGACACACATTAAAATCTGCTTTAACCTGCGTTCTGATCCAGATCGAATGTTCACTTGAGGTAAACGTGGTCTTCACTCACAGGTCGAAGCAGGACTTGTGCTCACACTGGAATAGCGACAAAACATCAAAGGTGTCAGACTACCTTTGATTTTTGAGTCTTTTTTTTCCTGCTTTGTAACACACAAAGGAAACGGAAGAAGTACTCGAGAAAGATCCACAGAAACAGACAGAACAAAACATTTAGACATGAAAAAGGCTTGACAGATGATCAGTACGTTGATTTGTTCTATATCAGCGCTGTCAATCATAACACATAGCACATGTTGTGCACTGAGTGTGAAACTGGGCCACAGCCGAACTTCCTTTGATGTTTATCACTTAGTCAAAGTGTCCATGATTGTGAATGTCTCTCAGCTGAAGCGGCTGCGTTCTGTTCAGCGGGACGAGTGTCGATAGTCAGCGGAGCCGCTCGGCACGGCAGGATGACGCTGAGGGTCCAGATTCGCTCTCAAACGGTCAAGAGTGGGACAACATGACTGGCAGTGCGTGTGTGTGTGTGTGTGTGTGTGCGTGTGTGTGTGTGCGTGTGTGTGTGTGTGTGTGTGTTTTTCTGTGTGTGACCAAAGACAAATCCTGCAGTGACTGAAGCAAAGTCTCCTTCACATTAGAGACATTAAACGATAAGTCTGTCTGGTGACTCAGTGATCTTTGTGTGGGGTTGTATTTATTCAACTTTACAACGTGCTACAAAGGAACAAAAGGCATATTTATATGCTGATGAGTCAGGCTGAGTCATTGATTTATTAAATCCAGATGAACAGAGAAGCTTCCTTCAGAGCTGATATCTTAAAGCAAATATCCAATAATTCACCTCTCAGACCAGCAGACAAAAGCATCTTAGGAGCAGAAACAATAAAAACTGGTGCAAATCAGATCAAGATTTTCAGGAATTTCCAGTCCCATCTCTCTCTTTTTTTTTTTTTTTTTTTAGTGTACCTTTACGACAGATTTTTGGAAAGATCACAAAAATCCATCCGTGACCTGGAGCTAAACCTGCAGACACTGAAAGTATACTGATATTCTATATATTTATCTTGATATATTTATCAATATATCTTGAATATATTGACTTCAGTGTTTTCTAAACATCCTGTTAATATGATGCATTTATTGTCCAAAAGAAAAGGTCCGTTTTTGGCCTTTACTGTGATATAACATACGATGCAGTGTCATACAGTAAAGAAAGCGTCCATTAGCTGGTAATAGATCAGTTTGCAGTAAATGTTAATTGCACGGTGTAATGGCTGTTTAAGCCTCACTGCAGCTGTGCAGTTTGGCCTTCCAACACTAACGACCTCCTGGAGGCCGACAGGTGATCCAGTCCAGCTAGCTCCATTTAAACCTGCTTTCAGGTCTCCATTACAGATGAAATGATAAATGAACTCCTGACACCAGCCCCTGCTGTAGTTACTTGTTTGCATGAAGCAATACTCAAACTATGTTATTACTGCATGTAGAAATTTGGACAGTTTCCCTTCACCTCTTCACTAAACACTGAACACGTCTTTCTTCTCTCTTATTTCCAAATTGAAGTTGATCGTTTCTCCACACAAACGTGGAAACAAACGTGTGTCGTTGGAAGTTGCTGAGCCACTCGTCTTTGCGACAGAAACACTGGAGGGGCTGAAAAGTTCTGTTTCCACTTTAAAATGTTGATTACATATTAATGCATCAGTAATGATATTGCAAATTCATAGTTTATAATTATGCAAAACCACGAGGTCTTATTGCCTCCATTGTGTCTGTGTGTGTGTGTGTGTGTGTGTGTGTGTCATAGTACAGAATAGCATTATACTATATTATTGTTTTTAAACTTTTAACCATTCATTTGATCTTATTCCAAAAAATTGGAAAACTGAAAACTGTTTTTTTATTCAAGAAAATAAAAGTACAGCCACAACTGAGCAGGTGATGGGAACAAGCTGCCCCCCCCCCCCCCCTTCGCCCCCCCGCATGCACGCCCATGGACGTGCTGTAGCATTAGCTTTATTCATAGTAGACCTATATTATAGTTATGTAACTCTCCTCCCGCGAACATATCCTTCTCTCATCGCGGGGTTTGCACGGAAATCCATCCGTCCTCCACCCAGCGCTGAAGCGGGCTGGAAAATAACACATGTACGGCGAAGCGAGGTCCAGTCGGCCGTCAAAGTGCGGCTAAAGAAGTGAGGAAGCGAAGGGCTGGGCCTCGGACAGGTTTAGCCTCATTCCAGCACGCTGTGTGGCGGAGACTCCGCACACACACACACACACACACACACACACACACACACACACACACACACACACACACACACACACACACACACACACACACACACACACACACGGCACTTTCCTTTCTGCCCCGATCTCTTTCCTTGTCCCTTCTTCTCCACCTAACCGACGGATTCAGAGCCTCGTTTCCCTCTGCGATGATTGACGTCGCCTGATGTCCAATCGCAACGCCTGACAGCGCTCGCGGCAGCCAATCGCCGTCGTACGTCGATCTTAACCCGTCAAGCACGCTACTATGCGTTTCTGTTATGTGTGCCATGGTCTCAACCCAGCAGTGTTGACAATAGGGTGAAAAGAAACATCCCTGAATCATAAACGAGCTAAGGAAAATACCAAAATCCAGGGGTTTGGGGAAGACGAGCAATTGAATCAGTAACAGGAATGTAATTGCGTTAACCTAATCGTTTTATATAGCTGCATTTTGTTATTAATGGGAGTTTGAGGATTATTCCGTTGGAAGGAAAAAGGTACTCGTGGGTTTGGCTGTTTCAGGCCAAATTTTCCTGCTGTTCCGCCGCTGCTTGGGAAAGGCTGTTCGCACCGAGCTGGAGGTAGCCTAACAGATAGCCCGATAGATTTCCAAACATAGGATAACTCCTCGCCGCCGTCTCCGTTGCGAACCGCAAAGGATCAAGGTAAAGTAGCCTACTACAATTGGAGGGCTAACAGCCACTCGGTCGGCTGCAGCTTGTCGGGCTCGGGTCGGGACTCGGGACGCTGTGTGTCTCCCAACCCAGTCGGTCTGTCAGTCTTTGAACGCTAGCTAACGGTAGCAGCATTAGCACTGCCCCTGTATTTACATCTGGGATGATGGCTGATCGCCCAAGCCCGCCCAGGTAACGTTATTTTATTAGCACACATGTAAAATTTAGATTTGATCTATTCAGTGTTTTCATGTCAGCTTCTTGTGTTTCATTTGCAAGATGCACTGAACGCTAGCTGGTGGCGGCTAACGAGCTAAGGCAACATGTTCATTTTGAGCTAACCCGCGATAGCTGTAGCTCTCACGTTAGCTAGCTAGCTAAAATGCCGTTTTCTGAAATAAAGCTTGACAGCTTTGGTCAAGGGTTAGATTGTCTTCATGTTTAGAATTTTTAAGTGTTTTGTGTCCTTTGAGGAGACAACTAGCTAACAGTATTTACGTTAAATTCACATGCTTTGTAACGGTTAATCGGGAAGCTATCGTTGCTAGCTAGCTAACGTTGCTGAGGTTATCGCGCTGTCAAGTTTTGAATATTATGCTGCTCGCTGCTGCCAGGCCCAACATGGCCAAGCTAACGCCAGCTCTCCCAAACGGCTTGGTTTTTGACCTTATGCAGTCGGTGGCCTAATTTGCTTCCTTATCTGATAACAGTAAACATATAACATCGAATTACATTGTAAATAGATATAATCTTTATTATGTTATTTGCCGTAGGTGGTGGCTGATGTGCCCAGACAGTGCTGATGTCAGGTTATAGGCAGGTTTGCTTAAAAGTAAATGCTGATGTTTAATCCGTGTGGGTTGAAAAAGCCCCGTGAATGTGCTCTGAGACAAGTTTCGCTTTCTTGTCAAGTGAAGCCAACTGTCAAATGTGTGATAAAACGATATGAACTTTGAGTGGCTTTGCACTAAGTTACTGTGTCTGATCAAGTCCCACCTGTAAATATGCCACCGGCCCGTCATGTTTTCTTGCATTGGCCAGCATTGTTCAACATCTGGTGTCATGTGCATAGAGAGAGCTCATCACCACTAATGACACCATAGTAACATGGATGATGACAGGTAGCGATCAGTGAGACCTGCAGAAAGATGAACATAATGGCTGGTGGAGTGTGCTGGACTGATTGTAGTATAGAGAGAAAAACAAGCCTCTTGCTCAAACGCTTACCTCTGACCTGTCAGTCATGTGTGAATGATATCAGCGTGTCAGAGGCCAGGTGTGCTGTTATGCATTACACGTGAGGGCATCTGTAGTGCCAGTGTGTGTTTGTGAGGTTTTGTGTAGGTGTACCTGTAGTGTTGGTACACACACAGACTCATCTTCAAGGTGTTTGAATGTCCCACCATATTGAGTCCCGGTCCAGATCTAAGATGCAGCTTAACATCTCCAGTGTTTTTGGTAACTGTGGTGTAGTAACTACCTCCTTCCTATCTGTTCTGTGTGTCTGTGTGTGTGGTAGAGAGTTGCTTTGTTCTTCTGTTCTTGACTGTGTGAACAGTGTAATTATAACAGGAGTGTATCACACCAATTAAAACGTGCTGTCAGATTGCAGCATTCAGTCAATCGTGGTAACAAGAGGCTTTCTGAGGAAGTGAGTATTTACAATAAGGATTTGAAATAGCAGATCTGGGATTCATACTGATATAATTAGTGCTGGGACCACTTATCTGTTATCAGTAAATCTAAGAAATGAATATGTAAAATAATCTGGCCTCTTTATTAATAATTAATAATTTGTTGCTATGATAGGCATGAAACTGGCCTGGTTCTGGTTCTGGGAGTCTGTACTGGCTGCAGAGTTAAAGGAGTTTTGGCTTCATATGTTGCTTTAAGGACATTCTGTGTTCATCATGAATGGTGTTTTGCAGCTCCCGCTTTTTAAATGCAAACATCAGGATGTGACCGCAGACACTGTATATTAATCTGTTGAGTGTGTGCACTGTTCACAGAGCGACACGGTTAGCCGGTTGACAAAAAAATTATTCTCCAACAATTTTGATGATCTGATTATTTTCTGAATAATTTTTTAAGCAGAATGCCAATAAACTCTGGTTCCAGCTTGTCAAACGTGAATATTTACTTGCTGTCTTCGTCTTATAAAAGCAAACTAAATGCTTTTGTGTTTTGGACTGTTGGTCGGACAAAATACGACGTGAAGACATCACCTTGGGCTTTAGAAAACTATGACAGGCATTTGTCACTGTTTGCTGACGTTTGATGACCAAAAGTTTCATAATTTAACTGTGAAAATAATTGGCAGAAAAACTGATGGATATTTGCTGCCTTAGTTTGAGTATGTTTCATGTAGTTTCTTGTGTTTAGTCATCACGGATGATGCTTTGTGGCTCCCCCCTGAGGAGGCCAACAGCAGGATGTTGAAGATGGTTTTATTAAGCATGTGTACAGTTCATAATTAAAACATCAGTAACATCCAGAGCTGATTAGTCTATTAATAAATCGACAGAGAGTTAAACGGACAGCAATTTTGACAACATATTAATCCTTTTAGCAGTTTTTCCAAAAATCTAACAGTTCCAGCAGGTAAAGTATGATTTAAAAAAAAATAATAATAATAATATTTTATTAGTCTTTTATGATAACAAACTTAAAATCTTTGAGGTTGGGACTGTTTGGTGGCTAAAACATGACATTCGATGACGTCATCAAGGACTCTGGCAGCTTGAAAGCATTTTCTTTTCTTGTGTTCAGTCATTGTGAATGATGCTTTGTAGCTCTATCTCATTCAATCTTAGGATTTTGCAGGAGATGATGATATTCATCATAATATGAGGCTGTGTGTTGTTCCTGGACTTAATATCATACATTTCACTGCTGAGTGAAATCAGGAGTCAGTGCCTTCACCTGCCTGTTCATCACATTCACCTTAAGTTCGTTCCCTCCGATCACACGCGAGTTCAGGTGAAGTGATGCAGAGGTGATACTCATACCCAAAGTGAAGCCAAAGATCCTGTGACGTTAGATTTATGCAGCTCTGTGGGGTTTGAATTTTAACTTGGGAGCACAGGCGAGATCCTTCAGCGTTCCCGCTGCCAGCCTCCTTTTTATCTCCCGTGTGTGTGTTCCTGTACGTGTTTGTGTGTGCAGTTTGTTCCCTGGCTTCTTTCTCTCTGCCTTGCCGTTGCCTATTTGTTGACTTCCTGTCGAACAGCAGCTCCCTCCCTCCCTCCCTCCCTCCCTCCTTTTCCTCCCTCCCTCCTCTTCCTCCCTTTCTGTTGCTCTCCCTGTTGTTCTCTGTGCCCCCTCCTCTCTCCTTCCTCCTCGTTCTTTAATCCCACCCTCCCCGAGCCTGTTTGGATGTCATCTGGTCTCTTATGTAAGAGACAGGGGAGGGGAATGGCTTTGGTGCTTGGGTGCCATACGCCTGACCAGCCGCCGTAGTCTTGCTCTCCCTCGTGTGTTGTGGCGCTGGAGTGTTTTCGCCATTAGCCGGCTGACAGAGAGGTAGACAGTGAGGCACTGATGGTTGTGCATGGGGATTCCAGTGCCCCTTTGCACAGGTAAGTGGAGCTGGACTAAGTCTGTTTGCACATTTTTAAGATTTTTCTGAGGGGGAATGGTTGTAGTTTTTCCACTGGTGGCATTCACCAGGTGGCGTAAGCATAAAGGCATTGACAGCTCTTTGAATATTCATTGTTGCCACTGGTGATGAAACAGAGTTGCTCACTGATGATGAATTTTTCTCTTCGCTGCTCATTGAGATGTACAACTTCACAGATGCATCCTAAAAGGCAGCAGACAGAATCTGTTTGATCAGAGCTGAATGAAGCTGACTGGCTGTATTTAGTCATCCTTGCAGAGACTGAAAGTTGAATTCGGAGGCGGCGCGTACGTGAGGATAGTATTTCAGAAACTGTTTCTTTATTTGAAAACGGGGCTGTTTTTATCACCATCCCTTTCCCTGATGCTGTGAGGCTTGGTTAAAACTGTACAGCACACAATACGAGAACTGCTGGTAACAATTCCTTTCTTTCATTTCGTTTAATCTGCAGGTCATTTTCCTGTTAAATCAATTTATTGCTTTGTTTATAAAATGAGTCCACAGTGACGTCCTTGAATGATGTTTTTTCTGACCATCCATCCAAAACCAAGAGATAATCAATTTACGATGATGTAAAACAGGCGAAAGCAGCAAATGTCCTCTCTGGAGAGGCTGATCAGAGGATGTTTTTGCTCAAACAAAATGACTAAAATGATTTGATTGTTCAAATAGTTGCAGAATTTCTTGAGCGTGACCTAATCAATTAACCAGCTAATTGTTTCAGCTACACATCATAACCTCTATTCTTAGACACTCAGTTAAGACGAGGAAAATGGCCAAAATAATCCTGTGAGTGAACTTTTTTGGACATTTGAATGCAGCTGCTGCTTCTCACCATCATCTCAGTTTTACAGGAGTAAAACCTGACAGTCACAAAGGTGTCAAAGAGTGCGTACGTCAGAGCTGTTCGCCGTAAGCATTAGCTGGAGATAATCTCAGAGCGGGGGTGATTTTCAGAGGCTCTGGCCTGCTTTGTCCTGTCTGTGCGAGGCTCGGCTGCACACGGTGAACAGGTGTCGAGGTCTCAGTTTGCAGTTTTTGTCTTCTTACTGAGGCTCACAGTGAGGCTGAGATGCTGTCGGGACTCACTTTGTATGACATTTGAATAGTCCTGTGCCAGAGTTTGAAAGGTAAAACGGTCAACTACATAAGGCAACAGCATTTTTGTCCATGTACTGCACAGTTTCCATTAAGCTTTGTGTTCAGCCACAGGTTCATTTTTCCCACACAGCACCGAGTGTAGAACGCAGCAGGACTTGCAGAGTGATGCCGAGTTACCTGCCAGACTGGCAGGTGGAGGAGTTAAACCTAACAGCCACTGATCAGACAGACCAGTGTTCAGATTGAGGTATTTTCTCACCCTGGTGACGATTCTGATGCCCAGCAGAAGGCGTTCATACAGCTGGATCATTAACAGCTGTGTGGTTATGAAAGAGAGGACAAAGCGCTGTGTTGACAGATGACTCATCAGCAACACATGTAATTCATTTTATCATGTGTGAATCTGTGTTGCACTGTAGTTGTAAATGAAAACAATATCCCTTAAGCTGTAGTTAAACTAAATTTCTAATAACTTTTGTCATATTTTTCAGACGTGTAGGACTAAAACCAAAAATTATTTGCGCTATTAATCAGTCTGTCAACGTAGCGCCTCGTCCTGCCGTGCCTGAAATGAAGGACGTCTCTGCCGGCGTCTGCTACGTTCAGTGGAAGTGTAATATGAGGCTTATTCATCTTCGCTGTGTAGTGTAGCAGCAGTCTTTGACACAAAGGTGTTTCAGTAAGCCGATTGTTTAAACCGTCTTCTGGTAACTGCAGTCGTAACGAGAGGAGACGCGTCCGGATCACATCACATGTTTGTGTCCTAGTAATTAATCAGCGGCATGTTGCGCTGTCTGGGGAAAAAGAAAACTTGTCATAAGTTAGGAAAGTAGGGCGCTTTACTGCTTCTGCTAACCAATTTCCTGGGGGAAACCTGAGCAGGGTCCAGATATGGGTCTGGGACAGGAAAGAGCAAGGATTTGGTCATTTCCACCTCCTGAGTTTGCGAGTTGTCCTATTCTGATGTAAAATATCATGAAAACTAGAAAAAGACCATTTCAGCTGTTCAGGAACTCTGATTACTAATCACAGTTTTCAGTCTTGATTATCATCTCCGTTCTCTTACGCTCACATTGCATCAACACCCTGACAGTCTCGAACCACAGACAGGAGTGAGTCTACTCTGCATTAATCACTTTTAAAAGTGCAGGATATGATGATGGACGATCAGCTGCGCAGCCTCATGTCGCTCGTGAAAGGCTTTCACTGTCAGCTAGTGGCGTCCATATCCTCAGGCAGCAGGAGTGTGTGTGGGCGCGGGTGGTGTGTGTGTGTGTGTGTCCTGGTGCGTCCACAGCTATGTACGAGGCCTGGTGGACATACTGTACGGCTGCCTGTGTGACTTTGACTGAGCGTTTGAGATGCAGCCAGCACAGACTACAGCCTGCAGCGTCTCATTCACGTCGTGTTATGTAACGATGGTTTTGCTGGAGTAGTAATTCATTTCTTCTCTGGCCTTCAGTCATCCAGCCTGGTTGGTGTGGACTGCATCAGGATCTTTGTTCTCTCCTGACATCAGTGTCTTCCGTTACTGTTGGTTTTGGAGGAGTCTAGACATGGAAATTGTTAAATAAAACTTGATGACGCAGAGAGGAAGTAGAGGACGACACTTAAATTGCTTCACTGTAAAGTGAACTTAAGTCCGTAGATGAATTCCAGTCTAAAGAGGATCTGATGGTTTTGAAGGGTGGTATTGATGCTAGTATTTGAAGTCATGACTGGGTCCAGAGTGAAACATCTCGATCGATCATGAGACCCTACAGCATGTTAGCTTGATATGTGTTTGCAAATTGACGTGCTAGCATTACCATGTTTACAGTATTTCAGTTGAAACTGTCCTTACTTACTTAGCTTTATTTATAATGGTATGTTGTACAGTATGACATTAGCTGCATTGATTGATTTCATCCAGGTAGTAAAGAAGGAACAAGCTAAAATGCTAAAAACTTAATGTAATGTAATGAGCATGGCAGCATCGTCAGCCGGTTCGTCGTTCCCTCCTGAAGCTGAAAAGAAATCTTCCCTTTTATTTTTCCCCTCGGGAGTGGTTCAGAAAAGGAGTCCAGCGGTAGTTTGCAGTGAAAAGTGTGACTTCTGTTCCGGCTTGTTTTTGTTGTCACGCCTGAGCAGCCAGTTTGTTAGAAGTTTTTTAGACTTAATCAGCAGCAAACACACAGCAGTGGACGTTTCCTCAGCTTCCGCCTGCTGCGGCGGCGCCTCGAAGCCGCAGCACAGGCTGCATTGTTGTGGGTAGACGCTGGTGTTTTTGGTGTGGGGGTGTGTTGAGTGTGATGGTCCATTGGCAGGTAGGAAGGCGGTGTGTTTGTGTGCTGCAACTGGGCCTCAGCTCAGGCCTAGATAGTCTCCCATGCTGGGAAAATGAGGCCGTCTGCTGTGGCTGTGCAGGTTTGTCGAGCCATATAAAATGCTGGAGGATAATAATAAAAAAAAAAAAAAAGAAGTCAGTGGGCATGTTGAGCTGCATGATAATGGCCAAACACAACTCTCTCTCTCTCTCATTTATCATGAATGATGTTTGAGTTTAATAATGTATTAAATAACTTGATTCAATTTATTGGTTCATTTATAAATGATATTTATTCATAATGCCTTATTTATGTATTTAGTATTGAACACTACAGGCCTCCATACATAGAGGGCCGTAAAACGTCTTCAGGTTCAAGGCATTTTAATAATGGACTAACTTTAACTGGAGTCAAGTTGAAGGCATAAAGAGAAGTCTTATACATGAACACCACCTGATTTATAGACATTGAATATTATCTCCATCTCCAGTGAAACATATCAGAAAGTTGATATTTGCCTTCAAACATTCACATCAGCTGAAGGCCGGTTTCAGTTCTGTGAAACGGTTGATATTCTGTGGTTAATCGCTCAGCCCTCAGTGGACTGAGAGCTCTGAACGCATGTCGAATGTGATTGTGTTAACCGCTCGCTGCCCTCTGTGTTTCTCCCAGCAGGGCTATGTCCTCGGCAGCCACCACGTCTCCATCTGTGGACAAAGTGGACGGATTTTCACGGAAGTCTGTCAGGAAGGCCAAGCAGAAGCGGTCGCAGAGTTCGTCCCAGTTCCGCTCTCAGGGCAAACCCATAGAGCTCACGCCCTTGCCACTGCTCAAGGGTAAGAGGGGAGGAGGGGGAGGGTGTGTGTCATGTGGGAGGCTGAGGGGGTGATAACTCAGCCAAACACTAACATGAAGTTGCATCATGAAATCTACTTGCAGCTTTGCTTCAGTTTATTCTGAACACATCACAGAGGCGTTAACAGGCGTGTTTCACAGATGGAGCCTGTCAATGAAAGTCTTGCTTCATCACTTTCACTTTGAGCTTGTGACTTCTCCATTTAGGGTTATTGAAATTAGGCGTGTGCTGTCACTTCTTTAGAAATTCAAGGTAGATTAAATGAGAACTAACATGCAACCTGTTCTAACCAACCTGAACTCAACCCATGTTTCGAGCCTTTACAACTTTAAGCAGTCCCAAAATCCACTGAGTTAATCAAGTCCTTTAAGGGGACCTTTAGGGGCACCAGGGTGGTACATGGACTCACCAAGTCGAGGAGAGCCAGTGCAAATATTCTCCTGTGTTTGCCTTGTGGTGTCAAGATTCTTCAGAGAATTTTCAACATGAGCGCCACCTTTACCCCAGCTGGTCTTTTAGCATGTGAACCACGCGCTGCATGCGCTGAGCGGCTGTTTGTCTGCTGTCTGTCCCCTGAGCGCTTCTCTGCCCAGAGATGCCTTCATGAAATTTTGAACTGTTGTGAAACCGGCGCAGCCTCGATCGGAGCTGCTAAACTCGAGCCAGTTCATTTTCCTGCTTTGCTTGTTCCAGGGACGAGCTCTGTCTGACTGCTGTTGTTGTTACCATGCCCCGCTCCTGTGTGTGTGTGTGTGTGTGTGTGTGTGTGTGTGTGTGCGCGCGCCTGTGTGTGTGTCAGCTACATGCCTGGACAGGTATATCATCATGGTGATCACACAGGGCAGGTCAGTGCTGCTGTCTGTCTGTGTCACTGACGGAGAGAAAACCTGTCTTCAGTGATTCCTTCATTGTTAACGTTCATGGAAGGTTCTCATGTGGTTCATAAACATGTCATTCATGTGTCGCCAAAGACGCAGAAGAGGTCTGGTTTGTGTCAGAGCCATGACAAGTTGTGTTCCCTCATCCTGTTTAATGTGGGACAAAGTATCCGAGTGACCGAGTGTCCTTGCTGATCCTGCATGAAGAAAAGTTTAAAAAGCACAATTTGTGTTGGACAGCATGTTTTTTTTAATTCCCCCAGCTTGTTAATAATTGTGTGACCCCTTGGATTCATCTTGCGACCCCTTTGCGGCCCGTCCCCCACATTGGGGACCGCTGACCGAGATGTAGGTTGATGTAAAAACAGATTTTCACCCAAATTTAATTCAATGATGCATGTTTGTGTGATACCTTCTAATGGCCGCCGCCTCCTGACAGGATGCCGTGTCGTCTCTGACTGGTTAGTCCAGGAATGCCACAGTGTCACTAAGCTGTGGAGTGTGTTCACATATCACACGGCAGATCATAGTGCGTTAGGCGATGTGTGGTATGCAGCTGGGTGTAGTAATACACAATGAGACACCGCCTCACATTTCACTTGTGTAAATACAGCAGCGGTGTGGTTTGGTGGTGATGGCAGGAATGTTGCCACACAGAAACCAGACAGATCCTCCACCTGTCAGGGTCTGATAGAAACCACTTCCTGGTTTCTTCTCCGGCTGACCCTCCACCCTTCCCCTTCTCAGAGGGTGGGGCTTACATTCAGGACAGGAAGGGAGCCCTGAGCACTCCCTGTGTTTGTGTGTGTTTGTGTGTGTTTGTGTGTGTTTGTTTGTGTGTGTGTGTGTGTGTGTGTGTGTGTGTGTGTGTGTGTGTGTGTGTGTGTGTTAGTGTGAGCATGTTCATGCTCCACTTCCACTTGTTGTCCTTACATAAACATCTACATGCTAGCAGCACACAGCAGCACACCTGAGCTCCACCCTCACACGCTGACATCAGGACTCAAACTTAGAATTAAACATCAGACCATTTGAAAGAAAGAAGAAGAAGAAAGGCAGCACTGAGGTTCCTAGAAAGCTCCATATCTCATTTCCCTTTCCTGTACATCTACTCCAACAACTACAACTGCATTAATACAGAGAGAAACATTTTTATTAAATACTGTGATCACCGTTACGAGGAAACACTGCTTTTATTGCACTTCTGCAAATTGATATGTTTAAGCAGTGCAGAGGATGAATAATTTCCCTTGTTTGATTTCACGTCAGTTTCTCCAAACATGAAACAAAAATCTGCGTTTAATGAATGAATCATTTCTCTGTCACGGTGTCAGATGATTCTCGTAATCTGTTGCTCTGCGTTCCCATCAATTGCCAGTGTTTTATTTTCATTGAATGTTCCCACTTTTTATTTGAAATTTGAGCACCATGCAGATGAGGGGAAACAGTCATTTGATCTTTCTGAGTTAAGAATTGACATTGATTAAATGCATTTATAAAACGCTCTCTCTCTGTTCTGTCGCTCCCTGAACAGATGAACGTTGACATTTTTAGATGGTGTGTTTTAGTCTTGTCACTGTAGAAGGACAAAGTGTAAATAAAGGTAAAGCTGTTTGCTGCCATGACAGCAAATCTGAAGTCACCTGTTAGTATCCTGATACTCTGGCTGAATTGTCATTTCATTTGCATTTTTAATTGATGAACAAATAGATGTGAGTGGTGATTCAGAGGTCAGGAAGCAGGCTCAACCTGCTACCTGTGACTCAGGTGGATTCTTACGGGTTCAAACTTGATGATATTTGTGTGTTTCTTTGTTTGAAGGGACAGCCCAGTGCACTCTGACCTTTCAAAGCTTGTGACTTTTGTTGGGATTGTCACAGGAAACAGTTAATCATCTCCAATTTCCATGGCAGCTAACAGCGTGATGAACTGTATTCTATCAGGACATCCCGCCTAGGGAGTAAATAAAGGAGTAGCACTTACTGCAGTAGTATTTCGAATGTAGGTTACAGTTTTAATTGCGTACTCGTTCGGTGAGTTTGCCAGCAACAAGTGCCATATGTGTAACAGTCAGAATGTGCTTTCAATTTTCATCATGGCGTCTTAAAGCTTGTCCTTTATGGTGGCACTGTGTTTATCTGTGGCTCGGTGACTGAGCCGGCACACGGTCGGTCTTTTTCATCACCTCCCTGCTTCAGTTTCACACGTTCGGCTCACATTCACACAGCTCCCACATTTCTCACCTCTCCAGTACAGTCACAGTCTGCTGCTCCTGACCACCGAGCAGCTCCGCCGGAGCTCCCGTTCCACCCCGCATGGTCGTTTCAGGAGGCGTTCACTTACAACGGAGTCGGGCTGGCCTGATTTAGAAACATGTCGGACACGTCACAGATAACAGATTTCACTGCTCAGTGCTGTTCCCTGTCTGCTGCCTCTCGACTGTACTCTGTTCCTGCAGAGACAGACTGTACAGTATGAAGCGAAACACAGTGCAGAGAAGGTTTTTCCATGATTTCCAGCTGTATGTTCGTATCATCAGCACAGTCTTGATGAGCTGAGAGTTTCAGTTGGAGTCTGCAGCTTCGTTCCCAGGCTGTGATTCAGGATGAATGTGGGATAATGAGGAGCTAGAAGTCGTCTGATGGTTCTAAGTGAGCAGGAGCAGCTTCAGCTTGCAGGTTGTGAGATGGAAACAAATGCAACAATTCACAAAAGTAAACTGGAGGCAGTTTTGTTAAAGGTAACAAAACAAATATTATAGACCGGCTGCAAAGAATCAGACTTGTTGAAGAAGCTCGTGTGTCCTTTTGTTCATCCTCCGTGGCTGAAATGCAAAAGCAAACCACAGCCTGTAGTCCGTGAAGGAGCAGGAGTGTCTCATTTATTTCCCAGGATTTAGATCAGGATACCTTCCATGTGGTCACAAGACAGCCTCTCTAACCTCTGAGCCTCCCTGCGCTCCCATATATGACTGTGCAAACCAAGTGGAAGAACGAGGATTAAGTTCGCCTATTCCACTTGTCTGTTGAGAACTTTAAGCCACATATAAATAGTGGACTCTTTGTGACAAATGCCAGAAGTCCCCTGTTAAACCACCAACCAGTAAAATTGAATTAATGAACGCAATCAACCATTGTGGCCGAACAGAGCCGACCTCAGACGGCCGTAACACATGGCCTTCAGATACGCCGCACAATGGCTGCCTTTTGTCGTCTCCTTTACCAACAGGCTCCTCTACCTCTAATCTCTCAGCATTATATAACTGGCAGGGAGATGTGTGCTGGGCAGAGCAGAGCTGTGTTTTATGAACTGGCTGGCGGTCTCTGAGGCCGCCCCAAGGCTCGACCCATTTGGGAATGTTTTACACCAGCGTGCAGAGGAAGAGGTCAGGCATATATGTGTTTGTATATATATGTATATAAATATTTGTATTTTTCAAGATCTCAGTGTTTTCTAAGATTGTTTTCCAGTGTTTATTCTATTTTTGTTCCCTACCTCCATGCTGTTTTTTTTTTTTTTTTATTGTAGATGAGATATTCTTTGTTTTTCCTTTAGATACTCCCCAGACGTGCCTGCTATTCCTTTGAAGTTGAATTCCTGTTATCCTGCTGTGTGTGTATTGCTGCGTGGTATTTCAGGATTGTTTGTTTTATATAAGAAAGAAAGGGGACACAACAGGTATTTTTTATTTCTAGGACGCTTTTAAAAACCACAACTTCCTCTGCTTTTGAAAAGGATTTCCTGTTTTCTTGCTTTCTGTTCATTTTTTGGTAGCCGTGGAGGATGCTGTCATTTACTGTGGCAGTGGGGATGTGATGTCTGTTTTTTGTGTTTTCAGGCCACAAAGCAAACCTGTTGTCCTGCTTGTCCTTCATTTGACCTTTTCTTGTTGGGATGCTCATTTCTCTGTTTCCTTCTTTTTTCTGTCTTTGTAATGGAGGCAGCTGCTTTGCTGTGTGTCTGTCCCCTCATTTCCATAATCTCTCTGCGTTTACCTCCTGCCTTGAGGTACACATGTACACAGCAGCAGCAGAGGTGGGCGTTCATCTGGACAGCTGTACTCTGCTAGCAGACCGCGGAAGCACATCATCAAGATGCACAAATCACATCTTTTCCCCCTCACCCCCTCCTCCTCCTCCTCTTTCTCCTCCTTCTCTTTATGGGTTCGTCACCGTCACAGGTCAGGCTTCAGCCAAAAATGACAAGCAGGGTCTTGGTGAAGCACGGTGGATTATATAAATCCCGTCGCTGGCAGTGCAGCTCATTCCTAGACGTTTAGAGGAAGACGAGGAGGGCGCAGTTTCCTCAGGGGGATCCCTGGGCAAACGGATGACGCAAGCAGAAGGAATGTTCACAATGGACCCAGTAGATTTCTCTTCTTCGTCAAAGCCACGCCCCTGCTCGGCAGAGAGTGAGGCTTTTTCTTCATGCTGCCAGTCAGCCCGATCCACAAGTTTTTTTATGAACGTTCAATGGAAAAACCTGCATGAACATACAAGTCGGTGCTGTTTGTACTAACACCACTGGGCTGGTGTTTCTGAAACAACCGGTTCATAACATCCAACAGGTATATAATCCCATTCATCATTAGTGAAACCCTCACTGGTTTGGCGGGAGTGTGTGTTTTGGCATCTTATCGTGCAGTACAGTGACTCTGAAGCCTTTGACCTTGATTGGCTGAGAGGTGCGTTCTGTCACAAGCTGCAGCAGTAAATCTTTCATCACTTAAACCGCCATCTGTCATCTGAAATTCATTTAATGCCACGTCAGTCGGAGTAACGGCACACAAAATCTGCAGTTTGGTACATATTTTGGTTTTGGGGTCGGGCCTGGTTTGTTTTTAGAGCTTGTGCTTGTTTAATCTGGGCAGACAAAGCATATTAGTCAAAGTATACACATGAAGCAACGTGAAAGCAGACCTTTAGAGCCCTTTAATTGATGGATTCAGTTTATGCTTTGGTAAATGGTTAAGCTTGTTTGATTATTTCGACAACTTCGGATGAACCATTTCAGCACACAGTTTGGTCTGATCCATCAAAAACGCTCATTTAGCGTGTGAGCTATACGTTTAACGGCTAACCCAGCCAGCTGTCCAAAAGCTCAGTTCTCCTCGGCTGAATTGTATTTCACAGTTTTTACTCTGCACATGCTCACACTTGACCCTGTTTAGAGTGAAGCAGGCCAATTTCACGGTAATGTCTTTTTCACAAAGTGTACAGAAACAAAGAAACGTGACGACAGAAGTAAACATCCCGTCCCAAATGACTGAGGACAGACTCGTACCTTTGGACCTGGATGTTACTATTAGAACTCCATAATGAAAAGGAAAATCTGAGAAAAGATCATAAGAACGATGCTACTCTCACCGCCCCCAACAACCGCTGGCAAACTGCCCTTGAGCAAGGCTCTTAATCTGCGAGCAGTGGGAACGCATGCAACTTTGTGAATGTGAAGCAAAAACAAAATACATGGACACCCCGCCAGAGTCTCCTGAATCGATAAAGGTTGAAGAAAAAGCCCAAAAAGTGAAAAATGGAAAGGGAAATTGGACGCAGTACCTGCTCCTGCTGCCTGTGGACCCCCAGGGTTTTCTTCTTTCAGGGATTTCTGTGCTGCGACGCCTCGTACATGTGGATGGTGAAAAGTTTTCTCCAAAGTCATAAACATTCATAAGAGGAGGGCCGGAAAAATCGCCAGCATGCTCCCAGGTTACCGCCAGGGTTGGCATGGCAACAAAAGAGATCACATTGGCTGGATGAATCCAGCCTTCGTGTGCCTCGGTGTGAAAAGAGACTGCAGTGATATTGTCAATATACAGTAGGAATTACATAATCTCATTTACATACATGGCGGCGTATACACTCCATAGTGTTTCCACAGAGATGTTCGCTTCAGGAGATTGAACAAGGAAAGCAAACAGAGGAGAGGGAGAGCTGAGGAGGCTGGAGGGAAACCTGGAGGAAGGATTGATGTACTGTGGCCGAGAAAGGGAAGAATGAGGAAGAGGAGGGGAGGAAGATGGTTCAAACAAAAACAAACTGAACTCCTTCTCCAGTCAGGAATCCGTCCTTCATTCGTTCCACTTCTCCTCTCTTCACATGCACATCAGCAGCATTCAAACACACGTCATGGTGACAGGATATTACACCAAGCAAAAAGCCAAAATGGTCCCATCGTGTTGGATTTAATCCCAGATGTGCCCGTAACGCCTTAGAGAAACCCTCACCAGCAGAAAGAACAGCGTGGTCGAACTTGTTAATCAACAAGCAAAGTTTTTGTCGTCTTTCAGCCGTCGTTAGTTTGAAAGGACGTTCTCCACCAGTCACAGTTGTTCCTCTTGGCTGTTCAGGCTGGCTGTTAAACTGAAAGTACCTGAGTGAATTTGTAGTCGACCGACGTCCGTGTGAGGCGAGGAAAAAGATTTGTGAATAAGAATCAGCTTCCCTGTCCTCCTTCTGCACCTGTGACTTGAGTGTTCTCCTGCTCCCAGCTCTCCTGGAGGTGCTCTCCTCTCATTCCACGCTGACTTTAGCTGCTGTGACGTCTCTCGACCCCCCTCCTGTCACAGATGCTTTGGCGTAAATGGGAAAAACCTGACAAACGCAGCCCGTTGGATCACAAAAGTATCTGATTTCAACAGCAACCCGGGCTAACGTGGGCCAATCCTCATGTGGCCGAGCGTGTTGTTGGTGTTTTCGACCTGAATTAAGTTCCCTTCACGTCTCCGGCTCACTGCCGTCCTCACGTAGGAGGGCCGATGTTCCTCTGACCTCTCCGGGCAGCAGGTTTTTAAAAAAGCGAGGTGCAAAAAATAGAGAGACTGAGATGTACAATGCTGCACAGCCCGCCCCTGTCTCTCTCCGCCGCTGCCTCAGTCTCTCTTTGGCCAATGAAGCCCACCGACCCACTGCCTCATCTTCCCTCCCCTCCACGTCCTCCCCTCAGGAGAAACCCGATCCATGAGGTGTCTCTTTACATTTTTCCAGCCCCACTTGCTACAAACAAGCCACAAGAGGAGTGTGGGTCCGTTAAACTTCTCTTGTCCACATGTTTGGCTCAAATCCGCTCACACTGCAACGTTAATGACTGCCGTTTTCTGCTGTTGGCGTCCAGCAGGAAGAGGAATCCTGATCAAGTGAGTGACAGCGTTCGTGAATGTGTGTGCATGTGTGGGGGTGCTCAGCAGCGAGCACAGAGGCATTGAGTGTTAAAGTTAGCCTCTGCTGTCAGGGGCTGTCGCCGCTACCAGCCGGCCCAGCCTGTCATGTGTGGGGCAGATGGAAAGGTGGACTTAAAATGGACTGGGAATGGTAACAGAAGACGAGTGTTTTCACTGGCTGAGAGGAGAATGGAAAGTTCATTGCTGGACTGAGAACATTTTATCTTTGTGATTCCTTGTGGAAGAATGTGTTGCTTTGTGTTCAGGTCAGTGTTGACATTCTTCAAGGGGGGGGGGGGGGGTTCAGTCTGTGGCCCAGTATCAAACCTGCTCTGAATTGGAACCAGTTGCAGAGGAGAACCACTGAGAACATGCCCTTTGATTCTGCTTTGAGAGTCTTGAAAGTGAAGTTTGGGCCTGCTGAGCTTCCATCTTAGCTGTTAACCATGTGCCAGTACGCGAGTGGAGTGTTTACGGGGGGCGGGGGGTGCAGCTGCTCATTATTGTCAGTTTTGAATAATCAATCGTGTTTTTCTCATTGATTATTTGGTCTATGAAATGTCTGAAAATATGAAATATCTTTGCTTAGGTGCTGTGGGCACCTTTGAGGAGGTGATGAGTGAGCCGAGGTGGAGGACAGGTACCTCCTGTGTCGTGTTGTGTTGAGTTTGGTTCACTGGGGCTCGTGTGGTGGAATTCCTGCTATGTGAGTCCCGCGAGCGACCCGGCGCTCTCACCTGGACTCGTGAACGCTGTCTTTGTGTGAACCGTCCCTGATGATCATCGCTGCTGCGCTCTCAGAGAGCAGCTTTTATGCTTCAGACTCTGAGCTGATGCTTCACAACAGTGGCTTACTTAAACTTTTGACGTGACACATCAGCTGTCGGGGGGGTTCAAACCTATGACCTGTCAGTTATGTGACGGTCTGTCCAGCAGGTGCCAAACAACACGACCCTGCCAACTTGGATACTAACGTCTCAGAATTGAAGCAAATGAAACATTAAGATATATGGAGGAGTAAAAGAAGAGTTAAAGTTCAAGACCTACTCTTATTTTAAGGTTATTTAAGACCTTTTTTTTCCCGCTAATCTGTGATTCAAGTTATACTTTATGTCTCACATTAAGCTAATATCAGATATATTGAACCATCTACAAATATCTTCTTCAATAATTGAGGAGCACTTTAAGCAAATATCAAATAAAAATGCCAAAAATCTGTTAGTCAGAATGAGGATTTGCACGTTTTCTCAGGTCATGTTAACCTGCATCTTAAACGTTAGTCAGATAAAATAAGTCATTTCAAGATTTTCTTCTGCTGCTTGTTTCTTCTGACCAGAAGTCCAGAAACCAAATAAGAGTCATTTTATCATCATTCTTGACTCTGAATTCATTTGACACTCCTCATTTTGTACCATCTCTGCTGGCACACAGTCTGTGATTGGCATCAAATAGCATTTAAAGAATCACTTCAGTTGCTGTTTGTTGCATAATGCTGAGGTTGTGTAAAACAGATGAAACTCTGTAAATACACATTATGGTTTCTGAACAGACAAGCACCTAATTAGCAAATAATTTAGAATGACATCTCCTGTCATGGAGGTGTTTATCCAACACAGCATCATTAGCATGCTCAAGCTGGAACAGAAACCTCCACACTGGAAGGTTTGCTGGTGTTTTTATGTTCACTCGTTGAACTGCATGAGGAGCGTTATCCATAACCCTGACTCCAGCAACAGAAGAGCAAATGTAGACATCGCCGATTCAAAGAGGAGGAGGACTGCTTCTGGTCTTCAGTGTCTGACGGCATTTATTGAAGGTTTTCTCAGGTTAAGGGTTTCTGGCATTGAGAGGTGCTCCAGTGCTCTTAAAGCACATGTCTGTTGTGAAGCAGTGGTCCAGGTCCCCGTATGAACACTAACACGTTAGTCTCGCTGTAATCACTCGTCCTGTTCTTACTGCACACTTCAACGCTTTCTTAACCTCAAACAAACTTTTGAATGCACTTTTGCACAGAATGATGACTGTGGATTTGATCCCCCATCAGGCACTTTGAAAGCACATTAGGAAAGGAACTTTTAATGGCCAGTGCAAATAGGAGGAATGTTTACAGCAAGCAAAACCTGTTCCGGTGTTCACATGGGCACCGTAGCACTGTTTGAAGAACCTTTTCTCAAACGCAAAGCCTTGTTTTCAAGTGTAGGTCGAAAGGGAACATTGAGGAGAACCTCTGCCTCATGTCTGTTGGTGTTAGCTCACCAAACATTTCACTCAGCTTGATGAAGGTCTCAGTCATCTCATTGCTGTGATGACTGAAGCGCTGATCGTGGACTCTGGAGTGTTTGCTCACATTAGGAGCTTGCAGGACTCTCATACTTTGCCTCAGTGAGATACAACTCAGACATTTAGTACCTTTGACGTGTTACCTGAACACTGGAGTGAAAGTGACGGGGGCTTCCACAGCTCTGCCATCTGCCATGTTGCTGAGAGCAAAGTTTACCCAGGACGAGTGCATGTGTTAATGATTGACAAGAACCTGGTGCCTTGCATGGAACGTGGAGATAGGTGCACGGGTAATTTGTATCTGGGCCACGAACATATATTTATATGTTAGAGTTCTTCTGTTACACACATCCTGGCCTGCTACCTGCACGTGTGTGCACAGCGCGTGCATGCATAGCACTGTGCAACAAGATCTGTTATCTGAAGTCTAAACCTATCACACTATAGTTTCAAACCAAGAAACAACATCAGATTGTGTCACTGCACATTCTTGGACGTGTCGCTGAACTTTTTGGTGCTTGGATTTGGATCTTTTTTTGGCTCAGAAGTTGAACTAAAACTTGGCTAATCAACAGAAACTGAATAGCTAACAGTTAATCCTTCAGAATTATAGTTTAAAACATTAAAAAAATGAAAAATCAGTCACTAAAGCTAAAAGTAATTGGAGCCAAAGAGCTCTGCGTTGCACTGCTTGCACCATGTTTGGTGCACTGTGATCCTGTTCAGCATGCGGTGCCTGCTTGACTCGGCTGGCGTGGCACGGCTGTTTCACTCTGACTGCTGTGGCCCGCTGTCCTCTCCCATCTTCATATATCTGTTCCAGTCTGCATGTTTACTCCTTTAAATCTTCATCATAATGGAACTGCAGCTTACTGAAAGACACTTGATCGATTCAGTATTCATTTTCAAAATGGATCTGTTTGTTCACGTTTTGTGGTATCAGCAGATGAAGGTAACCAGGAGCTGGACTCCGTTCATAGAACACTTTTCTAGTCTTACTGACCACTCAGAGGGCTTTACAACACAAGCCAGCACTCAAACACACATTCATACACTGAGGCAGAGGTTACCATGCTCATCCGGAGCACACTCACAAACAATGGCACAGCATCGAGAGCAGTTCTGGCTTCAGTGTTTTGCCCGTGGACATGTAGACTGCATGACCTGATCTGATCAGAGGACAGCTACTCTAACTCCTGATGATCAGACTTCGTCTTTGTTTTCTGAGAATTCACCCCGTTTAGCCCCAGACTCTGACAAACGTCAGACCTTTCTGTGTGAATGAATGCAGCATAAGACAAAAACCTCCCTCAGGTGCATCGTTAGCAACACCAACCAGACCCAACGGGCTTTTTTCTCCTTTAAATGTGATCAAAATGAAAATCTGTCCTGAAAACAAAAAGCCTGAATCTGGCAGATGTTAACATACCAGCACTCGCAGCAGGACTCACATTGATTTGTGTTGTGCTGCGTGTTTGGGATTGGACATGTGTTTACATGTCTACATGCATGTGCGTGTCAACACAGCGCCATGATTGTTCGCCAGTTGGACGAATGCCAGCTTCCTGTGGAGATTTACATGGACAGCTGATGACATGTTGCCGGGTCACGCCTGTCTTCCTGTTTTTTCTTCTTTTTTACCGAACAGAACAGATGTCATGACAGTCAGCATTTACCGTCTCTCCTCACTGTAATCCTTTATGTAATGTTCAGCCCCAGTGGTTATAGGCCCACCAGCAGCAGTGGCTGCTGGGAAGCCGCTCCCCTCGACAGGAAGCGTGACACAGTTTCTGTTTCGATGGCGGTGCTTGTGAGCATGACTTAGCTTAGCTTGCTGAAGTTTGTTGCTGCAGAAGAGGATGCTCGGCTAAAAGGATGCCGTCTCACTAAATACTGACCCCCTAAAAATTCAGTTTGTTGACTGTTTTTAAAAAATCTGACTGAAAACACAAGAAACTAGTGAATCAGATAAACACGGCATGAGGTTTGAACATTTTATCACATCTGAATCCTTTTGAATCTCTTATTGAGTCTAACAGAATTCAGCTTTGAGCATTTGAAACTGAAATAAACTGAATAACTAAATGAGTCAGCTGAGGTCTGTTATCGCTGAGTTGTTGTCGTCCGTCGTCTCTGGCTGACGACAGACACCAGCTCACTGAGAACGTGTTAGTCAAACAGCCCTGTTTCACTTTGCCCTTTCAGCAGTTTGCTGCATTAACATGAATTCGTTCCGTCGGTGTAATCTGCAGCTTCGGGACGTTTGTGTGATATTCAGAGACATCCAAAAGCAAAAACTCGCTAACTTCACCTCAACGTTTTGCATATTGCTGAAAAACCTGGTCAGAGCTTTGTCAGATATGAAGTTTAGTGAATCCAGACATTTTCTCTACTTGGTACAGGACACAAGCTGAAGCAGCTGGTGGTTCCAGGTTCATTTGAACTGGGTGTGTTTCTGCTTTAGGCTTATGTGTCTGTCGTAGCAGACAACAGACATATTTTAATCTTTAATGTATTTATCAGCTGCTCCTGTTTACAGTGAGTCAGCCAGTAAGAAGCCCTCTGCTAAAGGTGAGCAAGTGGCAAAACACTTCCTCTAACTACTGATGGGCCAGTAATAATCCCTGACTAATGCGGTGTCAACAGAAGACTGGCTGGCTCTTCAGGACAGGTGAACCAGGGCGCGGCCGTACAGCAGCAACTCTCTGTGGTTAAGGTTAATCAGAGGCCACCAGAAGTGATGAGAGCAAAGGTCACGCCCACGGCGCCTTGACATTCCTCCATCAATAGCCCTGCATATCTGGCTGATTGCTCTATAATCTCGACTGCACCTCCTCATCCTCGACTGTTGGTACCTCGATGGTGGCTGTCCGTGGAGGCGGAGAACCCTCTGAGTTTGTGTACATACATAATATCCTACAAACTGACCTTCAGGCCGAGGGGTCTCGCCTCTGAGTCCCATCTGTTGGAGCTGCTCACTCTCTCTCCTGCCGTAACTCAAGCCCGCTCGCCCGGTCACACACACACACACTGCTTTTAGAGACAAGGGGCTTTCCCCTTTACACTGAGTGTGTGTGTGTGTGTGTGTGTGTGTGTGTGTGTGTGTGTGTGTGTGTGTGTGTGGACTGTTCTTAAAGAGTGCGTCGCCTGGTCAGCTTACACCTTCCAGACTTGTGTTTCCACTGAAATCTCTGCAGTGCTGTGTGTAGAGCAGCATAACCTAAGAATAGTGAAGCGCAGCAGTCAAGGATTTTTCAGATAGTAAAAGCGAAAGCTGACCGTAGTATCAGCCAGATGAGGGGCTGACGATGCATCGCTTGTCAACTGAAATCTAAACATAAACTACCCCTCACTTGAAGAAAATCTGAAAAATACATCCAGTCTTGGGCGGCACTGTCTCTAAGTACTAGCACCGTTGCTCTGAACGTGCATGTAGTAATGTGTTTAAAGGGATACACTCCCTCTTTTGGATGATATGTAGCTCTGAACTGTAAATTACAGGATTTGAATATTTCCACTGAAACCGCTACAAATCAACACTCTTACATTTTGTATTAGTGGAGCTCATATTTTTCCTAATAACCGTCCAGTGATGGCTGGCTCTCTGCCCAAGCTGCAGCTGGCGTTAGCTCAGATTTTACCAGCGTTTGGCCGAATGCACCACAGTACATGCGCTGTGTGAAGCGATGAAGGCTGCAGTTTGTGTTCTTGACGATGGGTGGGCCGGCCGCAGTGTCCAGCTGAGTCATTGTCTGAGATTTGAACTCATTTGTCAGTTATCTTTGCAGCCCTTTGACTCAGGCTCTGTCTGACAGAGAACCCCGAAGCTTCGCTGTGATCTTGTCACTATTCATAGTATTTTTAATGGATTTTCTTGCAGCAGTAAGAGTGAAGAGTTTCACTCACTTGTAGGATCCATGTTGACTCCTGCTCTCATTCTCTGCTTCCAGACCTGTTGTTCCAAACCTATTTATTCATGTTTAACTGCTTTAAGAAACAATCCCTGACAATGCATTTCTGCAGCATCAACATGGTGAGCGACTGAGTGCGTCCACAGGCCGTTCAGTGACTGCGCTGAAGCAGTTCACCAGCTGGGCTGCGTTTGACGTGTCTAAAGGTCCCCAACAGTCCTGATCCCCCTCATGTTCAGCGCCCTGAAGCAGACACCCTGGTTTCCTGGGCTTTCCTTAATGTCTAGGTTAGTTTCACTCTGTCAGATTACAAAGTGATACCTGGGAGGATTTTACAAACATTTAGTTTATGCTGTTGTGCCTCAGTTATAATCAGTGCTGCTTTTGGAGCAGGTCCGCACTTGATTTTTATGACTGTTCATTGCTTCAGACAGACCATGTGAGCTTGTTGTAGTCTTCCTGAACACTGCCAAATCATGTTTGGCAACTAAAGTAATCAGCAACTGATGTAATGTGGAAGATGCTGTATTTCAAGCTTTCCACATCTGTAAAACACCTTAACTCATATGAAACAGCATTAGAACAAGAGATTTTACAAGCCGCTCTTTCTTGAAAATGGATGCCTGCTCGATCCTGACCCTGTGTTCAATAGGTTGAGGCTGTTATGTAATTAGCCTAACTTAAAGGAGTTCCTGTGGTGAGCCATCTGACTGCTCTCTTTCTCGTGCTGCGAGTCGTTAAGCTTTTTTCCACCATTAATTAAGCAGCAGCGACTTCTCTCTTCCTCTGCCAAGGGAGCCCAGATGAGTCTCCTCCAAAGCTGAGAAACAGAGCAGGAAGGAGAAAACCAGGGTGAGGCTGAAGCCAGAGCAGAGCATCAGTGTTTCCACAGGCTGGGGCCGCACTCGTAAAGTCTCTCAGAATAGTCGCGTTGGTATGAAACCGGTTGGTTCGTAGTGATGTTTTTATAGGTCAGTGTCCTGGTGTCAACAGTTATCCTGGATCGCCACACATTTCCCACAGCACAGGGCACGACAGAAGCTGCTTTCATACACTGAACACACTTCCTCACTTCAGTCATCCATACTGTTACTGATTGATTGTAGTCCAGTGTCACAGCATTTATACATAACACAAAATCACATATGAACTAGTCAAATTGATGTTCCGCCGTGCTGCATTGCCTGAAACTAAACTCCCATTAAAGTTGCTTTGAATCATCAATTTGGACAACACTGGATGATATTATCCTGATTTGAGGCCACAGTAATATTGAGTGATTGCTAAGACCTTCTCACATGTGAAGTCTATAAAACCTCAATCATTGTAGCTTAAGGTCTGTTTGCTCAAACGTGTCTGCACTAGATGGAGGATTTTGTGTCACAATGGGAGAAGAAAATGTATTTATTGAACTATAAATCATAAAATTTGTGAAAATCAGTGAAGTTGTAATCCAGAAACTAGCAGCATAGAGTTCTTGCTTGTCCAGATGACTTCGCTGTATTTGGAGACAGCGTCTGTTCCTTTGTTTCCACATAATCAAATTCAATTACTGTGACAGACATTTTGTCCACATTGACTTAACAAATTAGCAGTGAGTGACAGGGAAGCCATGACTGCTCGGAGGAGGTCACGTTTTCTCAACAATCTCAGAAACTTCCCGAAGTGAAAACTCGACATAACTTCTGTCCATCTCCTGCACGGTTGTCACACTTTTTCTAGCTCTGTCACGGGAAAATGAATTCCCCATTCTTAATCCCACCTACAGAGCTCTGATTGGCTGATTGTTTCTCCAACTGGGGTAATGGCCGTTAATGAGCACGACAGCAGACCTTTTAGACCTGCTGAAACAAATATGAGCATCAGTTCAGCAGTCTGGAACGAGGCTGGTTATAACCCACAAACACAACGTTTTCCATCTTCAGAGTTTCTTTAGCATCCAAACCACAACATAACAATCATTCCCCAAACCATTGTCAAATGACGCTTTGCTGCCTTTAGGAGCTGCCGACACCTACAGTTCAGTTTAAGCTTCACGCAGCTTAGAGGTATGGCTGAAGCCTGTACTTCACTCACCACACTGACGTCTACGAGCTGTCGCCGCTGTGATGTAGCCGTAATCATCCTCAAAATGATGGTTGGCTTATGCACAGAGAGGCTGACGGAGCGGCTCAGCAACTGCCAAACACCCATTTCAACTCTGATTTCATCCACAGTGGCTGGTGGATTAAAAAAGATCACATTTGTACCAGCTAAATGGATTTGGGGATAAAGATGGATGGTTAAAGTAAATGCCCTCGATGATATGGGTATTTTAAAACATGAAAGAGCTTCAGTCGAGGTCTTAGGACAAATTGCTCTGGTCAGTGCGTTCATCCGACTGACTTTAAAGAGAGATCATCTGAATTTATCATGAATTAAACATGCGTGAACTTGCAAACGCTGTCATGAGTATCAGGCTGAGCAGATTTGGATGTTTTAATGGAGGTATTCCAGTGAATCACACATGTTAATATTAAATTCATTCTTAGGGAACGGCTGTCTTATTGCCGCCTAATGCATGTTGAGGCAGGAGGTCATCATGTGTGTATGGTGGATGCTATGACAGCAGCTGTGGGATGTAGGATCCCTGCAGAGATATCTTCATGTTGGGGTGAGATCCTTTCAGTTTAACCAGAATCAGCTGTTACGTGACGCTCGGAAAAGCCTCCACAGTCCATTCACAGGAACAGTAATTTTGTCAGTGTAAAACACACTGAATTTGAATTTAGAGTGTTTGCTGACAGCCAAAGGGCAAATCCTCCAAATGTTTGCTTGAAAAGGTTTCTCGGGAAGCTTTGGATGCTGACCTGTGTGCAGCATTAACGTCCTTTTCCTGTCACATGCCTGCTTCACCTCTGTAGAGCTACACTTCAGCCCCGCAGTGACATGCAGAGGTTTTGTGATCTGGAAGAAGCCCAGCACTTTGCTTGTGGCTGGTATTTTCGTTCTCGTTCTGCTTTTATGCTCGGTTCTCGGTATGAACGTGAGTAACCAGCAATAACAGCAGGTCAGGTGGTGTAAAGGGTTCAGCGTGTTTTGTGGTTTGACGTTGGGCTGCAGAGCTGAGACTGAAGCCACGAGCCAAACCAGCTCGGAAATATATGCAAAAAGTTAGGGCTGGGCGGTGAACCGGCTCGCACCTGAACACCGGTAGGTGTTTGAATTTTTAATTACCACCACACTGGAGGACCACCACGAGGAAAAGCTCTGATTTGTCAGAAAATGACTTGTGGTTATGGATGATATCATTTCTAAAGCTCAAATACCAAATATTCACGAGTTCCAGCTCTAATTTGAAAGTGAGCTTGTCTGTCAGTCCTCTGTGACCGTAAACTGAATTTCTTTGTGGCTGTGACTGTTCGATGCTGACAGGATTTGTTAGTTGCTGCCTTAATGATTGGATTTTTTCCGGTAAGTTCAGATTTGAGGATTTGCTGCTTCTCGTTTATCTCTGCACAATGACAGAACAAGTCATTAAAGCTGTGCCCTTTGGTTTGGCTGCACCATGTGTTTTCCCACAATTATTCCTATTTGTTAATTGTTAATGGTTAATTGATTGGTTGCTGAAGTGGGTGCCTCGGTGGCCTAATGGTTAGGGTGCGTACCACATGAAGGCTACGTCCATGGTTCGATTCCCGGCTGGGGAGACCGTTTTATATACATGTTAATGATCGTGTGTTACTGCACGGGATGAGAGTGTGAAAGGCCTCATCAGACAGTCAGCTGGTCTACTGATGATGTTTAAATGATGACTGAAAAATAAATAAATCATCATTATCAGAAGCCCTCAGCTTTGATATGTGGTGTTTAAGTCCTGATGACTGACAGCATCATGGCGTGATCTGCTCTGTGCTGATGTCTGGACCTGGCTGAGATGGTGTGTGTATTTGTGTGTGTGTGTATTTGTGTGTGTGTGTGTGTGTGTGTGTGTGTGTGTGTGTGTGTGTGTGTGTTAGCATATCCACTCCAGGGTTCTTCCCTGCTGGTGTGTATGAAGAGTAGTTTCTGGGTTATTCTAGGCTGCAGACGTGCACACACACACACACTCTCTCACAGGCTTAAGTACAGTCACACACACTTTACACACACACCGGCACAGAGTCTCTCTCTCTCTCCCACACAGTCACAGTCATACTCTCTCGACCTGCTCCAAGCTGGTTAGCTGTGCTCTCTCTGTGTCTCTGTAGAGGGATTACTGTGTCCTGTGTGATTATCTGTCTATTAATAGTTTCCTTTAAGGCCGTTCACATGCTCCTATAGCGGCAGAGCTGCAGGATCCCGAGGCCCCCGGGCTCCGTAACACAAGCTGACCCTGAATCCTGCAGCTAGTAATTACTGTAATCAACTCCAGCGTACTGTACGCTACTGTACTGGAAGGAAGACACACGAGGACCAACACACACACACGTACTTATAAAACAAGCATGCATGCCTTCTTTACACAGCAATGATCACTTCAAACGTACACAAGACTGGATCCTCCACTGCCTCCTCAAGAAGCTTTTAATGATTTTCACCTTCACTCCCGCCGACTGAGTTCATTTTTCTGCAAAATCTTTGAAAGTTGTTCTATTTGAGCAGGTAGTTTCCCGTAAAGCTATGGGCCAAAAACACACTGGCATCAGCACACATTACACCGCTAATACAAAGATATTGATTACAGCAGTTTCGACACTCGGTTTTGGTTTCTTCTCCACATTCTGACATCCACAGAATTTCTGATGCTCGTATCCAGAGAAACTTCAAAAGAACGAGCGGGAAGACTGAATGTTTTTGCTCAAGGACATGTAGACCGTGCAGCCCCCTTAATATTCTGGTCAGCACTCCTTTTTAGGCATTTGGAGCATTGAGTGATCATATCACATGCAGGGCGAAGAGGAGCTTGTTTCATCTTGTTGGCAGGTTAACATTCACCACAGAGTGAAGTTTTTAGATTTAAGATTTAACATCTTAGTTTGAAATTCGCGTAAAGAGAGTCCAGTGCATTTGCTCTGATAAGTGACTCCATATTGTGGCTGCGAGCATTGAGTTCTTGGTTCTTCCACCAAGTTTGTGGAGCAGGGATTAAAGCCTGCAGAGCCCAGGACTCCTGCCAGTCAATCAGGGTTTGAGTTTGTTTGCGACTGGCCCGCTTGGACTCAACCTCAATGAGCTGAGCTGAAACAGGAGGCCAGCAGGTCGTGAGTAACGAGTGGCATTTGGATCAAAACATGTTTGGAATAATCACTTTATATGCGCTTGATGAGATCCGCTCAGGGTTGTTTCCCAGGACAGGAAGCTGCACTTTCTGCTTCAGGAAGAGAGGATTTCAAGAACCGGAGCTTTCATTCTGACCAGCTGAGCTGAATCTGAAGGAGAAAAAAGACACTGACTGGATCGAGACCCCAGCTGTCCCACAAAATCTGAGAAGAATAGAACCTTTTCAATCATAATTAATCTGACTTTTCTTTCTGTGATGTGATGTTTCCAAGATTTCTTGATTTGAGATCCAGAATCCAAATAAACCTTTGCATCAACTTTAATTTTAAACATTTCCATTAGCATAATATTTGACCCCGCGCTGGTCGTTAATGTCTTTCATCGTACACGTCCCTGCTACACAATAAAAATACAGATAATGATGGAAACAGCTGTCGGACTGCAGCCCATTTTCAGCTGATCTCACAACTGTTTTCTCAGTTCATCAGTGAATCATTTGGTCGACAAATGTTTCACAGTCACAGTTTCCTGAAGCCCAAAGTAAAGACTGTAAGTTCATTAATCGACTAATTACTCTGAAGAGGTTAAAAAGTCATTTCAGTGTTTTGTCTGGAAGCTCTCGCTCATTTATTCCCAGTCTGTGAATCAACACGAGAGCAGCTGAATGCAGAGCGACAAACGAGCACTTTGAAGTGTAATTTCAGAGCACGCTCACACTTTAGAGCCACTGGTGTGCTTCCTTCAGAGCAGCTTATCTCTTACATAATAATGGCCCAGTCCTACTGGGATCAGGTCTGGCAATCAGCGAGGAGCTCCACGCGTCTCCCTGCAGGTCTGAACTCTGGGCGACCCTCTGCTGTGTCTGTCACTGTGGGATCAGAGTAAAGACACCTGCCGGCTCGCTCTGCCTGTACATCCATACGGTTTGTGACAGCAGAGCCTCCGTCGCTCCTTCAGAAACGCTCACTGCTGGATAATGAGGCTGTGGCGCTCCTCCTCTCCATACAGAGTGAACAAAAAGCTAATGCAGGGCTGGAAACTGACTGCTCCACCTGCGGCATGCTGGTTGTAGCATCCTTTGTCGTAATCCACACATAAACACCTTTGGAGAACTTCCTAAACTCATCGTGCTTTAGCTTAACTTGCCTTTTTCAAAGTTGTAATGTGCAGGTGTATTCTTTTAGCTCTTGTGGCTAACCATGCTATGCTAACCACCCAGTTCACCTTCTGTTCACCTTCTTTAAAAACAAATCACTTCCTGTCTGTCAGGAAACTGTATCGTCAGCAGCAGAATAAACTCTGCTGGGAAACTGTCAAACTACATTAAATTATTAATACAGAGAAGCTGCTGAATGATTGCAAAGCATCTTCAAAACAAGTTAATTACTGGCTCCTGAACAGGTAAAGCAGTCCTTTTCCCTGCGTCACAGTGTTTACTGCATGTTCATTTAACTACTAGAATATATTATTCATCTTTGTTGCTGTGGGTTTTCTCTGGCTGCTCTGGTTTCCTCCCACTGAACAAAGACATACAGCTTTGGTTAACTGGTGTGAGTGAGAGTGCTCGTCTGTCTCCATGCATTCAGCCCTGTGGATGACTGGTGCGACCTGTCCAGGGTGGACCTGGCCTCTCGTCCAGCATCAGCAGTGTCTCATGCCGCTGTCTCACCAGGACGTCCCATGTCTCTGCTTGTACAGCAACTGTCTTCATTCCAAGTGTTTAATTTTGTGTTTGGCGTCGACGCTCTTTGACCTCTGTGGGAGTCAGAAACGTCTGCATGGTTCACGTTTATTTCTGCACCAGTTTAACTGACTTTTCTCTTCATCGTTCTCTTCCTGTGTGTGTGTGTGTGTGTGTGTGTGTGTGTGTGTGTGTGTGTGTGTGTGTCTGATGTTCCTGTGTGCGTTTGGTTTGTGCGTCCAGACGTGCCGGCGCCGGAGCAGCCGGAGCTGTTCCTGAAGAAGCTGCAGCAGTGCTGTACTGTCTTTGACTTCATGGACACGCTGTCGGACCTCAAGATGAAGGAGTACAAGCGCTCCACGCTCAACGAGCTGGTGGACTACGTGACCGTCAGCCGGGGCTACCTGACAGAGCAGGCCTACCCCGAGGTCGTCAAAATGGTGAGGAGGGAGGGGGACATGCGATCAATACACTCAACGGGCTCACACACACTAGAGAAAAATACAGGGACCCAGACTTGTCTCGGTAGGACCTGGTTTGGTTTTTGAAGTGGCTGCAAGACTCAAGTTGTCAGTAAAATGCAGCAAACACATGAATGCAGCAGGAATATTAATAAAACGTCTTATATAGTAATAGAACTCTGACAGGGAACATTTTACTGCGCCGTGAGTACTTTCACTTGTCATACTTTAAGCAGACATTGCTCATAGTACTGACGTAAGGTTGTAA
Source organism: Chaetodon auriga (assembly GCF_051107435.1). Lineage (NCBI taxonomy): Eukaryota > Metazoa > Chordata > Actinopteri > Chaetodontiformes > Chaetodontidae > Chaetodon > Chaetodon auriga. The sequence continues at coordinate 1,824,422 of NC_135087.1, forward strand.
ATGCAGGACTTTTACAGTTCAGCGTGGTACGATCGCTTTAACCGAAGAAAGGATTTGAATACTTCTTCCGCTGCTGGTGTTAAGCACAACAGCATTAAGTCAATTCGCCACTGACCGTAGTTCAAATGCTTTCCTCTGAACTGAAACTCCTCCCTTCAGGCCTGGTGGCTCTGAGGGGATTAGCGTAGCTCTGAGAGTTACAAATGGCTGCTGAACCAATAACAGGACAACACAGTCAGAGATCAACAACAGTCCACAGGGTCATCTAGTTTAAACATCTCAGTGGCGCTGAAGTGGGACCAACCTCTCAGTTCTTTCTAGAGGTTTCCAGACATGTCTGTCCTTCAGCTGCTTTGCCAAACGTGTTGCGTTAGCATGTCTTGTTAGCGCTGCTCTGTAGCATCGCTCGCATGTGGACTTGTTTGATGCTATACGTCACTGCAGCGCTGTGCGTGTCAGCTCGCCGTCAGAGAGGAGGAGCAGCTGATCGAGCCTATCGATAGTTCAGGAAATGAGCATTGACGCAGTTTCAAATATTCAGAATCAATATGCACTGAAAAATCAATACAGCACTAAATCACAGGTGTGAGAAGTTGTTTGGACCTCTGATGTGTCACATTGCTAAGCCTGAAGAGGTGAAACTATCAAGCATTTTACAGTTTAAGCAAAAACTAGAGATCTTTTCTTGTGATTTAATCATCCCACCACTTTGTCAGCTGAGGTGTAACAGAGGGACTGGACATGTAATTTGATCAAGGAGCAGCCTTGTTTTTGATTTTTGACACTTGATGCCACAGACACAATTTCGTCTGTACTCAAAATCTGTTTACATTGGACAGCTTGTCTGAGGTCCACAGCCGGCCCAAATGCAGCAAACTGCTGATTGAAGGTGGCTTCATATTTAAGTTTCTCTGCTCATAACGTCTGCTGACAGTAATTCCAGACTTAGATATGAAAATAGGCCTTTTTCCGTGCTGCTTCTCTGATGTGCGCCCCGTCTCTTGCTCCTCTCTCGGTGAATTAAGGGTTTATTTTAACCAAACCAGAGCTGGTGGTGGTTGTTGAACAGTGGAAAAATGAACCACGAAGGTTTTGGTGTTTGTGTCATGTTTGAACAAAGTGTTTTTTTACAATGATAAAATTCCTGTTTTTGTGAATGGAGTCTGGTGGCTTTGACGAGAGCGTAACTGTTCAGGTCTTTCTCTGTAGAGATCCTTTCCATGACGCTGTCAGACACTTATTATATCAATCTGAGCGTGTCGGTGGTAAAAACAAACACTTTTACTGAATGTGCACTGATGCCTGGAGGGATCACATGGCTGTCGTTCAACACTGGACTCATTTCAGAAACATGTGAAAATAGGGTCCATAATCAGATAATATGTGACCGTAAACTCTCCAGTTTGCCCGGGACATAAAAGTCTTCCAGGACATGCGGAACAGCACGAACTGGAAACACTTTGATCGAGTGAAAATGCAATGTAGGTCAAGCTGAAACGAGCGGATAATTCAATAACAGGATGAAGGACATTATTTTAGTGGTTTATGTCGTAATGTGTAGCTATGTAAGTACTGAGATAATGAAACGCTTTGAACCTTTGTGACAGCCCTGTTGGCTGCTCAGGGTTTTTGTTTGTTTTTTGGAGGTTTAAATTTTTGGACCCATGAAGACCTTCAACATGAACACCAGGCAAAAGCTAACACGGCCAAGCAGAGATAGATTAGAAACACTCTCTGAACAGTTTGTTGATTGTGTTTGTGCTCATAAACTCACATGACTAAATCCTGAGATAATTACACTGAAGCTGGTTTGTGCTCCCTCGCTGCTTTTCGGCGCCTGTAGATAAAAGTCACACTCAGTCACTCCTGCAGATCCGTAAACGCACCGCTCTTAAACTTGTCCTCAGGTCCTGTCCCATTTTCCAGCCCGGCTGTCTTGTGTGCGTGCACACACACACACACATACACACACACACACACTCACTCGAGGCTCTGATTTAACTCGGAGTGTCCCAGAAGACACTTCCTGCAAAAGAAAAGGGAAAACATCAAAGCAATGCAAGTTCAATAGTGCTGGAGTTAAAACAAAAATCCTCCAAATATTTGTCTCAGCAGTCAGTTTCTCAGTTTTACTGTAGGTTTCTTACCATCAAGGTGTTCCTGAGTCGGTGCAGGTGATTCATACTCAAACACCGATGACGTGTGTTTGGTTTGAAAAGTGTACAATTACTACAGAAGCTGCAGTAACAGTGAAAACACAAATGACTAATGTTTCCAATCTGACCCAATAAGAGCCTGAGCAGAGTGTGGTCCAAACAGATGGAGGTTTTAATCAAAACCTTTCTTTAAAAAGTCAGTAGATTTCAGTCCTGTGATGTTTCTCAGTGTTCTTTGTCAATCAGTGACAGAAAAAACACTGAGTCTGGAAGCACCTGGATGCACAGGTGTACAGGTGTGTTCAGAACAAGCAGAGAACGGTGAAAGTGGCTGACCTGGAGTCTGTGTGTGTCGCGTTTGTACAGTAGCTTTATTGTCTGCTTGTAGGGAATGAGCACAGACAGCACACACACTTCAGCAGCTCTGTTAGCATGGATGCTACAGAGCGCCGATGTCCTGAAAGCTAATATTTGTTAGCTGGAGTTATTAGTGTGTAAAAATGTCCTCTGTCACGACTTCAGGACTCAGCTGCATTGAAGCTGATGCACATTTCAGACGTTTCACGTGTCCTCGCTGTGTTTTGTTGCAGGTGTCTCACAACATATTCCGGACCCTTCCGCCCAGTGACAGTAATGAGTTTGACCCCGAGGAAGACGAGCCCACACTCGAGGCCTCCTGGCCGCACTTACAGGTAGGCGCGGCTGGAAAAGTGTGTGTTTTCACTGATTAACGACTTGTTTGTTGAACTGGTGCACAAACAGAAATGAATCTTTCTTCACATTGGTTCATCCACCCGCCCGTCATTTCCATGCAGAGTCATCGGCTATAATTTTATTATTTATCTGATCTGGAAACCACCCTGTGACAGTTTTGAATGTTGATGGATCAGAATCTCTCCTGCAGCTCTTTCTGTCTAATGAGGGCTGAAGACGTGGAGTCATGTGACGTGTTTTTCTGCACAGATCGTCTTTTTTACGTTTCTGTCTTGTGCAGATTAAACAGAGGAGACACAGCGTGTTAATTAGGACGCCTTGGAGGTGTCTGTAGGCCTGTGTGAGCCTCAGTCAGAGCTAGCTGTTTCCACCTGCTCTCTGTCTCCGTGCTAAGCTAAGCAGGAGGGTGGTGCAGAGCTCCGCCCTCTGAAACGAAGCGTCCGTCCTGACGTGTTGAATTCGTCCGTACCTTCGGCGCCGTTGGCCCGGTGGTTGTGTTTGGCTCCTGGTGGTTGGGTGGGGTTTGTTTCGGGTCCAGTTTTTGCTCCATGTCTAGAGCCGGGCTCTCTTGTCTCTCACCTCCCCTCCTCCTTCTCTGTGTGCCTGCTGCCCAGGACTCCTTTAGAAATGAGATGCAAATCTCAAGGAGAAGCTTCCTGGTAAAACCTTTTTTCTTTTTGTTTCGTCTCTTTTGCCCAAATTTCCCAAAGTCATAAAGAGTTTTCTCCCTCAACCGAAACCCCTCTATTTACCCACATCCTTTTTTTTTACCTGGCTACACCCACCTGACGCTGTACCTTTGTGACCTTTGACCCTTTGAGGCTTCCCTTTGATCCGGTCTAGTTCAGTGTTTGCGGGGTGAGTTCAAAGGCTGAAGAGGAAGATGTCAGTCTGGATTTCTTCATATTTTTAATCAGCTTGTTGCACAGCAGGAAGTTTGACTCCAGTTTGTGTCCAAACTCACTCAAAGTTTGAATGAAGTGAATTGAAACTGAAAACAAACTTCCTGCACAGCGCTCAGCTGATCAGAGACGTTGGACATTGGACTTTTCGTACAGATTTTTGTCTTTTTAACGTCAGCTCTGTCTCTCTCGTCCTCCCTCTGTCCCTCCCCCGTCCATCTGTCTCTTCTTCTTCTCCTCTCCAGTTGGTATACGAGTTCTTCATCCGGTTCTTGGAGAGTCAGGAATTCCAGCCCAGCATTGCCAAAAAGTACATAGACCAGAAGTTTGTCCTACAGGTGAGTCGCAGAGTCGGGCTGCAGGTCAAAGGTCAGCGTCACATGTCCCCTGCTGTCCTTCCAGGGTCTCTCTGTTTACTGATTTCCCTGTCCGTGTTCCTTCCCTCCGTCCAGCTCTTGGAGTTGTTCGACAGCGAGGATCCTCGGGAGAGAGACTACCTGAAGACAGTCTTGCATAGAATCTACGGAAAATTCCTGGGGCTGAGGGCTTTTATACGAAAACAGATCAATAATATTTTTCTACGGTGAGTACATGTCAGTTCCTCACGTGTCGTTTGGGTCTAAGATTGTCTTAACTCCAGTTAGCAGCTACTTTTAGCCTCAGGATACATGAATGCGGCCTCTGAGCTCGCACTCAGATCTGAATTTCTGACTGTAGAGTTGCAGAGTTTTTTGTTTTTCAGTCCACGTGTTCATTTCCTGGTCGTCAGTTTTTTGCCGTCTTTGCTCTCTTGGTGTAGTCGCTCAGCCTTTTTCTCCCTGGGACTCATTTGTGTCTTCTGTCTTCTGTCTCCTCTCTGTCTGTCTGTGCAGTTTTGTTTATGAGACGGAGCACTTCAACGGGGTGGCTGAGTTGCTGGAGATCCTGGGGAGGTATGTGGAGGCCTCCGATCCTCACACACTCTGTTCTGTCAGCTGATTCAGCCTTCATCCAGACCGAGCTGACGTCTTCCTGTTTTTCTTTAGTCGTAACAATATGAGGATGTTTTTATCTTTTATTTGATGGAGCGCCTTTGAGATGGAGATCCAGAGAGACGGAACACAAACGGTTGATAAGAAGCAGGAGAAATTCTGACTCGGCTCCGTGTAAACAAGCTGCTAACGCTCAGACATGTTGGATCGAGGGTCGAGTTTAACTTGTAGATAAAAAATAAATGAATCCTCTGAGCTCAACAGTCTTTAAATCCATTTTAATCCATTGAAAAAAGGGCCGACTCACACAGACAGTTGGCATGTGGCCGTTTGACTTTCAGGCAGCGCTGAGTTTCTCACACGTTCAGTGTTTGCTCACATTTGTAGTAAAAAACGAATCGAATAGGTCTGAAATGGAGCAGCATCCCCTCACAGCTGCTCCTGTGCTCCCGTGTCCCGGCTCTCTCCTCCAGCCTCGTCACCATATGAACGTCTTTTTGTCTGCTGCTCATTGATCTTCTCTCGCTTTCAGAGGGTCACAATGACGCCGTTTCATGTGTTCATGTTTAATTTATGTTTGTGTTTTCTCTTTTTTTCCATCTTTCTCGCAGTATAATCAATGGTTTCGCTCTGCCGCTGAAAGCGGAGCATAAACAGTTTCTGGTCAAAGTGTTGATCCCCCTCCACACCGTCAGGAGTCTGTCCCTCTTCCACGCACAGGTACGACATGTGTCTGCTCCACCTAACAGCCCCACTGTGTCTCCAGCAGCAAGCCTTTAATTTCTTAATGTTTGGATTTGAAGAGCTCTTAGAAATCTGAACTCTGTGATATCTGTGAACTTCCTGCTGTCACAGAGTCACATATACAAAGTATCTAGAGATCATTAACAGCAGTGTAAAACTTTAAACCTGCACAGTCTTTTAAAGGTGTGTGTGTGTGTGTGTGTGTGTGTGTGTGTGTGTGTGTGTGTGTGTGTGTGTGTGTCGTGCTGTGGTGTGCCCATACTTAAAAAGTGGAATATTTACATTTACAAATGAAGAAAACCAGAGCTGTGGCAGTTCCTTTCTGCTCGGTGAATAAATGCAGAATCAGGTGCAGAAGTTGCCATGAAGTTTGATTAATACTGAGCACGCAGGGCTGAAAGCTTCACACGTTGAAATGATCCTTTTTAAGCATTCGTAGCTCAGTTTTGGCTCCTCTGCGTCGCTGATGTGAGCTCAGCTGAAGGGCTGGAGTGTGTTCTGACCTGTGCTCTCTGCTCTCCCTGCAGTTGGCGTATTGCATTGTACAGTTCCTAGAGAAAGACCCAACATTAACAGAACCAGTAAGTATCAACTGAAACCAGCAGACCAGCTGTCGGTGACCTTTGCTAATAATAGTTCTGCCATACTTGACCATTGCCTGGACTGTTCAGCAGCAGTCCTCACCACAGAGCAGCTGTTTGCCATCAGCTGCACAGATTCATCACCTTCATCAGTTAAAGCCTCAGAAAAGTTAAAGTTGACGCTCTGAGTGACGCCACTTGTCACGAACCAATCATTTAGCAGAGCTGCTGCACATCCCACTTTTCCTGCAACACTGATGTCACTGATAGCTGAGGTGCAGCCCGATCAGAAACGTTGCAGACAGCGCCTCACTGAGGTGAAAGGAGGAAATTCAGGATGTGAAACCAGAAGAGTGAGCATGAGCTCAGTCTGTGTCTCCTCTTCCTCCTCAGGTCATCAGAGGCTTACTGAAGTTCTGGCCAAAAACCTGCAGTCAAAAAGAGGTGACGTGTGTTTCAGTTTGCTCTCTGTCTATGTGAGCTGTGTGTGTGTGTTTCTGTGTGTGTGCTGACACTTTGGTCCTGTGCTGCCGTGCAGGTGATGTTTCTAGGTGAGCTGGAGGAAATCCTGGACGTCATCGAGCCAACACAGTTCGTCAAGATCCAGGAGCCGCTCTTCAAACAGATCTCCAGATGTGTCTCCAGCCCACACTTCCAGGTCAGTGACGTCCACGGCGACTTCCTGTCAGCAGTCAGAGAGCTGAAACAAGCTTTGATTTCAGGGAGCACGTCTAACTTTAAAGCTTCTGTGTGTGAAAAGATGAGCAGGGCTTTACACGGACGGCCTGCTGTCCTCCCATCACACGCAGACACTCAGCCCAGTTTGTCTCCCGTGTCCCAGGTCGCAGAGCGAGCTCTGTACTACTGGAACAATGAGTACATCATGAGTCTGATCGAGGAGAACTCCAGCGTCATCCTGCCCATCATGTTCGCCAGCCTCTACAGGATCTCCAAAGAGCACTGGAACCCGTGAGTGACGTCCCACAAGCTCTGCCCCAGTGCATGAGACTCAGGACCATCCTGGTTTTCTCTTTGGTTTGAGCTCTTTTTCACACCTCTCTTACGTTCCCACGCTCAGTCACGTGGTGTCTTTGGGTTTTGTTTGACCGGCAGCTTCGTCAGCGGCTCTCTTCAGTTTCGTACGTACTCAGCTGTGTTGACTGTAAACAGCAGAGCAGCGTCTCACTGCAGGCCTTTAAAGATGAGCTCATGGTGTTTTTGATAGAGCTGCTCTGACGCTGAACAGCCGAGCAGGGACGCTGGACGTCAGTCAGAAGACGCTGAGACAAACTTAACGCTTTTATTATGAAGTCTGTAGTTCTGATTAAAGGGGATGCTGCAGCCCCCTCAGCACTGCCACTCCCTGCTCCCATAAGACCAACTTTAACAGGTGATTTCATGTTCTGATCTTCAAGATGTAAATGTATTTCTACGTGTGTGTTTATATACACACACCAGATCAGGCAGTTTGCATGTCAGCTGAAAAATGGAGGAATTAGACGCGTGATGAGGAAGCTCATCAGAGCGTGACGAAGCTCAGTCAGGTATCCGGGCAGGAAGTCATAACGGCCGCAACGGTTGTAATATGAGGAGAATGGAGGGGAGTCCCGTCTCTCCGCCTCCATGAGGACAGCGCTGGTCCTCCTAAACCTGATGTCCTGACAGCCTGTGCAACAAACACAATAAGAAAAATATAAATATTAACTTTTCAAAGTGTAAACTCTGTCAGAAATGTGATGCCATGAAAACCAGAATGTCTTCTGAGAGTTAGCTCAAACCGTGGACTGTCCACATGTTCAGGAATGCTGTGAGTCCACAGACGCTGCGATGGTGGACGTTATGTCTCCAGTTGTGAAGCCTGATCTCTGTCTGTCCTCGCAGGGCGATCGTGGCGCTGGTGTACAACGTACTGAAGGCCTTCATGGAGATGAACAGTACCTTATTCGATGAACTCACAGCCACTTACAAGTCGGACCGCCAGCGGTGAGAAGCTCTTCACATTCACATCATCATCATCGTCAGGCTCATGAATAATGTGATAGTTTATGATCCCTGCAGGAAGCTGCTCGACACGACAGCATCACACCTCACAGGACTTATATCAGCTGTGGTGATAGAAGGAGCTGCGCTAACAGCTAATGGCTAACAGCAGGAGTACGCAGGAGGAGCAGTAGAAGCTCATGATCTTCTGATTCTCATGAACCGTCTAATTAGTGGACGAGCTGCTCGGCCTCCTGAGCCTCAGTCCTGCATGCTGATTAGCAAACATTAGCATGCTAACAAGCTAAACTAAGGTGCTGAACATGCCTGCTAAACATCACCATGTTAGCGTTTAGCTCAAAGCTCCGTGAGCCTCGCTGAGCCGGGGTGGACGGAGCGAGCTGCTGTCCCCGTGTGGGACGGTAACCTCCACGTTCAGGGCTCTGATTGGTCGACCAGCCGTAAATCCCCGGATGTCTCTGAGTCGCTGAACTAATCGCAGATGTGGGCAGAGAGTCAGGCGTTTGGAGCCAGGCTCCAGAGTCTCAAACACACCATAAAAGTCGTCCTCCATGTTTGTTTGTGTTTCAGTGAGAAGAAGAAGGAGAAGGAGCGGGAGGAGCTGTGGAAGAAGCTGGAGGACTTGGAGCTGAAGCGGGGCCTTAGGAGCGACGGGATCATCCCGACTTAACAAAGACAGCGCTGCGCTCCCCTCTGCCCCTCCCCCCGCTCTCCCCCTGTGACTCCCCCTCCCTCCATCCTAACCCCAGCTCCCCCTCCACATCAGCCATGTCTGCCCAGAGCTCTGAGACCTCCCCGACACAGGCCGTCGTCTCTGGATGGACGCGGAGCGCCCGCTGGTTTCTTAACTGTTTTTTTTTTCTTATGTTTTTTTTCTCCTGTGTTTGTGCGACTTACTTTACAGTAGATTCATCACATCTGTTTTCATTATTTCAATAGCACTGTAAATAATTATTTTTTTCTTTTTTTTCCCTTAACCTGATATTATTGCAAACGGAAAAACAGAACAATAAATAATAATAAAAGGAAGAAAAAAATAGAAAATGAGAAAATGACTTGTGTGGGAGGGGAATTTAAACTACAAAAAAAAAAAAAAACTTTTGGACTGTAGGAAATGAACTCTTGGAAAACAAAAAACAACAAAAAAGAGAAGATAGATTGATTTTAACTCTTCGTCCCGCTCTTCTTCAGTACGGTCCCGAACGCCATTTTTATTTTCCTGGTTCTCCTCTTTGCTTTTCCTCTCGTTGCCTCCATCTTTCTGCTCCCTCCCTCCTCCTGAACGGTGCATCTGTCATGTCTGCCCCCGTGTGGACGTCCGGACTGATAAATGGTCCCCCCTCCTCCCCCTCCTCTGCGGCCCCGCCCACCTGTCCACAGGTTCTCCTTCCTGTTTCAAATGGGAAAAAAAAACTGAACAAAAACACGTTTTAAAACAACAACAGGGACACACGCCTCTGCTGTGAGTGCGTTTACATGTGTGTTCAGCGAAGGGTCAAAGGTCGGCCATGTTGATGCTTGACATCAGCAGGAAAACAAAACCACCTGAAGGGCGACGCCACAACCTGCTGAAAACTACGATCAGTTTTCCCTTTTTTAGGAATAATCTGAACTTTAACTCGATCATAGAAACATTCTGTGTAGATTAACCTGAACCAGTGAGTTAATTAACAGGTGGAACACCCCCCCCCCGACACTCGTCAGCTGAGCGGACACCTGTCCCGCGTCGTGTCCTGTTTTTCCTGGATGAGCTCACATCCTGTTGTCCGTCGTTTATTCGGCCTTGTTTACGAGCTTCCTGCGCTCACGCTCGGTTTGACTCCAGAACGCTCCGCATGTAAACGCACTCTGTTCACCTCCTCCTCCTCCCCCTGCGCCTCCCCCCTCCTGCTCCTCCTAAACTGACGGACTGCTTTTCATCACTTGGTTCTTCTTGTCCCTCCCTGCGTCTTCTGTTTTGACCTTTGACCCCCTCCCTCCTGACCTGGTATCAGTCTGGCACTGGTGCCGTCGGGCCATAACGGGGACTTACAAACAAAAACAAACAAAAAAAATCTTCAGAGGAGCCAAAAATCTTCCTCCCTGTTGTGAAAAGACGAGCGCCCCGCCTCACTCCACCCCCACCCCCCTCCGCCCACCGGGGGGCGCCGCGTTGACTTCACAGTATTACGACAACAGTGACAAAAAAAGACAACCCTGTACATTGTTATTGAATGCAGTACACTGATAATCTTGTATCTTGTAGTATTTTAGCCTATGTTTTTTGCTTAGGAAACTGTGGAGAGGAGTATCCAGTATATAAAGAGGTATTATGGAACAAGACTTCCTGGTATTTATGATAGTTCTCCCCCCTTTTAGTCTGTTTTTCTTTCTGTCTCTCACTCCTCCCTCTTGGTTTTTATCTCATTTTGGATATTTTGATGAAGTTTCTTTTGACCGTTGGATATATTTTTTTTAGTTGGGGAGGGAGGGAGGGATGGAGGTGGGTGAGGGTGAGGGCAGGTTGGCAAGGGGTCAGAGGTCAGAGGGGGGAGGGAGGGTGGGGGAGTAGAGAGGGAAGGCACGGAGCAGACCACTTTGCCCTGTCGGGGGTGTGACGGCAGACCTCCCCCCTCCTCCCTCGCAGGATTAATGTGTGCTTTAGAACGGCCCAGATATGATATGATTTAAAAACTGAAAAAAAAGATAAAAAAGGGTTGGAGAAATACAAATGTTTAATTATTTTAAAAAATAAAGAGATATTAAATTAAACCTGTTTTGTGATAAAGCCCAGATGCTGGATTGCTTTATTTACTGGGTTCACAGGGAATGTGTGTGTGTGTGTGTGTGTGTGTGTGTGTGTGTGTGTGTGTGTGTGTGTGTGTGTGTGTGTGTGTGTGTGTGTGTGTGTAAACTAAAGCATCTGTCAGCATATCTTATTGTCAACAAATCCTGTTTTAGAGCTAAAGCGCAGTGTGTTTCGGCCGTCTGTCAGTGCTGCGGGACTTCCTGTCTGTGGCTCTCAGCTTCAAGCCCATTGGCTCATTAACCTTTATTTACCTGAGCTTTTGTCCAAAGCGTCTTACAGGAAGTTCATGCAGCCACGTGGATTCATGGGCGGTCATGTGATGTCAATCGTTGAAACAACATAAACAGTCATTTCTAAATCAGCTGCTCGCTTTAGTTTTTACCAACAAACCAGGAAGTAGATTGATCATCTCTGCCAGGTGGAAACCTGGAGCTCATCCTGCTAATGCTAATCTCACATGCTACCAGACTCATCAGCCGAATAGACAGAAGTTACCTGGATGATGTGTCAAAAAGCTGGTGAGACAGGAAGTAACATGGACAGGTGTCTGATCTGTGGGGAGCTCGAAACAACCTGCCACAGGTCATAAAACGTATTTATGGATCATTTCAAAGCAGAAAACAACACGACGACCCTGAAACTTCAAACTGAACGAGCTAAATGGAATTCAGCCATCACTGATCTTTATCATTTCCACCTGTGTGCTTCTTTTCATTGTGTCTGCTCCCACTTCAGCAAGTAAACAAATGCTGTTTCCACCTGGAAAGGTCAACCTCTCCTGACCAATGAGAGCAGGAGGAAGTGGGGGCGGGGCACAGGTGTGCTGATGAGCTCTGCAGGTGAGGATGGACAGTGTTTAGAAAGTGTGAAGGGACAGGTGGAGGGTGGAGGAGTGGACTACGCTGCAGCAGCTTCGCAGGATGTTTTGATCACCGAGTCGAGCGTGACCGCAGCTGCTGATCCCTCCATCAAAGTCTGCTGAGGTGAGTGTCACACTCCAAACGTCAGAGGTGGGAGGAAGTCCTCAGATCTAAGAGTAAAGTCCTGCAGTCAAGTAGAAGTATATAAGTATTAGCAATAAGATACACCTCAACAGTACAGAGTGGTTCATACCACTGGATTCTAAAGACTGATGCAGGTGTGAAAGTTTCTGCTGTTTAAATGCTGCCAGGCGGCGTCATCCTTACACTAACCCTGATTTTTCATAATTTTCTATTAATAATCTGAATCTGCACTGATGCTGTGAAATAAATGGAAATGTAAAGTGCTTCAGAATCATCCAGTTCTCCAGTCAATGCACTTAGTTACACTCCATAACTTTCGAGTGGAGTGAAGCTTTAATCAATCCAGACTGGAGGTGAAGGATTGGCACAGTGGTGTTCACCGTCAACATTTACTCTACAGTTGATGTTAAATTCAGTAAACACATTATCGATGATGTAATGAAATGAAGAGTTCAGTTTTTCAGCATAAAATCCCCCCAAAAAACAATAACAAGCTGCACGTGGTTATTGAAGGTGTTAAAACTAATCATAGACGATCAATTCATGAAATTATTGAGCATCTCTTACGGCGCCTCCTGTTTGGAGAACGCGGCAGTACCTCAGTCTGCCACCAGAGGGCAGCAGAGGCCTGAGTGGAACCTGCGCTGAGCTGAAGGATCATCATGAACTTTGACTTCTGAGCAAAAATAAGCCTAAAGGTCGCAAAACAAGGACAGTAAAGTCCACTTTGAGCTGTTTCACCTCCACTTATGTTGTTAAAATCTTAAATGAATTAAAGAAGAATAAACAGATGAGTTGAGGTGATGGCTTGCAAAATGTTTGGCTGTCAATCAAACACATGATTGATTGTTTCTGGTGTCTCAGACGGAAAACGGAAACTTTTCCTGAAAACATTAATATTGTAGAGTTTTTAATATTAAGCTTCAGTTTGATTTCTTGTCCAGTGTGATTGACATTTACATCTAACTAAAAAATACGTGTAAATATCATTCAAACCCACCGAGATTTCATCTTCTGGTGCATCCCTGAGATCGAGGTCTTGTTTCGGTGGAGCACACAGAAGCCTGCAGACTGTAATTAGAGGTGTGGGTGGAGGTGTGGAGGTGGAGCTCGTAACCATTTATCTAATGAGGATCATCCTCGAGCAGAAAACCCTGACAGCTCGCAGCGAAGACGAGCTTTCTTAAAAGACTCTTCTTCCCTGTGTTTGGGCTCGGTCTAATTACTGGAAGGTTCTGAATGCCTCAGTGCACTTTGGCTCGCTGTGAGCACCGTCATAATTAATTAGCCCACAGCGCTGATAATCCAGCTGATTACCCACCCACCCCCACTGCTCCATAGGCATTTAGCTTCATTCTCTGCTTCATATGGATCAACGCTGTGACCCAGTTTAGCTGACCCGCTGAAATTACTCCCATCAGACATCTTAAAGGAATAGTTCACCATTCTGACCAGGACGTGGTTAGCCTAGCTTAGCATAAAGACTGGAGGCAGGGGGAAACTGCTAGCCTGTCTAAAGTTCAAAAACACAGCAGCTCTGAAGCTCTCCGATCAACACGTCCTCGTAACTTATCCACTCAGTGGGTCCATAGCTCCCAAAATGACATTCGTGGCCATTGGAGAGAAGCAGCGACAGGTGAAATGGACCTGTGTCACACCTGACCTTCATCATCATGTGGTTTACAATGTCAAACCGTCTCAGTTTGCTTCGTTTTGAGGTCGCAGCCTCAGTTTTTATCTTAAATGTGGTTCGTGATGAGCTGAACTGAGAACAGGACTGGGGAATTGAACCAGCAGCCCTGTGATTGGTGGACCACCTGCTCTACCTGCTGAGCCTCAGGTGAGCTTGTTTTTCTGTGACAATCCTCCATCTTGTATCATGTTTATAACGTGCAGAACAAAAGCTGGTGGTGCGTGTTTTCGCTCTGCTTTGTCTCTAAAAATCAGCTTTTTCTGTGTTGAGTTTGGTTTGGACTTGAGCTGCAGTAGCAGACGTTGACCTGCGGGGGGAGTCGTGCTCCGTCTCGCTCACTGAGCACTGCTCCTCCCTGCGTGTCTGTCTGAGAGCATAATTGAATTCAAGGGTATAAATGATTCATTCTAGGGAACAATTAGGAACTTTGAGGGTACAAATCAGCAGCTGGTTTAATTGAATAAGCAGAGACACTGATTTTCTCCCCAGCCAGCCGATGCTCACTGTGCTGCTTGTTTTCTCATCCCGCCTCTTTAACTACCTTTCAATCAGTGTCGTGTCAGTGTCGTGTTGTGAGTCACGGTGACCTTTGACCTCCGATCACCAAACAGCAGCACACACGACGCGAGGGAGTCTGTCCTTATGTGTCTCTTCACGCTTTTATTTTGAAGTTCGCAAAGTTCTCCTTCTGTTTCTTCACTCAAACAAGAGAAAAACATTCCTCCACCTCCTTCCTCTCTTTCTGCTTCTCCTCTTTCTCTGTTTCTGCCAAATCACTGCAGAGAAAGCATCCTGCTCTCCTCCTCCTCCTCCTCCTCCTCCTCCTCCTCTCTGATTTCCTGGTTTCACTCTGCGTCTCCAGTTCTTCTCTGAATCTCTCATCTTGTTCCCTTCTTTATTCTCTCCATCTTTCTCTTCAGCTCCATCTCCTCTCTTTCATGCCACAGTATTTATTTCTCCATCCCTCCATCAGTCTTCTCCCTTTCTTCCTTCCTGTTTTTGTTTCCTCCTCGTTTCCTTTCTTCCTCTCCTCTTATTTTCTTATTTTTTCATCTCCTTCTCTCCTCTTGATTCTTGTTCCCTCCTTTTTCTTTCCCCTCCTCTCTTGTTTACTCTCTTGTTATTACTCCCTCGTCTCCTGTGTCCTCCTTTCTTTTTCCCCTCTCTTCTCTCCTTGATTCCTCCTCTCCTTGTCTTCTCCTCCCAGTTCCTCATATCCTTTTCACTTCTTTCCTTTCCTGTCATCCTCTTGTTTCCTTTTTTGTTCTCTCATCTTGTTTCCTCTCACCTTGTTTCCCCTCTCTTATCTCATTTGTTCCTCGTCTCCTGTTCTCTTCTTTTCTTCCCCTCCTCCTTTCCTCCTTTCCTTTCTTTTCTGTGTTTCCTTCTTTCCTTTCCTTTGTCTTCTCTGCTTGTTTCCTCTTTTTTCTTTCCTCATTTCTCCTTATCGTCCTTTCATTTCCTCCTCTCTTTCCACTTCTCGTCTTTCCTCTCCTGTCCTCCTCATCTCCTCTCCTGCCTTTGTTTCCTTCTTTCCTCCTTTCCTCTCAGCTTTTTTCCGTTGCTTTCCTTTCCTTTCCTTTCTGTTTCTTCCTTTCTTTCGCACTCTCTTTTTGTCTCCTCCTTCATGTTTCTTCTAATACTCATTTCCTCCTCCTTTCTCCCCCCCTTCTCCTCTCCCTCCCTGCTTGTTTTTTTTTTCTTCTCCTCTCCTCTGCTTGTTTCCTCTGTCCTCTCTCCTTGTTTCCTCTTTCACCTCTTCCGTTTGTCTTCCCTCCTCTCTTTTAACTTTCCTCGGTGGTCTGTCTCCACTCTATCGTCATTTCTCTGTCTGGGTGTTTCCTCCGTCCTCCTGCACCTTCATCTCCTCGCAGTAATGAATGTATGTATACTGATATAAGCTTCTTAATCCCATATTGCCTCCAGCTAATCTTTGCCATTTTGTGATTCTCAATATAAAACAAGAGACGCAGCCAAGAGTTCAATCCACATTAGCGCTCTGTGATGTGGAAATGCAGCGCCTATAGGGATTTTCCCATCAATGCACTGAAGACATAACGCACAATATGTATTATAAGGAGCGTTTTTGTAATGTTAATGAGACCTGAAACAGTCATGCTGTGGAGCTCGTTTGATGAATGAGATAAAAGCTTTTAACGTTTTTCTTCAATGAAGACAGAAAAGTATTAGAACCTATGAAGCCTCCCACTCGCCTGCCATAAATAATGCTGCTGCTGGAGGAGCTGCGAGCCCACACATGAAGCTGTGAATGCACATCTGTGATATACAAATGGGCCGTGTGTGTGTGTGTGTGTGTGTGTGTGTGTGTGTGTGTGTGTGTGTGTGTGTGTGTGTGTGTGTTTGTCAAACATCACCTGTTGCTGTGAGAGCGTCTCGTTTTCTATTTAATCTTGTTTATTGAGTTCGTATCGGGGACGTTGACGACGAGCGCGGTCCACAGCTGTGAATACCTGAATAAAGAAAGAAAAGATGTTTCCAGATAAAATCCCTGTGAACAAAAGCCGCTTCGCTTTGTGGGACTTTGGGCCTGGATGGAGTTTGACTGGAGGGACAAATGTGGAGAAAGTCCAACATGGCTGATTTAGCAGCGCTCAGACCAAAACTGTGTTTTTCATACATATGCATCAGCTGCGTTTGTTAGGAGCTGCTATTTAAAGTACCAGTGAGAATGACTCAGAAAGCTCAGTTTGAGGAAAATATCCACTGTTTGGCTCATCAGACACCAAAAACACTGCACAAGGTTTCTAACGACAGACAGGATTTCACATCTTTGAAGTCATCACAGAGGCAAATATTCCATTTTTCCCCACCAGGACTGAAAGTAGAAATGTGGTGAAGCAGTCAGTCAGTAACGTTCACTGCGAGCCCTGATTGGCTAACGCTGTCACACAGACGTGGCTTCAGCTTTTATTGGACTGACGGGGTTAATGCCAGCAGGATCGTGGTCTTACAGGCTTCTGGCTCCTGTCAGAGACGACACGATTTGAGCTGCTGGGTTCAGCACTTTGTGTGAACTTTGGGCTCCGCTTTGCTCGCTGCAGCAAAACGCCGTCCTGACGTGGTGAAAGCCACTGAAATAATGAGTTTCAGAGCGCAGTCATCCAGCGTCTGAAAGGGCTGTTAGGATGGTGAGCTAGCACGATGCTGCTGCTAAAGCAGCTCACCTCAAACTAGCTTCATGTGCATTTCATGTTGGCCTCTTTTATCTTGGTCAATCTCCTCTGTGAGGAGGTGCCAGCAGTACAAAGACACGATGAGAGCGATGAAGATGATGACACGTCCCCACTGACACGTCTTTCTCTTTCACAGCTCGATGAGGACTGCTCAGATCCAGTTTTGTCTCTTTGAGGCTTGAACGTCTCGTCTGAGTCCGCTAAAGGCCACATGAACTTCAAAGGATGTGGTCTCTTCATTAAGAATGACCTCGTCACAGTGATGTCAGAGGGACTGTTGAAGTGTCCTTCAGCGTCTTCTGCAGCACTGCAGCAGGTTGGACACCTGAAGTGAGCACTGACTCAGCGCCTGCTTCTCAAAGTCAAATCCTAAAGAGACAAACCTTAAACTTCAACTTATCTCTTCAATAAATGAAGAAATCAAAGTGTCAAAACAGAATTAGTGGAATATCATTGATTTGATGTCTAATTTCAGCACGGCTTATGTTTCTGTCTCGATGAGACCATGATGCAATGCAGATTTCCTCCTACATATTTTATGAGTGTGATATTAGATCTAAGTGTGTGTGAGCGGCGCTCAGATGTTAGCAGACAGAAAGAGTCATAACACTCCCACACTTTTACAAACAGCACGCTGGAGTCAGAAACATTAGCAGACGTGTTTTTATGAGCAGAATAACGTGACGTCCAGCAGGCCTGCATCTGTATTCAGACGGCAGCTCCGCCGTGTCAGCAGAAAGGCGACAGGACGAGCACAAACCGAAGCCTTCGCTCTGCGTTCTCACCAGTTTGTCTGTCGGACAGATTTAAAATCATCTCTTTATGATTCCACCAGCTTGTGATTTATGCTGATAAGACAGCAGCATTTTTAGCTTCTGACTCGGTTAATTTAATTGAATCTGGCCGGGATGATTATATGTGAGCCACTTCTCCTTGTGTACTTGTGCCTTCTGCATCTTTCCGTCCTTTGTAGGTTGAACTGTTTCTTCATCGTGCTTCCACCCTCCTCTCGCTGTGGAGTTTATTAATCCCAGTAAGGCAGCAGACGGTTTGACAGAGCTCGGCTTGTTTGTTAGGAGGGAACGCTGAGAAAGCAGGAAGCGGGCCAGAGGAGGTCGGAAATCCACAGAGGACTCCAAACATCCATTTTGGCTGTTTCAAGGCAGCGCAGCTAAATATTTAACACGACTTAATGCACCGTGCTGAGAAACAGACTGTCAGATGGTGTAGAAACCACTCCTCGCACAGCCGCTCCTGCTCCTGCTCCTGCTCCTGCTCCTGCTCCCTGACCGAGGTGGCGGCGCCGAGTGTTTTAAAAGCCTGATTTCTCTCCTGAAATAGTCAGATTTTTCTCCTCGCTGCCACCACTCGCAGTTGAAAGAGCACAAAACCTCTTGACCCATAAATCCAGAGGCTTGTTCATGCACAGGTGCGCTCATATGGACAGGTGCGCTCGTGTGAACACGACAGTGACTGTTTGTTTGTTAATTCTCTCTCCTCTGGCTGCATGACTGCGTCTGCTGGAGATGAATAATGTTTGGCTTCTGTACTGTAACCAACACATTCTGCCTCTAAATAAAGGTTCTTTGAATAAGGTTGTCTTATCAGTCAAGTGTGAAGCATGAGGAGATGGGTGAGGGGATGATGGGTGAGGGGATGATGGGTGAGGGGATGATGGGTGAGGGATGGAAGGGTGGGGGAAGAGGAGTGATTAATGAAGGGAGGAATCCGGGTTGTGGATGGACAGATGATGGGAGTGCGATTATGGACCAGTGTCGGCTGCTGGTGGGGAGATAAGAGGGAACCGGGGGGAGTCGAGACTCTGGGTGGGGAGCCGTCACTTCAGATGAGGCTGGATTTCTGGTTAGCGCCTCCATTGGTTCCTCATCTCATGTAGCAGCATCACATTTTGTGTACATTAATCTCAAAACTTCATGAAACCCCATCTGTGGTCTGTAACCTTCATTTCATATATTTCATATCTCATGTAATATCATGAATCATCTCATGCCACGTTCTCATCTGAGGCACTCTTTTCTCTGGAGTACCCTACCCTAACCTAATTTAATCTCATAAATCTTCAATCACATTATCTCATTTCTCATCTCATAACAAGGATCATGGAAGCTTCTAAAGACAAAGAGCGAAAAAAAACAAACTTTTACTGTAACAGGATGATTTTTTTGTACATAACTGAACTCATCGTGATCAAAATCTGAAAAAAAAGAAAAACACAGCAAAAACACTGAGACAGTTATTCAGAAGAAGAGTCCTGTAACTAAAAGCCAATCAAAATGCCGTGGCGCCGTCGGCGCTGTCGTGTGTTTGTCCTCCCGTCGTGATGCTGAGCTCAGCGGCTAACGGGAGAGATGACAGTAATTGACCAACATGTCTGCTGTTAAACCTCACCTCACTTCACCTCCTCTGAGCGCGAGCAGAGCTGTGTTACATCAGAAGTGTGAGTCAGAGCGACATCTTGAACCCTGCTGCTTCAGACCAAAATCTATCAAAACTGTGAAAAGTGCCCACTCGAAAAGAAATGACAGCGATCCACGTGTCATGATCTTCACTGGCAGGACGAGACGAGGTGTTTGTGGGCGTCGCTGCTTTCAGGTCAGCTTTGTTTCAGACCTTTTTGCTCTGTGCAGAAAATAGATTCCATCTCACGGACTGTTGCCAAACATGAGCAGTGATATGACTTATTACTGTGGATCTGACTGTGGAACCACACACGGCTCACGTTTACTGAGGGTGGAACACGAGTCTGTTCTGCTGCATGGTTTCAGATTCGATCTGAAAAGCTAATTTTACAACGAAGCCGAGCAGACGTCCTCATTATTGAGGCGATAACTCAAACACAGTGGCATCAAGAGAAAACAAACCGTTTTCTCATCTCATGTCATGTTTCTCGATGCTCTTTCATTTCAAGTCGTTCAGTCATTTCATTTAAAATGTGTCAGCTGACACATCATATTTATCTCATACAGCTTTATCTTATGTCACGTTTTCTCAGTTTAGGCTTTAAAATCTTATTTTTACTTCTCATTTCTCATTTTTCTCATTGTCATGGCGGTTTGGTCTCATTTTTGTTTTATTCTTCGGTATCTTGCATCATCTCATGTCATCACATAACGAGATCTCATCATTTCGCTCACTCTCTTCTCATTGGACGTCTTGTTCTCATCCACTTGACACAGTTCAGTCTAATCTCATGCACATCACCTCATCTAGTTTCACCTCACTTTGTGTTGACCTTTGACCTTCTCCCCTCTTACTGTCTCGTGTCATTTCCCCTCATGTTAACCTCATTTCATCTGTTTTTTTCATCTCATGTCATTTTGCTTCTCCTCCTCCACGTCCTTCTTTTCTCATTCAGCTTCGGGGCCTTTCTTATGATCTCATGTCATTGTCATCTCATCTCTGATCATGTCATCATGTAAATCTACCTCATGTTCCTCGTGTAGCGTAGCCTCACATATCATCTCACTGTCGACAGTCTGTCATGTTATTGACGTCCTGTCATCTACAGAAAAGGAGCGTCATGCATCCTCATTGACACAGTAACTCTATTCTCACCTTCACGTCATGCACCTTTCTCACTGTCCATTTAAAGTACATAATCCACCCAGCTGACACGGAAACCGAAGCCGTTAATAGCCCATTGTGGGCAACAAAGTGACTCACTCTGCATTAAAACTTCTGCTGGTGCTCCACAGATTTGCTTCATTTGCAGTTTCTGTTATTTGTCATCAAACCAACCCACCAAGAAAGGGCTCGATCCTTTGCTGCTGTAAAAACTCATCACGTCTTCAAGTGATTTCAGCGCTTGATCTAACTTTTCTCAAGACAAGTGGAAAAGTATTACGAGCTGGGGAGATCGTTTTTGTCTGGAAGCCACAGCAGTTAGCTCCGAGACGTCCACAAGAAAAATGTGGCAGAATGTTGAAGTTAGAAAAAAAAAATGCCTTCAGTATCATGAGTTTGCCAGATGGGATGGTGACTCACCCAGAGGTCTGTGTAAGATCCATTCTCTTATTTTACTGAACCCTAGGAATAAATGAAGCCATGTAAATCTAAAATTCAGACTGTGTTGCCTCGAGGCAGTGAAGTTTATTGCAAGCCGTCATCTATCTTGAAGTAATAAGAGTCTGTGAAGAGCAGCAGCAGAAGATCCACAGAAGAAACTGGATCTGTGGAGGTAATCCTGTGGGGAGCACGGACAGGATCAGTCAACTTCACGTCGCTCTGCTCTTCACATTTGATATTTCTGTTGCATTATGGAGATCCAGGCATTGTTCTTCAGGATATCGTGTCCTGGACCAGCTGGTCAAGGACTGTGAAAACCTGGTCTGCGGTCAGATCTTTATGTGGATCAAACATGCCATCAAATGTTCAGCAGCTTAATTTTCTTCCTGCTTTTTGTTGCTGTGAGCTTCTCGTTGTGCTCGGCTCATCTGACACCAACTCTGTATTTGCCTTTATGGTGCAAACGTCACTGAACAGCCAGGTTGAGGTTCACTGAAAATAATGCGGCTTTTTCTTTTCCAGCCAGAAAGAAGCGTTATGATGCTCCTGCCTCTTGCTGACAGTCCTCAAATATAGCTCTGATTTTATGGCTGCCTTCTCTTTCCTCCACTGAGGCTCTTTTTAACTGTATCCTGTGCCGATGTGCTCGTCTTTATGCCACTGCAACTGCTGCTGTGTATCCGAGATTAAGAGGCGAGTGATTAACCAAAAGCTACAAAATTACGGCTCCAAAATAAGCCTATTCAAGCTGCAGCATTCAGATGGAGGAGAAGGGAGTCAGGGGGAGACACAAACTGCAGAAGGAGCATCACGGTTGTAATTATCAATAACAGCGAGACAAAGTGATCGCAGGCAGGTTACCTCAGGCGCCTCCTCTGAACGCTTCCACGCTGTCCGCCCGGGAGACAAAAAACATTTACATCTGTGATTCAGAGAGTAGGCTGCAATTTAAGAGGAAGAGGCTTTACGAAATGAGACAGCAAGCCGTTCATTCGCCCACCAGGTGACACCACCGGCAGCACAGTGTCCCTCAGCAGCAAAACAGAGAGGCAGGAAGTCCCACGACCAGTGAACTAACCACACAGAACAGGACAAGTTGAGATGAAAGCTCATGTTTATTTCACTCGAATAAGGGTCATCCAACCGATCCAGGCTGAGGTGAGGCAGAGGATCATCAATCCGTGGATCAGACAGGCAGACGGAAATGGACAGGTGTGTGTATGCTATGAGACCAATGAGGGAAAAGGAGAGCAGGTGAGCAGGCGAGCAGGTGGGCAGGGAAGGTCAGGTGGGAAGAAAGATCGATGATTTCACTAAACCAAGTGTGCTGCTTCATCAGATTCGCTGAGCAAGCAACTTTTTGTTTGTATTGTAATCTGTTAATAAAATCATCGTCATTCAAATCACTGTAAACTTTATTTAATTCTTCACCACGACGATGATCTGTCCCTGGTTTTAAGAGCTGTGTGAGCGCCTGAAGACAAAACAGCTTCCTATGCTTCAGTTTTCAGCGTCAGCATTTTGTAACCTGGTAAATGTGTTCATCAAAGACGTTTGAAGAAAAGGTAAAACCAGCCAACACTTCTCTGGAAACACGCTGCTGTAGATTAGTCTGCTTGTTGACCATCCTGGAGACGTGTTGAGCTCGTGCTGATTCTCTGATTTACAGCATGGAGAGAATATCTGCTGGTGAGCTGCGAGCGTGCTGCCAGCAGGATTTAATAAAACTTTGTTGTTCGAATTAACAAACCTCCTTCGTGACTGCAGACCAGGGACAGTCATGCAAATGTGTCGTGCCAGAAAACACAGTTATGAGGAAGAGGAGCACAGAAACATCAGCTGCACCTTCACCTGCAAGTTAAACCACTCGTTTTTATCTCCAGCAAAGCAGGAAAGACGACGTGAACACACGTAAGCGCCTCAACACCAAAACACTGCTGGATGTTTCGCTTACATGGTGCACATCCACGAATAAAGTTGTGTTTAATGAAATCACCTGAAACCACGGACACAAAGAACGCCAGGAGGACTCCTCCACCGGAGGAGGACTGGACTCTGCTGTGCAGTCTGGACTGACTGCTCTGAGAATGGTGGTTGGGGTCAACGGGGGCCCAACAGCACATTTCTGCCCTGACAGGTGAGTCCGGCTCTGGGAGTGAACCTGTACTTAATGAACCTATTGATCCCCCCACACACACACACGCACACACACACCTGAGACACTAAACCCTTTTACCAGCCTCACCTCACACCTGCTGCTTCAGCATCAGACCTTAACACCACCTTTCCTTTGATGGAGTTCCCGGCATGGCAGGACAGCAGAAGTCTGGCGTGGTGTTGGAGGTCTGGCGGTGGGGGGGCAGCGTCGATGGTGGTTAGTTAGCCCAGCGCTTTGATATTCGATCGCTTTCCCTTTTTGCGGGTCAGAGACTGAAGGCCGGACTAATGAATTCTGAGATCAATAAGGATGGATGCAGCTACGTCTCCCTCCAGATGTGGAGGCGGTGCATTGATCGGCACTGGGGGGTTCGATACCTCCATCCCCGTATCTTCCCACTTTCCCTCCCCAAATGAGGCGTCAGCGTCGTACCTTTGATCTCCACCGTGTGACACGTCCTCGTTTCTCCTCGGTGAGCAGTGCTAGAAATAGCCGACGCTCAGGTTTAGAGCTGCAGCCACAGAAACTCTGCTTCCTCCTCCTGCTGCGGTGTTTTTCTTCAGGCAGCCAGTCGATGTGCACGCCTCTCTCTGGAGCTTTACGTCTAGAAATACATTCGTCACACTCATCGGCCGGCGTGCGCCTCGCTCCGAGGCTGGTGGCCACGAGCGCCTGTTCCACATGAGCAAAGCCGGCCCGCCTGCTGAATGCTGATTGGGCAGAATGGGAGGTTACTGGTGCGGTGTAATTAGAGTGATTACAGTCATCAGAGCCCGTGGAGGCTCTCCTCGCTGTCGGACGCTTACGCTCATTTATTGTAAAATAAACGCTGCAGAACCTCAGAAGTTATTTTTAATAACGTCATCTTGAGATCAGGAGTTGATGAGTTTGTTATCTTGAGATAACAAAGCTTGTTTAAGTTCTCTCATTATTAAGAAAGTTTATCAGAGATCATCTTGACAACAAACAATATGAGCTCAAAATGTCAGATCATTGAACTCAACATGGCCGCTCTGGGCTTCCATAGAGACACATTCCACAACCAAACAGTTATTTATCAGGTCAAACTGAAGCTCTGAGATGAATCTTGAATCTGAGTCTCATCCGCACATCTATCAACCTGTGGCAGAATGAATATTGATTAACGGGGCTGTTTTAGCCGGTGTTATGAGTTAACTCCCTCTGAGGTGAGTAAAGCAGATTTCTCACATGTTTTAAATGTAAAGTATTTGTTTTTCTAACATCAATACAGACGTGACATGTTCATTTTATTCTAAAGTTTCATCTCAGCAGGAGTCCATGAAAGTCGTTGTTGTTGTCAGCATCTCAGGAGGGACAGACAGTTTGTCCTAAAAGGTTGAAATGTATAAAAAAAATGTAAATCTGACTTTTTATGTCACATTTTCATGAAGTGAATTCAGAGCAGCTCTGGCAGCTCTCAAAAACAAGAGAGTCTTATTTGATGTTAAAAACCCTTTACAGTCAGTTAATTTGCTCTGTTTTCATGGGGCCTTCCTGTCTTCCTGCCTGCTGCTGGTGTTTTCCTCTCTGATGTGTTTGACGTGCTCTTAAACCGAGCTGTCAATCAATCTGTATCAGCTGTCTGTGTGCGGCTGGACGTCTGTCAGTCCGCCTCAGTCTCATCGTCTCCTGCACATATTTTGTTTTCCACTTTTTCCCGACTTCCAAAACAGAGTTTCTCCATGCTGCTTGTTCATTTTATGAAATACGTCACAACACAGATTCAAGACATTTAAAAGCTCCATGAGCTCGACTCTTTTGTGATTTTCGATTCTTTGTTCCTTATTTCAGCACACTTGAAGCAGCTGCATGAATCATGTTTTTGACAGCTAGTTTGCAGAAAACTCCAGCAGACACACAGAACTGACACTGCTTTTAAAGTCGTTATGGCCTCTGTGTTGGCGAACAGTTTCTTATCGACACACAACACGACCATCCAACTGGAACTGAATCCCACGTTCACTCGTCTTTTAGCTCTGCTTCAGTCTCCACCGACTCCTGAGAAAGTCTCAGGCTCTGACTGGCTGGTGAATGACAGGAAGTGGAAGTGCAAACGCCACCAGAATTAACACCACTGCAAGAAAGATTGATTCTCAATAAAATAAGAAATAACACACACACACACACACACACACACACACACACACTCAGCTGATCTGAATGAAGCAGATCGGTGGTGCAGAGAATACAGACACACACTAACACAAACCCTGACTCATCGTTTTCCCTCCCTGACATCACTCTGAACACGGTGTACGGAAGCTTATCGATGACAAAACTGTTATTAATACAAAACATCAGCACTAATCAGGTGAGGATGTGACGGTGAGCGCGCCGGTCGAAGAGCAGGAGGAAACACGTCATCAAAGGCAGCTCCCGTGATTCACTGAGTCCTCTGAAACAGCAGGTTTGGCATCAGTGAGCCTCCATACAGATGTGCGTGCAATGCGAAGACGAACGAGAGACATTCACTGAACATGAGAGAGAGAGAGAGAGAGAGAGAGAGAGAGACAGAGGGAGAGAGAGAGAGAGAGAGCTTTGCCTCCCTCAGCAGACAGCAGCTGTCTGACCTGCGCTGTCACATATGTTTGATACCCCATGATGCAAGTGGGCCAATTAAGAGCGTCCCATAGGAGCATTTGGAAGTGTGCACGTTCCCTGACAACACACACACACACACACACACACACACACACACACACACACTGCTGTAATATGTTCTCTGAGATGGGAATCAGCGGGCGTTAACAAGTGCAGAATGAGATGAGAGATTTGTAAATAAGACTTTGACACACGGTCCAACATTAGAGAAGTGTGTCAGCTGGAACAGCGAGCTGCTGCAGCTCTCATATAATATTCATGTTCAGGTCTTTTTTTTTTTTTTTTTTTGTGCCCCCTCATTATGTAAAGTGTGTTTTGGCGGCTTTGGGGCTCTGAGGGGTCGTCAGAGAAAAACAGAAAATCTACATTTATTCAACACAAAATTTAAAGTTTTTACAGATTTCTCTCTAATAATTTGACTCCTTCAGGCCTCTGCATTGTTTGCATTAAACAGGGGAAGAAAAGGTCTGAACCCACAGACATATGGAACCACTGCTTCCTTCAGGTTCTCATGAGTCACGTGTCCATGTGGACACCTGAAGCTTGTTGGCTGCGGTCATCATTCTGTCCACACTGGAGGCAAAGGGACCCCTTCATAAAATGATTTCAGTTCACAAAATGTCGGACAAAATGTTGTTTTGTGTAAAAAAAAAAAACATTCTGAAGTTCAGCTGCAGTAAAATGAGGAAGTCAGGATCTACATGGGTGTTTGGTTAGACCTTAGTGCCTTTGGAAGATACTTGGTTTGACTCTCAATAAACATATGAGCACGTGAGTATAGTTTTATGAAACGTGAAGGTTCGGTAAGCCCTGCGCTTTGTGCCACTTTCGTCCTCCAATCATTACTTCTGTTTTGAGTTTATACATTTTCTCGCTTCAGGGTCTTTTAACCCCCTTTTATTTTTATCGCGTTCATCTTACAGTAGGCCCGCATCATTATTTTGAGGACCGAGTCCACAGCAGCAGACACGCATGCGTCCTGGCGCTCCGGTCAGGCAGCGCGATGCAGCGCCGCCGCCGTGGCTCAGTGCGCCCCGAGCAGCCAGAGCGCACGGTTACAATGAGCTTCTCCATCGGTCCGACTGAGAGCCAGCGTCAGTACCGACCTCCGAGCAGCAGACACACCGCCGCAGACCCTGACCGACACCAGCTCTGCCCGCCCGCAGCAGGATGCCCGGGGGAAAGAGAGGGCTTGTGGCACCGCAGAACACTTTTCTGGAGAACATCGTCCGGCGTTCAAGTGGTGAGTCCGCGCGTCGGAGAGATGCTTGTTTGGGTTCGCTTTCACCAGGCGGCTCGGACCCGGACTCAGCTGGAATACAGTGTGTTTTTATAACAGTGCAACCACGGAGGTTCGGCGGAGGATAGACCCACACGAGCTCTCTGTGCACCGGCATTTATTTCGCAGTGATGGAGTTCAACCCCCTCTCAGGCTCCACGAGTGTTTATGTTGTAATACATCATCATAAGTAAGATTAAACTGATCTAAGTTAAATGTACGAGGGACCATTTTCTCTGGGAGAAACGTGCGTTGCAGTTTTGAGGAAAATAGTATTGAATTTTTGTTCAAATCGGTTTGTTTGTCTCAAGATGCTCGCTGGGAGTCACAATTACGCACCGATTTATTCGCCACTCCACGAGTCTGCGTTTGACTTTTCCACATTAAATGATGTAGATTATCTTTCCAGATGATCTCAGATCAGTTTGAGAGACCGACATGAGCAAACAGCGAGTTCCTGCGTTTAAACAGAAGATTAAAAGTTTATTTTTGGTTATTAACACCTGACTTTGGTCATAAATATTATTTTTATTCTTAGTGATGATTTATTTGAGGCCGGTGATTAACCTGCTGTAGTTCTGATGTGTTCTCTGTCCTTATGTAATCCCGAACAGTCGCCTTTGGGGACAAAATGCCTCATTTCGAAGTCACATGAGCGATCTGCGGGTTAAATCATAAGCAGCTGCTCAGTTATTCATCATCTGAATGTGTTCAGCATCACTCAGCTGCGTTGCTGGTTGTTTTATCGGGGTGCTGCTCATGTGCCTCCATCTGCGCTGTGGACTGCGCCGGACTTGGCACCGGCCGGAGAAATTCCGCTGCGCGCGCTCCTCTCTGATTAGACTGATTGCTTTCCTTTGTCTTCCCAGAGAAGTCAGAGGAGTAATTGGCCGGAATGAAAGCCGGGGCTGTGGGTGGGGTGTGTGTGTGTGTGTGTGTGTGTGTGTGTGTGTGTGTGTGTGTGTGTGTGGTGGAGATAAGGTCAAGAAGACTGTTCCAGAAATGTGTGTCTGTCTGTCATCGCGGTGTTTGCGCCTCCGGTGCAGCCGCGGGCTGCTGCGCGGCTCTCCTGAGGGCTTTCAGCGCTAATTGGAGAGCTGCTGGTTGGAGTTGGTTAGTGTTTTGGGTTTTTTGTATTTCTGCTTGAGAAGTCACACAAGCAATTAACTTTACTGATGAGAAGAGAGTCGAGATTGTTGTGAGAGCCTCAGATCAGATGCTGCAGCCTTTACGTTTGGGGAAACCGGGACGAAACCTGAAAAATGGATCAAATGAAGTCAGTTTGATCTCTGAGGACCAGATTCACAGTTTGCCTCAAAGGACTTCTGTTATTTAGACTTTTTAAACGTTCTGACTCTTTCAGTTTTAAGGCAAAATCTAATGAATAGAAAAACAGGATATCAGAACAAATAGGAGAGAGATGAGAGAGTAAGAAAGATAATAGTGTTTGAGGGTTTAGATCATAGACAATGTTCCACTCACAGATTTAAGGGCCTTATCACTCTGACTATATTTCAGGGCATAAATTACAGTTAAGTTTTGTTTTGAGTTTGAAAACTTGCTGGAATGGATGTGATACTTCACAAAAATCAAAACCAGGTTAACAACATTTAAAATATAACATTAATTCAGATCCTCAACAGTGAAACTTCTTTATTAAATTGGTCCAAAATATTTTAGTGCAGCGGTAAATAAATCAATAAGAATATATATTGGACATATATTTGCACAAACAAAATGAAATTCCTGCTAAATTAAATTAAAATCTAAAGTGATTTTCTTTTATGAAGAGTTCCATCATGCAAACTAGCTTTTACCCTGCGTCCAGTCAAATCATCAGACGCTCTCTGTCTGTATGTAAGCAGCACGTTAAATCTGAGCTGTTTTCTAATTTAATGCTGTAATAAGATGGTAAAGCTCATCACTGGTCAGTGCTGGTGGGCTGATGAGTAACGAGAAATTAGCAGTAGAGAAAAGGTCGATGTCTAAAGACTCAGGCCGTCCTCCACCACTTTACTAATTCTTTCAGACGTAAACTGACCTGAAAACAGCTCAAAGTCAATATATTTAATGTTTGTCCTCATCAGCTTCATTGATTTTTGGGAAAGATGTGGAACGCTCCAAAAACACCTGTTTGGAACGCTCCACAGGTAAACAGGCTGATTGTAACAGGTGAGAGCATCATGATTGGGTATGAAAGGGGCATCCTGGAAAGGCTCAGGTGATCATAGAGGATGAAGTGAGGTTCACCACTTTGTGAACACATGATTGGATGAAGGAGATGAACACATGGACTCAGAGACACTTCAGGAAACTGCACGTATGTTGTTTTGGGAGTCAATGGATAACGACCTGCTCCGTTGTTTATTCATGAGGACGGGTTGAAATACGTCTGTCCCTCCGGTCTGAGCCGTCGGTTCAAGAGCGAAGTGCTGCCAGTCTGCTGCCCACCGGAGGGATCGCTATGAAGACTTTTAATCATACTAATGAATCCCTTCCTGAAACCCAAGTGATCCATCACTGACGATAAATGCTGCCAGTCAACCTGCTCACACGCCTTTCCGGTGTTCACTGCACGAGAGCATCACTGTAACCGCATCATAGGTAATAATACAGGGCTCAGCTGCATGTAGTACAGGAGCAGTGGAGGAAGTATTCAGATTTACTGAGTAAAAATAGTAATACTACACTGTAAAATACCCGTGAAAGTCCTGCCTGGAGAATCTTACCTCAGTAAAAGTGTCTAAGTATAATCAGGAAGATGTACTTAAAGTACTCAGTGTAGTAAAGTGTCCTCTGTGTCTGTTGTCCTCTTGTCTCTGGTCTTTAGATCATTGTGTCTCTGTGTCTGTTGTCCTCTTGTCTCTGGTCTTTAGATCAGTGTGTCTCTGTGTCTGTTGTCCTCTTGTCTCTGGTCTTTAGATCATTGTGTCTCTGTGTCTGTTGTCCTCTTGTCTCTGGTCTTTAGATCAGTGTGTCTCTGTGTCTGTTGTCCTCTTGTCTCTGGTCTTTAGATCATTGTGTCTCTGTGTCTGTTGTCCTCTTGTCTCTGGTCTCTGTAGATCAGTGTGTCTCTGTGTCTGTTGTCCTCTTGTCTCTGGTCTTTAGATCAGTGTGTCTCTGTGTCTGTTGTCCTCTTGTCTCTGGTCTTTAGATCAGTGTGTCTCTGTGTCTGTTGTCCTCTTGTCTCTGGTCTTTAGATCAGTGTGTCTCTGTGTCTGTTGTCCTCGTGTCTCTGGTCTCTTTAGATCAGTGTGTCTCTGTGTCTGTTGTCCTCTTGTCTCTGGTCTTTAGATCAGTGTGTCTCTGTGTCTGTTGTCCTCTTGTCTCTGGTCTTTAGATCATTGTGTCTCTGTGTCTGTTGTCCTCTTGTCTCTGGTCTGTAGATCAGTGTGTCTCTGTGTCTGTTGTCCTCTTGTCTCTGGTCTTTAGATCATTGTGTCTCTGTGTCTGTTGTCCTCTTGTCTCTGGTCTTTAGATCATTGTGTCTCTGTGTCTGTTGTCCTCTTGTCTCTGGTCTCTTTAGATCATTGTGTCTCTGTGTCTGTTGTCCTCTTGTCTCTGGTCTTTAGATCATTGTGTCTCTGTGTCTGTTGTCCTCTAGTCTCTGGTCTTTAGATCAGTGTGTCTCTGTGTCTGTTGTCCTCTTGTCTCTGGTCTTTAGATCAGTGTGTCTCTGTGTCTGTTGTCCTCTTGTCTCTGGTCTTTAGATCAGTGTGTCTCTGTGTCTGTTGTCCTCTTGTCTCTGGTCTTTAGATCAGTGTGTCTCTGTGTCTGTTGTCCTCTTGTCTCTGGTCTTTAGATCAGTGTGTCTCTGTGTCTGTTGTCCTCGTGTCTCTGGTCTCTTTAGATCAGTGTGTCTCTGTGTCTGTTGTCCTCTTGTCTCTGGTCTTTAGATCAGTGTGTCTCTGTGTCTGTTGTCCTCTTGTCTCTGGTCTTTAGATCATTGTGTCTCTGTGTCTGTTGTCCTCTTGTCTCTGGTCTGTAGATCAGTGTGTCTCTGTGTCTGTTGTCCTCTTGTCTCTGGTCTTTAGATCATTGTGTCTCTGTGTCTGTTGTCCTCTTGTCTCTGGTCTTTAGATCATTGTGTCTCTGTGTCTGTTGTCCTCTTGTCTCTGGTCTTTAGATCAGTGTGTCTCTGTGTCTGTTGTCCTCTTGTCTCTGGTCTTTAGATCAGTGTGTCTCTGTGTCTGTTGTCCTCTTGTCTCTGGTCTTTAGATCATTGTGTCTCTGTGTCTGTTGTCCTCTTGTCTCTGGTCTTTAGATCAGTGTGTCTCCTCGTTCATGTCTCAGCAGGATGTTCCTGTTGGAGTTGGTTGAGGTGGAGCTCATTTTAACTCAAACTAATGATTCTTTTCATTCTGGATCAATCTGCTGATCATTTCCTCCATCGATTGATCAATTGATCGTTTGCTTTGGAAACGTTGTGAAAATAGTGAGAAATGTGGTCACAATGAGCCCAAAGTGACGCCTTCACCATGTTTGTTTGGTCCAACCAACAGTCCATCAAACATCTGATGATTCCACAGCAAAAATCACTGAAACCATTACAACCATAGATGATCAATCGTTTCCTGTCAATTCTCTAGTTGATTAATGGACTCACCGTTTCAGCTGTACTTGTGCAAACTGTTGGGTACTTTAATTTAGAGATAAAAGAGGTTAAAAGAACAATATTTCCTGCTGAGATGTGGAGTAGAAGTAGAAAGTTGCGTGAAAATAAAATACTCAGGTAAAGTGCCAGTGTCTCAGATTTTAGTTCTGAAGGGCAGTACTTGAGTACACGTACTCAGCTCCTTTGGTCAGTGTCTCCTGAGGATGGTCGGAGGGTTAAAGGGACTCACGACAGGCTGACAAACCTGCAGGAGCGTCGTGTTTTCTCTGCATAAATGCATCCTTTGTTTCACTCAGCTCCTTCGTCTTAACTGTAAATTAGATCTAAAATTAAAAGGTCTCACGCAGCCTGTTCCAGAACGTCCCTGACATCTGAATCAGAGCTGTTCAAACTAAAATAATCTCATCAGTGGATTTCCAGAGAGCCTTTGAGTGTCCGGCGCTCTGGCTGCCGTTCCAGAGGCTTCTGTCCTCCGAGCGGCCCTCAGGCGGCCCTGCTGGTCCAACTCGGGTCCGGCTAAGTAATTGATTGTGATGAAAGAGGAGAGCAGAAAAGGTCGAGATGAATCTGGGTTTTTTTGTGTTGCATTAAGTCTTAGTCAGCTCTTTAATTCCAAAGGGCACGCAGGAGGCTGCAGCCGGAAGGTTCAGCCTTCAAACAAGAAGGCGACGACGTTAAGGGACTGCAGTTTGCTTTCTGTGCTGAAGAATCACTCCAGTAATTGTTTGGAAAGAGAGGCAGAGAACAGATGAGGCCGATATTGTTCTGGATTGTTGTGCCTCTCGCAGCTTACCCACAATGCACTGCAGTCTGTTTGATGGTGATTTGGTGATTTGTTCTGACCGCTGGATGAGAAAGGTGAGCCACCAGCAGCCTGAAAGCCTCAAACGCTTCACAGCAACTGCAGCGAGGTTTGATTTGAGCTGTTCTTTCCACTGTGGCTGCGTCACCGTCAGCGTCTGTCCTCTGTACGGTGGCCTTTCTGGGACATCTCAGACACAGCTTGTCAGGTTCAGCTAACTTCCATCAGACCAAGCTGGATTTTCTTTGACCATCTGGGCTGCACAGAGGTGAAGATAATCAATAATCAATCGTTCATAGCTACGTTTTAAAATCGCTCGCTCTGTCTGACCAACAGTCCAAACGTTCTCGCCACGACCGAGAGGCTACACTAAGCTTATGTTTGGCACGTCTGCTTAAAAACTTCAGAAACAGTGAACTGATTATCAGAATAGCTGCTGATACACTTTCTGTCCATCAATAATTGGCTGCTGTTGTGCCTGAAGACTCCGCTGTCAGCAGTAATTACTGGGATTTTCTACCCAATAATAAGGTTTCCTTTGCCTGGACTGTAGTTCATCTTGTAGTAATGGAGATTATGCACATTTCTGTTGAGTTTTTTCAAACAAAATTTCATCACTGGAGCATAATCAGCAGGTCGTTTGCAGTTTTTTCTCATTTTTCTCCACGCTCTTCATCACTGGAAGCACTTTCAGGGCCTGCTCGCTGTGAACTGATGACGAGTGTTTTCCTGTGGCAGAAGAGTCAGAAACGTGTGAATGTGTGGCGACATTAAAGCATTAAAAACTCTTTCTTTGAAAAATAATCCAGATGGTTTCAGGCTTAAATTGCTCCAGCAGCCTCTCCCTCTGTAGCTTTTCAGAGCCGTCATGTCGCCTCCTGTTACACCTCCTGCAGATCATTAACATTAAATTAAAGGTCAGTGTACAAGCTGAGAACATACTGGCTTCATGTCAAATGCCATGTGAGTCTTCCTCAGTATTTGTGTGGTCACATGACTACTGAAAGGTTTTATTAAGAATCACATATCACTGGGTCTGATGTCCACTGCTGGCTTTCCCCTGACTTCAGCTAGAACAGTTTTATTATAGTTACTATTTTTTTATGTCATCAGACGACCGCCCATTGAAGTCAGTGGAGTGTTGGCTGGCTGTAACTCAGCAGCCTGTAAAACCTGCAGTGAAACCTGGCTGAAAGAGCTGCTTCGACAGTCATCCGTCTGTGTTTCACTGCAGGATTTGAGTGTATTTTCATAGTTTGAAAGCTGTTTCTCAGGGTTTCCCTCCCCGCTGTAAATGCAAACTGTGGGACACACTGAGAGCTTGTGATGTTTTGAGCATGTACAAATTTAAAGAGCTGTTCCGTCATCTTTTCATCCCAAAATTCAATCTTTTACCAGTCAGCTGCTTTTAGAAAAGAGGAGGCTGGTACTACACAGTTCATGCTGCGGCAGATCTGGCAGCTTCTGAGGGACATTAGCTGCAGTTTTAAACCATTAATTACAAATTGCATATACTTTGCACATACTGCTGACCATCTCTTAACGCAGGTGATGGTTTTTCTGACCTTTCAAGGAGCCACTGATTGCTGATTGCTTTAAAAAATACCTTGTAGTGTGATGCTGCAGCTGCTGTACGAACTGCTTTGGAAACTCTTCTTTGTTGGTGTGTTCAGTGCTTGTGGGAAACTCCATCACCCATGATTTGAGAGTCACCCTCAGAAAAGTAATTGAAGCCACCGTGTTTGTGTGTAGTTTTTCTTTGGGTCTCCTTGGTGGTGATTTTCAGGACAAGCCAACGTCTGAAGTCTTCTGGGGTTTCACTGTAGAGCAGCTGACTGTCAACAGGTGAATGTTTGAGTGTCGCTGACTTTGTCGATGACAAAAAAAACAAAACAAAACAAAACAAAACAAAAAAAAACTTATTTTAACGGATAGTTTTGGTTTATCACGACCTGGATCCTATTTTTGTACGTTTGGTTAATTATTGGGTTCAGTAGCACTGAAGTCAGGCCTGTGGTTCCCATTGAGGACACTGGAAATTGGTGCTTTCACTGAGTTTATATTATTCCACATGTTGGATTTTCAAGGCTGCTTTGTGTGTGTTTTAGGCAAAATATCTTAAAATGTGACAGCATTTTTAGGCATGAATTAATAGAATAAATTAAAGAACTTCATACCTGATCCACCTGTTCTACACCTGTGATGCTAGTGTTTCTAAAATCTTTGCTATGACCCGACCAGTCAAGAAGAAACACAAAGAGATGGTCGACTAAAATTACTTCCTGAACTGATTGTTGTAAACATCCATCAACTGGAACGTTTTGAGCATGTTCACTTTCAGTTTTACCTCCAAATAGTAATTTTGAGATAATCTAGATAACATATATAAAGCAATATAAAGATGACCAAGGGTTCACTGTGATGGAAGCAAATGAAAATCCTCTGTGAGCTGATTTTCATCCATTTAAAAACATGATATGCGATGAGGAATGGTTGACAGCATGATGTATGTAAGTGGTTTGTAGTAAATTCTTAAACAGTCAAAACCACTTTTATTGTTCTCCCTGGTGAGCAAAGCCTTCAGCATGTAGAATATAGAACATTAATAATTAATATCTGTGTGGTTGTGAAGGCAGAGAGGAACACGCTTCTGGTGGTGATTTTTCCTCTGCAGATGTTTCTACAGTGCTGCTTTTTCCCATGGATGCAGCTTGTGCAGCTGCTGGGCAGCTTGTTCAGGTCTGTCAGGGGGATTGACACATTGGGAAATTATTTTCACTCTCATATCCCATAGATTTCATCGCTGAGCACTGGGGGGATGGTGTTCATCGTTGCTAATAGGGAGATGCCAACTATCCCCGTCATCGTTAAACAAACGAGCCCTTCACCCGGAGCCTGCAGGCTGTTTTACTGTGTGAATTCATTATTATGGATAATTAGTGCAATTGGTTAAGGATCAGATTAGTGTGGCAAGAACGACACTTTTAGCTGAAAGCTAAAGCTCACTGAAAACAGACATCAGTCAAACA
Organism: Chaetodon auriga; assembly: GCF_051107435.1. NCBI lineage: Eukaryota > Metazoa > Chordata > Actinopteri > Chaetodontiformes > Chaetodontidae > Chaetodon > Chaetodon auriga. The sequence continues at coordinate 1,859,701 of NC_135087.1, forward strand.
CAAATACAGAGTAAATAAATAAATAGAAGGAAAATGTGGATATGGTTTTAAACGGAGTAAAGTTGGGTTACCTCGAACCTCAAATACTCTTCTGGCTCATGTGAATGACTTTTGAAGTAGTAGATCCTCAAAGCAATCAATGTTAGGTCAAATTTCCCAGCTTTTCTGGGGGCCTCAAACATATCACACTAGAGCAAGAAGAGGGGCGGGGCGTAGGGAGGAGCAGGTGGAGCTTTAAACAGGTTGAAACAAACATGGCTGACACTGCAGTGAGGTCTGAGGAGGAAGCTGGCTGCTGGCCTGACCTGCTGGTGTTACAGCACAGGTAGCTTGTTTGTTTTAGCTAGGCTAAGCTAACTAGTGTTTGTACTGTTGGCTAATGTTACTGTTCGATTGTGATGACATTTGTTAGCTTAGCTAGCACAAATATGAACTAGCTGTGTTTGTGTGTTTTAATAGTGTAATCTGTGTGTTTGTTTAGATTCATTTGTGCTTATCTTAGTTTGTGGTTACATTAGCCTTGGTGCTTTAAGCTAGCTAGCTAGCTAGCTAGCTAGGTAAACACTAGTTACTGTAACATAAGGTTACATTGCTTGCTAGCTTGTTGAGCAGTGTTTGTTAGCATGTTAGCTGCCCTGTGAGGCCTGTTTTGTACATATGTGTGATTATTTGGTCAGTTTTTGGTGGTTTGCTTGAATAAGACCTTTTTATCAGTGATGAAATATTCCACTGAAGACTTTTTCTTTGTCTTCCTTCTCCACTGTTTGATTACTGAGCTGGTTTGAAGTGATTCTCTTTGGTACGACAGCGGAGTGTAGATTAATTAAACTGGGATTAGGTTAATCATTGTTTAACTAAAAATGATGAAACCAGGTTTAAATGTGTTGCACAGTTTTGGTTCAATCTGGGGTTAATAAAAGTGAGTTTAATGAGTTAAATCAAAGTTGAGTGTTAGTTTAAAATGAGTATAGGACAGAATTAATGGACATAGATCAACGTTAAACCACCTCGACCTCCAGTTTGTACAGTCATGAAGTGGAGATTAAAGGGCTGATGTTACTTTAGAGTTTGACATGACTAAACCAAGATTCAAAGAAATGCTGACAGTTGAACATCAGTTAAATTGGTGTCGTCCATTTTACCTGTCAGGCCCAAAGTGTGTCGTCTTTATTCTCATATTTATTCTCTCATTCGTTGATGTTTTGAGTCGTCGAAGAGTAAAACTAAAGCTGACCAGGACGGTTTAACGTGTTTCCTCCAGAGGCTGAGAAGCTTTGCAGGCTTTTATCTGTCTTTCATGTTTGCTGATGTTACCGGGCCTGATGTCCTCTCTGTCCTGTCCCCCGTCAGAGACCAGCTTCCTCCTGGGAAACGCCCAGATCGTGGAGTGGCCTGTAGTTTACAGCAATGACGGATTCTGCAAGCTGTCTGGCTTCCACAGGGCTGAGGTCATGCAGAAGAGCAGCACATGCAGGTAAAGGTCACATTTTGCTGCTTATATTTTGTATAATTACTGAACATTTAAGCAATGCAAATGTGCACAATTATTGTTGTTAAATGTAAGTTTAGAGCAGTGTTAATAGTGTTAATGACTCTTCAGTGTTGTTGCTTTATTGTAATTGCACTCACAGCGTGACTAAATATGCAGTCTTCATCTACGATCCCCTTTACATTTGCGTGCAGTGGCCTGTTGAGTCCATAGTAGGCGTACAGTATGTGTTATTGAGCCCCGGGTTTATGCAGTTTCATGCTTGACTTTAAGTGGACCCACGGTATATTTTTAACACCAGCTCCTCTCTGAGTTAGAACCAGAGCAGCCACGAGTCACTGTTTTTAAAACTCAAACCATGTCCTTTTCAAAGCGCTGCAGTTATCCTGCAGAAATCTCTGTCGTTTTCAGTTTCATCCATTATTTAAGGCCAGTGAAAGGGAGAAAAGATTAAACAGTGACATTTTTTGTACCTTCCTGCTTCCGTCCCTCAGCAGAGATCCTTAAAACGCCACAGCGCCGCTCTGCGCAGCTGTTTACATGATACCGACTTAGTTTACAACTTGAGAGCTGCTCTGGTATCACGCGACCAAAGTGTGGAGCTCAGCAGAGCAACGCTGCCAAAGAAAAATCAGCATCTGGCATTTCCACGGGCTCCAAAGATGAGAGAGGGAGGAAGAGATGGCACGCCGCTCAGAGAGACCCTGAAATGAATCCAATTTAGAGCTGCCAGGGGAGCTCAGCCCGGTCCAGCTCGAGGACGTGTCCTGCTCGCCTGTCAGTCAAGACGTTTTAAAACTTGACTCCAAAGGACGACTCCTGTCCTCAGGCCCCTCACAGATCAAACCGGGGGCGTTGGCCTCGACTAGCCGGCGGCTAAAAAGCCTCCCTCGGACACCGAGCTGAGAGAGAATAAGAGCGCTGAGACTCCTCCGTCCTCTCCCTGCTGCTCTGAGCGAAGGGGGACGCTGAGACCAACAATCCACTCAGACGTGACACTGAGAGGACAGAAGAGCCCACCAGGAGCTGAAACTTCCAGCCGGCTGCCAAAGTGATGGAGGATGGCGGCTCGTTAATGGAGCCCAGCGCCATTATGGGAGAGTGTTGATCTTTTGACTGCAGTACAAGGTCATGGCTTTGGGACGTTGGTGCAGATGTACCAACAGGTCAGTTCAGCAAGGGAATGCTGTTAACCAGTGCTCCCAGTTTGAGAGTCTGGACCCTCTGATGGGTCACAGGATGATTTTGCTCTAATCTTTGCTTTTTCAGTGGTTTTATTCCAATGTGGTGGAGGCAGATGGCCGCCCACCCAGAGCTGGTTCTGCTCTGGTGGAACTGTTGAGTCTCTGCACATGATAGAGTCCAGAGTCCAGAGTCCAGTCTGGACCTTCTCAGTATGAACTGTGCCCTGAGATAACTTCTGTTATGATTCGGTGTTATGTACATAAACTGAAGTGCTGAAGGAAAATGAGTCTCTCACACCTCACCGACGTGTTCAACTTGTGATGAAGAACGACGTCTTCTGCAGGGCAGTTAAAGCCGAGCCCCTCTTACTTTGTTATAGTCTCCCAAAGTGTCCAGATTTCCATCCTGAGTGCTGTTAATAAGTTTGAAATTTAGATGTGGAATTAAACTTTAAGTGCAAGTTCAGGCAGGAAGCAATTATCATTCTAATTTTATCAGCTCTCTGGGGCTCCACCTCTCAACTGTCATCCAGTTATTTCACTGGGATCTGTTAACGAGCTTTCCTCCCAGCCCATGAACACGTTAGCTGATTGTTTTTGCTCTCTGTCTCTGCTGCTGTGAATCAATCTACTCCTCAACAAGGTTAATGCCAAAGGCTCTTAAACGAAGCGTCAGCGTTCTTCTTCTCTGACTCCGTCTTTGCTGATTGAACTTCATCAATGCTTGAAACCGTCCACTGGTGAAGCTGGCAGTGATTCCTTCTCATTTTAAGTGTCCATCTTCAGATGAGAGTTTTGCTGTTTGTTTATTTAAAGCACTCAGCGCTTTGGTGTGTCTGCTCTGAGCATCCACCTGTCAATCAGCCTGGATTCTGATTAATGCGCTCTGAGTGGATATCACGCCTCCAGGAAGAGCGCTCGGCCGCGTGGTGATCTTTGCTGTTGTGGTTGCAGTCGACACGACGGCCTGAGACCCAGCCGGACGTTTAATCGAGTCATTCAGTGCCGAAGATTCAAGATTATAACCACTGTTTCCTGAGACTTTCAGTGTAAACCGGTTGAGTTGAGTTGATGTACCTGGAGTGCAGTCGATGAGCCGCCATTTTTAAAACCGCCGTGCCAGCTGCAAACATGTGAGGATGCTTACATTAGCAGGAAGAGTACTGATAGCAACATCATGAGTTCACTGATGCTCTTTGGTGATAAAGCACAAGAAAATACCCTGAAAACCTTTTTTTCTGTGATCTACAAGGAGAAAACATGTATTTTGTACTAAAGTGCTGATATGTTTCTGTGTGTATTAGAAAAGGCTGCGTCTGTCAGGACAGAAAGTAATCACTCAGGCAAATTATATTAGCACAGATTAAAATGTCCTCAGCCCTTTAAGGAATAATTACAACCATGCCGGGAAAAGCAGACTGCAACAATCCCAAACCAATCCACAATCCTTCAGCGGGAGGGAAATTTATGCTGCTGCTGCGTCAGTTGAATCCATAAAACAAACGCTGAAGTTAATGGACACTTTATGGGACGATAACAGATCGACAGTGCCGTTTCAAACAGATGTGATATACTGTAACGCAGGGGGCAAAGGCTGAAGGGTCAGGAGGGCATCGATCGCCGCTGTTTCTCATGTCGTCTGTTTCCTTTCTAGTTTTATGTACGGAGAGCTGACGGACAAGAAGACCATCGACAAAGTCAGGCAGACGTTCGACAACTATGAGTCCAACTGCTTCGAAATCCTGCTGTACAGAAAGAACAGTGAGTGCTGGCTTCCATCGTTACTTGACATCATGTCTCTTGTGTCATCTGTGTCATCACATGGACTGTTGTTCTGCTCAGCAGTGCTGCAGCTGACCGTCGCTTTCATTATCACATGATCTGTCTCTAATTCAGCATTTGATCTAGACAATGTTCAAAAATGGCCGTCCAAACTTCCCACAGCCCGAGGTGACGTCTTGTTTCTTGCTTTGTCCAGCAAAACCCAAATATGATCAGTTTGTCAATTTAAAAGACAGAAAAGCAGCAATTTGTCACTTTGAGAAGCTTCAACCAGCAGACGGCTTCACCATTTTCACCACTGATGACGAGTGAACCGTAACTCTTCAGCTGTGGCTCAGAGTTCGCTTCACGTTTTGTCTTCATCACTTTGAATCTGGCTCCGCTGCACTGCTTTCTTTCCTGAAAGTGGCCAAAATCAATTTTCTGTTCGCAGTGGATCACATGACTGCTCCTCTTGGCTCTACAAACCGTTTCAGAACAGAGCTAAAAGGAGGGTGAATGTTGGTCTTACTCTCATCAGATGGACACAAACATGGCTCCGCTGGGATCATCATGTTGTTCCAGAGCTGCTGGACGTGTAGTTGAGCATCTGTTTGCTAACATATTACCTTAAAAGGCGATGATATGAAGGTGTTGTGGTCAGTTTCCTGCCTGCAAGTGTCCAAAAATCAGTTAAAAAAAACTAAAAAAAAAAAAAAAAAAAAAAACAGATCCCAGGTGTTTTATTATTTCTGCTTTGTTTCCATCTGAAGTTTCGGAGCAGTTCTTGAATTAACTTCTCTCAGTGTTATTTTAAATGAGCAAATTTCCATTTTCATGCCATTTCCTTCGTCGTATTTTGTTTGTGCACCTCATTCAAATTCTATAATTTTTTATCAATCACAGTGTGAATAAGATAAGATAAGATAAGACGTTATTGATCCCACACGAGGGAAATTAAGTCGTTAGAGCCAGCAAGTATTAAAAAAAAGCAAGGTTAAACTAGTAGTACACTGATTTAAGACACTGCTAGTATTATGTGCCAGATGATGGACGGATGGATGGATGGATGGACGAGTCTCAATGTAAATATGGATAAATATAACTCCAATAGGTCAGTCTGGGTGAAGCAGTAATTGTCCTGTGCTGTGTGATGGAGCAGCAGCAGAGTGAGCCGTAAATCCTGGATCAGCAGCGTTGGTAAGAAGCACAATGGACAAAGTGTGTAGACAAAAATAGTTCCAAATGTTCCTGTCTCCCAAGAGTGATGACCCACCAGAGCAAAATGCGAGGTGGAGGAGCGCGAGGGAGGGAGGGAGAAACAGTAAAAGATGAAAAGATCAATTTCAAAATGGCTCAAATTTGCTGACAGATCAGGAGAGCGAGGCCTTACAGAGGCTGATATAAATGAGATGGATGATGACTGCAAACGGCGTGTGTCCACAGAAAGTATGAGATTAAGGTGTGTGTGACTTTTGTTGAACTTTGGCTCTCCTGAACGACCGAGAGGATGTGATGAAGTCAGGAAAACCTCTGCTGGATGGAGGTTCGTCTGAACAGAAAGAACAGTGAGTTCTGTTAAAGTGAAGCTGTTCAAACCACGTCCTGTTCGAGTGATTTAAACAGCAGCTCACACATAATCAAGGCGTGCATGGACAGTGAGGACAGTAGAAGGATCAGGTTGTTCTTATGAAGATTACTGGGACATCTGGGATGTGCTCCGCAGACAGAATCAGCTCCTCGCTGTGACTTCTCCTCCATGAGTGAATTCAGACAGAAAGGTAGATCCAGGAGGAGCGCAGCGCAGTCACAGTACGAGCGCTCCTGCTGCAGTTTGTGGAGGGCACGGAGCGCTCACTGTGTCCTGCTCTTTGCAGATCAGAGATCTGTATCTGCAGCCGGACGGGAGCAGAGTGAAGCCTGAGCTCGGGGGGCGGCTGAGGTCATGTGCTGTGGCGTGTGATGGCGGTCAGTGAGGGCTGGGAGGCTGGGAGAAGGGAGACCAATGATTTTAGAGGCATTGTGTGTGATTTTGAGGAGTTTGCTCCTGCTGGCGAGTGTGAGCGTGCTGAAGGAGCATGTGGAGCAGTAGAGGAGGAGGAGTTCTATGATGCCACGGGGCAGGAGCAGCAGGAGGTGGAGTGTGATGGAGAGCCTCTGGTGGCAGCGTTTATGTGTGATGATCAAAGCTGAGTTTATTGTCGAGGATGATTCCAGAGTCCTTGAAGCTCTCCACCAGCTGAACCGGCTCACTGCTGATGGAGATGTGGCAGTGGGAGGTGCTGGCTTTACTGGTTTCAACGAGGAGCTCCTCAGTGTTGGCGGGAGAGAGTGGGAGATGGAGCGCTGATAGGCCGTGACTGATCTGAATAACTGGAGTACTGTGTACTGGGTGAGGGGCTGAGACTGATTACTGTGGAGCTCAGAACGCAGACCACAGCCTTCCAGTGATGGTGGTGATGGAGGCGATGGTGGGCGATGGTGGGCGATGGTGGGCGATGGTGGGCGATGCAGTGGTGCCCACCTTGACGCCCACAGGACTCTTCAGCTGTGACCCAGTTCCAGCCCACATACGAGCAGGTGTTCAGTCATGCACGTGCTCTTCATAGAGGTTATAGTTGTCTTTTAGTTTTGGGTGTGCAGTCTGATTTCTAACAGGCCAGACGCTCTGAACATGAGGTCATATGGACGGACAGGACATGACCGTCAGCAGCACTGCGTGAACCCACAGATGAAGGTCTCAGTCTGATGAAGATGAAGGTCTGGGAGCCGCTCGTGCTGCACTGTTCTGAAGCTGATTAGAAAATTTGATTGTGTATAACATACATGATCGCATGTTTGCTCATATGGATCGTTTTCATGTCAGTTCATGATTAGAGGATGGATTTAACAGCACAGTGGTGTGAATTAGTTACAAAGAACATCAACATCATAAAATCCTCATTCACAAGCAAACTGCATCAGAGCTCAGGTGGAAGCACACCTGGATCCTCCTTTTCAGACTTTTTTTTTTTCTTATCTGACCAGACCTCTACAAAGCCCGTGTAGTTAAGATCATGTAGTATGGAATCAGCACTCAGTTTGATTTGTAGTTTTTAGAGATGCTCCTGGCACTGTGGTAATGTTGTCCAGCACTTTTAACATCTGCGCTAAGCTAGGCCTTTTTGACGTCTCTGCAGGAAGTCCGGTGTGGTTCTACATGCAAGTGGCTCCCATCAGAAACGAGAACGACAAGGTGGTTCTGTTCCTCTGCACCTTTAAGGACATCACCCTCTTCAAGCAGCCCATCGAAGACGAAACCACAAAAGGTGAGCGTTCGACTGCAGCAGGCAGGTGCTGCGGCTGCCAGAAGCCTCCCGAAAACGTCTTTGCACAAACAACAAAGCCTGTTTTTTTGAAGATTATTTTTAGGGAGGGCTGTTTTATTATTAGATAATTCACAGTAGAAGTTGAAAAGACACACGGAGAGTGATGTGCAACCAAAAGTCTTTGATGGGTTTGAAAACCTGGTGCTTGGAGGACATGATGTGCAGCTTAGTGTGCCGAGACGCCACAGCAGATCGTTTAATGGCGCCTCTGTTTTGTTAGATAGCGCACAGTGAAGAGTTACAGGAGGGAGGCAGCAGAACGAGGAGGACATGTGACAGCGTTTGTGAGTGGGAGGCTCAGTACATGGCTGGATGCCCCGGTGTGTAATGTGACGGCAGCTGGCTTCTGATAGGACATATAATTACGTTTCTTCATCCTCCTCCCTCAACTTCTTGTCCCTCCTCTTTTTCTTCCTCATCATCATCATCATCCTCCACGCTGATGTTGTCCCTCTCTGTTTATTCCTCTCCTCCTCCTCTTTTGTGTTCCCGTCAGCCTCAGCTTTACTTCCTGTTTAACGCTAATTAGTAAATGTTAGAATGCTAACGTGCTAATCTAACAGAGTAAACATGCACCTGTTAACCTCAGATGGTTAGCAGTGTCATTGTGAGCATGTTAGCGTGCTGATGATAGCATCTAGCTAAGGAACAGCTCTTTCTTGTCTTCTCAAACTCTTGCCTCATCTTCCTCTTTTTTCTCCTTCATCTTGTTTTCCTTTTCATTTGTCCAGAAACCCCCCCCCCCGTTTTGTCTTTCTCCTCTTCTCACTCGTCTTCCTCCTTCCTGATAGTTTTGCACTCTCCTCCTTTTTAATGCCTTCTTCTTGTTTTCACCCTTCTCCTTCGTCCCCTTTATCACATCCAGCTGTCCTCCTCCTTCCTGTCCCTTGCTCCTCATCCTTGTGCTCCTTCCTCTCCTCTCCTGCTGTCTCCTCCTTCGTCCTTTCTCTCCCACTGACTCAGACATTTTTTGCTTGCTGTGAATCTTTTCCCACCCTCTTTATTTCATCCCTGGATGAGAAAGAACCAGTCGAGGCTTGTTTCCTGCGGTGCGGGTGCGTCTCGAGCTGTCAGGTTGCGTTCGAGGACGTCGTGATGCTGTCAGGAGTCACAGGAGATGTGGGTGGCGGTGTTGTCCTCTGCGCCCCGGCTGATGTCAGCTTCCCGCCCTGGGTGTCGCTCATGGTGACACTGAGCGGGTGTGTTTGCCCTTTGACAAGGATCCCCCCGCCCCCCCCTTCTTAATGTATATGTACATATACAGCGAACACGTGTGCACACACATGCAGAGAGGTGCCCCCCCCCCCTCGCTGTCGTGTCTTTTCTTTGCTCATCCATGCGTGCTCAGCGACATATGAATAACACGGGTTGAACATGCAATCAGTGCTTGAGTGGAACTAATACTGTCACATCAATGTGGTGACGTCTTTGCCAGTTAGTTCCTGCCGCTGATGTTTGAAGACAAACTTCAGGCTGAGGTCTGTAATCATGTTCGATTTGGAAGGTCTGACAGCCGCATTGACCACGGTTCAGTCAGAGGAACAGAAGCACCAGAGAGCTGAAAACGTCCTGCAGGTCGAATTCACCTGCACCAGCCTTCCTCTTCAAACCAGTAAATAAAGGGAAGATACTGGTCAGATCAGTGTCGCTTCTGATTCCTTTATAGTGTTTCTCAGACATTTAGAAATTAAATAAAACCGTTGAAAATGAGCTTACTTTGAGACACAAATCTTAAAACACATCTGACGGCTGTTGGATCCTGTAGTTTCAGTTCTGCTTTATTGAATCCATCCGCCCTGAGCCTGGTTCTGTTTGACGTTTCTACCTGTTAAAAGGAAGCTTTTCCTTGCTCATTGTTGAATCTCTGCACATTGAAGAACGTGGTCTTGACCTGCTCTTGATGCAGAGTGTCATGGGATATCTTTTGTTGATATTTGGATTGAAGTAATGCAGAGACCCCTTCAAACAAAATCACATCAGCAACATCAGCTGTACTTTCCCATCTGTGGTTTGACTGACGAGCTGCAGTCAGGGTGAAGCCGGCCAGCACATTACGGCGTGTTTCGGTCGAGTGTGGCTCATGTGAGGATGCAGCGTTAGCCTGCTGTGTCACTGAGGGCCGCAGTTTAACCCGCCTGGCGAGCGCAGGGGAGGGAGGGCCGTTTGTGAGGAGGGGAGATTCGCCGCTGCAGGCGTTGGCAGCCGAGTTCGCTCGTGCTGCAGACCAAAACTTGCTCTCAGCTCCGTCTCTGGCTGCTCCGGCGGCTCAGCACGCCACAACATGTCAGCATCAGCTGAGCGGGAGAGAGATCCCGGGCTGCTAAAGATGTCCATCCTCAGCTTACGATAGCAGATTCGATTGTAAATGTGTTATCTGCAGCATGAGACGCGTGTCCTCATGCCCCCATTGAACCTAAAATTTACCAGTTTTTCTATTTTTCCTCCTCCTGCGTCTGCTATTTTTAAAGTACACTACATTTTGCAGTGTTGCCAACACAGTTATTGGTGAGCAGGCAGTTTTGTTCAGGTCATAGTGACTCATGAGGGGAACATACTGTAGAAAGAACATTGAGGTTTGTATTAGCACCTTTCCCCCATTCCCAGGTGTCTATTCAGGGATGACATCTGTTGCGTGTGTGGCCGCCGGCTGTGGTTATTACTGTTAGGCCACCGGCAACAGAACAGGTACACTAAGTAACGACAGCATCATCAGTGTAGGAAAGCAGTGAGAAAAGAAAGCAGAGCACAGCTGAACATGAGGCAGAGCAGCACTGCTGCAAGCGCTGAGCATCTTGTTGCTGTTTCACAGCAGAGGCGCAGTGTTCAGCGTTCGCTTTGTCAGCACCTGTAAAAGCTTCACAGATGGCAGTTACCTCAGCCTCAGGCGAGACATCATCTCAGGCAGACAGCTGATCAGAATGAAAGACGCGTGCTGAGGCAACAACACGGGAGCCACAGGCGTCAAGCCGAAATATTTCAGCTTTTGAAATCCGTTAAATTAATCGCCCTGTGAATTGGCCTTCGGTCTTCTTGTAAAACTAGATTAGACTATTCGATTAGACAAGATTTAATTGATTGGGCTCAGAATTCACACCAGGTAGCTACATTTGAGCCAGCTTTGGCCCAGCGTTGGCCCCCAGATTTGGACCAACACTGGGGCCAGTCTTGGCACTTGATCATAGATCATTAGTCCTCCAGCCAGGAGCCCATTTCACTGAATTTGCAAGCTGCTGAAGCAACAAGACACAGGTTTGACCAATATCACTCATCAAAACTAATGCCAATGCTTGCAGCCCTTTTGTGAGCACGTGGGACCGATCTGCATTTTAGAAACCTGATGCTACGACTTTCTGTAGCGGAGCGTCTGAAATGGGTCCCTGCATTTAGCCTGGACGTCTTTGGCAGCTTGTGTGAGAACATGACCGTCAAACAGCAGCATCAGAGAGCAAAGGTTCATTTTCTTTGGTCCAAACCTCCACAAAAAACACACTGTTTCCAGTTTAGTTTCATTCAGGCTCACTGTGACTTTCTACACACAAACCAAAGGATGCAAACATACAGCACGTGGACTGACGGGGAACTCATCCATCCACATCGTCTGCATCACACGAGCCTGCAGGGAAAATCCAAACCAGGTTCAGTCCAGTGACAGTGAGCCACTGCACTTCACTGTGTCCAGTGTAGTCTCTGATGATCGTGAGCAGGGTTATGGGCTGGATTTTAGAAATAATGAGGTCAGTACAACCTCATCCACCTTAGAAGGTTTTGACACCGACCAATATTTACATTTTGTTTATTTATTTGAATGTTTAAGTAAATTTTCTGCACATTTTTGTCTTTGTACTTAATTGTCAAAATGTTACTGTGTATACAATACAAAGTACCTTTAAGTACCTTTTGTCTCGTCAGTCTACAGATAATCCAAACATCTACTACTACTATTCCCACTGGACTTGGACACAAACATCCTGTGGTGCATGTGAGCGTAGCTTTACATCATCAGCTTTGTTGTCTTTTTTCTCTTATCTGTTAGCAACAAACGTGTAAATTAGCATTTTGCGTCCTGCCTGAACATCCCTGGGCTCAGAGGTGCTGTGGAGTTAATTCAACCAAACGTGCCTGTGCGATAACCTCAGTGACACTCAGTACCTGAACTCTCCTCCTTTAGCAGCAAACCCTGATTTGTAAGCACGGTTCCACCCTGAACAGCACAAAGGAAACCACAATAGAAGTGCTGGAGAAAGGTGTTAAATATGGCCAGTGGTTGCTGATCAGGTGTCCTACATGTGTCGTCCTTCAGCAGACGCCCTGTCGTCTCTGCATTCAGTCGACTGGAGGGGCGAGCTGTCTCGGCGCAGAGCTGCTGATCAAAATCTCATTTCAGAATTCACTTTGGTGGTGCATGCGCCAGCTCTGCCACCCTGTTATTTTTAGCACAGGCCTTTACTTTTTTTATTTCCTCTTCCATTGTGCTCCAGTCTGGTACACGAGCAGCGTTGCATTCTTGAGGGGAGCGTCGCTGTTAACCATGAACAGACCTGTTATTTACTGCTGGTGTGAGGCCCTTTCGTCCTCATGTGTCAGCAGGTACAGCGGACGCCTGTGAGCTGTCAGTGTGTGTTCACATGAGTGCCACCAAGACAAATTCCTCCATTTCACTTCATAATGAAAGTGGTTCTGGGTTTGAAAAGCACACACAGGCCTGCTCTGCGTGCCAGTGGTTCGCTTTTATTTTTGAGCGTATTAGGGCACAGTGCTGCTCTAATGCATGCACGCTATACAGTGAATTATGCAACCACAGCTACTGAATGGACAGGATAGAAAAGGCACTTAAGACCCTTTGCGTAAGTAAACGAGTAAAACCACAAAGAAAACTGTGCTATTAAAGTGCTGCATTCAAACTTCTGCTTCAGTGAAAGCAAACAGGCAGTGAGCCTTTAAAATGATGAAGTCCTGCATCTTCATCACATAATCGAAAAGATGGAAAGAAAAATGGATCCATCCTCAGCTCAGCGCACTCGCACAGCTGGCGGCTAATGTTGCTAACTGTAGCTAGCTGCTCCTGAGTCACTTTATTGGCTTCTGTCGTTGCTGTGGTGTCATACAGGCAAATGTAAAACATAACTTTTCATGACATTTCAGAGACAAGAGACAACAAAAACATGGTCCTGTGTACACGGGTCAAACGCTCATATCAGATGTTCAGTTAGACATGCAGCTCTCTCATACACTGATGGAGCACATGTAATGTTCAGCATCCTGTACGTAAACATGTCCTGTGTGTGTGCATTCATCAGTCTCGTCAAACAGAGCGGGATGTCCAGCAGAGGACTAACTGGACGATAACGTTCACTCAGGTGAGAGTCAAAGCGTCGGATCTCGATCAGACCTCTGAGCCTCTTGTTAGCTTGTTTTCCTGCTTCCCATCCTCTCAGTTTTCATAAAGAAGTCATTAAAGTGAGCAGCTGAACACAATCTTGGCAGATTGTCACGCAGAGTCACTTAAAGACTGAACCGTGGCAATAAGTCCCAATTACAGGAAAATGGCAATAGCTAAAATTCAACAGTTGCACAAGTACAAAAGACTCAAGAGGTCAGCAAACTGACAGTGATGTTCTGCATACAGCTGTGGGCTCGACGCTGGACCCACGATTTGTTTTTATTAGCGAGCTCAAGCTGCTGGTCAGAGCAGACCGAAGCAGCAGCCCTCAGCGGAGTGTCGATGCTCAGCCACCATATGTTTACTGCTCATTAATTTAAGTTTTCACTGGTCGGAGGAAACTTAGGCTAACTTAAAGAGTAAGAAGCACACTTTTTTTTTTTTTTTAGATAAATGAGCATTTTCATGTAAAATGTAGTTTGGGAAAGTGTGAAAAAGCCTCCCACAGTGGAAACGCGAAGCCACAACACTTCTGTTCTTAAGTGTAGCACTAAACTTAGATGACTCTGGGCTTTTTGCAGCAGCCAACAATAAACTGTACAATATAGAGTTACACAAGCATTACTGCAGCAGTTTCCCTTCAGGGAAGATATTGAAAAATCTCCATTCTGGCTAAGAGCACCCACGCTTATTATTTATGGTGATCCGGAGCCAATTTAAGGTATTAGCATATAGAAAATCGCACAAAAGAAGGCGCTCTGCAGCCGGAGATGTGCAGTGAGCTTCACAACAGCAGCGTGTCCTCGAGGGCAGTCGAGGTGATTCGGACTCACAGTGAACCAGATATTGTGTTGATTTTCATCCTGTATGGGTCTCAGCACAGTGTTGTGTTTGGACTCTTTCACACCGCTGCACAGAGAAGTGAATTCGCCCCCATTTGAACGGAGAATGAAAGGGGGGTTTTCAGCCAGCTGGAGGCCTGAGGGTTAAAAGCTATTTCAGAGTCCACTTTTTATTGGTAATGGTCTCTTCAAAGGGTCGGCTCGATGTGGGGCTACTGTACGTGGTGTGCCTCTGTTGTGCTGCCCTTTCAAACATTTGATTTTATTTTTAGAGCTACAGTAGGAGCACCCGTCCTCGACACTGCGCTCGCCGTCGTTCAGCTGCGTCGAGACGGCGCCATGGCAAGAAAATGACCACTGCTGGACGGCCTGTGTCATCCAGCTGGACTTCGACCCAAACACAGACTCAGCACAGGCTTCATTTTCAGCAGTCAGCATTTTAATGTAATAATAAAAGCTGGGACCCAAAACAGGACTGAATAAAAAGAGGAAGCGCGAGGGCGCCCCAAGCAGCACCATCATTTTTCATGATGCTTGCGATGCGTTTCTGCTGCATTTATAATTAGCTTCAGGTATGCAGCACCTTTCAGACCAGTGTGATAAAATGCTTAGAGTGTATTAATCACTGGCCTTGTGTTGGAAAGTAAAAAGGTCACATGCAAGTTAAACTTTCAAGAAAATTTTAAAGTTAAAGAAAACAGGAAATAGAGGAATGCTGATCAGGAAGTGTCCCTCAGCGTCTCTGCAACGACAAGCAGGCAGTCGGCAACATTAATCAATAAAAATTAGTTTGATATGCAAATTAATGGCAACTTTGATTCCGTTTTTTTTTTTTTTTTGACATTTTTGGTCGTTCATTAACGAATCGGAGTTAGCTGCCTGCCACGTATGTTTGAGTTTGACGGACAGCTCACACTGGGGGATCGCAGATCAATATCAGTTTATCAGTTATGCTTTTGAGCACATCGCTTCAATGTTTTCAGGTCATCGTTTCAATTGGGACAGATAAGCTCAGCAGCCAAAAAGAGGATCGTTGTAGCGTACAGATCTCACCTGACTACTACTAAAACCACTGAAATATGTATGTATGTATACGTGTATATGGTTGAAAAAAAAAAAAAAAAAGGTTGAAACTTCAAAATGAACCAGAGCTTTGCCTCCGACGCTTTCTTATCGACAGGGCGCACATATGCTAAACTTCCAGTGATTCCTGTGGTATTGATCCCCTGAAGGAGGAACTCTCCTTCGGCCTGAGCTTCCACACGGAGGTCAGAGCACATCGGACAGCTGCCGAGCAGAAGCCCTGCAGCTGCCGGAGATCCAGCTCTGTCCAAGGACACCTTCTGCAGGGTGGCTGCTTGCCACGAAAGCTGGGCTTGTGCTGCGTTCACATGCGCTGGGTTTGTTGTAAGTATGGACTTCCAACTGGGAAAACCGCTCCTGCCAGCCCTCCAATGGCAAGTGAAAGCTGTGGGATTATTTTGTAACTCCAGTACGTCCCCGGAGTCACCAACTGGGGAACTGTATCGACACTGGAGGCTGAGAGCCGACGGGGGCCTGGTTGTGTTTGTCCTGAGGTGCCGGCCGACGCGGTCTCTCAAAGCCGCTTAGCTCGTGATGAATGTGATGTAAGATGTGTTTAATGTGTCGTTCCTGCAGGATGGACCAAGTTTGCTCGGCTGACACGGGCGCTCACCAACAACCGCAACACACTGCAGCAGCTGGCACCCATCAGCAAACACGAAGTCAGCCACAAGCAGTCCAGGCTGGCCGAGGTGAGCGCGCACACACACACACACACACACACACACATACACACACACACACACACACACACACACACACACACACACACACTCTCTTTTTAAGTGTTGCTCCAAAGCAGTTTGTAAGATATATCACACTGCAGGTAACCATAAAACTCCGGAGTAAACCCAGTACTACTGCCTCATGCCCAGTTCCCAGTTTGTCCTCACTGGTGAAACAAACCTGGAGTTAAACTGGCTGAAAGCAAACTTTCTGAGCTTTTAAGTTCATTTGTGATGTTGCGTGACAGAACAACTTTAACTCAAGGTCCACTTGCTCGCTTTGTCCAGTGTTTCTCTTGGTCTTCGTCATCCTCTTCATTGATCTGTGCAGTGTAACTTCTTAATGGACCAGAGCTTTGAGCAGATGAGCCTACTGGTCGCCCACAGGGTGCAAAGATCACAAAACCCCATCTGAATCAACCACCAGCCATCCAGCAGCAGTTAAAAGGGCTCAACTTGAACACAACACGGCTAACATCAAGACAACATCAGCTAGTACCACATTCAGTTAGCGGCTATTGAGCTAGCTAATATGTCTTAAACCTTTTCGACAATGAATTTCAGTTATTGCTGCTGAAAGCTGAACTCCTGATGTCACTTCCTGCCTGGCTGCTGTTTTATTAGCTCCTAAAACTCAATCTCTCATCTGCCATTAGTCCTCCTGAAAAGGTGAGATCTGTTTTTTGGGTTTACTCAAACGCATCATCCCAACTCAGACAACAGCTGATGCATTCGTCCAATCACCAGCCTTCGCTGCAACATCAAAAAATAACATCCTGAGCTTCCGGCGTCATTCAGTGAACAAGGTACCGACAGCAGTTATCAGTAGCTAACCTCTCACCTGGATGTTAGTGCAGGCGTCTCGTTGGTCACGCCTGTGCACACACACGCTACACACACGCCACCGTAGCTCCGCTCTTAACATCACTTCTGCACAGCTAAATCCTCATATTAAACATTAAACGCCACATTTTACTCACGCTGAACGCACCCACTCAAACAGACGCACGCATTAATAGACGGACGCCGGCGTGCGAGCATGCTGTAGTTTGTCACCCCACAATCACACCCTCAATACACCCCCCCACCCCCGACCCCCTCCACTTACTCACATGCCAGTTTCCCTGGAGCTGCAGTTGTTTGACACAGCGAGCGGTGCTCTCTCTTCCCGGGAACGCCGCGCTCCTGTGGACTGCGGCTGTTATTAATATTTCATGTTGGGTGCAGAGACAGAAGCAGGGTGCTTTGGGCACTCTGAACGATTGTGACTGCTGCTCGAAATTTAGAAAATGGATTTCGGGGCGGAAGAAGATGGCTCACGTCCTCTATTGCTGGAGCTCGCCCACCTGTTTTATTCATGAAGGTTTGAGTGAGGTGTATCGCCTCTAATCAGAATTTCTTTGAGTTTCATCCCTGCTTAGCGTGTGAGAGGAAGCGTTGTGGGTTTTAGCGAAAGTGTTACTTCCAGGGCGGTTTAAAGGTGATGAGGGCAGGGGGATGAAAGAGGGGAGAGGAAGGTGGAGGAAGGAGAAGATTGAATGGGAAAGGAGGAAAGATGAAAAGAGCAGTGGTAGGTAGCTGAAGAAGAGAGGAGGGGGAAGTGATGAATTAAGTGAGGAAGAAGGAGGAAACAAGGAATTATGTATGGGAGGAAGGAAGAGAAGGAGGACACGAGGGAGGCAAGCCCAAAGAAGTGTGTGTGTGTGTGTGTGTGTGTGTGTGTGTGTGTGTGTGTGTGTGTGTGTGTGTGTGTGTGTGTGTGTGTGTGTGTGTGTGTGTGTGTGTGTGTGTGTGTGTGTGTGTGTTGCATTATGGGAGCAGGGAAAGCTTTGACCCATGCTCAGGTCGAAAAGTCAGGATTTCTTTGGCCTTTGCTGCTTCAATTTACATTTTTTCTAATGAATTTAAATGTGTGTTTTGCAAGTTCATCGACTTTCTGCTCCTTTCAAATCACTGAAATTCATTAATTTCATGCAAACGTTAAAGGGAGCAAACAAGCAAAGCCTCTGCTCCAGTGAGGATTTAGGGACTAAGTGGTTGTAACTTGGTTTCTCTGCTGTCTTAAAACGATCAGTCCTCATGTCTGTTTAACGCTTCAGTGCTTCCACATCAACACGTGTAATAAATGGTTTATAACATGATAATGAAGGACATTTTTAGGTTTTTCAGCATTATTTCTTCTGCTGTGAAGATGTGTTTTACAAAATTATGACCATTTTGTTAAATTGTCATAGTCTGTTTATAGTCTATAGTCTGCTAACAACTGAAGTGTTTTCAGGCACTGAGGTGAAGATGGAGCTCTGAGAGAAAACTGTTGAATATTGATGTCAAAGCTATTTACAAGTCAGAAACATAATTATGTTTTTTTAATAACATCCTCTTTAACTAGAAGTGAAGCACACAACATGCCTCTGAGTAAGAAACAGACAGATGACAAATTAAAGGAACAGCCATCATTAAGTGTCGTGTTGAGGTGTTGGAGCATTAGCTTAGCTTAGCATTGATTCTGCGTGTCTCTGGAGCCGTGATGGAGGGATGGAGGGATGGAGGGATGGAGGGATGGAGGGATGATGGTGGCGGAGAGCGCTGTCGAACACGTTGAACACAAATTCTCCCATAGGTGTTCAACCGACTGCCGACCACGAAGGCCAAAACTAATGATTCACATCATTTTCATATTAATCAAACCAGTGATCCCTCGTCCAATCAGGGACGAGAATGAAGGTGATCACTCAGAACAACTTTGCAGTGGTTTGCAGGGACCCTTCCCTGCGATCCCCTCCCTGTCGGGGTCAAGCCTCCAGGCCTGTACTGTTCTCTGTGTGTGCGCCACACACTCGCCTACTCGTCGACAATATGGTGAAGGGTGACTCATCTCACCGGATCACTGTTTTTCCACATCTCTGCAGACCTGGCTTTGCTTTTTGCACCACTGACCTCTCAAATGTGCATTTGTCTTTGTAATGAGGGGTTAGCGCACTGCGACCCTGCTGTGATATCTGTGCAAATGTGGTGTCTGTTCCTGCTGATGCGGTCTGATCAGACACCTGAGGAGGAGTTGCTCCTCCTTTTTTTCTCCAATCATATTTACTGACGTTTTTTCACTCATATCTGAATGCTGAAGTCACTTCAGTCACTTCTGGGAACACGAGCCAGTCGAGTCTTTGAGACTGGACCTCCTGCCATCAGCGCCCCCAACAGTGAACCCTCTTTCAAAGTGGCTTCGATCTTTTCCTCTTCCCACCTTGATGTAAAATCAGAATCAGCTGGCTCTGCTCAGTGTTTATACACCTGTCAGAGCCTGATCGGAGGCTAATTTCTTAATTGTACCGTGCAGTGCACCTGAGTGGAAGCGTCTGCGTTAGCAGCAGTCGGCATGTTCCACAGTTAAATGAGGTTTTCCTTAACCTAAAGTTCTGCCTTTGCTGGGGGTCTTTATGAGGAGGGCATGTTGGGCTGGAGGGAAATAAAGATGTTGTGAAGGCAGAAGGGAAGAGATGCAGAGGGAAGGAAGAGAAGAATGTAAAGGCACGGAGCATGTAGTGTTGGCAGGGACGTAGGAAGGGGAAAAGGGCGTGATCAGATGGAAGCTCATACACCCTCTTTCCCATCTTCCCAGCCTGGCGTCGGATGGCAGAGGGTTGCATAATGTCCTGAGCGCGCTCAATAGATATCGCAGGTGATCCATCTGCTCCGCAGCCTGAAAGGCACAGCTGGCGTCTTCTTTCGAGGACGCTGTCAAGTGTCACATAAGCACAGTTTTTTTTTCCTTTTTTTCCCCCCACAATGCATCTGTGCTCCTCATTGGCAGTCTCTTTTTTGAGCGTCGGCGCTGCTCTTGACCAGGGGCTGTTTGATTGGCAGCTCTGATGATGAGGATTAGATGAGATGCAGCTCCGGCGTGATGAAGCCTGCTGTTGATCCTCGACTCTGTCGGCCCGCCTTGTTACTTAACATCAGACTGAGTCCCACTGTGAGGGCAAGAGAGGCTGACCGAGGCTAACCGAAGCTAACCGAAGCTAACCGAGGCTAACAGAGGCTAACCGAGGCTAACTCCTCCGAACATCACCATCAGTTGTAGTTATATCATGAAATGCTAGTAGTAACAGTATTGATAGGTAATTAGTAACAATGGTATTAGTATGAGTAGTAGCAGTCATAGTACAAGTGTAAAGGTGCTAGTAGTAACAATACCATAAGTCATAGATGCTGAGTCGTAGTATTAGTGGTAGTAGTGGCCCTTGACATAGTCACACCACTTTCATGGTAGCAGTACTGTAAGTAGTAGAAATAATGGTAGTTATTACAGCATTAGTTGTAGTTGTACATGTAGCAGGTATACTGACTACAGTAACAGTAATACCTTCAATACTTTCATCATCAGTAGAACTTGTAGTATGAGTAGTAGCTCAGTACTACAAATGGTACTGCAGCAATGGTAGTTAAATATTAACATTTAAAGTATTACTGTATCACCAATATTATTATCATGTATTTTACATTATTATTTGGATTTGTAGTAGTTGTCAACCAGCAATATTATGACTAGAAGTAGTACTACTACAAGTACTACTTAGTATAGTTTAGTCTACCAGTTATTTTGCAGGACTGTGGGAGGTGTTTTTCAGGAGTAGAGTCCTGTATGTTGTATTTGGGCTGTCGATGATGTCACAGTTCATGTGCATGAACAGAAGCAGAATAATAACAGAGTTTAAAATGAATGAATGGCTGATCTGGGATCTGCAGACACATCAAACTGCTGTGTGTTGGATGTGTGAGCCGTGCAGAGGAGGCCGGGCTCAGCAGGGGTGATCGTCAACACGCTGGAACACACGGCTGCGTTTGGTTGGCTCGTCTCTCGTCTGATGTCCTTTGTCTTATTGTCTTCGTCTTCATCCTCATTTCGAGCCGCATTCGTTCATCCTGCAGTTTAGACACAGAAAGCTTCACGGAGCGACGAAAGAGAAGAACGCGGACGGAAACCACCATTTTCCCCTCTACACACACACATGCACGCACGCACACACACGCACACACACACACACACACACACACACACACACACACACACACACACACCTAGCAGCAGGGGGTCATCATGATTAGACTAAAAACAAAGCTGTTTTCGGGGTTTTGCTTATTTTTCCCTCTTAACGTCTTTCGTCTGAACGCCTTCATCTGACTTCATTTCTTCTCTTCCTTCTTCTTCTTCTCTCTCTGCTCTCGCCTCTCTCCTTTCTCTCTTCAGTGTGTTTACGTGGTGAAACAGGACTGGAATGTTTTGGCTTCTGGCACAAATAAAACAGACTATTACAGATATAATAGACAGAATAAACCGAGCGTTTCTGAGTACACAGCAGTGAATTTCATGTGAATTAATCACGTTCGTTATCTTAGTGGTCTGAAAACTGGGCCGAACTCACGACGAGTAGAATGAGATCAAATAGATGAAGTTTTAATTTGTTGAGTCTTGAAGATGTGTGAACTAGTTGGAGGTGAACTGTGTTTAAAAATATATAAGTTTCATTTCTTTTTGTACATTTTTGAATATGTGAAATGTATGAAGTTAAAAAAAAAAAGGCAGCGAGGGATTTTATTATTTATTATTTTCTATTCATGATTCAACTTACAGTATACAGAATGTCTTGAGAACAATGTATCAGAATGTGTGTATATATATTTATATATATGTATACATTGTATAAATATCTTCTTATTGATACATTGTAAAATGACATTAAAATGAAAGTGAAATTAAAAAGACTAAATAAAGATGGATGTTGGAGTTGTAAATGTTACTGCTTACAGTGTTAAGAATTACAAATAACATACAGTAACCTGTACGTACGTCTGATACGATGTGACTGCGCTGCGTGTCTGCTGCATGTGTTTGTACAGATGATGTAGAAAGATGCATTCGTGTTGTTACTAAATATAAGCATAAAGTCCCAACAATAGAAATAGAAACAATAGAAATATAAAAAGCATGAATGGAACAAAAACAATCCATACTCGGTGTTTACCTCGTTAAAATTTCATTTCATGTTTCGTGTTTTGTTTTTTTTTACGGACGCTGATCTTTGTCACACCTCCAGGTTTTGCAGCTGAACTCCGACATCCTGCCGCAGTACAAGCAGGAGGCCCCCAAGACGCCGCCCCACATTATCCTTCACTACTGCACCTTCAAGACCACCTGGGACTGGGTCATCCTCATCCTCACCTTCTACACCGCCATCATGGTGCCCTACAACGTCTCCTTCAAGACCAAGCAGAACAACATCGTGTGGCTGGTGCTGGACAGCGTGGTGGACGTCATCTTCCTGGTGGACATCGTCCTCAACTTCCACACCACCTTCGTGGGGCCCGGCGGAGAGGTCATCTCCGACCCCAAGCTCATCCGCATGAACTACCTGAAGACCTGGTTCGTCATCGACCTGCTGTCCTGCCTGCCCTATGACATCATCAACGCCTTCGAGAACGTGGATGAGGTACAGTTTGGATTTTTGATTTCTCAGGGGCGCCGCCTACTTTTACTGCTGTTACTACGTAGAAAAATGACGTAATCGACCTTCTCACCGTAGATGTTTTGACTTTATTCTAATAAATAACATCAAGGGTGTTTTTTTTCTAGCTGGATCTGCTTTCTGTCGTAGCGGCACGCTGTCAGTAACGTTACCTGCTGAGCAAAACCATGCTGGTTGTTCAGATCTCAGGCTCTCAGTCACAAATGCTCCTTTGCTGGTTTGGAATCAGCTTCAGCGTGAGGGATGTGCCCCTGAGTAGAAATGTGATGCAACCAATTACAGATGATTTGACCTGCATGTGACTGGACAAACGCATCACTTCTCCTTGAGACGATCACCTGAGAAAGCACGACAACAGTTCTGTAACTGTTTCTGTTATCAATTAAATTGAATGATCTATCGCAGTCGGCTTCTGATCGAGTCCGGGATGAGAAATAGGTCACAACACTTCAGAATTAAGCTTCGTGTTATACGCAGAGTGCCTTTATTACTGTAAGTAGTCTGAAGAAGTGATGACTCATCATGTCACCGTGTGTCCTGCAGTCTGCTGATTGCTCCAGCTTTCCGGCTGCTGGACTCAGCTGGGTCTCTGTGGCCTCATTTAGAGCTGGTGTCAACATGTTATTGTGTCTGGATATCTTATCTGGATCAGGAAAACTCATTTAATGCAGGTTTAAATGCAGCAGAATGCAATCAGACACTAAAAAAGATCCACTCAGAGGGGTCGCCTGAGCAGAGACAGCGAGGATGGTCAGTAATACCAGGTGTGGATAACAGGTCACATGGTGATAGCAGGTGTGAAGCAAAGTCTGAGCTCAGATTCAGGAGGTTTGCTTCTGGGACTGTGTTTTGGAAGTGAAAGCATCCTGGTTTGAGGTGGAGTTTGTTGGCTGAAAGGAGGATCGTCAGACTGTTCCCGTCCTCGGCTGGTGGACAGATTGGTCTGAAACTTAAACTTTGAGTTTGCTTTATGTCTAAACACCTGCAGAACTCCCATCAGCCTCAGGTGTGCTTTGTGCTAATTAGTAAATGTTAGCATGCTAACGCACAGTCAAACTTAGCAAACATCGGCTCGTGGTCATGTAGCTTTGAGCAGCTGCTGGTTTGCTTGCATACGCGACACAACAGCAGGCGTCATTTTTCATTAATAAGCTCATGAAGCTTATTGATTAGTAATTGATGGCGTGCTGTTTGTTGCTCTGGCTGAGATAATGGATGGCGGTTTGCTCCTGAAAGTGGAGAATAATTGTAATTTCTTCCTTTCTCGTAGTCTTTCAGCAGGCCTTATTGAAATCCTTTGAAGTCAATACATCATGATTGCGAGGTCTCCTGTGGGTATTTAAACCTGCTAGCACGTAGAATTAAATTCAGGCCGAGCTTAATGATGATTAGATTACTGCTGCGATTGTCCAGGGCGACTGAGGCGAGTTTCATGAGACACGATGTTGAGGATGGCGTTCTGGACTTAAACCTGCTCTCAGAAATGTTCAGATCAGAGGACCATCCCCAGACCGGAGCTTCTGTCGCTGCTGTTTCTCCTGCTTTCACGGAGCACATTGATCCTGAGCGGTTTTACTGTCTAATTAGTTTGAGAAACAGCTGCTGGTGAACAGATCCGCTGCGGGGAATCAGAGCTTTTACATGCCGAACCTGTTGGTGGAGCTCCGGATGATGCTCGGCGAGGGGCCGGGCCTGCTCTGAGGATTCTTCACGGCCATTTACACCCGTCAGATATCGAGGAGTTATATCAATACGGCCTGAAGTCCATTAACGGTGATTTTCCACTTGATTTCCCGCTGAATTAATTAGACCTCGGCCTGACGAGGAGAATCTACTGAATGTGAAATGGAAGAAGAACAGATGATTTCCACCCATGTCGTACTTGGGCATTTCTCAGTTTCGAATGTTTGAACATTTAATCTTGAGTGGGTGTGTGTATTTTGTTTGTGTATCTGCGTGCGCATGCTTGTGGGTGTGTGTTTGTGCATAGACATCCATTATTGTATGTGTGTGTACACGTGTGTCTGCCAAGTGAGGGCTTAATCACATGAGTGCCTGAATGCCAGTAATAATAATAATAATAATAATGGTAATACCAGTATTTAAGCTGCCAGCAGCTGAATTTTTAACATCTATTCATTTCTCATGCCAGCGAGTCTTTGCACACCTCCCTCAGCTTTTTATTCTCGTCCTGAACAACACGAAGAGCAACAGCACAGGAAAACTCTGCTGCACACACCAGGAGCCATTAAGACCAGTAAGCTGCTGGTTTGTACTGAAATTGTTAGTGGATGCATCAAGTCATCAGAAAATCTTAATGATTGATGGCAAACATCTGCTGGTTCCAGCCATTTTTTTTATTATAGTTTGCATATTGTTGGGTACGATTTTTCAAGATTAGCTTTTATTGATGAAACAATCCTAAAAATATTCCACAAATCAAATGCTAATAAAAGCAAGGCAGCAGTGTTAGCAGCTCTGTGATGAACTGCAGTGCTTTGAGCTCTAGGTTTATCATCATAGTTCCGTTTGTTAGCATGCTAGCATTGGCAAAATAGCATTAAACCCAGAGTGCAGCAGTCAATTTGGACAAATAGAAGATTCAACCTGATAGAGGTGACGAGGAAAATTAAGATCATAACCAAAGTCTTCAGGATGTCTGTCCAAGATTCCAGTCTGTGCATGTGTTTGGCTAAAAATGCTAAGCTAACGTTCGTTTGCCGCAGGTGTTTTTCTTCATGCACAGTAACACAGGAAGCAGGCGTCTCCCTGTAAGACGCAGAGTTTAGGTTTAACCTCTCGTTTCTCCGGGGAGAAGAAACCAGTGGGCTTGTGTGAAATATAGGAGTGTTGTTGCTATGGTTCCCTGCAGTTTAATATACCTCGAGCGAGGATGTAGAAAAGCACTTCACTGCTGCCCAGAACTGTTTTTTTTTTTTTTTTTTTTTGTTCTGATGTAGCTTTTTAGCAACTTCCAGCCAGTCAGAAAGGAGCATTTCCCATGGCCCTGTTATGATGTTAAATCAGGTAGATTACAACCTGGAACGCCGTCTAACCGGCCGGAAAGGACTTTAATGGCCCTCCTGGGAATCATTATTCTTTAAAGTTAAAGGGATCATCATCGAGCGGATAAACAGAGTGTGTGTGTACTGCCGCCCCCCCAAGAATATGTTTTAAGCAGCTGTAACCTGGCGTGAGCAGCCTCGGCCTCCATGCCTGCGTGTTAAACCTCCTCTCCAGCGTGTTTGCGTTTGCGTCCACCCGCCTGCTGCTGGCCGACGACGCCTTCCGTCAGGCCGACGGCGGGCTGCGCTGGGGGTACTCCAGCAGGCGTCTGGCCTCCTGGTGCAGGAGGCTCTCGGCCTCCGGCCTCTCGCTGCCGGTCGCTGATGGACTCGATGAGGTCCCGCTGGGTGGAGCTTTCTGTGGGCAGACAGCGGGGACGACAGGCTGAGAGGAAATCAATGGCACGTAAATCTCCAGCCGCCACAGAGCGCACGTCTCCTCCCCGCTTTGCCAAATTGACGTTTTTGTTGCTGCTTTCCCGTATTAGCGGACTGGAAGAATAGACGGATGCTGACTGAGGACAGTGTGTGGGAGGCGTAAGGTGCAGCGTGGAGGAAAATAGCCGTGATTATTATAGACTCATTGCAGACTGAAGTCCCCTGCTGCCGTCTCTGATGGCTGAAGCGGGCAGGAAATATTTTTAGTAGTGTTTTAATGCAGGTTTCAAGCTGTGCCAAGCCGGTGACGTGCAGGTGCTGCCAGCTCACCTGCATGCACACACACATGCACATAAATACATACTTATTCATGAGCTGTGAGGACCTTACAAGTCAATGCCAAGTCCCTACTGTAACCTCTGTCCAGTGGACCAGTGTCCTCGTCTCTTAATGCACGTTTTCAGCCTCATTTGAACGTAAGAACACCCCTTTAATCTTTTTAAACACAGCCGTGGACGACAGCTAGGACTTCAACGATTATCTTATTTATCAATGGATCTGTTCATTATTTGTTTAATTAACGTGCTTGTTTGTCTGTTGAACAGCCCAAAAACTGAAGATATTCACTTTGCAAAGCTATAAAATAAAAATAAGATTTCTCACATTCCAACATTTGTTTTTTGCTTAAATTGTGGCTTAAACAGTTAATCACTTATCATATTAGTTTTTGATTATTTATAGTCAATCGGTGGGGAACATTGTGCATTAATCACCACAAACAGATCTGTAAATGAGCCATGAGTCGCCTTAAGAGCTCATTTCTGTCTGAAATCCAAGATGTTAAAAAGCAGTTTAGCAGAATGAAGCGACGGATGTCATAAAATTTAAATTTACAACAGAGGAAATTTCTAAGTTAATCAGCAGCAGTAGGTGTTTGAGCACATTGTGAGCCATCAGACAGCTGATCCATTAATTTCTGAATAAATCATTTAAACTTTAAACTGCTGAAAACGTGTTCTTTCGTTGCTGCTCGCTGGTTTGTTCTGCAGCTCTCGACCGTAGACGAAGCTGGTCGTTTGTTTATCTCACACTCTGGGGCAGAGACACTTTCAAAAAACACAAGAACATCTTTTAATAACGAGGAAACTCCCGGTTTACCATTTTTACCCAGCAGGATGACACTTTTCAGCAAACAAGCCCTCGTTAAAAAGTTCTTCTTCTGCAGTGATTAAAGCGTCATCCTCAGGTGTCAACAGGGAGCCTTTAACAGGATGTCAGACCTTGTTCTGACTGCCGCCCAAATATCACACGGACCACATTGATTTTACTGGACAAAAAAACAAGTGAAATGCCATTCTTGCTAATCAGATCCAAGCCACATTTGGAGAAGCTTTGAAATGTGATTCCTGGATTCTGGCCGGATTTCAAAGTGTTCGAACAACAGCGATGCTGACGTCAAATCCAGGGCGACGGCGTGGCGTCAGAGCAGCTGAGCAGACTTTAACATCGCAGTGTGCACCAGCCTCCTCCCGCTGACAGTGAGATTGTTTGGAGGGTGAGATGATGATGAGGAACCCATGCAGGTGATGTCCAGTCTGAGCTCACCAAAACAGTTTAATGTGCTACTTAATCACTTTTGAATCTAAAATATAAGACAGCACAGCAGCTTTTCATGCAGTCTGTTTACGTCTTTAACAAACTGGAAGCAGAGCTTTAACATCTCTACGAACAGACTGAAGGGAGGAATCCTCATCGAGTCTCTGTGGTTGGATATTCAGAGCCTGAGTCGGCCTGAAGAATCGGGCTGGTTGTAGGTTTTTGGCGCTGGTGCATGTTCAGATTCAACAAAGTGTATTGAAGATGAGGATGCACGTTGGGCTTTAATGTGATGTTTGGCCGTGGGGTTTGTTTACAAGCTGTCTGACTGTTAGACTTCATTCTGGTGATGCTGACACATTCCAGATCTCAGCAATTAAGATGGTGAAATGTTATCCAAAGACAAGAGAAGAGAAAGAGGAAGAAGCTACACAAAAGCAGGACTTTTCTCTCTGTTTCTCCCTGTTGACATTTTGGAGATACGAGGTTTTTCCATGTCTCTCGACACATACAGGTCAGGTGGTTCTCATGCGGCGTTGTGCTGATGCTGCCTCAGGTTGCAGCAGAGGTGTTGTGAGGAGTCAGGGGGTGTGTGTGTGTGTGTGTGTGTGTGTGTGTGTGTGTGTGTGTGTGTGTGTGTGTGTGTGTGTGTGTGTGTGTGTGTGTGTGTGTTGTGACGGGGGGGTTTGTGTTGGAGTCAAGCAGGGAGGAACCCCCGCGGGTCCTGAAGCCACCTGCTGACACGGAGGAGCCTGCGTGGCGTGCATGCTGCCACCGCCGCGGCCGGCCGGGCTGACAGAGCCGGGAGGAAGCTGTACGCCGTGCAGTTGGGGGCGCGATATTAACACTGCATGTTAACACTGAGAGGGAAGGAAGGGGAGGAAGGAAAGGTGGAGCTGGAAGTGTTTGATGAGTGAGTACTCGAGGGAAGAATGGAGGATGGAGGGAGACGAGAGTCCACGAACAGAATGTCACGACGTGAATCAAGACAATATGTCTAGCAGTGAAAGAGCAACATGAGTGACGTCTTTGTGTCTGTTAGCCTTCTGCTGCTGCTGGTCGGCTGCTGGTCGGCTGCTGGTCGGCTGCTGGTCTGCTGCTGGTCTGCTGCTGGTCTGCTGCTGGTCGGCTGCTGGTCTGCCGGGGTTTGGTACTGCAGGGTCGTCCTGTGGATGTGACTTGTTGTATCTCCTCCCTGCTGCCACAGCAGCTCTTTATGTTCATGTTTTAGAGTTTTGATACTGAGTTGATGCAGTGTTTTCCAACCCGACCCTGCTGTGCTTTTGTTTTGGGCTGTGTGTTCCTAAAGAGCTGCCGTGTGGCTGGTCAGAAATAGAGTCCTTTCTGTGGTATAATGGGCTGTGAGTGTTGCAGTGTGCACCATCGACAGCACATCAAAGTGTTTCATTTTCGTGTGATTTGTTTTTATTTCTCTGAGTGTGTGATGGAAGATGAGTGGAAAATGGAGAGGTGAGGTGACACAATGATGCTGCGTTCATCTGGTGTTATAGGGATGGTGATACGAGCCCAGCTGAGTGGGACAGAGCCGTTCACTCAGCCTCCCAGCTGCAGTTACGAGCAGGAGATGTGTGTGTCCTGACAGCTATGATCCCTCATGCTCGGCAAAATGGACTTCAGTCGTATAAACAAGTCAATGGCTGCTAAGCTGAGATGAAAACGTGGTATCAACACGACCATCACAAACAGTGCTCATCACAGCTGTCGGTGACCATGTTGGAATCGTTTTTTATTGTTCTTTCTTTGTTACCCACGTTGTGCAAATGCAGCATAAACCAGAGGAAACAGACCTTTTGGTCCAAGCAGGAAAAGGAGGAATCAGTGATATTAATCATGGCTGCATTCCATTTACGTGTGCAGATTTCAGGGCCCTGGTGTTATGTTATGTTATGAATAGAACGGTCTTTGTTGGTGCTATTAGCTCCACCTGTGCTTTTCCTGCTATGACAAGTCAAAATGCCTGCTGTGAGGAGGTGGGCGAAGGATGGAGGAGAGTGTGTGCGAATGGAGGAATGCTGGTGGTCTAATTTGATTTGGTTCAAATGTCTAATTCTACTAATCCCCACACATAGTTTAGATTTTATGTCTGTCACGCATCAAAGGGAGGAAAACAATCTCAAAAGCTATTAAACCAAATGTATTCTGTAGTCCTAAATGATGAAAAACATGCTCAGGTTGACATTTATCCTCACGTTCGAAACGATGGGAGGATTAAAAGCTGCACAAAAAGCTTGGGTGCTTTTTCTTCTGCTGCTCGGGGAAGGTTCAGCTTCTGGCTCCTGCTGCCGTGGACTGACAATTGAAAACTCAGTCGAAGCATGGCGCTCTTTTGCTAAAAGCTGAGACATTTAGAATTTTTAATGCTTGCTAGATTGAGCACTGAAAACACGCTAAGCTCCCAGCGCTGTCAGGAATATGCAACAGTGCGTCGTCTGCTTTGAAAATAATGAGAGAAAGAGCCGGCGCTGAGGAGAGCTTCCCGGTGGACGCATAATCTCCGTCTATACGCTGTCGCACTTGGCCGGGCTCTGTTTGGATAAACAGGTGCTTATGAGCCGTGATTTTACATGCGTTGCGTGCTCTTGACTCATGCTCTTTTCATCTGTGCTGCTCTGTCCTGTGGCTACTTAATTTAGAGGCATTTACATACGAGCTGGGAACCGTCTGAGTCCCAGGGGAGGCCTTTGAAGCTGTGGTTGGGGAGAGGCAGCGAGGGCTGGCTGGGTTTGTGGCATCAGAGAGGGGGAAATATAAGGAACTGCAGCCGGAGCAGGAAGGCCTCTGGAGGTTAGAACCAGGCCTGGTAAAGTCAGGGTTAAGATCAAGTGAAGAGAGACGGCAGATCCATCTGTAGAAAATCTCTTCTTATGTTTGACACGTTTGATCCTCAGTGTTTTCTGTGTTTTGGGACTTTAGTTGCAGGACTGCAGGTACTCCATGTAAAAGCTGACACCAGGACTGCAGTTGTGACCAGATCTGGATCTAAACCTGGGACTGGGACAGGAGAGGAGGCTCAGACTCGAGATGCAGCTCAGGCTCAAGGTTGAATTAGCGACATAAACATGATAACTGACATGATTTAGTTTGAATGGTTGAGTGATTGGACGCTTTTGTTCAGGCAGAGTAACTTCAGTTCCCAGCAGAACTGGTCTTGATTAGTCTCCCTCAGTGACTGGATCCTAAATGACTTCCAATCAGGCAGATTTAAAGCATTTGACCCAAAAACCTCAGTGGAAACACTCAAACAGCAACAAGTCCGTCTCAGTGGATTGTTGGCTTTATCATCACCTTTAGAGACTTTTTAGTGCACAAAAATAAATTCATGGTGTGCTGACGGCTGCTTCCACGTCTTCTTTCATCTCAGCTTGTGTCTAAAGTGGCGCTCATGTCAAGAATGTTTTTCTTAAGTTTCACACACCTGTCGACGACACTTCTCAAACTGCTGCAGCATAGTTCACTGCTCTGGTTCCACGAGCATCTGGAAGTCAATGGGTAAACTACTGTAGTTTATGGTAAAAATGTAACCTTCTGTAATTTCAGTGAAAACCACCAAAACCATTATCAAACTGGCATTTAAAACTCAACATATTCTGTGTAAGTTAGCCATCGGCCTGCTGTCAGAGCATTCTGGTCGCTGTGGTTGAAATGGTGTCTAAAGAGGAGGCAGGCTGACTGAGCTGCTGAAGGTGGAGCAGCCGAGGCTGAAAATGAGCGTCAGGGTGGAGGTGAAGGCTGAGCCGAGGGTGAGGAGCTTGAAGGAAGCTGCGGAGAGCAGCTCGTGCTCAGCGGCCTCCCGCTTCATTACATAACATCATCGCCTACATCGTTAGATAACCCCGCTGACTTTCATGCACTCGTTTTCTCTCCTCGCTCCAAAACGAGAAAAGTCTTCATTTTTCTTTCAGCGCTGGTAAATATTTAGCTTCAGGTTGTGCAGCGTGGGGCCCCTGCTGCTCCACACGCTCGGCCCTGTTAATTGTGTTAAAAGGGATCGTGCAGAGCGTGCCGACGCCTCGGGGTCCTGGCTGCTGCTCCCGTGGTTGGAAACAATCACTTCTGCTTATTTTCAGTCTCTCTGTCAGCCAACGGTGTTCTGGGGAAGTTTGTGAAGTAGAAAGGGTGTAAAGACACAGGCCCCTGGAACTGTCTCAGGGGCCACAGGCTGTGTGGGGAGGCTCTGGGGTGCTGTGCATTAAATTCTGCTTGTGTTTTGAGCTCTAGAGCTTGGCCTGTATTGGATTTCTGACTCTGGACTCTGTCGGTTTGTTTATTAAAGAACCGTGACCGAAATATGTGACGAGTTTAAGGTCGATAAATCAGCTCGTCCGTCTCCTTCGGTGGACAGACTGCTTGTTACTGGGGCAGATATATACATTACTGTGATATCCAGTGAGGAATATGAATACTGAGACGTAATATCAATGACATCGTTTGCTTGTGTTTGAAAGCAGCGTTTGCAGCAGTTCATCCTGATTAAACTGTGGCTCTTATTTTTGATGCTTTGTGTTGATTTTTATTTTTGGCACATGGATAAATGTGCAAACTCTGGTTAAGCTTCCAGCTTTTCTCGTCAAGGTCTGGTTTAATTACAGGGAAAGGGTCATAAAATGATGGACAACACATCAAGATTGTTGATTTGAATGTTAAGAGTTCAGTTTTGCCTTCAGGACTCATCCTGTCACATGTGATGATGTGACTCATGCAAACATTGACGTTTAAATAGAGGACAGGGGTTTTCTATACTGCTCCAGAAGTGGGAGTTTGTGAAGCTAAAGTAGCACAAAGGGGCTCCAGGCCTCGTGTTTCTTTGTGTTCGTTTCACATGGGCCTTTCAGACGCTCCACCTCTGATGTGTTTTGTACAGTAGCGCTGAAAAGCGTCGTAGTGCTGTTTACTGACTGTGTCCCATTCATACGCACTGACGTGTAAAATAAGGCTGAAAATGCGGCGTGTTGTTGACGCTCCGGGCCTTTCTGCTCACTGTACTCTGCCTAAACTGTGACTGCCATGACTGAGGCTCAGCATCAGCGTGTTTATCAGGAGTCTGCGCTGAACCCAGACTGAGCCAGTGACGGCCAGGCTGGAGACTGTGACCCTTCTGGAGTTTGGA
Source organism: Chaetodon auriga (assembly GCF_051107435.1). NCBI lineage: Eukaryota > Metazoa > Chordata > Actinopteri > Chaetodontiformes > Chaetodontidae > Chaetodon > Chaetodon auriga. Next base: position 1,892,224 of record NC_135087.1, read on the forward strand.
GCTGGGATGTGGTTTAGGATCAGCTTTATGTCGCCTGCAGTGTTTTTGGTTTGGCCCTCGGCGTTCAGCCAGAGGAAATCTGTTTCCTTAACGTTTCCTGGTAAATGTAGGTGCACCCTAAACACTCTGTGAGCTGTGGATGTGTGCGTGGAGATTCACCTGGTCTCACTTTGTGTTATGATGATGTTGGATGGTCGGAACAGAGCTTTGTGTGCTCGTTAATGCTCACAGGTAAAACAACCTGTTCACATGCTCCGGCTTTGTCAGCGGCAGTTTAAGTTCCTCATATTTCACTGGAAAATATTTATGGATTATGGAAACTGCTGTTTGTTTTCTGTGTCTTTGCTGAAACCTGTCTGGTTTGCCCTTGAGCTTAGAGCTGCACAACATGGACGAAATGCCATTTAGGAATAATTTTGATGGATGCTGAAGTGCGGCTCTGAACGCAGCAGTGCCAGCTCTGCTTTTGTTCAAAGTGCTCACCAGTAATGAGGAAATCTACTCAGTGACAGCAGAGGAAAGCAGAATGAAGCTCCTGGTAAAGATACGAGCATCTGAACACCTTTTTCTTATCAAGTGTTTTTTCAGAGAGCCTCATTTGTTTATTTCAAGTATGTGTGGTTTTTAAAATGGAGCTCTTGGTTTGTGGGTGGACTGAAAACAGGCTCAGCACCTTGTTGTTATCTGCCCAGGGCTGAATCAAGCGTGAGCTGAATGACTGAGGCTCTTCACAGGCACCTTGTTGTTGTGGTTGTTCACCTTTGTTCTGTCGTTTATATTCCTCTCTTGTGTAACTCTCACATCTTTAAAAAAAGTTTTACTTTCCACTTCCTGCAGCCATTAAAGCGCTCTGTTTACAGAGAAGAGCGGCTGCTTTTACATGAGACGCAAGAAGGTGATGAGTCTCCAAATTACTGTTAGTTTACAGGAACTTTTCTGAACATCAAAAATAGAAAAGCAGACATCACTTTTTCAGCTGTCAGCGGAATCATAATCCTAATCTTTGCAGGTCTTAAAACTACGATGGAAATTCAGACAAGAAGAGGAGAGAAGCATCCAAACAGGACGTTAGAACCAATAACATTTAACTTCAATGTGTTTTCTCTTACATTCCTCATTATACGACCGTATGCTAACACCAGCGCTAACTAAGTCCCCGCTACGCTAGACTGATGTTTTCTGGACATTTGGTCTGGGACCTGTGGCTTCATCCTCAGTGTTGGAGCATCATGTCATGTATGTAGCCGTACGATTAAACATTTACTTCTCTTTACAGGGTTCCTGTTGTCAGAAGCAGGTCAGCAGAAACAATAAAGGGCGTTTTTCAACAATTTATGAGGTTTAAAATCTGATGGCAACAGTCGTCATTTTTGCTAGCAAACTATCGATCGACTGTCGTCTGGTGAAAAAGGGAAACTGTTTGTCTCTGCTTGAATCAAACACTCCTCAGACTTTGGTCTTAAGTCTGCCGTCATCATGATGGTAACTGTATGTTCAAATATAGAACGGGAAGCATAGCAACAGCATCTCGGGGGGGTCGGGCTTCATAAATGCATCCACTTCTTACTCTGCAGAATCCAGACATCTACCTGGAATAATCCCAGTTTCTCCCTCCTCCTCCTCCTCTTCCTCCCCCTCAGGGCATCAGCAGTCTGTTCAGCTCTCTGAAGGTGGTCCGCCTGCTGCGTCTGGGCCGGGTGGCCAGGAAGCTGGACCACTACCTGGAGTACGGCGCCGCTGTTCTGGTCCTGCTGGTCTGTGTGTTCGGACTGGTGGCTCACTGGCTCGCTTGCATCTGGTAAACTTCCACACCTTCATGTCGACCACCTCTGGCCTGCTCAGCTGTTGAATTTGGGAGCACTGAAGGGAGGGCTGACCCCACTTTAACTGCAGAAACTCACTAACATAAACACAAAGCAGTGTTTTAATCCGTCGCTGCTCTGTGTCTTCAGTGGAATCTGAGCTCGTATTTGCAGGTTTACCAGACAGAACATCTTAATGTTAAACCTCCAAAGCTGCATTAACTTTTCATTTGGAAAAGTGCATTAAGTAAGTTACCCTAATAAGTGAATATGAGCCTCGACGGACCAAACTGAAGCCCCGAATGTTGTTTATGGTCCTCAGTCTGCTCTTACATGAATGATTAATGGTTTTAATAACCATATTTAAGGTTTGCTTAAGTGGTCCGTCATATATTCTTAAAACTGTTCGAGGCATTAGATTCAGAGATTTAAAGGACCCTGAGTATATGTTCAGGGACGTGGGTATAAATAATGGAAAGATGAAGCTTTTTAAAGGTTTCAGGGGGACTTTTTTCCTCTGGTCTGAGATTACATTTGTGAACTACCTAAAAGCACTTTATATCACTCGACAGGGAACCTGTTTCGCTCCATTTATGTAATGCTAATTTAATTTGCTAACTACATTTTGATGGGGAAGCTTATTTGCTGCTTCTATTAGGTTCAGTGGGAAATGTTTGCCTTAAGATTATGGTTTCGTTACTACATGAATAATATTATATTGGCCTTTTGCAGAGAAACCCATTGAGTATTAAAGACAGCAAAGGATCATGTATTTGTGGTATCTTTCAAAAAGCTAAAGTAAAACGATTGTAATTGAACAGAATTAAGAGGGAGGATACTTCATCACTCCTGGAAGTTCAGGCAGTGAAACTCTGTGGTTCTTCAGCATCTTCAGTATCTTAATGCTTCTTCCACTAAAACCTTCATCCAGTTCAGTTTTAGCTCTGCTAACATGCTGAAATTCAACAGGTACAGCATCGGGGACTATGAGGTCATCGATGAGGCCACCAACACCATCAAGATGGACAGCTGGCTCTACCAGCTGGCCATCAGCATCGGGTCACCTTACCGCTACAACACCAGTGGTTCTGGCCAATGGGAGGGCGGCCCAGGCAAGGACTCTCTGTACATCACCTCCCTGTATTTCACCATGACCAGCCTGACCACCATCGGCTTCGGCAACATCGCCCCGACCACCGACGGAGAGAAGATCTTCTCTGTGGCCATGATGATGGTGGGATGTAAGTACCAGACCTGCTCTTTGCTGTGACTGGGCTGTGCCGGCTCTGAGCTGCGAGCCGTTCGGTATCTGTTGTGGTTCTGCTGTAATTCGGAGGGCACAGCGGGCCATTTTCATTCAGTGGATATCTCTCTGCTGCCTTGCGATGTGTTATATATATGGATAGAAATTCCCCCGAGCCAGCTGCTCTGCTGAGAGTGGTGGAGTTTTTATGATGTATTGACGTCTGAAGCAGTGTGAAGCGCTGTGTGAAAGCTCCAGTGCTGGTGTTTTTGTCATGTTCGGTACAGCCTGATGACGGTGATGCGGGCCGGTCAGTCCAGCATGACGCTGCTGAAACCCACCGCATGCAGTCCAATCACAAGTAGATGATTTCTAATGATTGTGGTGACTGTGAGAGCTTTCATCCTGAGCTGAAATCAGGCTGAAGCAGAATGTAAAGCTGACATTCACGCTCCCCAGAGGATGATCACAGCTGCATACAGTGTGTGAAGACGGTCAGGCGTTCAAATGGGAGTTGCTGAGCAGGCGATACGCTGAAAAGGTCTTTGGGTTTTTGCAGTTTTAGGTGCATAAAGCAGATTTTGGACTTCTTACAGAAGGAAAATCAGATGGCTCTGTTGTGTTCCAGTGTCTCAGTCGGTCATGACGGCGTTCAGCCATTTTATTATTTACACCTGTGCTTTTTCTACTGCGATATGTCAGGACGTCTTCTGTAACAGAGCCTTTTTGAGTCCTTCTCTCGCTGAGCCGCTGACTGCCTGCAAACGTGGATAGCACAAGAATAACTAACCTATTGTGATTTTCCATTTTTTACCAGACTGTGCATTTCAGAGCCAACATTTAAGCTTTACACTGAAGCTCACGTTCACAGTCTTATTCCCAAAAGGCTCGAAAACTCGTCCCTGTAATATAAATCATTTTGCCACAATGACAAAGGTCTGAAAAGACATTTGTGAGCCAAAACTAATGATGGAGCTGAACGCACCAGAATGCACAGCAGTCGCAGTGTTTCCTGTAGAGTATAAATGTCCCCATGCACATGAGCAGACCATGTGTTTGTTCTGGAGTATGTTCGTGTCCTAAGATTAGCAGGATAATCAGCAGCATGTTGTTTTTTCTCTTCGGCACTTTGGTTCTGTGGAGTTTAATGAACAGTCAAACCACTGAGGGCGGCTGGCAGCGGTTCATTTCATCATCTTCTGTTGGGTTCAGCGTCGTGGAACGCTTGTCGCCAACTGTTTATTTGTTAGCGTTAGCTTGTGCCCCTCATGCTTTTCTGTGTTTCTGAAATAATGGATGATTGAAGATCTTCCAGCCTGCGTAAACACGCCTGCTTGTGTCTGGATGTGGATGTGAACAACAGATCTTGAACGCATTTGGTTGCGCTGATCGTTTCTTCAAACCACGACACTTTGAGCGGCTTTTCAGGGTCTTTTCTTCTTCTGCTCCCTTCAGTTTGACGTTTCTTTGTCGTGGGCGAACACCAAAGTAGCTTCTTCACGCTTGTTGTCTTTTCACGTGTCTCACAGCAGGTGACTTCACTGAGGGGTCAAATGTGTTGAAGACACGTGTAGGCGGGAAATGTGCATTGATGACTGATGACAGTTGCTGGCTGGTGCGCTTTGTTGTGCTTGCGTAACCGGTTACGTTCACTCCGGTCTAGCATCTGTTAGGTCCCCTAGAAAATCAACATGTCAGCAGAAAGTCTGCAGGTGTGACACCAGAAACTTTTTAGTTATTGATCTGACTTCATGGAAAGATTCCAGTGGATTTAATGGAGATTGTGAACTGGGATTTGTTCACAGTCTCAGCTGATTTGGAGGCTGCGCACAGATCAGCACAGCAGGCAACACCACGCTGATGATGAAAGCAGCAGTAAACTGAACAGAATAACAGAAGCGAGCATGTGACACACATGATTAATGGCAAACTGTACTCCCTGTGGTTAATCTAAGCAATCATCTGAAGAAATGAGGGAGCAATCAGATATTAGCAGTTACCAGCGAGGCTGAAACACATCTTGTTATTACTGTTTATAGCCATAAAAGATATGGATTATCCTCCTATTTCCACAAAGGTCTTTGTCTTGTGTGAAAAATCGACTTTAAATCAAAACCCTTCAATATTTTGCATTTTAAGAGAAAAGAGTCACCTCACCAGGCTTCATCACACCTTTCAGCTTGTTGCACAGCTTCATGCCCAAAGACCGACACTGAATCTGTTCTTTCCATCCCCGTAGCCTCTCCCTGATCATTGTGTTCAAGTTGCCGACCTTAACCATACTTTATTTGCCATAACCACACTCTCTTTAAGCACATCTCAGTTGCAGACAAAGGATTTTTAAAAACCTTGTCATTAAACATAAACCAGGGTTTTGCAGGATGTTGAAATTCATCAGTCCTTACTTTGCAAATACATCCAACAGCCATGTGTTGCATCACTGACATACAGATATACTCTGCAGGCCGGCAGCAGACATTTGGTAGAGGATCACAGGACATCTGGACCAGCATCACGTTTCAGGTGAAACATGACGAAAGAGAAGAAGAACAGCGCAGTGCAGAGGCATGAAGATGGCGTCAGATTTTCAGGCTACGGGCGAGAGTCGCGCACGTCTGTGAGCGAGTCGGAGAGTGTTTCTGTTACTGTTGGCTGGTCGGTTCACATCAAAGCTTCAGTCAGTGTTTCTCAGGTTTTCATGGTTGAACATGTTGGGATGTTAAACAGTGTCCAGTGGAGACGGGTGGCGATCAATACGTTCATGGTTTTAACAGCGTCCGTGCCCTTTCATGTCTAAAAACCTTTAAGGATTACGTCCTTCCACTCTGTTTTGGGCAATTTGTTTTTCCAAAAGTGGCAAATTTATTACAAGAGCCTTTCTTTGTGGTGTTCTCGCCGTCTGCGCTGGCCTGATGCAGCTTGTGTAACAATGTCTACATCCTGGAGGAAAAGTTACTTTCAGGCCATCAATTATTAAACTGTATGCACAGTCTGCAAAACCGAGAGTACAGATTCTTACATTTAGTGCTTTTTTTATATCCCGAGTGCCCCCCCGGAGGCTTTGACAGGCGTAATAAGCCCAACAGTTGTGTTAATCTGTTGGTGTTTAGGTTAGACAAATGCAGCAGCTGTGACCTTTGTGTTAAATAGCAGGAGACAGACAGCCGTGTCGTCCACGGTGGACGGTCACGCTGCAGTGCTCCAGACTCCATCAAAAACGACATTTTTAAGTGAAATTTCTCGTGCAGCTGGCAGGTCTTTGTTCAAACCTGTGCACGCAGGTTCTGTGGTGTGTTTGTTCTCTGCCCTCTGACTGTTAACCATTTCAGACACACCTGCGCCTGCACTCTTGTACCTGTCTTGTATCTTGCGACTGTTCGACCTGCTGACAGATTCTGTCTCAGTTGCGTTTTTTTTCCCCTACGAGCTCCCTTCCTTTGAGCCACAGCCGCTGTACATTATTCAACACATTTTGAATGCTTGAACAGTCACAAGAATGGTTCGCTTTATCTCATCATGCAAATAAGCCGCACACATGTGAGCCTGCTGATACGGAACCATTTTAGATTTCTTGCTTTCCGTTCAATAAACATGGAAATGATTCCTAGAAAGCTGTTACACAAAGGGAACTGGAGTAGTGTTTATTTTCAGGAGGGAGCAGCATATTTTAGAAGAAGTCTATTAGTGGCTCACGGGTGAAGAGAAAAGATTCCCTCAGACGTTTGCAGGTAATACATTTAGTGCCTTTCTCGTTTCTATTTCAGCTTAGTTTATTCCCACATTTCCTGAAAACACTCAACATTTAAACTGTCTGGTGCATTGCATTCTGGTCTATTTGTTGCTCCTGAGGCCCTCCAGACACGAGCAGCAGTACAACCTGTGTGCATCACAAGGTCGGGGGCAGCAGACCGGTATCCCCGGGAGGCAGACAGCAGAGAGAAGTGGTGGATATGATTCTTCCACACCTGCAGAGTCCTGTCGCAGACCAGCCTTCTTCATCTAACCTCAGCCTGGTGTTTGGTGGTCCGGCCCTGACCGTACCTTAACCGCAGTTTATTTCCAACCATACTGTGGTTGCTATGTGCAGATATTATAGAAAGCAAGAATTTAAAGACATTAAAGACGTTGAATATAATCTGGAGTTTTATAGAGGCCAGTGGGTTGGATGCAGAGCACAGTGCAGAGTCCGTGCCAGGCAGCGAGGATGTGCCGTCGTGTACCATCTGCCCACTCACCTGGTGGTCTGTTGGACTGCCTCATTCTATGCTAAAGCTGTTTTACTGAGACTATGATTGTAAGGTGTTGTTGTACAGTTCTGGATCTGTGGGACACAGAAAACACAGGTGTTTGTTGTATTACAGGCCGCTTTCGTGCAGCTGTTCTCTCACAGGTTGAACATCTGAATGATGTACAGCCACAGTTCAAAGTGCTGAAGTCACGCTCAAATCCGTGGTCCACCACCACAGGCTCGTTCAGCAGCTGTCTGGGTGCCAGCTGACAAGTAACATCCAATCATATTTATGCATGCGTCCAGCAGAACCTGAATTTTTTCACTGTTACTGAGCTGTTTGTTTCTGTGGCTGAAATGAGGTCGCAGCGAGGCGTGAAGTGTAGTGTTTCTGAAGGCTCGATATCCTCAGTCTGTCCATCGGAAAACACTTTCTGACCAGGGTAAAAACCTGTAGCTGCTGGAAATCCACCGTGTCGCCTTCATTTGTCCAGTTGTCCACAGGAAGAGGACATCTGAACCAAACGTCTTCAGAAACAGAAGGAGCGTATCCAGAGCTTATTTTTAAAAGTCTTCAAGTGTTTTCATGCCTTTCCTTGAAGTGTGTGGCAGCAGACTCCAGCGTTCCTCATGTCGAACAAACCTTAGGCCAATTTTCACTCCACCACGACTCCAGACGCTCCTGCCTGCGCTAAGTGTTGTGATTTAGCCACTTTAAAGGCTCCGTGAAGCCTTTTGCAATATCAGTCACTTGGTGAGAGCACACATTTTAAAATAGCCAAATCTCATCTTGGAACAACAGCGTTTTTGTTTGTTTCTGCCCCGGAGTTTAGTATCAGGGCCGAGCCAGAGCCTCCCTGGGCTCCTCTCCATATTGTTTGTTCCTGGCAGCTGGACAGTAAACGGCCTCAGCTCAGGGGTAAACAATCCAGACGAATGATGTGTCACTTCTGCATGGCTGTGACTGATAGTCTTCTTGGCGTGGAAAACCATCGCACAGGCTGCGTGGGCGCTTTCCTGACCTCAGCAACTGAGAGCTGATGCTGGGACACATTTTGGTTTCCAGACTTTTCTATGAGCGTTTCAATATGAATGATCCGTTTGATCCGAACGTTGTCGAGCTGCTGGAGAGGAACAAATGATTTGATTCCCGTTTCTAAAAAGGCACCGTGTGAGAAGGGTTCATGAGCTGGAAATATTACAGCTGAGTTGATGTTTGATAAATCATCTACTGCTGCCTCCCAGATCAATTAAAAGCCATTATCAAGCATGTATTTTGGGGTGTTTGGCTGGTATTTATTTATTTATTTATTTATTTAATTAATTTTTTTGGTGAGATGTCAAGTGTGGGCCTCAGATTTTCTTGAAGGTTGCATGAAAACGTACCGTAGCTTCAGATCAACAAAGATGTTCTGCCCAAACAAACCGAGCGTGAAGGAAAGTGAAACACAAGGACGGAGAGAAACTGATGAAAGCCAAAGTCGAAGTCTGGGTCAAGTGCTGCACATCAGGTCCGCTGCCTGTTCACGCTCCTCTCTGACCCGCCTCCTTTAATTCAAAGTTAATCTCTCTTGACAAATGCTCTCTGTTGGCGACAAGGCCGAGCAGCACAGATGTCTTGTCTTGGGGGAAAATGGCAGACGGCTCGGCCCTGGTGAGCCCTGATTGGCCCTGTGCTTGATCGCGGTGAAGCATTGACTTGGCTTGGCAGCGTGAAGTGGAGCTGGACGAGTTCATCAGTTGATGCTTTAGGTGTGAGGACGTCTCTTAAAACAAATACAAGACGATTGTGTCTCGTTAAAGATCGTAACGCAGTGACGTTTGATGTTGTTAATGATACGAGCAGAGTGAGACCACAGCAGACCAGGAGGACACAGGAGCAGCCTGAGGTTCGTTGTTTTCCCTCTAAAGAAACGGATCGTGGATGAATGTCGGAGCTGCTGCACCGCCGTCGTCACCTCACCCCTGCTGGTCTCCATCCGTCAGCACACCTGACGTGTCGATACTCCGTCGACTGACTGACGTGGACAGTTTGGACCAGACCACCTTTTCTCGTATCCGCTCATCGTTTGGTTTGTGGGATTCAGACGACTCGTGGTGTCTTTTTAGTGTCCCCAGTTTCCTCATTAAAAACCTTCCCTCTGCTTTGCTGAAGGCTTTTGGACTTTGTCTCATCCTGCTTTGTTGGACAAAGTGACGCTCCTGAATTGATTATTTTATCTATCAAAGCGAGCTGACGAGCTTGTTATGGTCTTTAAGTGCACTTTCAGTTCGTCTCTGTTCCTGAGCTCTTTTCAAGCAGGATATTCTGCTGCTTCCCATCTGATAATCCGTCCCTCTGTCCTCCTGTCCTCCAGTCTGTCTGTGTGTCGCCTCATCTAATCGACCTGGACCGAGTGTCCACTGACATCTGAGTGACTCTTAGCGTGACAGAGGCCGATCTGTAGGACTCCTCCTCCGTCCCTCCCTCTGTCTGTCTCTCCCAGCTGTCCTCCCACATGTCTTACACCCTGTTTGTCACAAGACTCTTCACAATTAATGGACCACTTAACTGTGCCTGCAGCCGTCGGCGGAGACCTGAATGGCTTCTCTGAACCGACGCACACCTCCGTGTTAGAGGGCATGTGATCGCCTTCGACTCACAAACAGAACACACACACGCACACGAACACACAGCACTGTGCACAGACATGCAGCAGTAAATGTATAGGACCATGAAACATTCATCAGCACCATTAGAGAGCGATTAGCATAATCAGCCATAATAATTTTCATATCATTGCAGTGCAGTAATTACCTAATATCATTAGCGTGGTGCAGAAGGATGTAAAGACTCTCACCATCTCATCCCACCCTGCTCACATGATGGAGGTTAAAAAACACCTTTCTCCAAATGATCAGTAATATTTAGAGTTCAGAGTTTCCCCTCAGACAGTAAAGTGACTGTTTCTCTCATATTGAACAGAATAACTGCTGTCTCACCGTTAAGTGTCTGTACAGCAACTTTAATATGAAGACAGACGTTTTTTATTCATCAGCAGATCCTCTTCTGAGCAAAGTAACTACAGTTAAAGGATAGACTCTTTGACTTCCTTTTTTCGAGTACACACAGGATGCACACAGTCTCTAAAACATTCATTGAGCAGCAGGAGTGATTTAATGTGAAGGGACACGGTTCTTTTTAATATTTCTGTGGTGCTGTAAAGTCAGCAACACAAATGCCAAAGGCTCATGGAAGCACTCGTTCGGGCCTTATGCTCCGGCTCATGCAGCACTGCTGAAGCACACAGCTGCACTGCACTGTGGCATGCAATAATACAGTAGGTAGTCATGGGAGATTACAGCATCTATTTTGCATTAATGCTGCTTGAGCTGCTAAGGATTCTGTGCTGAGTGTGTGGTCGCAGCCCCTCACACTGCCCAGGAATAGACACCCTGATGCAGATTCATCGCTTGCTCGATACTTGAGCTCATTTCGTCCATCCATCCATCCGTCCTCGGGTGAGGAGCATCGTACCATCTGTATCACACCCAAGACTGAGCTTGAATTCATCAACCTGAATTTGAATTTGTCGGTGCCATCGGGTGGAACAGTGAACTTGGTCCCTGGTGCTTCCTTCCTTTCCAGTCACCTGTGCACATCACAAAAGTCACGAAAGGCCAAATCATGTGGAAAGAGTTAATTACTCTGTGAACGCCTCGTCTGACACAGTGACCGTCTCAAAAGGCAAAACTATCATGTGGCGTGATCTCAGAGTGCGAGGTGGACAGGCTGATTGGTGCACTGCTGCAGGGGTTCGAGGAGTTCGAGGAGACCCTGGAACAGAATTTATACACTGAACACAAAGGGGCTGAATGAAGAAATCATTTTTGTATGACGTTTTATTTGTAGGTGCGTGGTTTAGGATCAGCAGGAAGTTTTTCTATGGAAGCTGTCATTGAATAAAAAGCTCCCTCCGCCTTCACGTTATCTTGACAGCCATGTATTTGTCATTGTTCAGTGGAGTCTGAGTTTCCTGAGGTGGAGCAGCATCTTCCTCGATATCCGTCACTTTTATTGAACTGACAAAAGTTTCATTCAACAACAACGACATGCTAAAGCCCTTTGAAATGTCTATTTATTGGATTTGAGCGGAGAAAAGAGCGTCGTGATAGTTTGTCGTCTTAACGGACGTAACGTGCACTTAAGGAATAGCGGTGATTTCCGAGCACACAGAGTGATGACAGTCTGAAAAGGATTACACAAGTCTGGTTAAAGACAATCCATTACACTGAAACTCTGATTCCCACCTGATTCCTGTGGGAAGATTACAGGCTGAGTCCTGTAATCTTCCCACTCCAGCTGATGCTGCCGTGAGGTGCATTCTTGTTCTTGACACTTCATCGGCAAACCGAAAAGGTTACGGAGAAAGCAGCTCTGCCTCCAGGTATAAACTCTAGAATATTTCCAGAGGAGTCAAGCCTCCTCAGCGTTAACCTTAGCACAGATTAATTGGCTGAGAGAGACGAGTCCTTTTCCTCCCTGAACCTCATGACCATGTTTTTTCTTTTTATTTTCTCTTTGTTAGGGTGAAAACCAAGTCATTACTGATATTAGCAGAGAGAAGACGAGTGGTCAGCCCTGCTGTTAGGGCCACACTGCCTGTGTTTCATGATATATAACAGAGAGGTGTGAAAGTGATTTGATAGGACAGCTGGATCACAGAGGTGAGGCAGGTTAAAACCACGAGGCGATGGGAAAGAGCCGGCGCTCTCAGTGGGCTGCGGGTGAAGCTCTGCAGAGCCGACGTCCACGTTAGCGTGTTTCCGTGTCTCATTTCTTAATGAAACGAGAAAAAAAGTTTCAATGCAAATTAGCCTTTTGCAAAATCTCCCCAAAGGCTTTTATCCATCTGAAGTCTGAACACCTTCGTCTGAGTTAATCAGAAAATCCGTTTTGCTCCGCTAATGAAGATGATTTCCAGAGATTGTAGCTGTACACGAGTAGATTCTCATAGCGGGAATCAATTAAGCTGCGGCTGAAGTGATGATCTCACCCTGATGGCAGATCTGTGTTTCATACAAGTTTGAGACGCGACACCGGATGAAGTGACTTGTTCAGAGGAGTATTTATGCGCGGCGCGAAGAGGAAGGCGAGCCGAGGCGGTCCGAGTCGGGGGATGGGGATCAGGAAGACGAGGCTCACTTGACAGGCTCCAGCTCGCAGGGAATTATGGGAATTACCTGGGCTCAAAGTGGTTTGGCGGTGCCAGTGATGCGCGCAGCCGGGCGGAAGGATGCGCCCGATTTGGCCCGAGGAACCCGGCTTGATGGCTGTGCATCCTAAACGGAAGAGACTTACCAGCCTCAGCAGGAGAGGAAAGAGGAGATGAAAGGAAAGAAGGAGGCGAGCGGGGAAGGAAAGCACGGAGGAGAGATCTCCTCTTTGACGCTCTCGCCCTTGGCCAAGTATTTATCCGACTTAAAACCCCACCTGACGCGAAAAGCGCTCCAACGAGGACTCTCACACAATCCCAAGACGAGTTTGGGTTTCACTGAGTGGATTGGAAGTCCTCCTGACCCCCCCACCCCCACCCATCCACTCCAGCCCACTTATCCAACTCTCCACGGAGGCCTGAGGGGGAGGGAAGGGAAGGGGGAGGTGGAGGACACGGAGGCTTGGAGGGGAGAAGGCGGGTTGATGAAAATGATGCCGGGAGATGGAGGAGGAAGGGGAGAAGATGATGGAGCTGCAGGGAAGGAGAAGTGGGCGAAGATATAAAGAAAGGACAACAGAAATGGGGTTTGAGAGGATGAAAAAAGGAGACAGGAAAAGAAGAAGAGGAGCAGGAGGAGGAGGAAGGAAAAGGATGGAGAGACAGAGAGAGGAGGAAGCAGCTCGGAGTGTCGGCCTCCCCTCTAGCTTCTCAGCTGAGATGCCCTGATTAGTTTGGAAAGAGAGAGAGAGAGAGAGAGAGAGAGAGAGAGAGAGAGAGAGACATATCTCACATAGTGGAAAGAGAGAGAGGGAGGATGAGCGAGCTCCACAATGTGTTGGCTGATCCTGTGGGAGGCTGTTCTGTGTGTGGCCTCTCTCGCTCTCCGACAGCAGCAATAGAGAGGCGATTAGTCCACTAATCCATAAAGAGCCATCTTGCTCTTTCTCTTTTTGTCTCCTCTTCCTCTCTGTCTCATTATCTTCTCCCTCCTCTCACTTTCTGATGCTCTCTCGCTGCTCCTCCCGCCCTTTTTCCGAGGCATTTCCTCATTATATCCGCCCGGCCTCTCTCTCCTCTGACTCACCAGGGTCAGGATTAGTCTGTGGACATCAAGTAGCCCAATTCTGGAGCCAGTCTGCCCCTGAAATCAGATCCATTACTTCCACATCTCCTCCGAGGAGGTCAGGTTTTCTGTCCCGTTGGTGGTTTGTCAGTTTGCAGGATGAACGACCAATCAGACAGATTTCAGTGGAAGGTTCAGTCGTGAGTTGAGGTGAAGACGGACACATCGTGGTGTCAAAACATCAAAACGTTGTGTTGTGCTTGTTTTTATGCGTTCTTTGTAATCTATGTGAACCATTTTTGATGCTTTATCTTCATTCTTACCTCAGTCTTACTTCACGTTCATAATTTGCTCTGTGAGGCGCTCACTTGGTGCTTGTGATTTCCTTCTTGACGGTAGCAGAGCGCCATTCAGAGCAGATGTGAAATTACCCTGCGTGATGCATTCGGACATATGTGCCTGCAAAACTTTAGTAACTTGTGTTCTTTCCAGCTCAGAGTTTCGTTCCAGCATATCTCGTCTGCATGGAGCGAGTCTCTCCTCAAACTTTCTATCAGAAATGTTCTGAGTGTGTTTTCAGGGTTTCAGCAGTTCCCTGCTTTATATTCATGCAGCTCCTCACTTTTACTCCTGGGAGCTACAACTGCAGTCTTCTGTTGTTGGACACTTGGCAGCTCCTCTGGCTTTAAGTACTGTACGGTTGCTTACCTTGGACAGCCCAGCACGAGCTTCAGAGGTTGAGCAGAGTGTTGCTTGTTCACTTCATCCACCCACATGTCTCCATCTTGGGATTAGCTGCAGCGACCTTCTGTTACCGTTGGTACTCTTTGGACTTTGTCGGTCTCCTTTGTGCCTTGATACTGGAAGCGCGTGTTTGGTTGTGAGTCTCTTCCCTGTGCGAGCTTTCATTCCTCTGTCCTCTGGAGGTTGCGTTACCATTCCCACTCTCGTGGTCTTATTGTGTTTGATCACAATGCCATCCTCTCCTCAGCAGCTTTAGAAAGTCACGGTGTGACTTGTAACAGAATGCTAAACATGGCGGTGAGGGCACACTGGGCACCTTGGGACACTGAATAATAAATGCAAAGGGAGGAGTATAATTTTCTTGCTTTCCTTGCAGTGTTTTCACCACAAGGTCTTCGAGCAAAGTGGCTCGCCAAACATGGATTTTGTCACTGAGATGCTGCAAGCAAAGCAAAGGACACCCTCTGAGGTGTTTGGATATTTATTCACCCTGAAAATCTGCTTTTCTGTCCTGCTACATGTGCGGCTGACGCAATTGTGGAAAAGAAGTGGCATTCGTATCGCCTCGAGAAAAACCTTAGAAATCAAATCGAACCAGTCTAATGACGTGCTTATGTGTCAGAAAGGTTAGACACCCTGACAAGCCAGCGGGCTCTGGTTGTGTCTGGATATAAGCCGATGTGGCTCATTATGTCTGTGTGAATGCTTCCAAGGCATCGATCGCTTGAAACTGAGAGATTCGTAGAAAAAACCTTTTTGGGTGTCTTGTTGTCGTGTTCATTTGCCTCCGTACTGTGTGAAAGCTGTGCATTTGGAAGCATATAATGACTTGTTCCAATATCTGAAGGCCGAATGTGTGGAAGCAGGCTAACAAGGCCTGTTCCTGTTTTTAAAAGCTCCTTTAAATGTGTTTTGCTTGAGTTCAGGGGACACAGCCAGTGCTCTGGCTCTCAGCACTCAGTATCCAACAGTCCACTGTATAATGAGCAGCTGTTCAACGGAGCGTTCAGGCCATGCTGGTTGACTTGGAAAGGCAGGATATGGTACGTTCCCACATCGCATTTATAACGTATTTCTGTTCAGGTGGTCATCAGTCACTGGCTAATCCATCATGATGTCACTACATGCTGTGATAACTGCTGGTTATCATGAAATTTGTCCCAGGGCGACTTCCTTACCATAAACTTAAAGATTTTGGATTAAATGGGTTTAGAGGGATCTCTGTGAGTTGGACTTTCTCGTTTGACGATGCCGATCAGCCCTTGTTTATCCTTGATGTGTGGTTGCCTCAATTGTTAAGTTAAAGCATGAAATCTTGGTTCGATTTATTCATGTTCTCTGTTAAAAATCAGTGGATCAGAGCACAACTTCCCCAACTTTAATCCCTAACACGGGTCAAGCTTCAGAAACCCTGGGTCCTACACTTCCCATTATGCAATTGCTAGTCTTTGTTAGATTCCCTGCCTGGTAAAAGTCCACACCTTTCAAACTCTAACAGATTCTCGTGATGTCTCCAAAGTAATTGCTTCACAGAGCTCCACCAGAGCCATAAAAGCTGCTGTACATAATAAATACAGCTATTTTCACCTGCTCAACAATTGACTTTGACATGTACCATCAGTGAAGATCCTTTAAGACCACTAAAACCTGCATAACAGCTTCAGTTGCCTCTAAAGTGGGTTTGTGAAGGCATTTAAAGCCCAACTGAAGACGATCATTGGTGAATAGATGTTCTTGTTGTTGGCTTCAGACAACATGTAAGACCCTTTTTGTTTCTCAAAAAGCATTACCTGGAGGGATCGACTGACTCGGCCATTAATAAACCTCTCCAGCTGCACCCACAGCTCTCTTTAACCGTGACAGGCTGATCTGAACCCTTACACCCACTGGCCACAGATCAAACTCTGCTTTCACTCTTTTACCTGTCAAATACTGTGATCAGACAGGAGGAAAGATATCAGCTATCAGGTGGATGGATGGATGGACTCATGGATGTCTGCTCAGCCTCCTCAGACAGAGTAAAGGCTGTCAGCATCGTCTGTTCTCCAGACGTTTAACAGCAGAGAGAAGGGAAACCAGGTCCTCTTTCACCCTGACCTGCCTCATTTAACTTGTTGACATGGCAGCCGAGGAAAGAGCGAGAGCGCCCGCTGTGAGTTTATTGCCCCCCTGAAAACCTCATGACTCCTATTTTGAGGAGTTCGTTATTACTTCTGTTGAAAGAGCATGTGCTTCTTTACACCTGTTGGCCTTTTGGAACATCATCACACCTTTGTGGAGTGGAACACTCATCAAAACAAGGCTGAAAAGTGGGCTGCGTGGAGGCAGGTGACAGGTGACAAATGAAAGGTGTTCCTCTGAGCTGAACGGCCGAGCCAATCAGAGCTTTGTAGGTGGGATCAAGAAGTGGTATGTTTCTTTGATCCATATGTCAAAATGTTAACTGCATCCACACATCAAAGCTTCTCTGTCAGCTGAAAATGAAGTGAATGAAAGCAAAGCTGTAAATTAGAGGAGTCCCTGATGGGTCTGTCTGGTTTCCAAACTGTGTTTTGTTGTGAAAACACACAAGAACTGACGCAGGAAATGATGCAACACCACGAGCGAGACACAAGGTTTCTTTAAACGAGTGGTCGAAGCTGGTTGGATGCAGAGTTGCAGCCGTGTTGTTGTTGTTGTTGTTGTTGTTGTGTTGCATGTGGTTTCTGGCTGTTCCTCCTCCTGACTCCTCCCCTCCTCCAGCCCTTGTCTTCTTTCATTGGCTGCAGCTCGTTGCATGGCTCCCCGACCCGTCCCTGACACGACCACATGTTTAGCCTGCTCTCAGATTCACGTCTCTGCACAGTTCACACACAGTCATCGAGCACAGCGCCGGTTTGCTTTGATCTGGATCATCTGATGATTGAAAATCAGGGCTGCAGTGCTGCAGCGTGAAGTCAGCATGAAACAGTCAAATGTGGTCTAGGAAGTCCAGTTTGAGGGATACATTTTGATTCATGAGATTGGGTTTAATCTACCAGGAACGTATGCTTGCATACATCTGACTGGCCAAACAGTGATCTCATTGAAATGAATGAGTTGTTTACTGATGTGACGCTGTTGTCTCTCTGGACACGTAGGTAGGTCTGTAGTTAGTTATACCCCCCAGAATGACAACGCCTCCATCCACGAAACACTGGGAAACGTTAAAATGATCTAAATCACATGATCTGACCTTCACAGCCTCAAGATCTCAACCGTTAGTTCTCAGTTAGACTGACTTGTTAAATAGCTCCGTCCACCATCGCCATCACAGGATCACATGAAGGAATATCTTTTGCTCTACCTCCAGTAGAGCTCCAGAGATTGGGAGAACTGGTGCAGCAGTGCGGTGAAAGTGGTCGTCTGGAGGCTCTGCAGGTCGTATGTGATGCTGCCTGTTTGTGTGCCACTGCTTGTTTGTGCTGCTGTGCTTTTTTTAACTGCATATGCATATTGCAGATTAGTGCACAGTATGTGTCCATATATGGATTAGTGTATCTGTATATGTGTGTGTGTGAGTGTGTGTGTGTGTGTGTCTGAGTGCTTGTGGATGTACAGCATGCGTGAATACTTAAAGCACATCCATCAGCATGTGTTTGAGAGGGTGTCAGTTTGCTGTTAGCACAGACTCTGAAAAACAAAAAAATACTAAAAAAATAACCAGCGATGAATTTCACAGCATTACACTCAGCCATAAATAATTAATATCAGCTTCATCTATTTTATGTGTGCTGTGTAAATCACCCGGGGGCTTGGGTGTGTAGTGATTCACACACCATTTCCATAATTATCGCCAGTTGTAATCGTCCTCGTGGTGAATCTTTTCCCCGCTCATTCATTTATGAACCCAATCTCCCAATCGTTCCCACAGTGAAAAGCCTCTAAAGGAGGCAATCACTCCCATTTTTATTATAATTTTTTAATTTCTTCTCTTGTAATTTATGCCAGAGCCGAACGTGTGGAGCCTGCAGTCAGGCAGATAGCATGGGGATAATTGAATCAAGCAGGTGCCAGGCGTGATAGATCGGCCCTCCTCAAGTATAATTGCTGACAGTGGGGAAAATTGGGCCAAGCTGTGAGCATCACGAGTCCCAGAGCACGTGAGCTTTGATAGTCACTCGGTACCTGTCTCACCTGCTGATCCGAGTCGCTGCGGTTAAAAAGCCACTTCAAGGAGCACAGACTGTGAATAATGCCCTCAGATGTTAGATCCCCTGACATACAGTCCTCTAACCGGTGTCAGCGCGCCCTCCGATCCTCCCTGAGCTGAAAAACCCGAACGCCTGAGCCAAAGTCAGACGAAACCAGGAGCTGGAAGGTCAATCAATGTCTGCCGCAGGTGTCACCTGATGCTGACACGCTGTACGGGGCAGACTGGGGTCTACTGACGAACCATCAAGGACTAATCAGAGAGCAGCAGCGCTTCACAGTAACACACTGTTAGTGCAAGACAGCAGGTCACGCACTCTGTTTTAAAGGTAAACTTTCACTGAACGACTTCCTGTGGTCTCGTTTTCCAAAACAGAGCAAAGGACCAGAAGCAAGTGTCAGTGATCTCTGCAGCAGAATTCATCTCTATGCACCCGTATGCTCCGTTCGTACAACGTCTTGACCTTCATCAGAATCACAGTGAACATGTGACATCAACATGCATATGGCCACAGTAAGGAGGAAACCAGTGAAAAGACCCTGAGATCAGAATTCAGCTGAACACCTGGAAAGGATCGAGGGCACGTTAGCAGTTGAAAGTCATCCAGGTGCACTCGAAGGTTTACAAGAAGTCAGTCAGGAGCATTTTTTATATTGACTGCTGTGGAAGAGTCATTTGAATGGATGGGTTAGCAGGTGATCACATTCTGTGTTACTGATGTTTTACACGCCGTCGTCGGCACAGGTCGCGCTATAAAACATGCGGCTGTCTGTCGTGGTGTCATGGGAACATCACTGATCTCATGATGTACCAACATCTGGGCTGATGACACCAGAAGCGACTGCAGAGCTACATCCCCACGGAGGTGAAGGAGAAGATATTTGTTTCTGAAAATTGGGTGAGCTGACCCTTTAATCCCTGGCTGCATGCTAACCTACGCTGCGCTCTGGTCCTCATCTCATTTGTCCACATGTGAGCGTGACCTTCTGACCCAGCACACGCCGCCGCCGTATGACAACGTCGCTTTCCCCACGAATCGACATTAGTACAGCGGAGAGAACAATCAGCGCTGAGGTGAAGCCGGGCCCGGCTCCGCCTCGCTCGTCCCTCCTCGTAAAAAGCATCCCATTGTTTACCAGGCGCTCGCAGTTCAATACGAGTGGTCCTCCATGACTTCATTACTCCTGCTGAGGCCCGGCCCCGGTCCACGGGGAGCCCGGCTCGGCCCCGATGGCCTTGTTACCTTCGGCAGTGAATCCTCAGCTCCGGATTATTTGTGTTGTGTCGATCCCATTTGAGAAACTGCAGCTCTCTGTCTTCCTGACTTCAAAACATCAGATGAAAAACATTTGTGCACAGACGGTGAAAACAAGGCAGGAATTCATTGGTTCTTATTTTTGTTCGTATTCAGAGGGATTTACACTCAGTGACACAGTAGAATAATAGGAAGGATAATCCCTTCTGTTTTCAAGTCTGCCAATAATCAAGGTTACCCTCTCGCTCTCATTATTCCTGGTTTGTCTGCAGTTGGCAGAGCTGCAGCAATCAGTTTCCATTCGTACCTTCAGAAAAGCCTCTCGCTGTCACTCATTATTAGCGTATGAAAAACAGCTGCGACGCCGCCTCAGCGTTCAGAAAGAGAGCTCCAATCAGTTCGACTCTTTCTGTTTTATCCTGTTTCATCTGGTCCAAGGTGAGTTTTCGTGTCAGCGCTGTGAAAAGCTGGAGGTTATCTGCTCGCACGAGTTAAAGCTCCCTGGAGAAAAGGGCGTCATCGATGACTTTTTGACCAAACAAACCGCCTGAGGAGGTCGTGATTGGTTGATGTCACAGGGGAACTTTCATTGCAGTGTACAGATATGTCTCTGTTCATCACGGCATTGATCTGTGCATCCAGCGCTGCCCTGCTGAGGTCTTTAAGGACAAGCTTTGAGATTCTTCTTATGAATGCTGCTTTATATCTCACTGACCAGACAGCAGACTACTCAGTGCAGCAGTTATTGACAAGCAAGGTTTGATAAACATGTTGAGCAAATGGAAATCTAAAATCTGATTTGATATATTTTCATTGCATAGAACATTTTCCTTAAAAAAGAGGCTTGAAGCTCACGACTGTAATGTGTTATTTTCTATATTTCACTGTGTCACGAATCGTCTGCAGGTCATTTGGTCCAAATGCAGAAGAGCAGAGTTGATCAGTGAACAGAGAGCTGGTGCATCAGTGAGACTGTTGGACTATAAATATCGAGGCACAGCAACAGAATCCAATTCAAAGTATTGACCGTGGAGTATACTGTGTATAATTACTACAGTACACATAAGCAGAGGTACAAAATGAATTTTCTAGTGTCATCAACTCTTCCAAAGGCAGCCAAAGACCTTTTTTATGATTGAATAATAAAAACAATCTGCTGTCGTGATGCTCGTAGATCAAAATGTTCAACACAAGAGACGTAACGGGCAGCAGAAGACATATTTATCTGGACGGAGACGTGAGATTTCTTTGTCCCTGACACTGACGGTACACTTTGCTACTTAATGAGCTCCATGTTCGGTGAAGTCGCCCCGCCACGCTCTGGACCGTCCTTAACTTATTATTTTAATCAAGATTCATGAGTGTGATTAAAAGACGGAGGGTGGCGATTCGTCTCTGAGCGCCGAGTCTCTGCCATCAGCAGGTGTTCAGTGTGTCCCTGATGTCTCTCTGTGTCTCTTTACTCTCCCGGTGTGAGACGTGGCTCAGTGTTTCATTTAGGCAGTTTTTGGAAACTCTCCTCGGCTTCGTTTTAACATGAATGTGACGGCTGAGGTTAACCGTTCCTCTGCAGCTGATGTTCAATATGAGAGACTGATTGAAGGAGTTTATGTGCTGTGAAGCTTTTCTTCCTTCCTTTGTTCCTTTCTCCTTCTTCCTCTTATTTGTTCTCACTCACTAAGCGTGGATTTGATGATTTGAAGTGAAATAACATCTTGACCCACAGTGTAAAACTGGGGTCCTTTGGGTTAAAAAGTGTCTTCATGTCCTTTAACTTCCTCCTTCTGAAAACACAAAATGGATATTTGACATTTTTCAGAACTGGAAGCATCTCTCTGCTGGTGCTACTTTACAGGAATAATTCATCATTTTGGACAAAATAAACACTTATTCTCTTTCATGCTTCGAGGTGGATAAACTATGTATGCTAAATATGAATCTGTAGCCCTTTAGCTTAGCTTAGCATAAAGATGAGAGTCTCTAATAGTTTCCTCGTGAGTCAAAAACATCTACATTTTGAGTGTGTGTTAGCGTTTCCTCTGCAGAAATCACTTCCTCAGAGGAGGAAGGTCTTGTTTCTGCTTTGGAGCTGCAGTGTAGCTGTACATCAAGGCTTTGAGCGTTTTTTCCTCCACTGCTGAGAACCGTAACAAGGATTGTTTCACAGAATCTTCTCCTCGTGGCCTTAAACCTCCCTAATGTCTGCAGTGTAATATCACTTACCGGTGTCTGGGCTTAGGTGACGCCAACATTTACCACACATCGACCCCCACCTGCAGCCCAGCCCACTCACTCCAAAACCCACTTTCATTTCTGCACGGCAATAAGTAGACGATTAGGTTGACCTAATGAGGAGTAAACAATGCAGTGCTGGAGAAAAGGGCCCGAAAGCAGCTTATTTACTGAGTGAGAGTTACAATTACAGGAGTGATGGCTGAGGCTTGAGGGGGGGCAGGGCTGTGACTAACACTGGATGCCGCTGCAGATTTTTCAGTCAATATTTATTTGGAGACAATCAGGCTGAATGTTTTACTCACCCAGAAAGCGCTTGATGCACAATTACTGCTTGTCAAAACAGATTTATACAGGAGCTTTTTTTCGGGCCGTGGACTCGGATGCGGCTGACTGGCTCTCTCTGTGTTTGGCTGGCGGAGTGCAGCGTCCTGTCAGTGTGTAATGTGTTGTGATGCAGCCTGGACGCCGGCTCGGCTCACTGAGCAGCAAATGGACTGGGCTCAATGGCTCGTGATGGAGGTGGCTACTCTAAAGGCCACGGCTGCTTTGTTTTCCGTTTGCTATTTCGGTTTGTCCGAGTCTCAGAGGGCTGGTCGGGTTTTTATCTGCAGATGTTGGAACAAAAGCTTTGACGTGGGCAGCTCCATCTTCTGAACAGACGCAGACGGACAGGCCGCTCGTGGCTCACCTGTTAGCTTAGCTCAAAAACAAGTCCGAGGAGGGTCCGCTGTTGAATCCATCTGCTGAGTCCACATCAAAAGCTGAGCTCTGTCTTATTCTGCGTGGTCGCACATCTGCACGTCAGCCTGCGAGGGAGCAGAGTGTCACTGACGCATCAGAAAATGACGAATGGTGGAATAAGAGAATGAGAGTTCCTCGTTAAAGCATGAGGAAAACATAAGACACCACACACAGAGGACGCCTTCTCCATGGTCTGTGAGCTCCACTCACTGACTAACAACCTGTAATCGGGGGCTTCAGGTCAAGGAAGTGGATGTAAAGCAGCACGTGCAGGGTTAGGTGCTTCAGCTGTTCCTCTCATTATTTACTCATTTATTGATTATTTTATTTGCAGTAAATGTAGTCAATAAAATAACAAAATAGTGATAAAGTGCTCATTACAGGTTTCATGAGCTTCTCTTCGGCTCTCTTCAGGACCAGTATCAGGAGGTAGAGCTGTGATCCACTAATCAGAAGGTTCGATCGCTGCCTCCTGCGCTCCACATATTGACGAGTCCTTGGTCCAGATAACATGGATTGCTCTGGATGCTGTGGCATCAGTGTGAGTGGTTATCGCTCCTGACGAGCAGGTGGAAGCTGGCGTCGTAGCCTCTGCCTCAGTGAATGAATGAGTGTGTGAATGGGTGAGTGCTGATCGCATGTCGATGAGACGGCAAATAAGCTAACTGTTCACTTGTGTTTGTCATTGTGTTCTGTGTGTGTGTGTGTGTGTGTGTGTGTGTGTGTGTGTGTGTGTGTACAGCTGTACTGTAGGTGAGAGC
Source organism: Chaetodon auriga (assembly GCF_051107435.1). Taxonomy (NCBI): domain Eukaryota; kingdom Metazoa; phylum Chordata; class Actinopteri; order Chaetodontiformes; family Chaetodontidae; genus Chaetodon; species Chaetodon auriga. The sequence continues at coordinate 1,915,665 of NC_135087.1, forward strand.
GTGTGTGTGTGTGTGCTGCTGTCTCCTCGTGTAGGACTGCTGTGATGGATACTTTCTTGGTGTCTGGGCTTCGGGCGCTGACATTATGTCTCCGTATCTCCTCCCGGACAGACAGATTTCTATCACACACACTCATTCTCTCTGACAAATCATCCTGAACTCCTCCGGCAGATGGTTCAAAATCCGGAAAAGGAAAACACACATGACACAAAGGGAGGCGGCCTCTGGTCTCTCCCGTTTTCTTAGAAAAATAAACCCTGCTTTGTAAATATGTTACCAGGTGTTACCAGGTGATAAATAATAAGTTTTTCTTCATCCAGCACTGTCTCACTTTGACAATTCGCCCTCAGGGGAAAGAAATGACAAGAGAAGAGTCCTGTGAGTTGAGGTAAAACGTCCCTAATTGGCTAATTTAAAAGGATCTTATCAGATTATTTATGTCTTTCTGTTTCCCTTCAAATTGCTTGATATTTAAAGACTTTAAAGACGAGAGTGATGATTCTAGTGCAGATTCTCTGACCAATCAGTGGTCTGCAGACCTCCGCAGAGGTGATGTCACAGAAATCAGTGAGTCACAGAAGATGTACATAAATCATGTGATTGTGTTGCAGAATGTGTAAGTTTAAGTTCCTTTTGTTTAAATGCAACATGCAGGAACGTACTTTATGTGTCTTATGATGATGAACGAGCTCATGGATTAAATTGTGCTCACATTGAGGTAGTTAGCAGGAAACTCTGAGGCTGAACACAGAAAAGAAACACAGTAATGATCCAAACAGAGACGTCACAGACCCGCCCACACTGTTCACAGGTGGTCTCTGGGATGCGCAGGAACACTGCGCTAATGAGTGCTTAGCAACAATGAGATCAGTGCAGCGCCGGGAGGCCGAAATAGACCCACCGAATGCCACCAAATGATCGTTTTGATATACTTCCTTTTCAGTGTCGCAGTCAATTTGGAGGCAAACTTTGTGCAAAGATTCCCTCCAGTTGATCAGAGCCTCAGTTTGACAGCGTCTGGTCTTCGCTCCCCCAGGCTGCTCCATCAGCTAATAAATATGAGGAAATAAAACTCCTCATCGTCTCCCCATCCTGTCCAAAAAAAAAAAAACCTCCCAACAGTCCATCTCTCTGGCCACCAGAGGGGGAAAACAGAGACAGATTTAAATAAGTAGAGTCATGGAGCCACGGGGGACGCATCACGTCTCAGATATAGTATTGAAATGACAGCTATCAACTGTCGCCCGAGTTCTTTGATTGACCCGTCGAAACAGTTTGTACACTGATGCAGAGTGAAGTCGGTACCATCGGGATCCCATCGGTGGCAGCAGTTCTAGATATAACCTTTGAGAACCGTTCAACATGTGCACCGTGCTCAGAATCACACCTGTACGTGTGATTGGATGAGGTTTCCATTTACACCTCAGGACATGTTCTTTCTGCTGCTTTGGCCTCGGCTGTGTGGCGTTCATGGCTCACGGATTCGTCAGTTTTGCGACTAGTGTAGGTTCTCCTATGTATATGACCGCTTTGATCTGATATTTGTCTTAAAATCAATCTGGTTTAAAAGTTTTTATAGTTGCCCAATCCCAATGGATTTAAGATAAGATAATCCTGGATTTGTCCCACAGTGAATCCGCAGTGTTGCAGCAGCATAATGGATAGTCTAACAGTGAGAAGCACAGGTGAAAAAACAAGAAATGATAAATAAGTAAACAGTATGTCGTGTCAGTGTGTTTACATGCGAGCTCAGTAGCTGTAGTCTTTCCTCCATAGCTCTGTTTGGACTTCACATCCACGTCTTCATCATAAATATGAAGCATCACGGCTTCAACACACGTGATACAAGACAAACATCATCAATCTCCATCGACTGTGGAAACTTTTACGCGTTGATTTTGATTTATTCAGGCTCCCAGCGCACGTGAGCAAAGTAAATCAATGCTGAATCAACAGAAACTCAGTTAGCTGTCGTTGTGCTGCATTAGAAATGCAAAGGAGGAGGTGAAACGAGCCTCAGGTGAGCTCTGTCCTTGGACATGTGACGCGCGCTCAGTGGAGACTACAAGAGGAGACGCTTGCCTTAAATATTCCTCCTGTTTATGCTGCCTCTGAAACGGTGGGTGAGCTCTGTCACTCGTCTCATGCTGCTAATTAGCTTTCCACCTAATCTGGCCCACCTCTGCAGTTCTGAGTTTGTACTTAATTTGCTCCCCATTCTTTCCCACAGCTTTAATTTGAACCCAGCATGCTCGGATTCGAGAGAAAACCTTTTGTTTTGAGATAACTCCAGACTTCCCTCGTTAGAGGACCGTGTGGTTTTTGCCACCAACATTCACCTCCCTCTCACCTGGATAAATGAACCAAACCGGAGGATGATTTGTCAAAGGGTCTGGAACTTCCAGGGGGTCAAACCTCGGCCGTTCTTTGAGCTGAGGTGACGTTGGCCAACCGCTGAGCCACAAAGGCGCCCAATTAGGCTTCTTGTGTTCGGTGGAAGTGAGAGCTGTGTCTGTGGTCTTTCAGTCCCAGCTCAGAACTAGAGTCTGTCTTTATCAGCTGACGGGGTCCTGGAGGGTCCTGGAGGGTCCTGGAACGATGACACCCTACACTTTCCGTTTGTCTCTCATCCAAACACTCTCTCTTTCTCTGTGTCTTTGAATCCTGGTCGTCTTTGTTTCTGACTCTCGTTGCTTCTGTGGGTTGAGAACACACTCGTCTGTCGGCGTTCGGTGTCGTCTTGGTCGTCTTTCTTTTGTTTCCTTCCTTTTTTCCATGTACTCACCTTATCTCAAACACACAGTCACTTTCAAAGCTCGTCCAACGTTCCCGTCTTGCTTTCTTTCCGGCTCTTCCTCTTCCTCACGCAGCCCACTTGTACAACACTTTCTCTTATCCCCGCCTCTCCATCACCGGAGCCCTTCACCTCCCACCCATCCCCATTTTCGACACAGAAAGTCTTTAAACTTGTCATTTCTTCTCTTTCTTTTGTCATTTTTATTGGCTGGGAGGAGGAGGAGGCGAAGGGGAAAGGAGAGGAAGAACTATTTCGAGTGAGGTCTCTATGGAAACAGTGGAGTGGCAGCAGCAGGGTACAGAGCAGGCCGACAGCTCAATGGCTTCGAGTTGGAAAGCGGTAAAACTCCTGCGTCGAACGCCTCCTCAGGATTAAAAGCCACCATTAAGACGGCCTGTCATCCAGCGGGAGACGTCACGCGTGTTTGTTTTATAACCGCCATCTTTTTCCTGCTTCACCTCAGCTTATCAGGTGTTAATTACATCACAGCTGCCACTCTCACAGCCTCCCTCCTCCTCCTCGTCTAAGGTTTGTCGTTTTAAATGCGTCAGATCTTGGACCTTTAGCGAAAGAAATGACGCATGTTGAGAAGAAAGAGCCTGATCTGCTGGGTGATTGGTTGAAGTGAAGGAGAAAAGTTTTCTGAAGCTGGTTGCATGAACGTGACTTTCTGAACAGGTGTCGGTTGTTTGCTGATATATTGATGGTGTGTCTTGTTTTTGGGTGTGCTGCCAAGGCGTCCGTGTAGACCGTAGGTGGTTTTCTTGGAGACCGACGGGACTTTGGTGGTTACCGGGTGATTGTTCGGGTGTTTCCGGGTGATTGTTCGGGTGTTTCCGGGTGATTGTTCGGGTGTTTCCGGGTGATTGTTCGGGTGTTTCCGGGTGATTGTTCGGGTGTTTCCGGGTGATTGTTCGGGTGTTTCCAGGTGATTGTGATGGCGTTTGGGATCATCGCGAAGGTGTTTGTAGGCAGCTGTTTGGATTTTGACTATGAGGTCCAACTCAGTGGACATTTACTGAAGCTTTCAGCCACATCGTGTGACCTTCATGAGAAGTTTACAGAAAGTGGAGCTTCAAACTTCAATGTACTGGGTGATTGATACTGATATTGATACATACATGCTGCATGGTTATTGTGAGGGTGTTGAAGATGGTCGATATGTTGAGCTACGATGTTCTGCTCCTCTTCATCGTGTACTGTCTGCACTCTGCAGTGTAAATACAGGCTCTATCTGTCTGTGTGATTGGTGCCTGCAGGGTTTCTCCAGCTTGTGATTAGTTTCTCACTCACTCACATTAAAGGTCTTCAGGAGCTCAGTTATCGACTGATCACGAGGCAGACTCGTGTTAAGTGCTTCACAAATTTACTCTTCACAAAGAAGAAATTTACTGGAGAAAAATGAAAGTTAGACTGCCAGTTTTAGGGTGTGTGTGTGTGTGTGTGTGTGTGTGTGTGTGTGTGAGAGAGTTTGTGTGTGAGTGTGTGAGAGTGTTACAGAGTGTAAGTGGATATTCTACTCCAGTCAAAAATAATTGCTTTCATGACATGTTTTAATGAACTGTGTGTTATTGAGAACCTCACACAAAGAAAGACATGAGGACAAGTGTGTGTGTGTGTGTGTGTGTGTGCGTGCGTGCGTGCGTGTGTGTGCGTGTGCGCGTTGGGTTTGATGTACTTCATCCCTCTCCTCTTCCTCTGTCTTCCTCTCTAGCGCTGCTCTACGCCACCATCTTTGGAAACGTGACCACCATCTTCCAGCAGATGTACGCCAACACCAACCGCTACCACGAGATGCTCAACAACGTCAGGGACTTCCTGAAGCTCTACCAGGTTCCCAAGGGGCTGAGCGAGCGGGTGATGGACTACATCGTCTCCACCTGGTCCATGTCCAAAGGCATCGACACGGAGAAGGTGAGACCGAGAGGTCAAAGGTCAGGTCGAGGCGAGGTAGGGTGTCAGTGCCTGACGTGATATCTGAGGATTTGTTCACCATCACAGTGTTCTGGACATAATGTCCTTTGATTCATCTGAATTTGGGCTGCAGTGAAACAATAAAAACAGACCAAACAACCATCAAGTCACAGAATCTAAAAGGAGACACTTCTGGACGCTGTAGCTACACATTCAACTGTACAAAATACTAAATCTGTTCAGCACACTTAACAAGACGGCCGTGTCACAAAGACACAAAGAAGCCTTAAACAAATCATCACACACAGCAAAACCAGTGAAAAGAAAGAGAAAAAAGAAGGAGACCCACACGATGCCTGAGAGGCAGTCAGCAGTCACACACTGTTACAGCCTCATTTAGCCAAACACATGCTGGGTGGTGAACTTCTGACCCACTGTACCCGAACACATCAAGCCGCTCACACGCACAGTTTGGACTCCTGTGTTGTGTTCTGTTATGATGAAGAAGGGTTAGTGTGACTGATGGTCGCGTTTCGAGTGAGTGAACTGAAGTGCTCCGAGCTCTAACGCTGCTGCTGTATCACTGGGCAGCTTTGATGCCTTTAAATTACATTTAGTTAACTAATTACGGTCATTTTAATCATTCTGTCCACAGAAAAGTCGTCGTTTTTTATCATAGACGAACCACCATGGCTAGAATGAAATCAGAATCAGATGAGAGGCGCCGTCCCCTCTGCATCAGGCCTGCATCAGTCACCAGTAAAAGAAAACATCAAGTTCACATCACAGCTCAGAAAATGAAGTTCACTTCTGTTAAAACCTGATCAAGCAGGTTGGCAGAAACAACGCCCGTCCCACTGAGGTCGAAGCCATCTTGTTTGAATTAAAACTTTATTGGAATTGTCAGAGGATGGATCTGATCATTTAAACATGTAGTTTGATTTAATGCAGCGTTAATGAGGCCGATAAAGCCGTGCAGCGCGGCCCAGCACGTCCGTTTCTCAACTGTTGAATTATTGCTCAAAATGAATATTGAACAACGTGCACAGTTTATGCCTCCGTGCTGTGTGTTTATCAATCCACTGAGAGGATTTATCTCTTCACAATCTGTTTCCTGAGCTCTGATCTGCACCCAAACACACCACAGACTCCTCACGTGTGAAGTGCGGAGCCACTTATGAAGCCATGCATCACCTGCAGCAGCAGCAGCCTTCAGGGCTGAGCCGCAGTCAAGAATTCAAGGAAGCAAACGCATCAAAATGTGTTTTTTTTTCTTTTTTATGTCAGATTAAAAACAGCTTCGGCATCTTTTCTTTCTCCCTTTGGACCTTCTTTATCAGGCAGGTCTGAGATCACCTGGGGACATGGGGCGGGCTGTAATAACTGTGTTAAACACTGATTATTGTAATCAAACGTTAATCTGCCACGTAAAGTTAAGAGTCTGTCACAAATCATCTCTCGCAGTTTGGCGAAGGCAGACTTGATCGCACTCCTCCAAATCAAAGGCGGTTCGTGCAGCCTTAAATTCTCTTTGATTTCTGGCTCGGTTTCCTCTGGAGGAACATTAGTAATGTGATTTCAATTTCAGTGCAGATGTCAAGGTTTTCTTTGCTGAACTGACAAATCATGACCTCAGATGGCTGAAAGGTGTTTGATGGTTTTACTCATTTTGTCCTCCAACAGAAAGGCACCGCGTGGAGCTGGCGAGGTCACCGGGTTAATCCATTATTTCATATAATCTCCTCTTATTTTCCCTGTTTGGATGGGACTCGCCCCTCTTTGTCTCCCTTAATTTAATTTATCAGCATTTTCTGTTTGACCTTCATGCTCTCTTTCTTTTTATCTCTTCCGATCATCTTCCTCCTCGTCCTCATCAATCCCATTGTCCAAGTTTCTGCTGAGATAATTGTACACTCCTGAAGAGACATAAGGCGAGTCTGCCCTCACTATAAATACCTCACAGTCAGAGCTGGGGCCAATTAGTGGATGTGTTTTGTCACTTTGGGAGCCGTTACACGGTACACAGTCAGCTGTTTATACGAGCACACACCCAAAAAAGACCGGAGGCTCCCAAAGGCGTCTCAGCACCACTAATATCTCCCACTTTAAACAGAGCAGAGATGCTTTCAGAGGCTGTTGTGTTTTGATGTTGCAGAGCTTTCAGATGGTTTATTTGTCTTCCCCTCTGTCGATGTTGTTAATATTTAACACAGCACGATTGTTGAGGATGAGATATGTTGTTTTACCTAAATGCTTCAGTTAATTAGGCTCGATTTCAGAATCTGTGTAATGAGCTGGACAAAGCGCTTACAATTCACAGTTTAGGCTTTTCGGCAGACTCCAGAGGGATCCAGAGGGTGTTAACGAATGCACCAACTAAATAAGCTTGAATTTGTAAACTGCAGTGATACACAGATAGTAACATGCGGGAAAGCTGGGTGGGTAACTGAGGAGGCAGACGTCCCCTCCCCTGTGATGACACTCCACCATAATTAATTTACAAATTTAACATTTAACAAATTGGAGGTAGTTGTTTGGTGACTAAGGCCCATTGGATGGTTGTTGGACCCTCGATGAGGCTTGTTGTGTTGGTTGGAGGGACTCTGGCTCTGCACCAGGTCGTCCACTCATCACATGGTGGGTGGTTCAGTCCTCACCTCCTCTTGTCCACATCCACATTGCCAAAGTGTCCTTGGCGAGACACTGAACGCCAAATTGTTCCCGATGGTCAGCCAGCATGGGCGTGTGCGCGAACGCGTGTAAAGTGTTTGGATAAAAGCGTTAATTAAGTGTTAGCGTCGTCGCCTCGTCTTCCAAACACCAGCATTCAGGTAGCCAGAATTCTGACGAGCAACACAAACACACTTTTCCTGCTGACCCTGCACTGTGCTGGCTGCAGGACGCTCCACAGCGCCCACTACAGTGTTGGAGCGCAACGGCAACTCCTGCAGGTATATACAGGATGAATGTTTGCTGACAGAGGAGATGATTGGTGGGTCAGACCAGTGTAAAGTGACAAAAAACTTGATTTCCTTTTACACAATTTCTTACTCATCTTCCTCAGCCAAAGGCACTCAGTGGTCGGAGGCGATACTGTCTTATGTTTGGTATCTCTGCATACCAGTTGATGCTCCAAGGCTTTGATTTTACAAGGTTTGCATTGATTATAGTACAGGTCACCCCTCCCCTTTTCAAAGTACATTCAGTTTTTTGTCATTGTACACCAGCCTGGTGAAGTTTGTTCTGCCTTTAAGGTCACCACAAAGACGGCTTTCCATCCGTCAGCTTGTACTTCCAACATTCTGTCAGTAACGAGTTTGAACGACTGAAAGCTCAAACTTCCATGAGATATTTCACCTTCCAGGACTTCGATAGGCATTATGACGGGTCAAGGCTGCGCTGTGGCCGACTCTGACCTCCCTGTACTGTAGACAGAACCACAGAAAGGAGACTTTTGGGGGATGTGAAGGATTGCCAAAGTCCAAAACAACTTGACAAAGAGAATCGAATAGAGTGAAATACATCCTCATTCCCTTCCCTCAAACCTGCCAACAGACCACCATCAAACACTGTTTGTGAATGTGTTTGCTGGGTTGAATCCTCAGAGGGAAACCTGGGCAGGGAGAGGAAAATGAATTAATGCTCTCCTCTTTAGCAGTTGTCAGTTTTTGCCTTCGCGATGCCAAACTTTCTGTAAACGGCAGCGTGACCGTGTCTCTGTGTCTTCCAGGTCTTATCAATCTGTCCCAAGGACATGCGAGCCGACATCTGTGTCCACCTCAACAGGAAGGTATGTTTTGATGGTTTGTTGTATCGCAGCAGCAAAATATTGTTTACTGTATAAAAATGAAACACTGTGATTTCTGTGTGTTGGAGTCATAATGCTGTCGGCTCACACTCTGACACTCTGTGTGTAGACCTTCACGTCATTCCTCTGATGGCATAAGGTTTTTTTTGACTGCAAAAGATGAGACGAAAGAAAAAGAAAAGTAAAAAGGACATTACCAGGACAAGCTCGCCGTGGCTTTTTTAATGGATTTGCTGTACGGCTTTTAACAAAGATGGAGCAAAAACTGAAAGAAAATCTGAAAAATATCCAAAAACTGCACCTTTCATCATTCCTCCTTTCTAACGTGTTTTTAATAGCAGAATGTAAGTACTTACTTACCAACATAACACTCAACCCGACAATGTCCTCATGAAGACAAAAATGTCTGCCCTTGGCTGCAAGAACATTCTCCAAACACCTGAATTGGCCAAAAAACCCACACAGACTGATTTTTAGATTTCAGGACTAGGACATTCATTTCTCTGCACTGAATACTCTGAGCACCAGTCCTTGGTGCACGTATTACATAACCAAATGCAGGCTAGGTGGGCTCAGTGCGAAGCTCCTGGGCATCACTTGACACGACTGATACGGGTCCCAAAACTTTGGCAGACTCTAATGACTGAACTGGCAGTGAATAAAGGACACCTTCGCTTGTGTAACTGTGCTCTAACAACCGTCTCCAATGACAAATTCTCAGAGTTATGAGAATTAATCTTGTCATTCAGAGCAGGTGGCTCTTATGATGCTTCAAGTATCTCCCTTTCTAGAAGGTAAATAAAGTGCATTTCAACAAGGGCGTTTAGACCGGACCTGTTTTCAAAGTTAGAACAAGACCGTCGAGGTAGATCCTTTCAGGGGGTCGAGGCCGAGGCGACGGCGCTCCAGGCTCTCCTGTTTTGAAAAATATCCCCTAAAATAAGTTGATGTTTCAAAAGAAGCAGATTGTAGGGATTTGGTTTGGTTCTGCAACCTGATTTTTCTGATTGTACATCTTTTGCCAGAAGGCAAAATCTACCATAAATGACTGCATACGATTCAAAGGTGAGGGAAAAATGGAGCAAAAAAATGAAAATGCAGTGTTCACAAAGTACCATAGTTCCCCTATGTAATTAAAAAAAGACACTTTGTCCATAATTGGTAAAACTAAATCCGATTTTCACCCTTTAAGCATCATATTTCCTCAAATACTGTGGAGTGGAAGACTTTATTTACCTGAACAGCAGAAGGTACCAGGCCTTTATTTGAAGCAGGCTTGTATCACACGCAGGTCTGTATTTCAAATTCCATCTTTTTGATAAATAATATTAGGAATCATAATTACTCATATTATACATCTGAATCCTAGTTTTGGTCTTCTCTCCTGTTAAAGTTACTGCATTATGCTGTTAATACAAACAGGCAGTCAGTGTCACACCGGAGATTTCGGGGTTTGCAGACCCCAAACTTCAAAGACTTGAGTCACGTCATGCTGCAGTTTAGGCCTGCTGACAGAGAGCCAACTGCCCCCCCCCCCCCCCCCCAACACACACACACACACACACACACACACACAAACACTGAAAACAGCGACAGTGACGTGGTGAGGCAACATGGTTTGGAAGGATTATTTCCTGATGATTATTTCCTGAGAGCTTCACTTGATTGACACAAAACGCTGATATGAAAACACTGAACTCATCTCAGTGAAATAAGGAGCAAACCAAATAAAGGCTTCACTGTTACTGTGATGGATTATCTCATTGTGTGGAAGCTGTTTTTCATTTTGCACATATGAATGGATACCAGCAAATAATTTCTTCTGCAGAGAGGAAAATAAGAATCTGGACTGCTGTCACAAATTTAAAATGAAGCAGTGTGAAGAAAAGACAATATACTTCAGCTCATACTCGGAATAACAATTTCATACTGACAATTTAGAGGCTCACAGGAGCAACTGAAAAGTTTATCAGGCAAGCAGCACTAAAGAATAAGGTGTCCTGTTCCAAACCCGAAAGGCTTCACCCTCTGGAGAGCACGAACAGGTTTGGTAGTTGTTGAGGTATCTGTGCACCAAAATCACTTCTAAACCGGACCACTGAACTCTCTACAGGTAAAACAACAACATAACTGTCTCACTAAAGCTCCACCTGCTAACTTGTTCAGGAGCTTTCAAGCTTTTCTTCTTCTGATATATTTCTGGAAAGACGCTCTCTGTGTTTTAAAGTTGATGGTTTTAAGTTTAAAAACAACAACTAAAAAACAACAAATCATCACCATCGACTTCCTGCCTTCTTGCTCAGGTGTTCAACGAACATCCTGCGTTCCGATTGGCCAGTGACGGCTGCCTGCGCTCGCTGGCGGTGGAGTTTCAGACCACCCACTGCGCCCCCGGAGACCTCATCTTCCACGCCGGGGAAAGCGTCGACACCCTGTGTTTCGTTGTGTCGGGGTCACTGGAGGTCATCCAGGACGATGAGGTCATCGCCATCTTAGGTATGTGGTCAGGAGAAAGAGCCGTTTCCAATCAAAGCAGCGTTTGTCCTCGTTCACGTGAAAACTCCTCTCAGATGTGAGGATTTGCAGCCTTTTCTCCCTTTTATGTGTTAATAACTTTGAGTTTTTGACTCCTGGTTGGACAAAACAAGACATTTGATGCTGGATTTTTTTTCCCACCATTTTCTGACCTTTTAAAGATAAAATTAGTTCACTGCAGCCCTAGTGTGAATTTCACGCTGTGGAGGAAGAGTCAGCCTCCTCTTCATCACTGGTTAATACGCAGAATCAAAACATCTACAGTGGAAAATAAGAGAAAGATAAAAAACATAAAGTCTGGTAAGTTGAAGTGTTGCTGTAAAAGCACACAATAACATCACATAAATCACTGATTCATACTGGAATCAAAGAATCATAAAAACATGATGTACATGTGTCGCAGCAGCTGGTGAAGAGCTTCATGTCAGAGGGAGGAGAGGAGAGCGTCGGACGAATGAAACCTGTCGCAGTGAAGCCGCAGAGAAACAGCCGAACAGTCAAACAAAGACTTGGGTTCCATCATCCTCTGGGTTTCAGCTGTCCGAGAGGAGCTCATCCAGCCGACACTCTAATGCGTTTTAGCTCCACAAAGCGAGAAAAGCTGCCGTGTTTATGGGCTTTTGGCTCTGCTTGATGGTGACGCATTTCTGACCTTTTCCAATTTTGAAGTGTTTTGATAATTTCAGCAGGTCAGAAAACTTTGTGCGCATACAGAAAGACACGTAACGCTTCACCTGAAGTGAAGTCACTCACACGTTTTTATGCTCTCTGTTTCTCTGAAAACGTAAACGCCGTTCAAACAGAAAGCGAAGGAACCAACACTCGAAGGCTGAGTCACTTCGATCGTCGCATTAAAAACTGACGTCGTCTCTGACTTTCAAGGGTTCAACACAATCTGTCAGACTCTTAACCGCTGCTGCGCGTATCGCTGTCTGCAGCCTCGCACTGTAATATTCATGAGAAGGAGAAGAAAGAGGGGACCGCAAACGAAGAGTAAGATGCTAACAGAGATGATGTCGGGGAGGTGCTTTTCATTGAGACGAGCACAGATAGGCTGATGGTGGAAATGGCTGCAGCAGCCGGGGGAGTACACATTCTCATAACCATCAGCAGACCCCAGCTGAGCGTGCACTGACAGCCAATAACGAGCAGGAAGGATTATTACAGCGCAAAGCCAACGCAGAGTGAATTGTTGAGATCATTTGATGTGGAGGTTTCACTGTTACTCACACAAACACACTTCACTTACCCACAACAGAGTCAGTCAGTCTGACGGCCCCTGACGACAGGATCCCTTAAAGCAGGAGGAGAGGTGAAAAAAATAGATCCTCATCTGGAGAAAGCTGGCATTTTCCTTGGATCTAAAATACGGGCAGCGTTCAAACTTTTGTTTGCATCAGTGTTTCTCTGCCTCCTCAGAGCTGCCTTCGTCTGTTTCTGGCCCTGATGCAGTACTGTCTTACACTGGTGTTTGCTCAGCTTCACTCCCCTGTGAGCTCTGGTTTGGTCTCCACCAGCTCCTGAGAAACATGTCTGCTCTTTAGCTGCTCAGTGCTTCACCAGCTGGTCTTGAGCTGCGTCTGTCTGCTGTTTGCTCTCAGTGAATCATATCATACACAGCGATCGTCCAAAGATTCCCATCCGGACTTCTGAATATGAAGGAATTCATGCACCTAACATCACTCAGCAGTGGAAGAGGTCCAGTCCGTCCTGAGGATGGTTGTAGATTAGTCCACCAACTGCCGGCAATGAGCCAAAAAGTCCCTAATTCATAATGAAAGAAAGATCAGACAATAAAAGGCCGTCAGCAAAGCAGCCGCTTTGACATCATACTGAAGGCAGTGATTTCAATGTTATTAGAATGTTTATATAAAATAAAAAATGTCCCCATAGGTCCCAAAATGTTTGCAGCTGAAGAACAAACAGACGTGCTTTGTCTCCATGAGCTCGTGGTCTTCCTCTCCTCTTCATCACAGCACTGCTGCCTCCTGCACTTCACTGAAATAAAGGTTTTAGTTCATCTGATTTCAAAAAAATGACAAACCCATTTATTTTTGAAGTAGATTACTGGTAAAAAAAAAAAAAATAAATTGCAAAGATTTTTCTTTCTTTTTCATTGTAGATAGGCAGTATCATCAATAATAAATCAAGTTTACATTATTATGGAAGATTGGGATCCAGGTTTGCAGGCACAGACGCTGCTGCAGCCCCGGACTGGAGCCAGATTATGATCTGTGATCCTGCTGCAGGCATGCCAGATAGTGATCCATTACGTTAGAGCTGCGTGCCCTCTGCAGCAGATAGTGGGAATGTGTTGCAGCTGCAGTTCATGCTGAACAAAGTAAGAACGCACAACATGGGAGAACGTGGAGAGGAAGAGAAGGAAGGAAACACGTCAGAACAGAAGAAATGCTGGTGGACGAGGCAGAAGTGGGAGACACGGTGTGGACGAGAGGACGGACGAGTGGAGGTGATGCAGAGCAAAAGCATGACGGAGCGTCTCTGCCGCCTCAGCAGCCTCTCCATTTGTGCTGCTTCCTCATTTCCTTAACTTCATTAGGACACTGAGGCAGATGAGGCTGCAGTCAGAGGTTCATAAAGAGCATATTAGATGTTTGATGAATCCCTTCATCACGCTGAGGACGGCAACCAGCAAAGCTTCGTCAACATTTCTGCTCGTTTTCGCCACATAACTGATGTGTTTCATCCACTTTGACTTCATTGGGCTTGTTCAGGGCTCGATGTCAGTGTCCCACAGAGAAACTCATCACCTCCTGCAGGAGGAGGAGGAGGAGGAGGCTCCTGGTGAGGAGTGTTTAGCTAAAGCACCAGAGGCCACATCTGGTCTTCAGAGGGAAATTTGAGCTTCACAAAAACACTTTTTCACGTCCAAGTGTTGTTTTTTTTTTTTTTACCATCAACCTGCTCAAGTGTGTCTGTATTAGAGCACAGGCTTCATTTATTTCATTAAAACACCATCAGTTCTTATCAATCCCTCCGTCGGCACACTGACTCAATCACACTCCCATCAGCCTCAGCTGCACTTTGCGCTTCGTCTGTGGGATTTAACAAATGTTGTCATGCTGAAAAGCTAAACTAAGACGGAGACCGAGCCGTGAGTGCTAGCACGCTAATGTTAGCATTTAGCTCAAAGTGCTGCTGTGTGTGAGTGCAGCCTCGCAGCGACGCTCGCATGTCTGTAGACTCTCTGTGTTGTTTAAACTCACCTCTGGATGATGTGGCGTTCATCCGTCATTCACGCTGCAGATCTTATTGGAGAATTCATTGAAAGTTAAAAGGTTTTTCCTCAGCTGGCTGAGAGACAGGCCGGCTGACAGAGCGAAGAGCAAAGTCTGTGAGCCAGCAGTCGTCAGCGACACGGCCGCTTGTTCTCTGTGAACCCTCGAAAAGCTCTCAAGGACTCTTTGGGTCCACAGGCTCCATTTTCGGTAACGACGATGACGCTAATTGGATAGCTGGCGAGTTGTTGTTAAACTTTATGTTGCATAGCAACCAGAAACATGTTCCAGTGCTTAACAACAATGTTTACAGCTGCAGTTTGGAGGGACGGAGGGAGAGAGGGGGGAGGGAGAGAGGGACGGAGGTGAGGAGCAGGCAGGTTCGAGGTTCGTCTGTTCGCAGCATGAAAAGGAGGCTTCGTTCTAAAAATCACTCCTCTGTAAACTTTCCTTTTCCTGCAACAGCCGCCACGTTTTCTTTTCTTCCACCTTCTCTTTCTCCTGTGCTGAGAATAAGAGGAAGTTCTGCCGGCGGCAGAGCTCACGTTGAGACACAGAAAGCAGGAAAAGACAGAAAAAGACCGATGAGAGGTAGAACCACGTTGATCACGTCACCGCGGTTCATGCTGGAGTTTGTGATGAGCTGCTGTTTCACATCAAAGACGCCGATTCAGGTTTTGTTCCAGGGTCCATCAGGTAAGAATTCTGCTTTAGATGTTTACCTGCAGGAGCAGTCACAAATAAATGATCCCCTTTCTGCCGGGGACCCCTCGGAACCCCCAAAGACCCCTTTTAGAACCACTGATCTGGAGGAACGACATGGAGCAGAGCTGCTGCAGTTTCCAGAACATGTCTGATTGAAACCATAAAGAAGAGGATTTTCTGGAGATGAACATGCAGTTCATCTTGGTTTTCATCAGAACGTGCAGCGATCAGGACGACGAAGACGATTTCTACACTGTGGTTTATAGTTATATTTTTTATTTTCATCTTAGTCTGGTGTCTGAGAGAGAATAGATGGAGAAAGAGAGGAAGAGGAGAATGGACAGAGGAGTGAAGTGTGGGAAGGAGACAAGGACATGAGGATGAAGGAGCAGAGGATTAGAAGAAGGACAAAGAGGAAGGAGGAGTGGAAGTGATGACCAAGATGGGAGGATGAAAAAAAGAGGGATGCAAAGAAGGGAGAGGTTAGAAAGATGGAGCTTTGATGGAGGAACACATCGAGAGAATTTCAGAGAGAATCAAAGATGAGAGAAAAGAAGGAAAGTAAGCCGAGAATGGAGGAAGAGAGGAGGAGGAGGAGGAGGAGGAGGAGGAGGATGCAGCGCGTGCTGGCTGCGGTTTGAAAGCCACTGATTTCCCCAGGCTGCTCCCTGAGGCTGTAACACACTCTGCTCTCATTAGTGTCCAATGTCATCAGGTGGACACACACACACACACACACACACACACACACACACACACACACACACACACACACACACACACACACACACACTCGAGCAGCAGAGGCACATATACGAATGCCAGTGTGTATTTTTTTTATTATGGTTCTTTAATGTCTCCATGTACAGGCTGTGAAAATGAGTTTCCTCTTGGGAGACAATAATATATCTAAATGCACACACACACACACACACACACACACACACACAAACATAACATCTCATACAAGTGCAGATGAGCGAGCACATACACGTGAACACAGAAAAACAATATTTCTCCCACAGTAACAAGGCAATACTATGGCAGCTCCAGTAAATACTCAGAAGTAATAACCCTCTCATTTCCCATCATGCACCAGGCTTACAGTGTCCTGAACCAAACTCGTTCAGCGGCAGCTCTGAGGTCTAACCGTGAGAGTAGATCTCAGTCAGTGATGTAGATGTCAGGAGATGAGGCTTGATTAAAAAGATCCTGATTCTGGAGGCTGGAAAACAGTCAGGACGCCGTTAATGCAGCGAGACAGACGGACGACAGACCAACGACAGACCGACGACAGACGGACGACAGACCAACGACAGACGGACGACAGACGGACGACAGACCAACGACAGACGGACGACAGACGGACGACAGACCAACGACAGACCAACGACAGACCAACGACAGATCGACGACAGACCGACGACAGACCCGCTGCAGACCTGCTGCAGACCAACGACAGACCAACGACAGACGGACGACAGACCAAGACAGCCCTGCTGCAGACCCACTGCAGACCCAACGCAGACCTGCTGCAGACCTGCTGCAGGTCTACAGCGGGTCTGCAGACCTGCTGCAGGTTTACCACAGACCTCCTGTAGACGCACTGCAGACCAGACCAGTATGTGGTTTGAGGCTCAGCTGGTGAAACTTTCTGAGGGCTGGACTGTAAACCAAAACTTTGCTGATACCAAATGGCTGAGAATGTTAAAACTGGAAATGGAAAGCAGTGAAAATGTCCTATCATTGGGGATTTTTTTTTTTTTTTGGCTGAAATCTCTGGAAGAAACAAACAGATGGAGTTTTTCAGCTCCAGTTAAAACCAAGTGGATGGAGTTTGCTCCATCTGCCAAATGCTGCTCGGGATGGTTCAAGTGTACATTTCCCAGCCGTGGGCAGCTGTGCACCACGCGGCCACCTGGGCCACCTGGGCCACCTGGGCCACCTCGGCAAGTAAGACCGAAGCACATCGACTTCATCACGTAGCACAGCTGCATCTTTCATCCAGCCTGTGGAGCAGCGTTAGCTTAGCTGTTAGCCTCCTCAGCTTGTGGTGGATTGAGGTGAATCTTCTGCTTCTGATTTGTTTCTCTGCCTTCAGTAAAAACTGATCACAGAGATTTTCCTCAGATGAACTGAATCAGTCCATCTCTCCCACACTGTGACCTGCATCTTCACGGCCTCCGTACAGATCGTTATGGTCTGTAGAGGATAAACCTGGGATTATTTTGCTGACTCCTTGATCTTTGCTGTAGCACCAATCTCAGAACAAACTTACTTCCAGTGTTCATTTTTAGCCGCACTGCGTTTGGTACATGTTAAGGTTCCAAAAGTATCGATACTCCGTGTTTAAAACTATAAAATCTCTGTTAATTATACGTTCGATTGTATTGAAAGTACCAAAGCTATAAAAAAAGTCTGATCTCCATTCAGATTTTGGTGTGTGGCAGCAGCCTCATCCGTGCACACGGTGAACAGCTCCGTCGTCCCCGCCGGCATCGTGGTTTCTTCCATTAAGGCCGGCGCAGCTCATGCACATCAGCTGTGTGCACCCCCGTTTAGAGATCATGGAGCTCCAACATCCTGAGTGCCCAGAACATGTTAACTGAAGACCGTCCAGTCACTTTCACTCGTGTCTAATCTGTTGAAAGTTGATATCTTTTGTCTCGACGTCGCCGCCTGCTTCTATCAGAACGTGGCTGAATTGCGGCTCTGTTTGCAGGAGAGGAACAGATTACCCATCAGCCCTTTAGCCTGAATTATCTATTGATGATTTCTGCCGGAGCTCTGGGAAAATTCACTCACCCTCTTTTTTTTTTTGTTTTGCCAAAATGATGAGCTGATTAATTTCTTAATCCATTATTCATGCTTGGTTATGAGGAGGGATTGTAGCCTGGCCTTCTATTCACACAGCAATATGTTCTGGCCCAGCAAGCAATACGTCAGCAGTGAGCAGGAGGAGATGAGCCTCAGACCACAGACGATCGGGACGCATTACAACATCCGCAACGAGAGTCAGGGCCGGCCGGTGTCCACGTGGAAAACATTAGAAGACAATACATTAAAACTGACTTAAAACTTGTCAGATTTCTAAAGGCAGAGCTGCTTTTCATGAGCGTTGTGGGGGAGGGGGGGGGGGGGTGCAAATGAAACCGGAGCCTTTAACAGCCTCAGAGGTTAAAACAAGAGTTGTTAGGAAGCCATGGATGTGGATGACCAGCGGATGTATTATCTGGGCATTAACACGTCTGGCTCTGTGATGAACCGCTGACCTGCGCACAGTGTACTCCAGTTCTCACCCAGTTTGAGCTGGGATTGGCCCCAGCCCCCCCTCTGAAGGATAAGTGGCTCTATGATGGATGATAACACGTCTTGAAATGGATTTGAGCGTGACTTTGTGAAGACGGAGCGTGTTGAAGCTGACGTGCTGTGCTGAAAGCGGAGCTCAGGTCTGAACAGGAGGAGGCGGCTGTTCGATGTTGTTTAAAGGAAAATTAGATTTCGTCCTGTTTGGACTCAGTGTCGACGCAGAGAGGGTCATGTGATACAGAGGCAGCTGGATTTCAGCGCTCTTCATGTGCTGAGACGTCGTCTGCCGGCTGGATGAGTAGAAGACTGAAGTTGTGTTTGAGGACGGGAGCCGTTTGTGGTCCGTTTTATTTTCTTATTTTATTTTTTATTTATTTTATCTTGAAAGAAAGAACGCAGCTTCCTGTTATTTTTCAGGGCTTTTGTTCTTTTCTCGCCGTCCTCGTGTCATTTGTCACTTCATTGACACGAATTAGTGCTGCGACCACGTTCTGACCGACCGCGCTGCATTCGTTTAGGAAACAACTCCTCCGTGCTCTAAGCTCATCTAAACACTGCCCATATGTTGTGAAGACTAGACAGAGCAGCATAATTAATACGTCAATTACCTTAATTGATGGCCTCATCAGCACGAGTGCTTCTGATTAATATCACGCCGATCATGTTGGGATTTTTCGGCAGATCG
This sequence comes from Chaetodon auriga, assembly GCF_051107435.1. Lineage (NCBI taxonomy): Eukaryota > Metazoa > Chordata > Actinopteri > Chaetodontiformes > Chaetodontidae > Chaetodon > Chaetodon auriga. Next base: position 1,934,657 of record NC_135087.1, read on the forward strand.
AGTTCCTCTTGTTGAGAACAGAATGAGCCTCATTAAACTTCTTTATTGCTTTTTCTTCAGTGAACATATTGAGCAGAACTCATGAATCATTGATCGTGTCTAAAACTGGAAATATTAAAAGTGTTTCTGGCATATTGCTCCGTAACCATTTATCTGTGGCAGGAACAACATTTGTCTAGAGACTGAAAGCACTAAAGGGTGCTTCAGATGTTAATAGTGGGAGCACTTACAGTACAGTAAGGACCATTAATGCTGCTGTCGGTGGACAGCAGTGTCACAGCAGCTGTGCACCTCCACCCACCCAGTTTCCCAGGATAATGGTCTGACTGGTAACAGCAGCATCAGCACAGCAGCTGAAAGCAGCAGCCTGAGATGCCTCTGACTGGGCCGACGTCTGCAGAGCTGCAGAGCGAGATAAAGAAAGGCGAGGGTCCGCAGCCGCCCACGGGCAATTTGTTTTCCTGCTGATGGGTGGATACAGGCTGCAGCGCCTTCAGCGTCACCACCACATGCGTCAGGATGTTCACTGCGAGTCCGACCTCATGTCGACAAACGAAACATCCAGCTGAGTCCATTCAAACCGACGCACGTATGAATAACACCCATCGATTTAAACAGGGGTCTCTCCGGGCATCGAACATCCCATTAAACGGCTCGTGTGCTGCGAAGACTCCACATGGCACCACAGTGTGATTCCAGTGGGATCAGAGGAGCGTGGCATCGTGTCACCGGGGACCGGGGCATTATGGGAAAAACAAACCTCTGCAGTAAATGAAGTAAAGAGGAATTTACATCTGTTGTTGTATCTGCAGCAGCTGTTAGCACAAGGTCACGATAAACACTGAAAGATGAGAAAAACACACTTAAAGCTCGGCCCTTCACGCTGTAGTCCACATGAGGACTGAAAGGGACGCAGGGCGCGACGTGGTGAGACAACTAGACCAGGTTCTGTTAGAGAAGACGAGCGTGGGAGCGTGAGCTGAAACCTGTACCCGAACCCGACTGATGCACCTCCTCAGGGCGTCTCTCCGGCCTCTCTGTGCTCTGCTGTCACCACGGACCACTTCCATCTCTCCATTAATATTCATTTCATCTGCAGGTATATTACAAATGGAACACAATGAGCTTTAAGTAGTGTCATTGCTTGCAGTTGAGAAATATTGACCGCTTCCGTCTGGTCCCACCTGTGAGTTGACACGACATTTATTTCCACATTCGCTGCATGGGCGCTGACATTTCCACCGCCAACCCAGAGGTGACACAAAGCTCTGGTGCACACGATGCTCTCCAGGGTGCGTTACGCCGTCGTGCTTCAAGTATGAAATGGTAAATCTGATGGATAAATGTGCGTTAAAGAGTGAAGATGATCTAAACATCCACAGAAAAAAGACAAAGACACTCACATGTGTGCACATTCAACTGCACACACATGAAGAATCCGTTCCCTCACACGTCAGGTCAGAAGTCCACGGACGATGTTTCAGTCATCAGACCTTTAGCAGACCTGCTGCTGAATGCAGCACTGACGGTGTTTTAACATGAAAACAGTGGGAAATATGAGAATTCAGGATACAAAACATGGAAAGAAAAGTGGAAGACGAAGCCAAATAATGAGCAATACGAGGCCTGATGTCTGCATAATACATCAACCGTGTTCATGGCTGCAGAACGTGGCGACACACTGAAGGTCAAACAGGCCGATCATGAGCGCTCGGACTGATCGGACCTTATTGATAACCTGTTTATGAATATGTTGAAGCTGGGCTCTGGAAGAAGAATTATTCCTTTATTAATCTTCCTCAGGAGAAATTCATCTTTACACTACCAAACCGCCTCCACACAGTAGAGCAGGACCTGCTCGTACATGCGTGTCATGTGAGTACATGGACCTTTCATCATGTTCAAAGTGGATCCGTGGCTGAGCTGGAGCGGTTTCCTCAATATCTCTTCAATAGGACTTTAATTCCTCACGAGTGTCTCATTGCAGTGCCCTCCAAAGGTTTAGTGAGAGGATTAGAAATCAGTTTGTTGATCCGTGTTTTTTGGGTGGGAGGATGGGTTGTGTTCCTGACGGTGGTGGTGTGACATCAAACGCTTCGTCCCTGCGAGCAGTCGGGCAGAATAATAGCAGCCATGGTTTCGGCTGTGGGTGAATAATCAGCAGCGTCGCAAAGCCGGGCGACAGGGGCCACGGCGCTAATGTGTCCGTCTCCACCCACCCAATCGAATCAGTCCTCGCCGTCGTTTTTAACCCCACCGTAAGTGTCGCACTCAACCGCCACCTCCACCAACCCCTGGCCCGCGTGACCGTGTCCACATTCACTCGGCTAATTGGCGAGAAGCTGCGGATCTCTGGGGAGCTCATTCCAGGCGAGTCCCGCTGCCTGAGTCGCTGTCGGGCGTTCGGAGAGGAAGGGGCCCTCGGGGCGCAGAGGAGGGACTGTGGAGACGAGCTCCACTCGCTCACGCTCTCTGTGGGCACTTTGTGCCGGAGCGCTGGCAGCGTCATCCGTCCATTACTCAGGGTGTTGTGACAGCCTGTGGACGGCGTGCGCTGCTTTTCGTCACGTCTTATCGGGGTCAGCTGTCACAAAAATGCTGAGCTGATGTTTGTGGCAGGTTTGACACAGATTCGAGTCCTGATTAGCCCAGATTTGGCTTTTTGTGTCTCTCACAGCCAGAGTGCGACTGGGTCTCTGCAGGGAGGAGTGGTCCAGAACCACCGCCTGACACGCTGCTCATGAAGCCTTTTTGGAGTCTGTTAATCCTTTATTTCCTGTTCAAATCACCTCCTCCTGCAGCTTCTCACGGCACAGGACACATCTGACTCTCATGATGAGTGTTCGTCCTCTCATTATTATCAGAACAACTGTTGCTGACGCTCACATTGTAAACATGCATTCATCTGCTCGCACGATTAACATTAACAACAACAATTTATGCTGGCAGTTGATAAGTCAAGTGTCCAGGTGGCTGCAGCGGGTTTGAAGCTGCAGAAGGAGAGAGAGGGTCAGCAGGAGGGGGGTCAGCAGGAGGGGGTCAGCAGGAGGGGGGTCAGCAGGAGGGGGTCAGCAGGAGGGGGGTCAGCAGGAGGGGGTTAGCAGGAGGGGGTCAGCAGGAGGGGGTCAGCAGGAGGGGGGTCAGCGCTTTCAGCTCTGCACCGCCTCACTTTGTCTGTTTTTGCAAGAAAATAAACATCCTCATGTAAAAACTGTATTTTATTTAAACTGTGCTTTCTTTAGACCGTGTCCCTGTAACACACACACACACACACACACACACACGCACACACACACACGCACACGCACACACTATTGCTTCTATGTTCTACATGGACTGGACCAGGTGAAGGTGTGAGCACACCTGTATTTATGACATAATGGATTATGCTCATGAGAGAAAAATGGACTCTTATCTTATCTTATCTTATCTTATCTTATCTTATCTTATCTTATCTTATCGTATCTTATCGTATCTTATCGTATCTTATCGTATCTTATCGTATCTTATCGTATCTTATCTTATCGTATCTTATCTTATCTTTGGTGCTCTGTAGTTTCTACCTCACAGCGGTGAGCCAGACTTCCAGCAGTGACTGATTGACAGAGGAGAGTGAGACGTCTCTCCGCTGTGAGTCAGATCTGTTTGGGTATTTTTCGGTGTCTCTGCGTGTTTCCTCCCTTTCGTTCCACTCGGATCACGTTGGATCTGAATCTGATGAAATGGCTGCAGCGGCTCGCGGTGCACACGGTGAAATCAGCAGCTCTGGTTGCTAAGGACTTGGCCAGGTAAAGCTGTTGCTAAGGGGAGAAAAAGTGCGCGGCTTATGCGGAGATGCAGGTGGTTTATTTTTAATGATTTACAGTGAACGTATGTCTGCGCAGCTCATCAGCACCGTCCTGTAATTCATTAATGAGCTGCCTGCTCTCAGCCTCTCGTGTTCTCAGCTGTCAGTATGAAGTGATCCTTTTTTCTTCTGCCATCACAGCTTCTAAAAATGATTTAATTTTCAGCCTTTTTTCTCAGACTTCCTGTCTCAGTTAGCTCCACTCCTCCTGTCGTCTTGTTGCTGTCACAGTAGATGAGAACAAACATGTTATTAAGGTATGAAAATATGGCTTTATGGAGATAATATTAAAAACACATCCGTCGCGAGCTGACGCCGAGAGATTGGCTGTGCAGTGCACACAGACAGCCCTGATGTCCAAGACAGCTCTCTGTGTTGACTTGATATACTTTTATGACGCCTCCTGTCAGACTGCAGAGGACCAGTTTGTGTTGGAGCCTCAGTGTTCTGCTCAACGTGTCGTCTCACAGCACCTAAACGCACCTCCTGATGGCAGAATCAAGCCCGCTTCAGAGGGCACGGTCAGGTGGTTGATATTTTAAACTGTGTCTTATATCTGTGGAGCTACAACTGCAGTTTTCACCATTGATTAATCTGTCTGTTGTTTTAACGATTAATCCATTGACAGTTTGGTCAATGAAATGTCAGAAAACGCTGAAAATATCCATCAAAAACCACAAACGACATCCTCAAATGTCCAGTTTTGTCCGACCGACAGTCCAAAACTCAGATATGTTCAGTTTACTGTTGTATAAGACAAAGAAAAGCAGCAAATCCTCACTGCTGAAGGGATGAAAGTGGGTAATGTTCAACATTTCTACTGAAAAAATTACAGTTTATCAACTATCATAAAGTTGCTGTGTCATTTTCTGTTTGTTAATGGAGTGTTCATGTCAGCTTTACATACCTGAGATTATACCTGAAATGAATGTTGTGCACCTCAGGTCAGTTTAAAGCAGCTCAGGTCATGATTGGACGCCGGCCCAGAGGCTGAAACCTGGTCACATCTGTGGAAATGTGTCATTACTGCTGAATTCTTTCAGACTCAGCTGAGGCGTCGCCTTCATCAGTCATTCGACGTATCAGTTATTAAAACTCTTCTCTAACTCTGCGTCCTCCTCCCGTTCGTCCTCAGGTAAAGGCGACGTGTTCGGCGACGTCTTCTGGAAGGAAACCACGCTGGCGCACGCGTGCGCTAACGTCCGAGCGCTGACATACTGCGACCTGCACGTCATCAAGAGGGAGGCTCTGCTCAAAGTGCTCGAGTTTTACACCGCCTTCGCCAACTCCTTCTCCCGAAACCTCATCCTCACCTGCAACCTGCGCAAGCGGGTAAGAAATATTTCTGTTCCATCAGTCAGTTTGATTATTTCAGCTTTGTTTTCAGGTGTTTTCTCCTGGTTTGGTTTGGCTCGGCTCTCTGTGGGACAACATCCCCGCTCAGAGCGGTAAATCCGAGCTGTGGTGCGTTCAGAGCGCCTCGTTGATGCAGTTCGCTGTCGGATCCTTCAGTTTTCATGTCCACGGCCTTCTTGACGTGTTATCTCTGATGTCGTCTTTTGTCCCGCTGATTCACGTCCGTCCAAACCTTGAAGTGCTCCAGCTGTCAGTGTTCATGAGAAAATGAACCAGATTTATGAGACAGGACGGAGACGTTTGACGGGGAATCAGGGACTGAGGAGAAGCTCGTTCTCTCCTTTATCGAGGGTTTGGAGTGAAGCAGAGACTGGAGCTCACGTCCAGGCCTTCTGACCCGACACTCCCTCCTGTTTTCTGTCCTTCACACATCCTCTCTTCTTCTTCTTCTTCCTCTCTTAATAAGTCTGTTGTTGTTTACTTGTCCTTAACTTGTTTTTCATACTTCATCTTCCCTCAGCTCAGGAGGTCTTTGTCTTTCTCAGCGTGCCTCAAACACAATAAATTATACATACGACGCCGGCGGCCTCATTACGTCCTGCGCCCTTTAACCGCCTCTCACTGACGTCGCTTCACTCCGAGCGGCTGTTTTCACTCTCTGTGCTTGTTTGTGTGTTTTAAGTTGGTAGTTTATGCATTATGATTTATGGATGGCTGTTTGTGTGTGTGTGTGTGTGTGTGTGTGTGTGTGTGTGTGTGTGTGTGTGTGTGTGTGTGGGTGGGTGGGTGGGTGGGGGTGTGTGTGTGTGTGTGTGTGTGTGTGTGTGTGTGTGTGTGTGTGTGTGTGTGTGTGTTATCTACCTGGCCCTGTGTGTGACCGTGATGTGAGGCGTCTGCACACCTGCAGAGTATCAGAGGTGCTTCAGGCTTGTGTGAGCTTCAGCGTGGACATTGATTTGACCCTGGCTCCCCCCTGAAAACAGAGGATATTCATTTAAATAAAACACATTGATCACTGGAGGACGTTATCCACACGCAGGCTGCAGGTATCTGTCCACACCTGAAGGAGGTGATGGCTGCACATCGATCCGGCCGTCTGCTTTTCATGCTCTTCATCTGCTTTAGTCCAGACTTCTGCCCTTGTTGCTGTTTGTCACTGCCGGAAACTGGATTTCTTTATAGATTTCTGAGGTTTTCATTGATGTGTTCCAGCAGCTGTTTGATGGTTTGTCATCAATTAAATGTTTTACATGTTAAGACGCTAAAGAAGCACAATGACGCTGCAGTTTGAGCCTCACTGCCGGACCAGGACGCAGCTGTCAAAGCTTCAGTTTGTTCAGTCCACACCTGATCAGCTGTGCGCTCCATTCAGGCGTCTGTGAGCAGAGAGGTGAGAGGACAGCGGACGGACAGACGGACAGACGGACAGACGGACGGACGGACTCATACACAGGAGATGTTTCTGTGAAGAGGCCAGAAACAGAGGATCCGAGTCGGCGTGGATCGATGCCTTTGATAAAATAGAAGTGGATCCGTTCCATGAGTCAGGCGACTGATGGACGTCCAAAAAGCTCCTGAAAGGCTCTCTGTGTGGGTTTAGTCATGTTTCAAAGAGTCTCTGAGCGTTGCTTCAATTCCAGGAAACTTTATTCTTCGCTGCAGCTGACCTGCTTTGCACTGACCAACCTGCTGCTCACCTTCCTGTGAGTTTACAGTCACATGTCACATAGAATAAAGCATCAGCAGCTTCTGAATCATACTTCCTGTCTAATTATTACAGTTTAGTGAAGAAGGGAGAAACAGTTTTGACACATCTGGCTTCATTTCTGCTCTTTAGAGCAGGTGGATGGTTCTTCCTCTGCCTGGCTGAGGTACGGTTCGACTGTTCGGCCTCATCACCAGCTGAGGTGAGGTTCAGTGAGGTCACAGGACGCTCCCTCAGACTGATTACACTGCTGCAGTTTGCATACAAATCTGCCGAGCGAAGCTTCAAAATGAGTTAAAAAGTGAAGCCGCCGTTTGGATGAGGCGACGGCTCCTGTGTCTTCCTCCATCATGAGTTCACAGCTTCCACCTGCGTCTGGATTCACGAGCGCGCCTCCAAACAAGCTTCGCCGTGCGGGGAACGAGAAACAGCCTCTGAACGGAGTTAATTGTTGAGACGGAGGCTTTTTTGGCTGCGCGCAGCAGGAACGTGACCCGGCGGTCGCCTCGTGTAAACACAGCACAGACGCTGAGACGTGGGCAGAGCGCTCTCTCCTCTGTGAGCTCTTTCGTTCCCAGGATGCGTGACAGCTGCTAGAGCGCCGCCATGATGAAGATAAACAACTTGTAGCGGGAGCTCCGACGTGGCCTGTGGGACTCTGAGGACGCCAGAATGTGTGTCAGCGCTAACTCGGCCCGTCACTCACGTTGGCCGGCGATCCGCCTCATCAGCACTTTGCTTTCTGTCGTCCAGCTCGCCGTCGGTGCCTCTTCCTCCTCAGGAGCCTCTTCCTCTGCATCCTGCTCTGACTCTGTGGTAAAACGCCTGCTTGTGTTGGAGGAAGAGCGTTCACTGATCAGGCCTATCAGGCGGCCGGCTGGCTGCTGGTTCCTAACCTCTGCGTGCAGTGTTCAAAGGCTCACGCTCCTCTTCATCGTTTTCAACAGACGTGCATTGAGTGCAGTGTTCAAACCAGAGTCAAACTCTTTGTGTGTGCTCACATGCTCGGACAATAAAGCCAATTCAGACTGGGATTGTTGCTGCTGTTGATGGGAAACAGTCCAGTTATTTAGGAGTGAACCCATGAAAAGATCTGCAGTAGCTCTGACGTTAACTTGACAATAACTCAAACATTAACTTTGACTTTAATGCCCAAATCAGCGGTAGATGCGAGCTTTAAGCTGTTCGCTGAGTCTTACAGGTATACAAATGATCACCAAATCTGTAAATGTCAGATCCCAACTCTATTTGTGATTCGTCATCCAGATCAAAGAGGTAAAACTGGTTTCCCTGGATTTTTTAATGAATGACTTCATTAAAGGGCAAACATTTCTCACACTGACGTGAAGAAAAGTACCGAACGGTCGTCCAGAGCGGCTGCACAATGTTTTTAATGTATTCTTTGTACCAGCTCAGCTTTCCTTCACCGTCGAGCTCATAGTGAAAAATTACCAGAGCATACAAAGTGTGCACATGTTGATGAAGACTCTCTCTTCCTCCCTTTCAAAATAAAAGCCTCCGTGGGGGAGCAGAGCAGCGCAGTGCTCTGACATGTTCAGATGTGTGACTGCTGCAGGTTTCTGCTTCAGTTGCTCTCACAGATGAAACTGCAGCAGCTCGCCGTGGTTGTTTATGTCACTCACAGCAGTTCGGTCTAGACATTCAGCCAGCAGCTCGATACTGCTGAGCGACTGCAGCCAAGTCTGCACTTCAGCTCTCAGAGGACGCGTTTGGATGCAGAACGGCGGGGAAGCAAAGCCAGATAGTAAATATTTGCTGATATTTACAGGTCCTCCACGCCTCGTAGTCATTGGCCGTGACGCCAGGCTCTTCTGTCCGGGCGCCATGAACAGGAAGTATCAGTGCTGAAACCAAATGCGTCCTGAATTACAGAACAGCTTCCTTTTTGCATTTTGGTGCCACAGTTATTTTAAATTAAAACGACCTCTTGTCTCTTAAAGGTGTCTGCGGGACATGTTGCCTCAGACGCTGCAGCTTTGTCTTTGTTGGTGGAAACTTCCCTCTCACCGCTGGAGAAACGCTGACGACTGTTCATCTGACAGGAATACTAAAACAAAAATACAATAAAAGATCAAATAGAGAGGCAGAGAATTAGAAAAGAGATCAAACTGAAGGACGTGAACATTTTTAAAAACGTCATCAGAGCTGGCTTCCTGTGCTCGTGTTATTAAAAGACTCTTTCTCTCATGGACGCCCTTTGAACCGGGTCCACTCAGTCTCCGTCTTCTCAGAGACGTTTCTCAGGGGACTCTGTGGATGTGGACGTCATGCACATGCTGCCAATGTGGACATTTTGGATAACCGTCCATAAATCTGATTAGAAACAGAAAAAAAAGCTGCTCATAATCATCATATTTGCTGTTCCTTCAGTATCAGAGCGATGCAGTTACAGTCTGATCAACCCAAACGCGATGGGAGCCCTGAGGCAAAGCTCTCGAGAAGTCATTCATCCCACAAGACAAAGAGAGACAAAAGGAGCGACAGAATCCGTGAAAACAAATCTGCTTTTACACAATCGCTGCATTTTCTGACATGACGGAGGCTCGAGAGGATTTACTGAACCGCCGACGAGCCCGACGCAGCGTGTTCTGAAGATCAGGTGAGAGTTCACCTCAGGCACCATCAAGAATCAGCGTTTCTCATGTTCCTCCCTCAGTTTGCATTCATATCCATTGGTTTTCATGCAGACTGAAGCCTGTTTAATATTAGAAATGTAAAAAAAGGAACTAAACTAATGAGGAAGAGTTCAAACCTCCTGTTTTCTTGCCCTCAGTCGTCAGCGAACCTCTGCCTCACTGTCACCCTGATGAAACGCTGAATATTTTTCTGCTTGGCGACTTAATTGATTTCCTGATGCGAGCCAACCTGCAGAGCCAGCAGAGAGGACTGCAGACCTGAACAGATCTGGATCCACACCGGGGCGATCCTGGCCTCACTTCACTGGCTGACCGTCGTCTGTGGAGCGTCCGTCCTTGTTCTGCAGAGTTTCAGAAACCTAAATAAACGAGCAAACGGGGCTCGTAACTGTGCCTTTTGGATGAGGTTCGGCCGTTAGAGGCGTCACATGCTGCACCGGCTCTCTCAGCACAGCTTGTGTGCCGGGGGACAGACTTCAGGGCTAAAGCCTGCAGACCAGGAGGCTTTTACCAGCCCCCTGTTGGATTATTCATGTGACGGACGGTAAAGGCGCATGTGTGTGTGTGTGTGTGTGTGTGTGTGTGTGTGTGTGTGTGTGTGTGTGTGTGTGTGTTGTCTCAGTGAAAATGTGTGTACAGTGACTGTTCAGGGCATATTTTTTAAAAGCAAGCCGACAGGAAGGAGGTCGTATTTTGGGTGTGCGGAGCTCTCACAGCGAGAGAAACACTCTGTTTTTGTTGGTTACTTTGCAGATTTACACTCAAAACAAGAGACGAGATCAGAAAATTCGGCTGCCAGGTGGAAATTTTTTATGTGCAAGCTCGTTTCAGCTGGAGGACACATCCGGTTTTAAGGAAAATGCGTTAATTAAAACTGATCTGAGTGCAGGAAAATCCACAAAATTGCAGATGTTAAACGTCTCAGTCAACTTGGAACAACATACGCATCAGCTGCATCAACCTCACTCGCACGTGACGTCTCTAAACACCAGCTGCAAAGCTCTGATTGGCTCGGTGGTCACATGACCCGGCTGACAGAGTGCTAGCTGTGGGTTCAGAGGTCTGGGACCAGGCTGCTTTCTCTCTGCTCACATTTTAAACATGAGGATTCACAGCTGCTTCGTCTGTGTGCACGTCTCTCTCACAGCAGCTGATGATGATGATGATGATGATGATGATGCTGTAATCAGCGAGCAGCCAGCAGAGTTGTCAGAAGCTCTTCATAACAGGCGGTGGACCAGCAGCTCACTCAGGGCGAAGCATCCCCAAAGCTTCGGCCTCGCTCTGCTCACTCACAGCGGAACAAAGGGGACGTGATAATTAATGGATCGCTGAGAGGAAGCTGCTTCTGCTTTCGCCCCGTCCTGTAGAAAAGCTCCTCTGATCTGGGCTGTTCACATTTATTCGGCCCAGGTTTAGGTCTGTGGGTCTTCATGGCCTTCATCGATCTATTGATAGTTCTTTTTCCACAGTCGATGTGTGCAGAGGATCTTTCTCCGCTCTGGATTTCACCGCTTTTTTCAGCATGTTTGCAAAAAGCCAGTCGAGCCCGGAACCCAGTTATTTTTCAGGGTCAGAGGTCAGATCTGCTGCAGCCTCTGCACCTGGTCACGCTCCAGCAGGCCAGAGGCTTTCTGCTGGAGATTTCTATTTTGGACTTTCTGGATATTCAGTAACTATTGACAGCGAGGCAGCGTGATGGAAGCTCTGCTGCTGAACGAGTCGCTGTGAAGCACCGAGTCCAGCGAGGTTTTGGTGGATTCTTCACTTTCTGTTTGTTCACATCTGGGATTGAAACAACACAGAGAGCAGTTGAGGTCTTTGGGTCATCAGAGCTGCTGATGTGTGCTCTTAAATAAGCATCACACACCAAAAACACACGAGCTGTCTCCGTTCAAGTTTAAGTCTGTTTCATGACCTCTCACCTGCACACAGGTGTGCTCTCATTCAGAACATTTAACGAGTGTCCGTCCTGACCGTCACGATGTGCTAACAGACAGATAATGAAGGCTCACAGTCGTCTTGACTCTCTCAGCTCTTGTTTCTATATTTGTATCTCTTACATTTAACCCCGGGCTAAAAGCATTCTGGGACATTACATTAATCCAAGGCCTGAGGGCCGTGTAGTCTGCGGCTATCACTTCCCTGTGATACAATCTAAAGTAGGCTAAAGCCTTGCTTGGCAGCGGGGTTAGTCCCAACTTTCCAACGCTAAAAATAGACATGTAAAACATCACCTCGGGCTAGCTGGCTTATCGTAAAAGAAGGTTGAACTAAAGCCGCAGGCCAGATCTTTGCTCGCGGAGCAGGACGTCCACAGGCCGTGGAAACTGTTCACATGATCACAGTCATTGGAGGTTAAACCTCATCCGCCGTCACCTTCTCCTGTTTGTCCACTGCAGTCAAACGTGACCTTTGCAAATGATTTCACTAAATGCTCAACGCCGCGCTCGTAGCCTCACGAGGAGGTAAATCTGATTACACACCGGAGGACAAAACCGTTGGATGGTTGAAGATGTGGAGATAATTTCACTCTCCTCACATCTGCACCAGTTTGTCCTAACAAACAAAAGTCAATGAAAAGGCTTTGACCTTAACTTCCATCAGTCGAAGCTGGACTTTCTGTTAAGAGTCAAATGCTAACATAGCATGCTAACAGACATGCTAGTTAAAGTTTGCAAACTAAAGCCAGAAATGAAGATATCTGAAATAAGATCAGTTTTTGTGACATTAGCACAGAATGTAAACATGTTTGAGAACATCCCTTCAATGAATTGTTTTTATATTTTACAATGGAAAAGTAATCACATATTAGCATTTCTGTACCTTATCTGCTAGCATATATGCTGATACCGATATATCTGTCAAAAGCTAATATATTATCTGCTAATGTTCACCTGCTGATTTATCTATTGACTCTAAAGTTAGCATGCTTAATGTTAGCCTGCTAACATATTCATCATTTAGCACACTTGTGCCTGTTAGCGTAATAAAGTCAGTGTGTTAGCATGCTACGTGCTAAACCTCGGCATTCAGAAATACTGTTGTTTCAGCTCATGTCCTCTTGTAAACATGAGCACAGTTAGCGCGCTGATGACAACTCAGCCAGCTGTTGAAATCTTGAGCTGTTTCTTTATTTACATGCAGACAAACACATCAGATTTTCTTCTAACAGCACAAAGAACATGCAGCGACAGCAGATGTTCAGCTGCTTCGTCACGAGGTGGAGTTTTGTCGTCACCTGCAGACTTGAAAGGAAAGAAAAACTGGTCCTGATCCTGTAAAGGCAAACGAGCTCTGAGTTTCATGTTTCTCTCATCTCTCCACCTCAGAGGCACGAGGAACTTTCCTTTGAGTCCAAACTGAAGCTCTGCGATCACCTGCAGCCTCTGCAGAGCGCAGACAGAGAAGCAGCAGGCGTCAGATGAGTCGTGACCTGATCAGAGCGCGCCGTCAAACGAGCAAACCGACTGTTTGTTCTGCTTCTTCATTTTCAGCCCTTTAAACCCTAAAAGACGAGAACAAACCGTGAGATTAACACGACTGAATGTGAAGAGAGCTCAGCACGTTTCAGCCCGCGGAGCAGCGTCGATGCTGAGTGTCTCCGACGAGGTCGGAGTTTTAATAATGAACGAAACACGAGTGTGTGTGCACAGGAGTGTGTGCTGAAGAGAGGGGGGGGTCGCTGTGTGTGTGTGTGTGTGTGTGTGTGTGTGTGAGAATCTTTGAAGGATGAAGGATGAGGTCATGGTGGGTGTGTCTCAGTGCAGCAGTGTTACACAGAGGACGGTGAGTAGCTGAAAGGTACATGAAAAACACTGTACTTCTACTTTTTGAAGAATACACTAAGTACACTTTGCTCTATTTTTGTTCGAGTATACTTCAGTGTACTCAAGTGGGCCCTGAGTACCACTTGTCACAGACTTACCACTTGCTACAAAGGACTCGAACATGTTTACCTTTCTGAAGTACACTTTATTACTATTAAAGTATTTGAAATTTAGTGCACTTTTTAAAAGTACATTTTATAGTTCACTCATAATAAAGTACACTTTTTATCAGTACTTTGAAATACCACTGTAAGTATTCCAGAAGTAGAAGTACACTTTTTAAAAGTTCATTCCAAACATACTTTAAATTAAGAACAAAATGTAAAAGTACTTTTCGATACTTCGTGTCGTACTCTCACTGTACACACAGTACGTACAGGAACACTGCAGGGAGTCAGCAGGAGCACGAGGAGGTGCAGCAGAGAGGAGTCATCCGTGCACACGGCTCATTTTCTCCTCCTGTCTGCACGTCTGGTGAATAATGAATGTCCGACGTTCAGAGGAAGACTAACCCAGATCTTCCTCGTGAGTTCGTCTCCGTGGAGAAGACGACGTTAAAGAAAGACGAGGGAGGATTTTCTCTGCGGACCGGCGGCCAGAAAAGAGGAGCCGACATGGAGCCGAGTCCACGGTGTGTTCACGAGGCTGCAGCAGGACCGCGAGCTGCTGTCAGATGTCAGGATGATCAGCCGATTAACGAATTCGTCCATCGATCCAGTAAAACGTGAAAAATTCAGAGTGCAGCCTCTGAAATAGGAGCAATTCCTTCCTTTCAGTTCATTTAGTTGAATTTTTAGCATTTTTACGACTTCGCTTCAGCATCTGGTCACTGATTCAGCAATTTCTCATCATTTACAGATTTCATAATATACATATTAACAGTTTATAGTCATCAGTGTCAGGAAAATATTTTTAAAGTCCTGATAATGATTTTACTGCTTCTGCACGTCCTCACACACAGTAAACACATCACTAACACACGTGTTTGCTCTCACGTGTGTGTTTGCATTTGGATGTCATTCGTAGTCACTGTGTGTGCATGCATGCATGCGTGCGTGCGTGCCTGCCTGCCTGCCTGCCTGCCTGGGTTTCTCCATGTGTGTGGGAGATGACAGGCGGGGTCTCCTGGGGAGGCCTCGGTCCCTCAGGCCCATTTGTGATGCTTTGAGGCTGAGAGGCAAAGATCTGTGAAAACAAGCTACAAGTACACACAGTTCATGCACAGTGTGTGTGTGTGTGTGTGTGTGTGTGTGTGTGTGTGTGTGTGTGTCTCCAATATGCAGATTCTCTCAGTATTGAAGCAGATCATATGTAACCATTCAGCAGCACATGTGATGTTTTCTGGATGTTTGTCCATTGAAATGAGTGAAGCCTGTTTCCAGCAGGTCCAGGTCTTCGTGCACACCTTCACCTGCGTTCACTCCGGCTGTGTCTCCTCTCACTTTCTGTCTGATGGCGGGGGGGCGAGGGGAGATTGTGCTCGGCTCCATCGATCGTGCGAGGCGTCGCTCTCCCTGATGGATGAAAAAATAAAAAGTGCTGAAATGGGTCAGCAGATGTGCTTTGGCAGAGTGAAGCCCGGACACTGAATATGACCATGTATTGATTGTGTTTGCATTTAATTTCCAGTAGACGGAGCTTCACGTACGTGGTCCCATTATTTATCAGTGAGAGCTGATGTGCAGTTTTATTTAAAACCTGGACCTGAATCTTCTCAAAGCTCTGCTCGTGTTCAGCAGCATCAAACTCTGAGCCTGAGATCACTTTAAACACCCCTCACTTAATGTTGTTTCAGGATATTTAAGGATGCTGCAAGTAGCTTCAGTCATGTGACTGTGTGTGTGTGTGTGTGTGTGTGTGTGTGTGTGTGTGTGTGTCCTTCTCGTTCATTAGAGGCTGGCAGTGTCTCAGAATAAGCTCATGAAGTCTCTCTTTACTCTCTGTACTTTATCTCTCCTCACACTCGTTTCCTGCCCAGCAGTCTCTCTCTCTCTCTCTCTCTCTCGCCGTTTCTATTTTTAGGAGCTTTATGATACGAGCTCCTTCGACGTCTGCCAGAACGGAGCCACAACGGTCCTCCCTCGCCGCCGCTTCCCGCCGCTCGCTTGCTCTTATTGTAATTTCATTTTCTCGCTCATGTGGGATCGCAGTCAGTAGTCGGATCCAACGCGAGCCTGCGGTCCAGTTTAGATCCTTTTATTCAGTCCAGCTATTGTTGTGTGAGCCAACTGAGCACCCATCCATCACTCTGACTGTGTGTGTGTGTGTGTGTGTGTGTGTGTGTGTGTGTGTGTGAGAGAGAGAAAAAGAACTACAACTCGACAAAAGGAATTTAATGAAATGCAGGTTTGAGCAAGCCCCCCCCCCCCCACACACACACACACACACACACACACTCTTTCCCCTCAGCATTCAGGATTAAACCTCCACACCAACTCGACTCTGAGGTTTCACTCACCTTCCTCCCGTCACGGACAGACCGGCGCTGCTGCTGCTTGGATTTCTGTAAATATCTCTTGATGTGAATCTGAAGCAGCAACACGTTTCACAGACTGAAAGATGTGGAACGCTCCACAGGTGAACAGGCTGATTGGTGACAGGTGAGAGGATCATGATTGGGTATGAAAGGGGCGTCCTGGAAAGGCTCAGTTGATCACAGAGGATGGAGCGAGTTCACCACTTTGTGAACACATGAATGGATGAAGGAGATGAACACATGAACTCAGAGACACTGACTGATTCTGGTTTCATGTTCCAGTCCTGGTCGGTCACTTGCTCTGCTCACCTCCTCCTCCTGCTGAAGCTCCTCCTGCTTTTGTTTGTCACAGACGACAGTAAACATTCATGGTGTCACCTGACAGGTGAACACGAGCTGAAGCAGTCAGACTCCTTCAGCAGACTGTTCAAACGTCTGTCTGCAGTCTGCGTGTGGACAGATCCTCAGCTGTGAGACCGAACCCTAAAATCCTCCTGGTAGCAGTGCCGTCGGTGTGTGAGAGTGTGTGTGAACGGGTGAATGAACAGGTGAATGAACAGGCGAATGAACAGGTGAATGAACAGGCGAATGAACAGGCGAATGAACAGGTGAATGCCGGCTCCTGTTGTGAAGTGCTCTGAGTGCTCAGTCTAGAGAAGTCCATTACCATCCACCTACACCACCTGTTACCCTCCTCCAACCAGCTGTGACGCTCAGATCAGACCCAGAATCAGCCCTGTAACTGCCCCCCCCCCCCCCCCCCAGCCTCCTCTGGCGAACCTGTGAGCCCGTTCATTGATTTGTGAATCACACAGACGTGTAACTCAACCAGCTGTGTCTGCGTTTGGATCCTTTTTTAAAGCTCCTGCTGCTGCTGCAAACCTTTTTTTACTTTATTATTGTGTTGCTGCAGCTAATGTGGGCTAAAAGCAAAAATGCCTCCACTGCAGTGGGATCATGTTTTATTACTCTGAGTACTTTGTGTAATTTCCAGAGTTTGACCGACTGCCGGCTGCAGATGGAGCGTCTGGATGTGTTTCATGTGCTGAGCTGGCTTTGACTCCTTTTTCCATCAGCCTGCGGAGTGCGTGGGTTAACACAGCTCTGCATTCTCATCTTTGCCATAAGGAGCCTGAATGGGACAAGACGAACACACACCTGGCCTTCATTACACCCAGCATGCACTGCAGCGACATCTCATTTACATAACTGGAGGGGAAATGCATCTGCTAGACGAGCATGTGGAGGTCTGACAGCACCTGTTTCACCTGTTTTCAACTGATCTTTTGGCAGCAGAAACAAGTCGTGAACACAACATCGCCATGTGATCCTCGTTTTGGTTATGAAGTGTTTGTGTCCACATGCTGAATGTCCAGAATCCTCTGTGTTAGCTCTGTCTCTGGTCTCCTCTAAATGCTCAGCAGCTAGCCTCGAGCTGCGTCTGTCTGCTGTTTGCTGCTGAGCAGGTCGTGTGCTGTGGCTTTTTATGGCGTTTTCATTGAAAACAGCTGCCTGCTGGGGCCCAAGAAACGATGCTTGGAGAGAGGAGAGAGTGAACCAAAGGGCCAAAGTTGTGGCCGAACCGGATTCCAGATTCTCTGTAGGTTCATCACTGCAGACGAGTTCTTTCCACATGTTATAGAAATACTGATTTCAGCTGCTTTAAAGTCAGAATCCTTGAGTTTCGTCCTGGTTGGTCTGGTTGCACCTGTGGCTTCTGGTTTTAAGCAAGCGCAGTTTAAAAGCCGCTACCATCGTACCGAGCGGTATTTACTGGATGTAAAGACTCTGAACGGCCGTAGCTGACAAACGGCAGAACATCTAAAACAGAGGTTTGATTTCATCTTCAGGTTTCTCATTTTAAATGAATCGAACTTCAGACCTGCAGACGTCTCCTTTAATCCCACCTCAGTCAGTTCCTTGTTGTCCTCAGCACTCAGACCTCAGTTCATGAGGTGTGGACCTCCTCAGCGCCCCCGTTCTTCCTCCTCCACTCGCTCTAACATCAGCTCAGAGGGAGAAGTGAGCTTTTCCTCCTTTCTCCTGCAGTCATTACTTAGCATTTGATTAAAGCTGAACATTAGATTCTGTGTTGCTTAATGTAATTTACTGTGTTTAAACCCACAAACACGGTGAGTCGACTCAGACTTTTAGCTCAATAACTCATTTAACGTGACACTAAAGTGCAAATGAAAAGTGAGAAACTGCAGTGAGTATTAAATTCATCAAACGAGTCCATTTAAAGTTTCTGCTTATCGATTTTCTGTACTCAGAAGCGTGTAATGACTCCTGACTGTGAGAGACGGTTTACTCCCTCATCTGCCTCCGATCTAAAGCTTCGTGACCCTCCAGTCACGGCCTCCGTCTCCACGACGCTCTCGGCTTTCTGCCATCGCGTCGTTTCTTTCTGCTGATTCATTTCTTCAGACCTGAACTTCAGTCAAATGTTATTGGATTCCTCTCTGAGGGAGGACGCCGTAGGTTGAGCACATGGTCGTCGTTCAGCACACAGTGGCAGCTTCAGCCTCAGCTCAGAGTTAAAATGGCGTCTTTGTGTTGACCGCCGCCGATCTTAAACGTGTCCTTCATGTTGCTTTGAAGAAAGTTTCCTCAGCAGCTTCGTCACGTCTGGTTTCCTCTGCCTCGCCGCTCTGCGTCGTGTCTGCCGCTTTATCTGAACACGACCTGTTACACAAACAAGTCACGCTCCTCTCTAATGGGCTCCTCCGTCATTCCTCCACGCCGCTCTCTCTCCACATCCGCGCACAGCCGCTTCCTGCCCGACGATTACGGTGATGAACGAGCGAGGCGGAGCGCCGCGCGCCCGCCGGCGGCTCAGCGTGGAACACAAACCGTCGGCAGTAAAGAAGAGGCTGATTTGCTCCTCGACGGCTCGGCGGGAGTGATGGAGGAGAGTGACAGCGCTCGACGAGAAAGAGGCTGGGGGTGATCAGGACCCATGATGCTTTGCATGCTGAGTTTGGTGGATGAGGAGGCAGAACTCTTCCTCTGTGGTTCTCTGGTTTCTCTCTTCCATCCGTCATGCTGCTCTGTTTCTTCAGGCCAACACGTTTCCTCTGTTTGGAAACACTGAAGCTTTTAAATTAACTCGTCCAAAGACGGCTCTTTGTCTGAAGAGGTGGTCGGTCTGCTCCTCTCTGGACCTGCAGGTCAGAGGGTGGAGCTGGACCTGGAGCTGGACCTGGAGCTGGACCTGGACCTGGAGCTGGACCAGGTTCTTCTTCTTGTTTTTGTCTTTTTCTTCCTCATCCAGCTCGTCTCCACTTCACTCTTCTCTCTTGTTCTGCTCTTATTAATCACAGCACTTCCTCTTTCAGCGTTTCAGACTTCCTGTCTTTCTGTCTCCAGTCTTTCGCTCCTCTGCTGCAGTTTTTCTCCCTCTTCTCCTCGTCTGTCCCCCGTCTTTTACCTTTTTTACTGTCTGTATTGTCTTTCTCTTTAATCAGCTTTGCTTTATTAGCATTAATATAATTCAAATATTGCTGAAGCAGCGCACAGGTACGCGTTCAGCAGACAAAACAAATCACTGTCAGCAGATACTACACTCTGCATACATGCATGTACTGTCTGCCTGTCTTGTGTTTAATATTACATAATGTTTCCTCCTCCTCCTCCTCCTCTTCTTCCTCTCTGCTCAGATTACAGCGTGTAGTCTTTTCTAATTTATTCCTCCCCTCCAGTCAGAGCATCACAGCCTGGCTGAAATGAAGAGGCTGCCGAGGCCGACCAGCGTCTGACGCTCCTCTTCTGCTCGTCGGCGTTCGAACAGGTCTGACGTTCGTTCAGCCGCTCGTAAACATAATGCTGCGTTCGCTCTGTCTCCCGTTCGGGCGTTTATCGACGCTGAAATCCGGTTCATGTTGGAGCTATCTTCATCAGCAGAGCTTTGAAGTCTGGGATAAAAATAGACTTTTGGTGCCTCGTTGTTCGGCCTCTGCGCTCACAGCTGTCTGAAGCTGAGCGAGCAGAAACACAAGCGTCTGCTGCGTCTGTTCCACTAAAACCTGCTGGCTTTAGTTCTGTTTAAGGGGAGTGATTGAACCAGTTGTCTCATTAGATCGTTAGTGAGGACGAATATTTCTCACCGTGAGGCAGAAGGAAAGGCCTGAAAGCTGCTGACTCGACACTTATTCTGCTTTGTTATCATAAATGACGCTGGTGTGGTGATGATGTTACTGCATATTCACCCCTATTGGTCAGTGCAGTTGAAGTGATTTGATTGGTCGGATGTCTTTGATATTGCTGTTTTTGTGAGCGATGGAGCAAACGTTGGCACTGATGGAAGTGATTTGGAGATACTCAGTAACGTACTGTGACGGCTGTCCTACAGAGGCGTGCTGTGACGGGAGCCAGTGGATTTCAGTGCTGAACGCTCGTTCAGAAAATGTTTTTGACTCATTTTCCCAATAAAGTCGTCATGAATCGGCTTCAGTTATGAGGAAGTGCTCTGTGTTTGTTAGTGAGCTTCCTGCTGTCATTCATTGGAAATGCATCAAGAGGACAAGACAGCAGTCACTTTAAGTATTACTGACCACAGATCAGGTTGAAATATTTCAGCGTTAATGGATCAGGAAGGAGCAGCTACTCTGAGCTGTTGGAGGAAGAGCTGCAGGCGAGAGGCTGCGCACCTGAAACTCCGAACCAGCTGCTGACACCGAGCGCTGCTGTCTGCAGGCTCGGCCCTGTGCAGCGTGAAATCAGATCATGGCTGAAACATCAAAATGTTGTACGTTAAAATGGCTCCTCTGACGTTAATGGACGACACCAGCCGAGCATTTCAAGAGTCACAAGAGTAGAATCACTTCTTACTGATGATGATTCGAACAGACGTCTGTCCTGAAATGTTTTATTAGGTTCAAGTGTGGATTTGGCTCCAGATGTGAGGAGGAGGACACTCTGGATCTGTGCCTGAATAATCTGTCTCACCTCCGCACTCACATAAAAGTTCATTTATTCGTCACACGTGCTGAAGGTGGATGTGCCGTCCTAAAGTTCATTTAACAGAACAAACTACATACAGTCAGATGCATCCAGAGTTTTCCAAGTTGTAAGCAAATTTCTAAAAATTGCAAAATGGTGCAACAGCTGTTGGGAAGGAAGCAGTTGGTCTGCAGCTGGCTCAGCAGGAGGGAACCGAGTCCCTTTACTGCCTCCAGATCACACCTGCTCCTGCTGCAATCACACAAACCGACAAGTCCAGGAATAATTTCAGCAGCCCAAACTGCTCACGCACCCAGAGAGCCACAGGTTTGAGTCCTTTCAGCGATTCGTTCATTTCTCCTGCGATCTCAAATGTAAATCAGCCCTTAATTAGACGTTTGGGGTTTTGGTTTCTTTGCCTTTTGTGGTGATGTTCATGGAAATTTTATGCTAATCTGATTAGATGTTAATTAAATTAATAAATTTAACACCAATGATGTCGAAGTGCTGCGGTTCAGATGTATTAGTGTTGAGGCTCTCAGGTCAGCAGACGCAGAAACACTCGAAGTCTTTAAAGGAAGAGATCAAAGTGACTTTGATGTGGAATCATTCTGCCTCTTCTCTCATATGTTTGGCCGTTAGTCGTGTTGTTATGTCTCTCCCAGGCATAAAGAAATGATGAACATATGCCAGCAGCTCGAGTGTGTGACGTGTTTAACTGCTATATTCAGTTTCTTGCCACATCTCATAATACTTTCCATGTAGAACAGGTCAAGTCCATAATCCACAGAGACCCAGCGGCTGAGCGATGGCGGCGGGGAAAACCTTCGTCGTACCAGTGATGTTTGTCAATAAATGATGAAAAGGTCATGAGCAGCTTTGAACGTGGACGTGAAGTTCACACACAAGCACAAGTAATTAATTGTTTACTCGTTGCTGGATATTATGTTAGAGGAGCAATGCTGCTCACCTCCAGCGTGACCTCCTTCATCACTGCACAGGAAGCAGCTTGAAACTGGTCACCAGTGGTTACTGGTATCAGGAGTGTCAGTGGAAACAATGGAGACTGTCTGAAACTCTCGCACCTCATCCACAAGACGACCTGAGTCTTCTGAGCTGACGGCTGCCACGATGACAAAGGTCCCCAAACCTTTAAGAAATGCTCATTTCAACCCAAAAATGAACTTTCCTGAAGCTTCGTTGTTTGTTTCTAATCCAAACCAAACACACAAACATGATAAAACGGACTTTTCACCGGGGATTTGT
Organism: Chaetodon auriga; assembly: GCF_051107435.1. Classification (NCBI taxonomy): domain Eukaryota; kingdom Metazoa; phylum Chordata; class Actinopteri; order Chaetodontiformes; family Chaetodontidae; genus Chaetodon; species Chaetodon auriga. The sequence continues at coordinate 1,956,735 of NC_135087.1, forward strand.
GATGCTTTGACGGGCACAGACCATCATGTCGAGCGGCTTACAGCAGCGTCAGATCAGAAAACGCCTCTGTCTCCTTCTAAAGGGCAGGTCCAAATCTAATTAACTTAAAGGACACGTTGATGATCCATAACGAGGCACAGAGTTATTCTACTGATGCACACACACGACGACAGTGTGTGAAGTGTGACGGCGTTTACTGTAAGACGAAGACGTCGCTCTCTTAAACGTTTTGAATTGAACTCTACGATGGTTCATTTGGTGTTTGTGTTATTTGTGGTGATCTTCCTGTCAGGGGGTAGCCAATCCCCCGCAGGCTCTGCCTGCTGATTTCCCTTCTATTAGCATACGCATGCTCAAATCTGCATATGGAGCTCTCAGGAGGACACTGCAGGGCTCTCAGGGGACTGAGGGGTGAAGTATGAAAGGACTGCACTGACTTCATACACGAGCTCCTAGAAAACCACCACAGCAGAGCTCAAACTGGAGGATTATGGGAAGTCGATCGGCTGTACTGATACACAACAGCCAATGATTCTGAGTATTGGCCTGATACTGGTATCAGTATCTGGACGTCCTTAATTATTTCGTTAAACAACAGAAACTGTTGGCGGGTTCCTGCCTGTGACCTCGTGTGACCGTCTGGCCTGCTGTCACATGCTGTCTGGTATCTTTTAGACAAACCAGCCTTTATAAAAGGCACGAGCGCGTCGCTGTTCATTGGCTGTATTTCATAAACAAACCTCAGAGGACGCAGGTGTGTATGAGCTGCTGGGAAGCGTCTCTTATATAACTGCTGCTTCCACTGTGATGCTAATGTGTTTTTTCTGGGATTGAAGTTTTGTGGGATGTTTGGCGTGGCACCACCCGCCTCAGTCCAGACAAAACTCAACCTTCTAAAGCTGCACAGGCCTTCATCCAGTATGAGTGCAAAACAACTGCCTTCGTGTGCATTTTAAAAAGTGCTACATAGATGAAGCTTAGCTAACTCACCTACATCTGCTAGCGTCTGTTCATGTCTGGCTAATCATTTTCACTCAGTCTGGATTAACCTCTACGCTGGCCTGGTCTTGCAGGTCTGTATCCACTTTCATCCAGAATACAACCTGGTGTTTAGCACTGATTGTCCAATCAGAGCTGAGGATGTAAATAATGTGCTCAACACTAAACGTGCTTTTTTATCTTGAGTTGTTAGCTCGTAAGCTAACAAGTCCCAGCTTGAATGGAGAATATTTTGTCAACCGCTGTTTCGAAGCAGAAGAATAACCTGTCAAGTTCATGTTTTAAGCCGAGATGAGGGAGAAGTTTTGGGAAGAAGCTCATGAAAGTGATGAAAGTGCTGCCCAGCTGCTCGCATGTTGAAACCAGATGTGCAGGATGATGTGCTGTCCACCGGCCAGTCGCTGCCCTGATTGCTTGTAAAAGGGACAGAATCGCTGCTCCTGCTCGGCTGAGGATTCGTTTGATTGACATGTGACAAAGCTTCAGGACGCTGTGATGTAACAGGCGTATCAATGGAGCCCAGAGTCCGACCTGCTAACCTCCACCTATACAGTGACTGAACAGATGCGAGGCGTCGATAATACGTTCAAGTCGAATAAACGATCAGTTCAGTTGGTTTAAACATAAAAGAGCTTTGATGGAAAAAAACCTTTTTTACTTCATCTGACACTTCAGCTCCTTTTAGCAGCTTTAATTCAGCTGATACTTCAACTCCTTTCATCGCTTTCACCTCAGCGGACTCTCAACACTTCAGCCCCTTTCAGCATTTTCAGTCATATCAGATTGATTTAGTGCTGAACTTTATTCACTGAATGATCTGCAGAAGGCCTCAAACTTGGACTGATATTCATTAGTAATTGTTCAAGTTTTCAGATTCATGCGCTGAAGTACTTTTCGCTCTGCTGGAAGCACTTTGTGCAACATTTCTGATGTATTTTGGGTCTTAACATGATAACAGGAAGAGACTGTGGTCGCTGAAGTTAATACGAAGTGATTGTGAGTTAATGGAGGTTCATCGTGTTTGGTCCCGTCACATCAGCATCATCTGCTCAGTTTTGGCAGATTCTTGTCTCGATGTCTCACAGAGACAGTGGACTCATTGTTCCTCTCAGAAAGAAACGAGTAAAAACACAAAACCCACCGGTGCTCACTTTTCAGATTGCTTTTAATCAAACTCTCCTTGTCATCGGTAATTTAATTAAAAGTGTTGATCTTCCAGGTTGTGCCTGGAGGTGGCTGGAGACTTGAAATGACTGGCAGGCGTCTCCGGCTCATCTCCCCCTCCTCATGTCTCCTCTTTTAGCTCGGAGCAGACTTTGCTCGGTTCGGCTCAGCAGGAGGTGTAGATGGATGAAAGGAGCGAGTTTAGGAGGTGAAGGTGGTCAGTTGGGTAGATTCTGGTGGGCGCTCCCCTCCCCTCCCTCCCATCTTTAACTCAAAGATTGACTCAGCTCAACATCTATCAGGAGCTTTATCATTTTCACCAAGAATAACACTTAAATCGCCGGTCGGATGGCTGGCTGCCTGCCTGGCAGGGATTTCTGTCATTCCCAATGTAATTAGCGTGTAAGGGGAGCCAGGAGAGAGTGGCGCCAGACTCGGGTTGAATAATACAGGGGGAGGTGCAGGAGCGCTGATGGATAATTTAGCACGGATCTCCAGAAGGCAGCTTCACTTTGCAGCACCTGAGTGCTCTGCAGGGAGAACGTGACGTGTGAATGAGCCGAAGTGAAGAAGCTGAGGCAGACTGACAGATTTCCATAATAATAAATCTTCCTCTTTTATTTCTCACTGTTGTCTCCGATGATTAATGTGCAACACTCAGCGAAACGCCAGAGAGACAATTATTATTCATGGTATTCATATGAAATGATGAGTGTCCTGATAAGCACCATGTGTTCTTTTCTGTGTGTGTTTCCCCTTCAGATAATTTTCCGCAAGATCAGTGAGGTGAAGAAGGAGGAAGAAGAGAGGCAGCGAGCGAAGAACGAGGTGCAGCTCACCATCCCGCAGGACCATCCTGTTCGGAAGCTTTTCCAGAAGTTCAAGCAGCAGAAGGAGCTCCGCAACCAGGGGGCCGCGGCCGCCTCCCAGCTGGACCTGGAGAAGAACCAGCTGCAGGTGGAGCAGCACCACCACCAGCACCTGCACCCCCACAGCCTGCAGCTGGGCCACTCCAGCCTGCAGCACTCCCTGCCGCTCAGCCTGCAGCGCCCCCCCTGCTCCATGCAGAACGGGGCTCCGCCCAGCAGCAGCGTGCTGACCGTGTCTCAGGTCACGCCCATGCACAGCTCGCTGGCCTACAGCCATCCCGGCGAGCCTCCCGCCAAGCAGAACAACTGTGATATCATGGAGCTGCAGCCCAGCTCCGCCGGAGGGGGGGCCGAGCAGACTGTCAGGCTCAAAGTCAGCACCAGCCCCGCGCTGGGGAAGCCGGCCGCCAAGGCCAGCGGCTGGATGCGGCTGAAAAACAACATGGCTCCGGTGGAGGCCAGGAAGGAGGGGCTGAACAACAACGTCAAGGCTGTGTCCGTGGAGATGCTCTCTCAGGAGGGCAAAGGTCAGGAAGCAGGAAGGAGCGGGGATGTGGAGGAGGGGGGGGTGTCCAGCAACAATCCGCTACGCAAGACAGACTCCTGCGACAGCGGCATCACCAAGAGCGAGCTGCGCATCGACCGGGCGGGGGAGGCGCGGACCCCCGCCGCGGTCACCCCCCTCCTCCACAGCCCTCTCCCCGGAGGAGCGGGGTCCCCTCACCCCTTCTGCCCCATCCCTGAGCAGGCCCTGCAGGCCGCGCTGCACGAGACCCGGCTGGAGCTCCGGGGGGACATCCAGACTCTGGGAGGCCGTCTGGGCGCCCTGGAGAGTCAGGTAGCCGAAATTATCAAACTGCTGTCGGACAAGAAGCCGCCGCCCGCGGGGGCGCCGTCCGCCTCCACCACGCCCAAAACCAAAATACAACGTCAGGACATTTTCACCGTTTCCAGGCCTGTTTCTCCAGACTCGGAGAAGGACGAGGGGCTCTGAAGCGAGCTCAGCCAGTGGTGTAGAGAGTGTACCGGGCTGTGCTCTGATCACATGACACAACGCTGCGATCGCCGTCATCAGTTCACGGCTACACTCGCTTTTCAGATCCAGCTGCGCCACTGGTCTCGACCCTCCGAGATAAACTCTGGCTTCTTCTTTAACGTTTGCACACTGACTTTTCCCCCCGGGTCACGGCGGAGGCCTCGCCCCGCGCCGACCCGGGTCCTGGTTTTTGATTGTACATACCTCTCTATGCATGTCCAGCTGGATTCTGGCCTGCCAAAGAAACAACTGAGCGTACTTATTGCCTGTATATTATGCAGTTGACTGCATGCAAACCGAATTTAAAGAGGACTGACATTTTATTGAGCTACACTGTACATATGACTATTTTTCATTGATGATTTACTATGTGGACATTCAGGGTTTGCATACTGGTAGCACTATCAACACTGAGAAACAAAGGGTTTACTGGCTGAGGGACGTGCATGGATCGTTCAGAGACAGAGAAACGTTAAGGGATGGAGGGTTTTTTCTTTGCCTGTGAGATGAAGAGAACACAGACGTGATGAAGCAGCATTCCTTAACACAGGGAGGGTTTTCTGGTGTGTTTTTATATCGATTATTGATTTTGCTTCTTATAATAATTTCTATTTTTGATTACAGAAACGTCCTTGGCCTCTGTTTGACGTCCAGTAAACCCTCAAATGGTTATTTTGTTAGGATCCTCCTCGTGTCTATGCATCGCTCGGGTACGCCGCTAGAATATTCTGAGTGTTATACTTTTGTTATCATGTCGGTGAATGAAGGGAGGTTTTTTTTGTTCCATTCCTCTGCATGAATCAGGGATGGCAGAATGCACTTTGGGTAAAGCTGGGATGACAAGAAGGCTTTGGGGAAATAACACAGAGTTTAGTTCACATAAAAGTCCACTCAGCACAGTGACATGTAATCCCACGGGCCCAGCGCCACACACGGCAGTCTTAACGGGCGAGCGTCTCGCTGCAGCTCGCTCTGAATTCCATTAACGGCAGCAGCTTCGCCGCAAAAAGCTCGAGTAATAAAAAATGGAATACTCTACTTTTTATGATATCAGTTTTCTAAATCTGCATGCAAAGGAGTAGTTTTATGCTCCAGAGTGCGTACATACTGTACATATATATATATGTGTGTGCGTGTGTGTGTGTGTGTGTGTGTGAGTGTGTGAGAGCTGACACACACACACACACACATGCACGGTGTGGCGGCGTCTCTTGATGTGAACTCTGACGGCCGAGAAGCTTTTTCTTCACGGGAGGCAGATCGGCCGATTTTTGTCAGAAGTCGAGGTTTTTCAGGTCTTGTGAGATTCCGACGCCGCCCCCCCCCGACCCCCCACCCCCACTCCCTCACCCCGCAGTGCCACAGCACCCAACCACGACACACACACACACACACACACACACACACACACACGGTCATATTTAATAAGGCAGAACATAGATGTGTGGTAGCCATCGTGGAAGTCTCACATAGTTTTAAATGACTTGATTGACGTCTCTCCTGTGTGTGAGTGGACGGACAGGTGGCAGACAGATGTCAATCAGAGGGTTCAGGTCATTTAACACACCTTCTGGTGGCCATACCGGAGGTGATACTGAGCTGAGAACTGGTTGGACCACATGTGGGGCCTTTTCCTGCCTTTAGTCCACAGTAGGCGGATGACAGAAAGGTCCCTGATCAGACCCAAAGTGAAGCTGATGGTTCCCGGTCTGCACCTGAAACCTCGAGGGTTTTCTGCTGGTTGGACCTCTAAAGACGGGATGTGACCAGAGCGGCAGATCAGATCACTGTTGGACCTGGTTTCTAGATTTGCGATGCCGCTGCAAAGCAGTGATGGAACATGCATCGTATTTTAAAGAGAAAGGAAGGTGAAGTGTGTTTGCAGACCTGTCAGTCAACGGAGGAGGAGGAGTTTGTTTGAGGCCTGGACCCGGTGCGCTCGTCGGCTTTTGCTCTGGGACGATTCGGGTTTTAACGGCTTCTGTTGTGCACACGCTTCGTTTCAGCGTGAGCTTCACGGCGTCGGCAGGAGCTCGCTTCCTGTCGCCGCCCTCGTTCTCTCTGCTGGGGGCCACTGAGCAGATCCCCTGCAATGGTCAGGGGGCAAGTGCCTTGCTCAGGGGCTCCTCAGCAGCAGTTCAGGCCCCCAGCGTGAGTGCAGGTGTAGTTACCTGGAGGATTTCGATGATGGCTATCACGGCACCTTGTAGAGCAGCACATTCCAGCATGCTTCATATCGCTTATCTTACTGACACGTCACTTATCGAATATCATGCAAAGCTATGCAACATTTGATGCTCTTGCAGTCGTGAAGAGGCTGATTCTGATGGACCTTTATCGTCCTGCAGTGTACAGTGTCAATGGGCAAGGCAGGAGAAGGGTAATTACTGCAGATATATCCGTATGAGGGGTGGAGGATTTGTTTGTGTGTGTAGAAAACAAGAAATCCAGATATTTAAATCCACCGACCAAACGTGACTCCTGAACTCACCAAATGAACGACAGCGAGGTTGTCGGTTCAACACTTTCCTCCTCAGAGGCTCAATCACAATGAGTTTGATGAGTTTTCATGTAGCGCCACCAACAGGCCCAAATCTCCCACTGGTCCAACCTTTAAAACAAATGACTCCCGTTAGCATCTTAGGTTAACGCCAACGTGCTAATTGACTAAAACATAACATGAAGCGGCTCAGCGGGGCTGCAAAATGAAGCCAACGTAGACTCAGACGTTACGTAAACTTGCCAAAAACTGCATTTCCTTGAATGGCTTCTTGAGTTTGGCTCCAAACGTCAGTCGGTCCCCAGTTGTCTCAGTTAACCTGCATGAACCTGAATGGCCCTCAGTGGAGGTCTTCACCGGGCCACTGTGGTCCTCATAGCTTAAGCCCACCTCAGTCAGGCCCCGTCTACCTTCTGTATTCAGTAACAGGGTCGGGGAGCGTCCCATTCTGCTGCTGTGAGTCAATCTGTCCAACACCCAAGCATGTTTCTGGGGACATTCAGGCAGGAAAAAAGACATTTACTGCTGCTCTTTTTGACCAAACTGCTGGACAAACATGCTGCCTCCTTAACTGGACACCATCATATCAAACTGGGAGAGTGTGTTTCCAGCACAGTTTAACAAACCTTCCCATCTTTTACATCTAACATCAGGTTTTGTCCTTGTGTTTTTTAGACCAGCTCGAGTGCCCGCAGTACCAGAAAACGGACCATAATGCATTGCAGTCTCAGCTTGTGTCTTTACGGACCTGCGGGGCTCGAGTGTGTGAGGTTTTGTCCCGTTTGATGAGGTTTTTGACTTCTCTGGGACACGTTAGAGGCTTTGTGTGAAAGCAGCAGATCGCTTCCTGACTGGAGGGATAATGTTTGCAGCAGCAACGACAGAAAAACTCCCAGAAAGCAGCAAACAGATTTATCGTATGCGGATCAGGAAGGTCTGAGACGGATGTTTCCTTCAGTCGGCTTCATGTCGCCTGACAGCAGAGCTGCCGCTGAGATCACATCATGACAGAGCTGATCCCAGTTTGTTCTCCATCTGCTGGAACACTTTTCTTCTTCTTCTTTCTGTGATTCTACAACAGCTTCAGCTCAAAAAAGAAAATTGATTTTATCATTTTCAGCCCGTGTGGGAGTCCTGCTCTTGAACATATCACATGTCAAAGTTTCCCTTCAATCTTTCCTGAAACCTTTGTTGATGTTTCTCCGAGATCAGTGCGATCAATACAGTTATGTACATATATTATTCTTCTGTATTATATAAGACTCGGGTTGAAGCCAGGACCAGAACCTTTATTCTGGGACTCTCGCCAGAAAGACAGAGGACATGAAAGTCCTACCTTAAAATCAGGCTCTCGCAGTGCTGCAGTAGGCTCCGATTCTCAGCCTGTGATTTATTTTTCTACTATGTGGGGAAAAAGTTAGAAAAAGAAAGACGGAAACTGTCTTTTCAACACGTGGCTCCATCAAAACATCCCTCAAATTAATGTAAATTAGAGTAAAATCCTTAACTTACAGCAAAGTGTCCCAGAAAATGTCTCCTGCATCTCGAACAGCTGGACCAAAAAGACTGCATGTGAGACTCTGTTGGTCAGCTCCTCAGGGCACCAGGAAATATACAGGATCAGCTTCAGTTTTACTATTTTAAATATGTATTTCACCATATCTAATAAGTATTTCTGAAAGTTAAACACCAAAATCTGACCTGAGTTCAGTCTCAGAGGCCTTCAGAAGGAACCCTGAGTGACTTCAGAATCCACTGTTGGGTAAAATTTATTAAATCCTGCCATTAAACTTTCACATTTGCTTATTCTCAACGATAGAAAAATCACCTGTGGTGCAAAAATGAGTCTGAATAAATGTCAGAAACTGAGCAGCAAAGAGGCTTCCAGCAGAGCACAGACAATGTCCTCCAGCAGCCTGCACTGACCTCAGATCAGCGCTGAACGAGGCGCTCAGGCAGAGAAGCATCTCCATATCTAAACAAGATGACCACAAAAAAAAAAATCCCTGAGGAGAGATCATCTGAGCACGTTCAGCGTGTGGAGGCTGGACTTCACTGGACTTCACTGGAGTTCACTGGACTTCACTGGAGTTCACTGGAGTTCACACGTTCACAGGGTTTTCTGATCATGTTCATTAATTAAAGCTCAATTTAAATCATTAGAATTGAGAGTAAATAGAGTTTAAAGCTGCTCTGTTGATGCAAAACTCAAAGTAAAAAATCTTTATAATTTAATTGGATTATTAATTCTGTTCCCCTTTTCATTCCAATAAAACATCAATATCTGAATATTAAAGTTGAATTTTAATATTAGTTTTAAATTTTAGTGCTTTTAAATGTTAGATTTAACGAATCCATTAACATCATTACATCATTTCCTGCTTAGTTTACACTTTTTTACTGAACAGCAGATTGAATTGATGGATCTTTGATCAAAGTCTGGATCTGCTCCAGCGGTGAACTCCAGGCTCCGCGTCTCTGCAGCATGTTTGTCTCTTCATCCTGCTGCTCGTCTTCCTCAACCTCACCGCTGAGGAAGACTTGAGACAGTTCATCTGTTTTGAGGTTGAACCCTGAAGGAAAACGCTCGTTCAGCAGTCAAAGGACGCGATGAGGAGCAGGACCGGACTCCTCCCACGGCGTCCGGTGTCCCCGTCAGTCAGCCGGGGAGGAGACGGAGACAGCTCGTCCTCCTCTCTGTCTGTTTGACGAGACAATGAAGGACAGCTGCTGTGATCTGAGCCCTGCACGCACGCACGCACACACACACACACACACACACACACACACACACACACACACACACACACACACACACCTTCAGCACAGGATCTTTCAGCTTTGCCACTTGAATGTACAACACCCCCTCCCTCGGTTACCCCCCCTCGCTTTTCCCTGGGAGGAGTTTTCTTTCCCTCCTCTCTCCCTCCTTTCCTCCGTCCTGTCTTGTCCTCCTCTGTCCCCGCTCCTCTTGTTTTTGCTCCTCTTTGGTCTTCACCCTCTGACCCTCCCTCCTCTTCGGCCTCCTCCGCATGCCGGTGACGCGCACCGTGACCCCCCCCCCCCTCTGGGGACGGGCGGGCGCGACCGAGGGGCCTCATTTATTAGAATTATCCTCCGCCTTGATTCGATTGTGCATATTGCATCGAGGACGACGCTAAAAGAAATGGAAGTCATTTCCCGGCTCGCGATAGAATTTTTTATGGTTTCACTTATCTCAGAAAATTGACGCAACCTGCAGAATTTTCTCACCAGGATTAGTTTTCCCTCCGGCGTGAAGCTCTGGATGGTTGAATAAACGAGGCCCTTTAGGAGAAGCTTCTCTCTTTTCTACTGGAATGTGATCAATTTCTACTGTTTTGTTAAAGAACGGTGGAGAGCAGCAACACTGACTCATGTATTGTTTTACAGTCGCACACCTGAACTGTAGTGTGAGAATAATAAACAGCCGTCTGGGATACTCTCTGTGGGCCTCCTGTCTGTCTGTCTCCTTTTAGAGTCCTCCTCCTCTTCGCTTTCCAAAAGGGGCATGAAGGGATCGATGGCCTTCATTGATCTGTATTGGCACCCAGCAGGAGCTGAAACAACAGACAGAGGTGTCTCTGCTGCAGTCCTGCTGGAAGTCACAAACAAACAAAAAGAAACGCTGAGGAGAAACGCTGTGCTGAGAACAGTCGGGACAAACACTCAGCGGCCACTTTATTAGGAACACCTGGCTGATAAAACAAAGAATCCTCCCTCATGAAGGTTTGAGTGTTCGGTTTCTGATTCAACTTTTGGAGGATCTAATTCATGCTGCTTTCTAATATTTAGCCTCCCCCGGTGGACAGAATAATAGAAACACCTGCCAGCCTCCAAAATGACCATTAAGTTGAATCAGCAGCTCAGATATTTCCCATTATGACCTTTATGAAGGGAGGATTTGCTGACTGTTGGATTAGGCTGCATCAGTTTTAGCCCGCTGTACCTAATAAACTGGCCACTGAGTTTATACCTCAATCAACTGTTGTTTGATTTTAGCATTTGATTTATTCACTGAGGCTTTTTATTCTCAGCAAACTGAATTTATGTAACTCGAACTTAAACCATCAACTTTTGACACATGATGCTAATTTTTGAAATCTGCATTTCAGACGTTGAACAACATGTCCTCCAATCACAATCAAGCTAAGATATAAAACAAAACACATTTCTAAACTAATCTTCCGTATCTGTCTGTGATGTTCTGCCTGCTGCAGCAGTGCTGTGGTTCTGCCTTTAGAAGCTGAAGTGAACCTTCAGTCCTCCAACAGACGAGTCCCTGGAATAGGTCACATGATCCAGCCGTGTTAGTGGTTAATGCAGAATAGCTGCTTGTGAACATGATGCTGCTGCTGCTGCTTGTGAAAAGCTGACACTCAGGTCAGAGGAGAGCATCGAGCAGACGCTGCACGACACCTCAGCTCCTGTAAAACAGATAGAAACCAAGGTGAGAGGTCCAGTTTGTTCACTGCTTTCTGAAGTGGAACAGTTTGATTTTCAGGTTTCACTCCTCATTACACCTGCTGCTCCTTCACAGGAGGACGCAGACTTTCAGTTTTTATCCATCCTGCAGCTCCACCTCTTCATCTCTCTCCTCAGGCTCTTCCTCCCTCAATCTGACTTTTTCTGTTTCTTTCTGTCTTTGTGACCAGAATTTATATTAGTGGCTCCTGCCCGCCGCTTTCTAAGAGGATCAGTGTAATGTGAAATAATCTTTAGTCTCAGTTTAACGCTGCAGAATCTCATTAAGCTGCTTTGACAGCTGAGATGTGTTTACAGACTTTGAGTGTTTCAGTCATAGTTTGTGTTGTTTCAGCGCTCAAAAAGGTTGTTTTCTTATCGCTGGAGCTATTTATCCGTCTGCCTTTCTATCCATTAATCTGTCCAGCTAATCCAATCAGGCATTTCTCTGACACCACATTTGTGGTGTGAAAGGCTCTGAATCCTGCAGGCCAATTACCAGCAGACAGCAGAATTATCACGCTTAGTTTCCCTGCGGATGGCGAGAGCTGACGGCGAGCTGAAGGAAACACAGAGGAGAAATGAGCCTGTCAGGACTGCTGCAGCTCCAGCCTGAACACCTGCAGCCTGCCCGGACACACGAAGCCTCAAACGGCTGCAGAAGTTAGAGCTGAGCCTCGTTTCGGTGCCGAGACGAAGCTCATGATTATCCCCATCAGCGTCTCCTCAAACAGCGAGGAGGAGCCGCACTCACTCACACTGACAGCCGTCAGCTCGACCTGCTCGTACCTGCACATTCTCCTGGAAAACAGGTTTAATTGCTGCTGGTGAAAAGTGAGAAAGGTTTCCTCTCACTGCCTCTGAGGCTCATTTCCTCCCAGTTTTTTCTTTTCAGTGATGCATCGTGGGAAAGAAAACCTGAACTTAAGGACCGCTCAGGAGCTTTTTTCCTGATCTGAACTGAGCAAACAAACTTCACTGATGAAGACTTTCACCTGTGATGGAAGACGCCAGGAATAAAGTTTTGGTGTTACAGTGTCTCAGCTTTGGAAAACATTTCGTATTTTGATGGAAGCAAAGTCACGTTAGGGTCGTGTGTTTTGAACCGCTCTCACTTCCACAGCTACTGAATGACGGCATCGCATGAAAACTTCTCTCAGTATTTAAACATAGACGGCAAATATAGTCTGTTTGCAGAACAGACATTTTGTATTTGCAGGTTTTGAGCAGTAATTGAAAGCACTCAGTTGACTCTTCAGGTTAACACCAGGCCTGCTGGATTCTGTGTTACCTTGAACCCCCATTTTACCTGATACTCACACAGTCGAAGCACCAAAATCAGTGTCTGGGGCAGAAGTTCTGGCCGGACTTCAGAGGTTTACACAGATTTTGTGGTTCAATCAGTGTAGAAATCCATCATGATATTTGCACTGATCCACAGCAGTAAACCAATGTGATGAAGATCAAACAACATCCAGAGAAAACTGCAGAGATGAAGCCATCAAAACCTGATGTGAGCCGGTGAAATGATGGTTTTCAAATCATATTAAATACCAAATTTACTGCCAAACATCAAACATGCAAAACAAAACAAAGCCATCAATATGATGTGCTGCTGTCGATGTTCCTCTTCATCACAGCCGAGCTGGGACGTCTTTCACAGAGGAGCCACCTGACAGGTAAAAGGAGACAGTTACTCAGCTTTTTACGAGACCTCAGTAAAGACACAGACATCACTCATGAAATATAAAGAAGTTTTGTTTCCAGATGTAACTGTAATCACAGTAAAACCTGACAGAACTGATCTGAACTGAACTGAGATCTGTGGGCGTGAAATGCCTCATCTGATCTTGAAATCGTTGGTTTAGTGCCGTCTGCCTTCAAACAGTATTTTTTTTATTTTTTGTCTTTGAAAGTCAGTTATCAGCCGCTGAAACAGCTTCTGTGGTATCAGACGGCAGTTTGCCCTCAGAGCTTCATGAGGCTGCAGTCACACATCCACTCATCCCCTGCTGCTGTCGATATCACTGGAAATACTCGAGTACTGCTTATCTGATAGCTCTTAATTATCCTGTGAAAGATCAGCTGGATGTTTGAAGTCTTTGTGAGAAATTGGAAAATTGGACCGTTCCCCAGTGACCGAACCTCCCAACATCCGAAATTGAATCTGGTCATCGATTCGAGCGGCTTCAGAAGTGCTGGCACAGCTGTGAAAAGACTGGTGGAGAGTCGAGAAGAAAATAATGAATCCTGTGTGAGTCTGTAAATCTGATCTACGTGTCGTCAACAGTAAATCCTCACGCTCTTTTCCACAGAACGAGAAACAGTCGAGGTGCAGACACACAGAATCTGTCGAGGAGGCATTTGAAGGCTCCAAACCGCTGGGAGCGAGCCTGCTGATGGCCAGCTCATCGTGCAGTACCCATCATGCACCACAGGGCCAGATCAGCACTTCCTGTTGTCTTACCTGATGCTGCAGGTGTGCAGGGAGGCTGTCCATCGCTCCAAAACCCAACAGAGCCAATCAGAGGCAGAGCAGGTGGGTTTCTGCAGAATAAGTGTGGAGTGATGGGCCGTCAGAACAGGTGCATGATGCTACAGGTCGACCTTGTTCCTCTTTCCCTTCACAAACTGTTAAATAAAGAAATAACTGAAAAAAAAAACAAAAAACGTTTGGTTCGGTTTCGGCACAAGAACGACTTGTTCGTCAGGTTTGGGAAAAGATGTCGGTTTGGATAAACAGTAATGATAATCTTGACTTGAACGTCTCCTGTTTCTGAGGGATGTGAGTTAATGAGGTTATTAGCGGTTGTAAGCTAATGAATTCAGCCTTCTCACAGGCTCACTAACGCCTGTGCTTGTTTGTCGTCCAGCATTTTATTCCTTAAGTCAAACTTTTCCCTTTTCACTAATTCCAATGCTTGTTGTCATTATGGTCGTTTGAGTGTGTGGACTGTGTTTCTCCAGGATCCAGGATCTGAAGTCCATCACTCCACTGAGCCTTCATCACTCCCACCACACTATGAGGGGAGTCTGTTGGCCTGCAGCACATGTGAGTATAGAAACAATGAAGGACAATTTGTGGATCTGTGCAGGTTGACTCCAGGAAGTCACACCTGCCTGCTCTACGCCGATGAACATGACACGTGACGTTTTCAGTATGTTTGCACAGATCAAACAAACAAGGTGCATTCACCACAAAGCTTTAGAGGTGAAAAACTTTGGAGAGAGGCATGCTAGCCGTTTCCCCCCACTTCCAGTCTTTATGCTAAGCTAGGCTAATTACGGTGAAATATTCCCTGCACATGTGGATATCTGCTCTGTGTGCACACAGGTGACGCTGATCTACAGGTGGAGGTGATGCACAACAAAGGCAGAGAAGAAGAAGTTAAGCGAAGCAGAATTTTGAACTTATGAGGAAAATCAGTTTTGCAGATGTTTATGAGGAAGAAAATGTTTGTTTAGAGAAGGGGGACACGATCATGGTCACGTGAGGGTGATCTCATCTGGACTGAACAACCTGTGGTTCATTAGCTCAGTTTAATTATGATTAGTGAGCACCAGATTCAGAGCAGCGCCTCTCAATCCACACGATTAAATCAATTCAATGACCAAATCGACCTGAGAGAAAAGATTTGCCTTTTATGTCTTTCTGGATTAATATTTCTAATCCCTCCTCGACCGCGTTCCTTCGACTTCCTGCCGTGGTGACCGCATCATTGTCAGCTTGGTATTTCTTAATTTTGTGCATCTGTGACTACTGTTGCGCCTCTGGATGAGTCGAGCTAAACTTCCTAAAATGTGAATGTAAAGTGCGTCTCTGTGTAGATGAAAGCGCTTCGGCTGCTGCTTCCTGTCTGAATGGGATTGTGTAACGCCTGACACAGCGGTGTAGCGGCAGCAGTGTGACCTCCCGGTGTTGTAGTGGCATTATTGTTTTATCTCCTGCAGAGGAAGTGGGCATGCTGTGACCCCACCGTCACCCCTCATGGTTATATTATACGTCAGTGGTATTTAAGGCTGATAGGCTGACAGACTGTATCCAGCGGGCGATCTGCTGTGATACAGCGAGGAGGACGGTGAGCAAAAACTGAGGAGAAGGGCTCATAGTGATGTTTAAAACTCCCCTTTTCCCTTCGTCTCTGATCGATTCAGCTTCTCTTCTCTACTTTTATGTCTCTTACTAAATCAGGGGCTCAACTGTTTGCAGATGACGTCACATCACTGTTCTGTTGTGGCGTGAAACGCAGATGGAGGGCAGGAAGTGATCTTCTGCATGTTTTTCATTGCTTATGGTTGCTCAGACGGATCAAACCAAGAAACCACGAGGGGTTTTTATCGAGTACCAAACGTACGTAAGAGTCACATCCAACATATGATCTGATTTTCATCTTTAGGAAGGAATAAAAAAAGATATTACAGATTTTCTTTACAGGCTAATTTCAGACCAGCGTTCAGCCGCACTGGCAGAACTGGTGTGACCTTTCTGTAATGAGAGGAAAAGTAAATGTGAGACGGGTCGGCGTGGTGGATGCATATGGAGCAGTGTTTGTGTTCTGTCACACATCTGAGATTACTTTGCCTTTTTATTCACTGTAACAGTGATTTTCCTCTGACCTTCACCGCAACACGGTTATCCTACAAAGAAAGTGATCTCTTCTGTCCGAATCAGCTTCCCGGGATTCTTCCCATGATTCCACTGCTGTGTGCAAACTCTTCAGCCAGCAGAGGCGAGTTCATCAATCAGCCTTCAGAGGTGAGAGGGGTCTCAGGCAGGGTTCATCTCCCCCTGCAGAGCCGCTCTGCCCTTCTCTCCTCTGAGCCTCATCGAACTTCCAGATCCTCCTCTCGTCTCCACGTACCTGAAGGAGCGACTGTATCCTTCATGCCCGGTCGCTCCCTGTCAGGCTGTTTCAGAGGCAGTGGAGGAAAAGCTGCCCTTCAGGCTCGACTGCAGAATCGCTTCACCTGCCCTTAACCTCCACCTGCAGTGAGAGAAGGACCGAGGGAGGCTGACCCTGCTTCAGTGACCTGGACCTACACAAGTGGTCTGGGAGAATACTCTTTTCTGATTGGCCTGAAAGATGTGTTTACTCCAGCATAACAGACAGTATTTGATGTCCACTCAAATTTCAGTCTCTGTCGACAGTTCTGCATGTTCAGCTGTATGTAAGCATGTCTCATGATCAACAACAGGAAAGAGGTTTCAAGTGGAGGAACTCTTTATTTGTGATCCTCGACAGAATCATTGTTTTCCTGCAGAGAGAGCGAAGATGCTGAATCTCATGGCCTCGTCGCTTCGCTCGAAGTTCACTTTCAACTCTGACCTCACAGTGTGCAACCAAAAGACGAGTACACAAGCACGCAAATTTAAGAATAAAGCAGTTTCCATGATAATGAAACAGAGTTCAAACATCAGGATGGTCTTAAAGACCAGAGTCACAGCTCGTTGTGGAAATCTGGAAATCTGGAATTCCTCAACATTCCCTGCGACCCAGAATTACCCCTTTAAAAGAGAGATGGCTCATTTCACCCTGAATAAAAGGTCTCTGACATGAGTCACTGTGTCTCCCCCGGAGCTCCCAGAGGAGGTCATCGAGCCCAGGTTAGGAACCTCCGTCGATGGTTTCACTTAGAGCCTCCTCCTCCTCTTCCTTCCGCTCTGCTTCTGCGTTATCCTCCCCCTGCCAAGAGCTTTTTCAGCCCCACCCCACCTCCCACCCTCCTCCCTGCAGCCCAAGGAGGAAGTGGTAATGTCAGGAGTGATTAGGACAGCGGGGGTCGTTGGAGCGACTCTCCTGTCAGGGCTGTTGAAGATATCAGTGGTCTCAGGAGAGCCAACAGTCCAGACAGCTAACTTCTCCTCTGTTTCTCCTTTAACCTCTGCATTTCCTCCTCAGCCTTAAAAGCCTCGTCAGCGCTCACAGACGGCTGGTTCTGTTCTGGGCGTCTGCAGACAGGATTCTGCATAGCTGACGGCTGCAAAGAAGCGTCTTTTCGTAACATAGTAACTGTCATTTTATCAGCTGCACACTGTGGAAGAGAATCCAGCAATACGACCTGTTTTATAAAGGAGCAAAAAGTATTTTCATAGAGCGTTCAGCGATCAGCCACACTGAACGACGTAACTGACGCTTCTCTTAGTAAGATGTAGAAACGGCAGTCGACTGCAGACGAATCAAAGTTAATCAGTAATAAGATCATTTATGTGTGTGTTTTTCCGTCCATGATGGCTGATGGTCCAGTGTGAGTCACGTCATGTTTTTTGTCCTCTGAAGTTCAAAAATCCAACATATCGATCAGCTGTTTGATCTGCGATTAACCACTTTAAAGGCTGCTGCAAAGCTGCTGAATTTAAAATTCTAACATGATTGAATTTCTATCTTAAGCTTGTTAGAATTCAAACTGCATTTAAGTCAAAAAATTAAACTTAACAGCAGTAATTTACCTGCAAAATAAAAGATTCAAATGTAAAACCCATAAATGAACAAGCAGGGCTTCTGAAAATCAAGCTGTGAGCGGCTTATATTTGCCTCAGGACTGTTTTGTCGTGACTGAATTCATTATGGAGAAAAAGGACATTTTCACTTAGATACCTGCAGAGCGCTCTGTGATTGGAGGGTCTCAGGCTCAGCCGTTGCAGCGCCTTCATCAGCTCAGACATGCAGCCGCATGTTGCCTCGATGCTACAGTCAGAAGCTGTGACTTTAGCTTCTTGGTGTGAGGCAGCCCTGTGTGACAGGTTTCAGCATTAACGTGTTCCTTTAGGCGAACTTTTGACTTGTAGAAAAGAGCCGAAACTCAGCAATGTTCTGTACAATGGAGGCTCTGTTTCACTTCCTGTCAATCACTGCTGATTGATTGATTGATTGATTGATGCGCTCCAGCTTTTACTTGACCGCGCGTATCGCACCGATTTAGGCTCTAAAGCTGGAGCAGAATCAATAACAGCTAATGATTATCTCTGCACAGAATCGACTCGGTGTCGGTCATGATGATAAAACCCTCTCACTCAGTGTCACTCAGGTGACCTGATTGGTCAGAAGACATCAGGTGTTTGAAGGTCATTGTTTTCGTCCTATGATAATATTTGTTTAGTCAAAGTGAAACTTGAGGCCATTAACTTTGTGAAAGACTGAAAATATGATATAAATGTATTAATGCAGAGATGAATTTGAAATTAAATATTAATATTTTATTAGAATGAATATTTCAGGAAACTATTTTCTTCAGATCTCATCCTCATTGTTTTATCGAGCTCTTACAGAAAATCACATTTGATGTCTTTCTCTCACCTGACAGTCAGTCACAGAGGAAACGAGACAGAAAACTGAAGGTTCACTCAGGTTTTTGGTTTTTATGGCATCTTTTATCCAAAGGTTGCTTTGATATTTATCACAGCACGCTGTAGTAAATAGGGTGTGATGAGAGCAGCTCAGACAATGACTCCAATGATAGAAGACGAACAGAAACGTGGGGAAACTCAAAGAAGCTGCTCGTCGCGCACCAAAGTGCTCGGATGTGTCTGGAAAGCACAGACTCATCAGTCGCTCACCGTGAATAACATCTGATCTGAGTCCGGGCCTGAAACAGACTTGTGGTGTGAGCGAATGAAAACAGAGGAGCAGGGAGGGTTAGCGTGGTGGGCGGGGTGTGTTCTGTTTAGCTCGGAGCGCTGGGGCTCGAACGCAGCCCTGCAGCTCCTCAGCGACATGTCAGCACTCAGGGATTACATAAAGCCAGTTCTCCTTGGGAATCATATGAATAACAACACTCAGCAAGGCCTGTTTTTATGCTCTGCCGCTGATGACTAACCAGCAGGTAGTTTGGCCTCAGAGCTCAGGTCAGTTCATGAAGTGCTAACGAGCGGTCGCGTCAGGCCTGATTAATCTTTGACGAGCAAATGATCAATTATGTCAATTACAGCAATCACGACACTTTCGCTGATTTTGATTAAAGAACACATGAAGTCCCTCTAGTGACAAGAATAATATTGATTTCGCATCATATCAAAGGAGGTTTAGAAGCGTGAGTGCAGGTCTGAGCCCCTCTGACAGTGACGGCATTGGCTCAGTCTCAACGAACTTGAAAGTTAGTCATTAACATTTTAGCCACTCCAGTTAAAATCAGGTGGAGACGTCTCATTGAACATGGTGATTTTTTTGAGTGCGCTCCTTAATTAAGAGTTTGGGTTAAAAGAACAAATCAAAATAAAATCAGTAGAACAAGTAAAGCAGATCAGCATGTGTCCATTTATTCATATGAGCTGTGGGTTTGAGTCCAGCTCACACCAGTGAGGACAAACAGGCATTTTGGAGGTTAAAGCAAAGAAAAGTCAGTGATTATGAGTTAAAAACACAAACAAATCTTTCCTGCATCTGTGCTGATTAATTCTTCTAAGGCGGATCCTCTCACTGGTTAAAGTCGAGATTTTTACTGGTAACTGGTAAACTGGTGAAGTCTAAGTAGGCGACATGTTTTTTTAGGACAGCTGTGCTAACTAGCGAATTTGGATAACATAGCGTTGGTCACAGTTTGTCAGCAGAGCGGACGGACAGGCAGCGACCTTCTCTTTCACCCTCGTCCTGTTTGTGTCGTCGGCTCCGTCCACAAACGCTTCGCTCAACCAAAGGCGTGAAATATCTGTGCGCCGATCAAAAGCAGGAGCATGTATTTAAAAATGGCCGTTCAGACGTGTTACACAGACGTTATGCACTCAGTGGTGCTGGTCAGGCAGACGCTGCAGTCACACCTCAGGGCCACCGGGTAGGTGTACGTCGGGTCGACGTTCGGCTGGCAGTTGGGCAGTTTCACCGTGACCAGACGGGTCTCGTTGTAGGTACAAACCCGCTGGTAGGACTCGATGAAAGGAGGGTCCAGGATGGGCTTCTGGAAACACAAACATAATCTTAATGACTTTTCTCCTTATTTTCTTTAAGCTGGTTAATTGAAGATGTCTGTCGATGTTTGCTTTAGAGGCCTCCGGCTGCGTCAACACGTCCTTTTTCTGAGTGATCATCTTTGAGCTCATTTCAGCTCTTCAGCTTTGTGACGTCAGCTTGTTCGCTCTGGTTCGCCAGCCGTCACTGCTGACATCTTAGTTTTGGTCAATAATTCTTTGGTGGCTAATTATCAAATGAAACAAGCTCGTTCATGAATTTGGCCCATTCATCAAAACATCGCTCTCCGGCGCCACCGTTGGTAACTTTAACAACTCAAGCAGAAAACCTGCAGATGGAACAGTTTCTCTCATCGCAGCAACCTGATGTGGGAACAAATCCACCTAAAGAGACTTTTCATTTTTAGTAAATCCTTTGCTTCATCTAGTCATTATTAGCACACAACAAATTTGCCAGAGAACCTCCATTTGGCTCTCAAGCTGCCTCTGAAGGGAGATTTGTGCCACATCTGCAAAGCCTCTATTAATTACTTCTCGTGTTGGTGTTCCAGGATTTTAATCTTATTCTGCTGTTGGTCTGCAGTAATTAAAAATTTCTCTATCATAACCTCAGCTGAATGCACTGAAGGTAACACTGGAAATCCTGAAGCTGGGTCACTGTAAATAGAGACTGTCCTATGACCTGATGTCCACAGATGTGACCCCTGACCCCTTAACTGTCTGTCCTACAGACTGTCCCTCAAGCAAGACATGGACTCCCTCCGCTGAGCTGCGACCTCCCTGTGGGGTAGAGCAGACAGTGAGATGAGTGTCCTCCCTGAGGGGATCCACAGAGTATCACAAAACAAAGCTCGGCTCTCCGGCGCACACTCCAGCTCCACTGCAATAACAAAGCAGGGAGAGTCATGAGCTTCCTAATGCCTCCTGTCACTGAATACGATGTACCAGATGAAACTTGAGATTTCACAGCATTTTTTTGTATTCGGTTCCCGCCGACTTATGAAATCCAATTGTGTCTTTTGTGCACTTGAGGCATTGTTAAGGAAGCCACTGCTGTCGTTTCAATCTCTGGATTCCACGCTGCTTTCCATTCGTGCAGAACGTTAACTCAATTTCACTTCACACGGCTCCAAAAGCCTCCTGTCCTCCTCCATTCTGAGCAGGATTTACATTTCAGACAACCTCTCATTACTGGGAGACACAAATTAGATCTCAGCAGGTGATTATAAACACAGAATATGTTTTTCTCAGACTTTTGACACGTATATCAGCCTCTCTGGCAGTTCCACATCCGCCCATCTATCCACTGTATCTGCCGAGCAACCGAATCCCTGCACTTGCAGCCGCCCTTGCTCTGACCTCCCTGCTGAGGGAGGAAAGCGAAAACAAATGTTCTCCATGGGGATCACCACCTCCTCATCTGTGCATCTACAGTATCTGTCTCGCTGTCTGTCTGCCTGTCTGTCTCTGTGTCTGATTGGCTGAATGTGCATCTAATCCTTCTTCTTCTCGTCATGATGCAAACAGCCGACTTGTTTCTCTTGTGTGAAGTTGTCACGTTTGCTTATGTCACCTCTCTGTATGATCATAGTTACACTCCTCTCCTCTCCTCGGTGTGTACAGTACAGAGGCTGCCTCCCAGCTGCTCACCTCCCAGGTCTCACAGCGCCCCCAGCAGGCGTCGGTGGTGATGTGCAGGCCCCCGCAGCCAGGCTTCTTGGCCAGGAAGGTGAACTCCCGGACGGCACAGCCAATGAAGCGCCGTAGGTTGACGGCTGACACCTGGTGGAGGGAGTCTGGTTGCAGAGAGACCCAGAGCAGAAGCATCAGCAGCAGTCCAGGCCTGGAGGGTGAGAAGAAGAGATTCAACAAAACATCAGCACCTTTTAACGGCTTGTGTGTTGAAGGAAAGATATATATATACATATATAAGGTTACAGGTTAGAAGAACAGGTGCAGAAGAAGCTGGAAAGGTGTCAGCGATGTGCTTTAGGGCCCCAAAACTCCCCGTTTTGCTCTGCGTCTGCGACATAAAGGAGAAGCAATATTTTCTTGCAGGAATCTGTAATATTTCATATTTCATGCCTTCCTTTAACACATAATTCAGATGTTCTCAGCGAACGCGTTCTGACGCGTGTTGTGTCACTGTGAAACTGTCTTGTTCAACACGCTCAGACAGTCCTACTGAACCACTTTTTCTCTTGGCTGTCAATTATTATTCAAGCTTCTAAAAAAATCATTTTAAACGCTTCACATGACAAGAACAGCACATTTACTCCACTTTTGTGTGAAATATAAGATGTTAAGTGTAGATCTTGTCAATTAGATTCCATTGTTGGACTCGACTGATCTTTTTTGGTTCCTTCCTCTGAAGCCAGACTGCACCTGATGCTGTTTGCTAAGAGGACTCTGACTTTGCCTGCTTCTAATATCCATCATGATGTTAACAAGGCTGGTGTTGGCGCCTTATTAGACACAATTAAAGTAATTGTATTCGTAGTGGTCTTCACACCCATGCGTCACATTCTGCAATCCTGCAGGCCTAAATGCTGCGTTCAAGGGAAGCCTGCAGTGCTTTGCTGTCAGTACTGATCAGCTGGTTTCTTTATTGTGTTTGAGAAAACAGTCTCACTGCAAGCTCTCAGTCATATCAACACATGAATCTCAATCGGCACATGGAGTTTGTCATTGTCGTTGACTCGTAAATGCTCAAATTTCCATTTCTTTCTGAAGACTTTAGAGACTTTCTTTCCATGTTGCTTTATACTGTACTGTACTGTATATACTGTACATACCCTCTGGGTGTATTCGTGGATGTATTATGTAGTTTAAATATTCGTGGATTTGTTCTATGCAGCTGAACACTTCGCTGTGCCGCCCTGTGCTGTAAAATGACACATAAGTGAACTTTGATGCCTTTCAGTAGCTTTCTGGAGCTTCTCATCACACCACATTTCTCAGGAAAAACACATTTTTACATCACGGTACGATTTCACGACAACTGGGAAAACTCCATGTGCTGATGAAGAGGAGGTGATATGATCAAAAGTGTAGAAAAACTACTAAACCGACCTCGTGGCGAGATTTTCTTCTCAGCTTCTGTTTGTGAGGTCAGTAAGAACTTTGGACCTGAGCTCTTTTATTCTTTGTTTTTAATCTTTGAGCCCAGGCCTCCATAGAAAGCAGCGCTCATGATAAAGAGATGATCCTGGTGAAATTAGTCAGGCTGAAAGAGTCTTTTCTGAATTCACTCACCATTGCGACTTCTTCCTTCGCGCCGTCATCTCAGATGTGCTCACTATTGAATACGCACTGAAATACACTGACGCAGGTTGTTGCTGTCAGCAGGCGCGCAGGCTCGTGGTTCATCTATCAGCTCTGGAGTTACTCTGTGGACAGCTAACATGAACCACAGTACTTGCCACCATATGCTCCTCAGACCTGAACGAGCCGGGGCTTTTTATGCCTTGTGTCCTGCCAATCAGAGGCTGAAGTCCTCACCTCAGACTCCCCCAATCCCCCGGAGGCCCTTCTACCTGTCGCTGCCCATCCAGTTCAACCACCAGCTCGTTCCCACTCCATTAGCTTGATTAGGGAAAGAGTCTGCCCTTTTGTTCAGAGTCATTCACACGGAAGAGGGGGAACAACACAGTCAAACACAGCGCCTACCTGTGTCTGCTCTCACTCATCCGAGCTCAATTAGCTGGCTCCAGAGGCAGACCCTGCTCCTGTTCTCACATGCCGACTGTGATGACTTCACCCCTGAGCTCCAACACGGCTCTCCGCCTCGTTCTGCCACTTTGTCTCATTTCATTCTTTTACTTTTTTTGGTTGCCAGTGACATTTCCCCTCACACGCAGAGAAAGCTGGCCATTACTCAGTGTGTCTTGCAGGCCGTGCCGCGTGGATCGCTCTCTTAAGGCCGAGAGGATGCGTGAGGGAGGGTGCGTCAGCCCTCGCATGAGACAATGACAGGAGGAGGAGACGGGGAGAAGAAGTAAGAAGAATTGATTTGGGTGAGTAAGCACCTCATCAAGAAATTACCATCGTCAGAGGCCCTGCAGGCAGCGCATGGAGCCAGTGGAGCAGAACTGCTCTCAAGTAGTTCAGGAAATGAATCTTTTAAAAGTAAAGTTGAAAGTTGAGGCCAAGCAATTAAAGTTAGATTAGAGAAAATATTGAGGAGGATGAGTCAGGGACAGGTTCACAATCTACTCAGACACCCTGTCCTCCTCTCCATCAGGAAGAATTACCCATCTGGAGGCTATTATTGAACACTGTGCAGGGTGTGGAATAACAGAGTGCATGTAATTGGATAACAGTGGTGATTACAACGAGGTTAATTGTAATTCAGTACAAAGGCAGTAAGCCTGGATTTCCACAATCCGGCTTTTGTGCAATTACTCGCAGATTGAAAATGAAAGATTCTTTTTAAGTTTTAGCTTCATTTTTTGTCATACTTCATTAATGTCTATGGGGAAATTCCTCGGCTCAACTCAGCTCCAGCTCTGAGGCCTTTCATAAGAGCAATGACAGGATTCATGCATGTGTTTTAGTGTTTATTGTTCCTTTTAAAATACTGTGAGTGTGTAGAGCTCCACAAGGAGAGAACTGAAGTCTGACCTCTGGAGCTCGCTGATGTGAGGAAACGAGGTCGACAAAGCAGCAACTAATCCTGAACAATCTACAGACGTGCGGCGAATTAAAGCAAAAAACAACATTAAGTGTTCTGGTCAGGTGTTGCAATTACATTCATGGTACATACATCAAGTTGACCAGTGGCTGTGTACACATTGTCAGTTAATGCTGATGATCTTAATAAACGCTGAATGAACTGCATTTGATTTTACATTGAAAGAATAAAAGCACGGTCTTCGGCTCAAGCTACACACGAAGACGAGAGAATCAATTATGTCTCTTAATCAGTCACATAAAGCAGCTGCAAAAACTGTCATAAGCTCCTCAAGTCTCAGTCCAAATTGCACCTTGCAGCTAATACAAGCCATAGTATTGTTTAAGTGCTCAATAATCTGGTCAAGTGCTGCCATAAAAGAGCTGAAAAGGCTTCACTTAGTGCAGAGCAGAGCAGCAGGATTAACACTCCACAGTTAAATCAGAGCAAGCAGAGATAAAATGCTGGAGGCTGAAGGGAGGTTCAGAAATAATTTATTAACTTTGTTAAGAAATATAATCACATTAAAACAACCGTATTGTTTGTATTCAAGGATATTATTTCCAGGAAAAACACACAGTTATCAAAGAAGGCAGGAGGGGTCACACGACGCTACCCCAACCCCACAACATAAGGCTGTAAAATAGACTTTCCTTGGTGTTTTTGCTCTGTGGATGTTTAGATGGACCTGCTTTAAAAATTTGTATACATCTATAAATCAGAATATGTCTTCAACACATTTCCAGGTTAAAAACACATGCGGTGGATTCAAGCACTGAAGAAAACAAGAGACCAACCAGGATTTTTTCCTAAACTGTTTATATACACAAATTATGAGCTCACAGTAAAGTTCAAAACAAGCTGAAAGTCATTATTTCATTTTAAAGTATAGTTTAGCTCTGAGAAATTCATATGCAATAGCAAGCGTTTTGGTTTTGATTCTTTCTTAAAAGCAGCAAGGAGAAGGAGAAGGTCACCAGGTTGAAACACCAAGTTTTTCCAGTTAAATAATGAAAAGTCACAGCCACTCAGGGGCCCTTGAGCAAAGCACTCCTCTCTCTACCGCCGGGCAGAGGCGCACAGCAGCAGAGGACAGTGATATACCGAATAATCCTGCAGAGTCAGCGGAGCAGTAACACGGTGTGGTGCTGACCTCTGCTGCTCAGCTGAAGCATTGACACGTATCAAAGGCCTGAGTGTGCACCATGTGAGACTCTCATGGGTTCAGCTCTTCTTTTGATGCCTTTTTGGCTTTTTTGTGTGCTTGTTATCACTGTTCTCCTGAATGAGAGTTTTGTGTTTGAGTTTTGCTGGAACTTTCTTTCCTGTTTTTCACCTAATTTCATATAAATGTTTAGTGTTTACTGTGTGGAGGCCATGAAAACACCTAATGTGGATAGTTTATTTGTGGCAGATTAAACAACACAGCTATAATTTTATGTTTACATTACTGCCTGAAATGAAAGATGACTACTACACTAACATGTGTACATGTGCTGCTCTCTCTGATGATGACTTCATGTCACAAATACTTTGAATGCTGGTTATCCATTCAAGTCCACAGAACTTTTACCTTTATTCTTTCCTTTAGAGGCCTGGTACTCTTCTTTGTCACCATTTCTTCACTGTAATTGTTTTTATTAACAATTCTTGCATTTCTCAAAAGCCTCTGAGGAAAAATCTCTAGTTTGACATTTTGCAAACAGAATCTGTCAGGACACTGGAGCTCCATGCAGAGTTTAGCTGCTTCTCTGAACTGCTGAGTCAGCCTGTGCGAACTTTGACCTCTGTGTCAGCGCCTCTGCAATCTAGGGCACCCCAGGAAGCATATGGATTATACTGTAGGTACAGCATCTGCTTCAAGCGCTGCATGATGTTTGAACTTGCTTTGTGGTTCACAGATGGGCTCCAACATAAACATACCTGTCACCTTGAAACACAAAGGCCTTTTCATATCAGGGTGGAGCTGCTTTTAATGGATCAATTAAAATAATAAATCACGCCAAGTTTATATCTGACGATTAATATTCCTGCTGCATTCATATGTTTGCTGCATTTTACTGCTGTAGATGTTTCAGTCTGAGCTCATTTCAACTACTTTATATCCAGTGATCTGCTTAAAGCTACAGCAATGCATCATATTCAATAAGATCATCATATGTTTGCAGCACGGCCGTCCTGTGAGAACCACGTATCTCCAAGAAGTTTGATGAGCTCAGAAAAAACTCTCTGTTTTCAGCTTTGTGACGATGCATTTTCCAACTGATCCAAGAGGCTTTTTAGAGAGTTTATTTCGCTGAAGAAGGAGGAGAAATCTCAAGCGATAAAGAAACACTTCATCCTTAAACACATTTAGAAATATATGGTTTACACTGGACAGGAAAGGTATGAAAAATTAGAATCTGAAAAGTAAAACATGTAAAAAGTAGGGAATCATATAAAATACTAAAGTAAAGTACAAGTACCTCTAAATTGTACCGTAGCCTACTTGCCTGAATTACCGAGTTATTTTAAGAAAGAAGTGCGCATGCGCAGCCCTTCCTCCAACTGGTCGTGACGCTTGAATTTAGCGCTTCAACGAAAACATCTATGCAGCAAACAAATTTTGGCGGAAGGTTGTTCATCATGATATAATGACTTTTCTTTGTTCTGGCTATGTCTGTTAACGTCTTTCAGTAGGTTATATGTGGACGGTACAAGGTAGCAAACCTGTTTTAGCGAGCTACTAACTTCAGTCAGCTAGCGAATGTGCGCTAATCTAGCTAGCTAACAATGTAGCAAACGACGTTTAGCCTCTTTTCGGCCGTAAATGCGCAGAATTGTCCATATAATCTATTAAGACGACGTGATTTATCTGTCAGATAAAATGACTGGTCATGATATGGTCATTTTGTTTTTTTCATTTGTGTGGAAAATTTGATTTCGAGTTAAGCTAGCTGCTGATGTGCCACAGCAGTAACGGCTAACGTTAAGTTTCCGTTTGAGTGTCAGCGTGAAGGTTAAGGACTAATAATTTGGCATGTAGCTAACGTAAATTACGGCAAAATAAAAATGGCGTAGTTGACAGGTAAATGGGAATGCATATTTTTGTGATTTTAGCTATTTTATGAAATGGCCGTGGTACCGGTGGAGGATAACATTGAGTTGCTTGCCTGTCGCTTTTATTCCAAGTCATTCTGTCTCTTGTAGTAACGTTAGGCCAGTTTGTAATCGTCCCACCGTTTTATGAATGATGGAGAGGAAACCAGAGTTGCACGGAGGCTCCCAGGTTTTGGACGTGTTCCAAAGTGAGCTGACATTAAGCTTACATGCGGGACCTTTAACCCAGGTGACAGCGACCAACTGCCAACTCCTGGAGCGGGTGTGTGTTGAACCCTCACTGGTTTCTATTTTTAGTCTCCCAGTGAGTTTTTTGCTCGGCCCGGTATGGCTTTGGCTTCTCCGGTGTCAGTCCGGCCGTCCTGGAGCTCTGCGGACTGCATTTCTGTCACACTGCGCTTCGGGTTTCGTCCCCACCGAGGACTACAGAGCAGGATCCGCTCTTCCACATTGGAGATCATTAGTGGTTGGACCTGCATCTGCACAGCATCCAGCATCTTCACCAAAACCTCTTTTGCTGCATGTAAGTACAAGAAACTTTTTCAGTGTGCTCATATGCTTGAAACTTTAAATAGGGAATAGTGTCTGCACTTGTAAAGCACGCACTGGCTCTTGACAGCGTTGTTTGGTGGTGAGGTTTCCTTAATCCAGCTGTAATTGATCCCAGGAATCATCAGCGGTGTTTTTCATGCCACGGGTTTCCTGTGCGATGTGTGTTTTTCAAAGGATGATTTCTCATTACAGTCCTGTTAACGCTGCAGGGAAACCGCTTGTTATCTGCTTTATTAAAAGTCCTCTGGTCCTCCTCAAGGACTCATTATATGAACCGATCTGAGAGCAGAGGTACACACGTGTTCCCTGCTGCTATTTTTAGGCCCTGACAGCTTCATAACAGAGACACTATCTCACATTCCTGCAGTCAAAGGGGAGCGCAGATACAAGCAGTGATATCAAAACTGGCCAAATTTAGCAATAATACAAAAACATCCTCATCTAAATGGTTTGAAAATGAAATAAAAGGAATTAATGTCATACATATTCAGAATGATGTATTAATGGGTGATTGTGGTGTAACATTTAAGTGCACACGGAATGATTGCACACCTTTTAAAATGTGTTCCTCATAGCATAACACCAAGTTTAAGCATTATTAATCTATTTTATTTACACTTTCAATCTATCTATCAATCTATTTTATTGCATAACCCTTCATTTAACACACAATTGGTTTCTTTGACAGGAATATAGTGATGGGTAAAACGACTGGAAAAAACAAGGTTTTATTGCTTGAGAAATTGAGAACCACATTACCAAGTGATTCAGTCCCTTAAAGACAAAATAGCTTTTCAGAATGTATGATTAACATGAATTTGCATATAGCTTGTCTCACCTGTGATCCTTGAGGTTTACCCATCAGTTTATTGGCCATTACATCAGTGGCTCTGTAGGGGGCAGCATGCTTTTTAATCTTCATCTCATGAGAGAATAATCACATTAGGATGAGTTAGTAGTTGTGTTGCTGTGGCTCCTCCATCTCACTGCGTTTCAGTTCAGTGTTGTCACAGTGTAAGATAGAGGGGTGCGTGGAGAATACTTAAATAGATAAACGTCCTTGTTGAAACTTCATATGTGCTGTAATTTTTTCTATACTATATACTATTTTGACCTCTGTGTCTGTATCTGCAGATTGAATAGCCAATGTGTTGTGATCCACTAAAGTTCTTTTCCGACATCTTGACTGTAAGCCTGACAGACATCTGCACTTACTCGTTTTTTCTTCTTTGTATTCTTATCTTGATTTTTAAGGGTCAGTGTTTAGGTAACCATTGCTTTCTGGTGGAATAGTTTTGCCAAAGGCTCGCTATAAGATGTTTGTTCAGGTCACACATGCGAATTTAGAAAAGCGCGTGAGCGAATTTGCATCTGTGTTGCTTGTGGAGTTAAATTTTAGTAAACTTTCATGCAGATTTCTCCTCAGCCTGTGTCCCCACATGTGTGACTGTACCCTTTTGATAACACAGAGAAATTGACCTGAGACCATATTAAAACATTTCTGACATGTAATTCTACACTCCCCAGCTGCTAATGCTGATGAACAACAGTGACAAAATCCATTGATGTAGACGATAATTTAAGTGCACTGAGAATCATTCTGGTAAGCACAGTGGATTAGAAAAGCACATCATGGTAGGCATGATAGTATGATCTGTTTTGATTGGTGGTTACCCGATGATTAGAGCAGCAGGCTGCCGACCAGAAGGTTATAATCTGGAGCATCCAGGAAATGCTGGATAGAGACTGTGACTTACACCTGCCTTACTGCAAGTGACTCAAAGTAATAAAGGAGTCACGGCAGTGACCTTTACATGTCCAAGATGTCCAGCTGTGTGTTAGGAATGACACTGAGATTCTACCTGCAGGACATTTGTCCCCAGTTTACCTCTGTGTTGTGTTTTCAGTCAGATGAAAGCAGAGATTGCCTCTCCCTCCTTTTATTATCATATTATCCAGGGTGTGTCTGTGAATGTTCTGTGTGACAGGTTCAGCAACACTGACTCCATTGATTTATTGTCCGGGCTTACACAAAGAGCACAAAGACATGCTGGAAAAGGACTAATCAGAGTGTGTTGTTGTGGAAGGCGTCACAGAATTGATGATGAGAAGAAAGAATCAGGAAAGAAGTTGTTGTTGTCAGACCTCAAGAGAATGCATTAGACGTGGTTATGTTTAACTACTGTACAAACTGTGGATGTCAGAGGGTTTGTGTCAGGACGTCAGATCAGTTCAGTTCAGTTCACATCTGGTCTGTGTTGGTTTCATTTCGATACTTCAGTTCAACTTAGTTTAGTTTTGTTCAATCCACTTCAGTCAATTCAGCCTATTTCCATTTAATTCCTTCCTGTTCCAAAAGGAAAACTGTGTGTATAAAAAAAGAGTTCATCAGTCTTCTACATTGCACGGTGTGCTATCAATATTTCCAAAGAACCAGTTTATTTAAACAGTGAAACAAATTCTGCACAATTGTGATTTCACATTTCATTTCACAGTGACTGAAGTACGGTAGAAGGAGAAATTAGTCCCTGACCTGACTGTATGTTTTTGTCCAGTCTAAGATGAGTTGAATAATGGTGGATTAAGTATGTCACTTCTCTCTTAATGATCAAACCATGTCATTGCTGGATGATCCCTTATTCTGTAGCTGTAGGAGAAGGATTGGAAGTATGTTACAGTAGTACATCGGTGAAGTAGTTTTGTCACAACATCTGTACAATTGAAGAGTATAGTGACAGTAATCTAACTGTAAAAAATGACACCACACTCAAAATTTGGACGATTTTTGTTGGCATGTTTGCATCTTTTAGGGTTTTTTGTTTTGTTGTTGTGAAGGTGCCTCTTCAGCTCCACTCCACAAATTTCTAACATTGAAAGTTATGAACTCGACGGCCAGTGCAGCATCTCGATCCATCAGTGTAAAGTGGACAGGTTAGGGTTACTAGTTTTTACTAAGTGAAGGAATTATCACCCTGTGGTAAAATGGTTGCGTAGCTACATCGAGGTACCTTTTCCATCCTTCTTATTTTTATAGTACATGAGCTGTAGATGAATTGGATGGACTGGAAGGTTTCTTTGGGTCATGCTGTAAAGAACAACAAAAAATAAATGACCTAAAATTACTCCTGTCAAACATACCTGCTGTTAAGTGATGTGGACTGTTAAATCAGCTGGCGTGTGGATCTCTGAGATGTGAATGCATCCCTGCCCTTCTCCTCATCAGCCTCCCCAGTGCTGTAAATAATAGTAACGTGTGCACCTCAGCTGGATGAATACATACAGAAATACTCTGAAAAAGCATCTGAAGCTGGTGTAGTGGCCTCATGACGTCCCCCCTCCCTGTGCTTTTTCCACAGCACTGTTATGTGTTTCACTGCCTTCTGCCTTGTTGCTAGAATTAGAGCTGACAGGAGCGACTTGTGACTTTGGCTCAGAGAAACTCTGTCATGGGCTCTCCTCTGTCTCTTACACATAATCTTTTTCTGACTGACTCTTATCTTTTCTCCTTTAGGCTCCTGCATTTCTCCTTCCTTAATTCTTTTTGTGCCTCTTCCTCTTTTTGTTTTTTTTTCATACATTTTGCCAAAAAGGTCTTTGGCATGTTTGCAACAGCTGAAATTCACTAAAAAGGACGTGACATATCGTTGATCAAACTGCTGTGACTCATACAGCAGTGTTACACTATATTGCTGTTGGCCTGCAGTCTTATGAGACATATTAATACCCTTATACAGTTTGTTTTTATTAGTTACACACAATGAAAAATATGAAGTAATAAAATCTGTAGTCCTTGTTATTGTCTGTATGAGTCTTACTTGGACTCCCTTTTCTCTTTTTGCTTTTCATTTATTGCACTTTCTCTCTTCCTCCTCCTGTCTTATGCCTGCTGTTCCTCCTCTTTTCACCTCCCTCCCTCTCTTTCTCTCACCTCCCCCTGGTCACTCGCTCTGCAGCTGACATGAAGCCTTGGGATAGCTCAAATGCCGTGCTATAGTGGTGCCCCCATCCTGCCCCCCCATTGGTCCACATCTATAGTTGTGTTTTTAGACATTGCATGTGTTAATTACTGACTGACCTCAGTGTTTGGAAACACTCCACAACGTCACAGTTTTGTTTTAGTGCATTTTCACCTGTGGGCTCACCAAATTATTTAATTTAACATTAGTAAGTCGTTAAATTTTTTTGCTGGTAATTTGACTTATTGAATTTCTAGTTATTTAGACAGACAGTTGCAGACTACTCTTTCAGAAATCTAATGATGCTGAGGAAGTTACAGTGATATATATTGTACTTGTAGCTCACTGCACTTATAATCAACCAGAATAATTGTCTATAGTTGAAATTACAACGGTAGTGGGAGTTATGCAGTAGCTTTTCTCCTTTCTGTATGTTGACCTGAGTGTTCTCATTAATGAGTTAAGTGACATTTCCTCTTCATTCAAACAGAATTCAAGGTTTTGTTGATGACTCAGCAGGCTCTTTATAATATACATCTATTTTTGAACTATTGACACCATATTACGAAGGCAGGACTCTGAAGATCACTGGACATCTTACAGACAGTCAAAACCCGGGTTAAGAGGCTCTGAGCTTTTGCTGTTGTAACCTCAGGTTTTGCAGAAGCCTTTCTGTAGACATCAGGTGTGTCATAGACGAGGACTGAGTCTGAAACTGAAAGACTGACGTTACGCCTGCAGTGTCGTAAGTCTTAAACAGTGCAGACTGGCCGTACCTCATTACCTCTGCCAAGGAGGTTGTGGCCAGCAGGATCTCCTAATGCTTGCTCACAGTTTACACAAAGATAAATATGAATAATGATTTTAATCCATATCTCTCAGCCCTAAATTTGCAAACAGAACATTTTTTAACATTTTTACTTCTGCACCTGTAAATTGTCTATCATGACTTTTACTTTATTTTTATGCACTTCTGAATCCAGATGCAGATCAAAATTGTGTGATGACTAGAATAAAACCAGATTTAGAGAAATCTTCAGCATTTTAGCTGTCACAGTGCTCCATACTTGTCTTTGTTTTGACACTTTGACCTTTAATGGCTTCATGTCCGTTAGCCCCTACCAAAGAATACTGTGCTTTTATGTGTGTCTTTGCTCTTTTTCAGTGCTAAGGGGAAGCTGATCAAATGAACAGATACTATTTGACCTGCTCTGTTATTTACTCTGCCATATTAGTGAGGCCTTGTGCTATTTCACACTGCTTTATTTTAGCCTCACTCACCTGTCCATTCTCCTCAACTGTCAGTCATGTTTGTGCGACGTTCTGGTCAAATCAAAGGCACCTTTATTTTTTTACAGGGTGATTTGTGTGAGCAGACATGTCACACATTTTTCTCAGTTCACTTACTCGTGTCCTAGAGCGAGACAGAACAAGACAAGCCCAGCACCCTTCATCCAGCGCTCGATATAAACTGACAGAAAGGTGTTTCATTGCTCTATAAAAGATGATCGAGTGTGTGATGTGTTTTCTGCTGATGTGTTGAAAAAGTCTTGGTGGAGGTACATGGCTGTTAAACTCAAGATCCCTCATGAACTTGTTGGTCTTTTTTCTTCCTGTGTGTATCTGTCGTTGTTAGTTATGGTCTTGACCCATTTGTGTTGCTTTTTAAAGAACTAGTAGACAGATTTTTTGCCAAAAGCAGTTTACAGATACCTGGCACATGGGTGCTCAATAAAAAGCACAAACTATTTTCTTTGGCCTGTTTTCAGCAGTTTTACAGACAGGAGATTAAAAGCTGCTATGCCAAGAGATTTTCTCTGATTGTCATGATGACGACCTGACTCCCAGTGGTCCAAATTGCAGCTGTCATCACACCTGTTCTGGTTACCAGTAAAATGCAGAATTGATTTTAAAAACTCACTAAATGTTTGTAAAGCCTTAAATGGATGAAGTTTTCAATGCTTTACTGACCTGCTAATTCCATCCTCTGCCAGGTCACTTCGGTCGTCCTCACAGCTACTCCTCTCACTTCCTCACTCGTTTCTTCAAACCGAATGTGACTGAGCTTTTCCTGCTGCTGCTCACAGCCTCTGGAATAATCTCCCGTCCTGCATTAAGTCCTGTTCCACCTTTAAAGACCCATCTTTTTCACTTGCTTTTAGTTTCACCTGAGGCAGCCCCAAGGTTTTACCTCTTAATTTACTTCTAGCATCCTCTTAGTGTTTTTCATCTGTTGTTGGTCTTCTTCTATTTTATTACTTTGATTGTGATTTTATCATGCTATTTGTCGAAGTGATTCTGTTTATGCTCATTTCCTATTTTATCACTTTGTTTTTGATTTTATCATCTTTCACCATTTTTTAGTGCCTTCTCTGTATTATTGTATTTTTGTCTTCTGTGTACTTTTTATGTTTTAACCGTGTCTTCCTGTATTGAGACACTCTAAACAACCTGCCTTGGCTGTAAAGTACTTTTTGGTTACATCCTGCTGTTTTCAAGTGTGCTGTATAAATAAACTGACAGGACTTGACTAGATCAGACAAGCACATCCAGCAAGGAGAAGACAAAAGGCGAGGTCAAGGTAAAACTAGACACGAGGAAAAATGCTTGACACTGAGAGAGGGGAGCACACAGGGAGGGAAGATTATGACGGACAGGTGAAGCTGATCAGGGCGGGGTGGACAGTCACACAGGTGGGAAATGCACAAGGGCAGGGAGTATTAGAAAGAGCTGAGTATTTCAAAGTAAAACAGGAACTGACGAATAAAGGAATGAAGGAAAGAAAAACATAACCTAGAGAGCAGGGTGGGGCTCACCGTGTATTTTTAAAGTCATACAGCTTGGCCTGAGGCAGACTCTACCTGTTCGGTTAATTATCGTGCAAAATAGCCTGGGATGATACTGCATTTTCACAGCGTGCTGGGAAATTATGCCTTTCTCTGCTCCATTGCAGCATCTTTCAAATCTCTGCTTTTCATCACTGCTTATTTGTTTCACGCATGTTTTTAAATGCGTTATGTCAAATAGTGCACAGGTAATTACTGTGTGATGTTCAGTCAGTCAAGTGTTACTCAAATGCAGCTCTCAACTTATTTTCATGGTGATGTGTCTATAGTCCTGTTTTTACTGTTCCATGTGTTATCAATATCTGCTTCAATGCCACTGTGAGTAAATCAGGCAAACACTGAATAAATACTGTGTAATATGTAACTTTTATTTGTCCTGATTGTCAGCTGGCAGAAATTGCGTTGTTAGTTAGGATGTCTTTTCTGGCCAAGAAGTCAGCTTTAAGAACCCAAAATTTGAGCACAGTGGAACCAAACCTTTAGCCCTGCAGAGACTGTTATGCTTCACTTTGAAGCCACACTGGACTGCACATACACTAATGCTGCTTTCTCCTCTCTTTCTTTTGTAGCGGTGCCATGCTGCCGGGAGGCAGTGGATGAGAAAGTATGTCGTCAGACTTCTACTGCAGAGATGACCTGGTGGAGAGGGGGTCCATCCCCCTGGACATCGACAACGTCCACATGCTGCTGCAGGGTGAGTGTCCCTCTGCGGCTAGCGAAGATTACAGTGTTTCTCACTGAACGCACAGTAATGTTGGTTTTTATTGTGGTTGGGTGGTTTTACTGTCCTGCTTGTAAGATTTGTTCTTTAGTTAAAGGGTTCATTTTGCAGGTAAAGAGCAGGGCAGGTATTTTCATGCTGTTTTTGGTCTCCATTATAGGTTACGACAGCAACTGTACTATTTTTATAGGTTGGTGATTTACTTCAACAAGCATTCAGGCTAAACTGAGTGAAGGCTCATTGTTTCTGGTCTTTGCTCACCCGAGACAAGTCTGAGGTCATGTAACTGTAAAAAGAAAAGCCCCATGTCTTGATTTCAGTGTTTTATCTTGGTTTCTCTGGCAACATAATCAGTTTTAAGCCTCAGTTATGTGTCTCACTGTGTGATGACTCCGTCTCAGTCCGCTGCTGGCTCTGTCCTGTTTCACTTTTGTCCCTTTTTTTGGTTTAATCTGCTGAAACTGAACCCCTGCTCTCAGAGACATGACTCATATTGCAAAGAGCCATCTGGAGGGAGAGAGCAGGAGGGTGGAGGAGATAATAAAGGCTGCTCGCTCATTAGTTGCTGACTCCCAGGGCATATCTGAACATTTGAAGCAAAGCTGTGATGCGCTGGGGGTGTCGTTTGATTGTGTTCTCACTGCTTGTAGGACATAGAGTCTAGAATCAGTTCTATGTATTACCTTATCTGTAAGATTTTATGTTTGACCTCTAGTTTTCAGTTCAGTTCAGCTTTATTGACGTTAAGTAGCTTACATGTTGGTCTCTCAGCTGTGGTACAACATACATACAAATTCAGGGTCCACGCTATGTGTCACATTCACAGGAAGGTTTTGATTTCTGTTTGATCTTCAGTGTGTCGAGTTGTTAGTCAGACCTGGTTCATTGTTAAAGTTGATTCTCTGGTGACACAGGCAATGTTGCAGTTAGACTCTGAGGCCGGCGGGGAGGACAGGTTATCTGCCCAGGAGGCAGTAAATCTGACTCTGTTCCATCTCCCCTTTGTGCTTGTGTTACAGCACCACGAACAGACAGCAGCACAGGCTCCGTGCCTCTCCACCTGTTCCCTGATCCACTCTTGAATCTTATATTCGTTATGTGGATTGTTTCAGGATGTTAAGTCTCTGCCTGTGTTTCCCACGTTTCTTGATACCTTGATGTCTCTCCCAGCTGCCTGTCTCTCTCTGTCCCCCCACCTCAAGTCTCTTTCTCCTCCTTAGTTTTTGGGTCCGCTCTTGCAAAGTTCTCTACTGAACTATTTTAGAACATGACCTCCCACATTTCCTCTCCACATTTAGAACACAGTGTTTTTATTAAGGCCTTGTAAACATTTTTCCATCTATGCCATTTCCAGCTGGTACAATGAGGTAAGCCTGACGCCCCCATGACAAGCCAGCTTGTTAAATAAGTGGGAAAGTCTTGTTTTTTCTGTTCATATTTGAAGTGGTAATGATGAAAGAATGTCGGTAAAATAGCCCATACTGTGTGTGCATGTTGGGTGTTTTCAGTGTTTCAGCAGGGCTGAGAAGAATACTTCCTTGTAGAGAGTACTTATAATCTGGTTTTATTATGTGATGCTCTTAAAGTGATTAACTGTATCAAAACAGTCAGGCGGGTTCAGGGTTGCTTAAGAAGGATGTGTCTCATGTGAGGATAAAACGTGAGGATTCATGTAGCTTTTGTCACCATTTCCTCACGAGGAAAGCCAGTATGAAACTATGTTCAGTGGCAAAATGCCAAGACTCTGTGACATTAGTCTCATAAGTCCTATCTCTAATTAGTCGTCAGGGAATGTCAACATCCTCGATAGTCATATATGAATCAAACAGTGACTCATATTGCTTCATACCTGTATATCTTCTGATTTTATTCAGTATTGGCTATGATGCTGTCTGATTTCTATCATGGATGGTTGTGTGTCTGCAGAAGAGCCGAATGGAACAGAACCAAGTCATGATTCACAGGGGAATATAACAAACTTTAAATTAGACCGTAACTTGATGAATGCTATTAAAGGTGAAGTCTGTTTTCTAAAGAGCAAAGTAATAAAATGAGAATAATTATCTAAAACAAAGCCAGAGGTTAAACAGTGAGTGAAATTAGAAACTGATAACAATGCTAATGATTGGAACAGAAGGTCATGACCATCTTAACACTCCTCAACCTCAACATCACATCTTGGCAATTCAGCATCCCTCATTTCCCCTGTCCTCGTTTGGTTCAGTCATGTGCAGACCTTAGGTTAGGTAAGAAATCCAATGCTGTTTCTTCACAGCATTTGACATTTGACACACACTTTGCAGCGTATGTAGCATAAAGAAGTACCCAGGAGGCTGCAGGAGGATAAGCTTGTTGCAGGTCTTGTTTGGGCAGGCCTCTGTGAGTCACATTAAAGAGGTGGAGCCCCACTGATCTCACCTGCTTCCCTGCAGGCTGGAAATGTGTGACTGTTAGCTGGTTAGACAAGAACTGCTGTCAAACTAATTTCAGATCTCACATCTCTTCACCTGTGATCATGGATCTGCAGCATTCAGAGTCAGTGCGTTAAAATGTGTGTTTTCTACATAGAATAGTTTGATCTGAACAGATATGCACCAGGGTTTCCGACCTGGGAACTTTCCCTGTTGAATCAGCAT
Source organism: Chaetodon auriga (assembly GCF_051107435.1). Classification (NCBI taxonomy): domain Eukaryota; kingdom Metazoa; phylum Chordata; class Actinopteri; order Chaetodontiformes; family Chaetodontidae; genus Chaetodon; species Chaetodon auriga. The sequence continues at coordinate 1,995,166 of NC_135087.1, forward strand.
GAGTAATCCCACCATGGGTGAGTTTTTTGACTTGTCTCTATGGTAGTGACTTTTATTCATACAGAACAAAACTACGTGTCTAGGATTTACTGTGAAGGCACAATGCCACAATGCATGGGTGTTACTGTTAGCATGTGAAAATGCTCATCCTAGGTGGACTGCTGCAGCATGGCAGTAGATCCACAGCTGTACACACAGGAAAGACTTCTGTGGGAGTGGAGAATACAGACATTTTTGTCCTTTTTAAGCTTGAAGCTCTGCTTAGAACAGTGCTGTGTCATTATTTATTTTTATTAGCAGATAAATAAAAAAAACAAACGCAGTCTTCTTTCTCTTTTGAGGGAAAGTTCATTCTGAGAGTCAGGTTTGGTGTTGGACCTGGTCTGTATAGGAATGCATGTGTTTCTGTTTCTGTCCGTGCAAGGCATTTGTGGGCATATGTAAAATAATGTATTGCCTCATCTTAGAAAAACAGTGTTATCGGTTTACTTGCAAACAGCCGCAGTAGCATGCAGTCACAGTAAAAGTTAATAGAAACACAGGGTTTGGCTCCTATCCAGAGGCTCTACCTTTATCAGTAACCTTATCAGTAATCCTGGGTGCCGGCCGAGCTACGATAATAACCTGCTTTTCAAAGCCGAGGTTATTATAGATCTAAACACCGGGCTAATCTCAATAGAGTAGGTGTACAGAACGATGACTGCCTGCTGTTTAAATGAAATGATTCCTCTGTGACTTTACTGAACAGATTTAAACTATTTTGAGGCCTTTAGCTGACTCAAGCGAATAGGTACAGATTACACAAAGTGTGCTTTGATTTGTGCCTCCATTCATTCCTCCACAAGTATCCTGGAAGCTCAGTCTGCCTTATGTTGCCATCCAGAGGAAACCAGTGAGCACACGATGAGGTTGTAGAACTGTGAAAAGCTGTTCTGTGTGACATTTTCAAACACACTGTGTTTCTGGTTAAAGATGACAACGTCTTGTACCTCAAATGAAAAATTAAGAAGTTTGACAGAATATTTGAAAAAGACAGATATGAGTCTTGATTGGTTAAATTTATGCATTAAACTTCTTTGTGAAGGTAAAGGACATTTCTTTAAGAGGAAACTGACAGTGACTGTATGAGGCAGGATGTGAACCTGGTCTCTAATGTCCAAGCCTTCTTCAGTCTCATGCTGCCTGCAGTTAACTGCTGTCTTAGCCAGTGAGATGTACAGCACATGCTGTGGCTAATAATATTTGCATCTAAGACATAGAGACCGCTCTACTGTTACACTCAGTTTAAATGGTTCTGTATAGCATCATGACCTTAGCTGCACTGCTTTTGATGTGGTGATGTAAATTAATCTTGACATCGTGTGTTTCTTCTTTTTAACAGTGGAACAAGAGCAGATTCAGAAGAAGACCTTCACCAACTGGGTCAACGCTCAGCTGGCAAAGGTGAGCAGATCTCTGAACTCTGACCTCTTGAAGTTGAAGGTGATTTATTGTTATTAGCTGTGGTGGATAAAACCACGAAGACAACATCTACATAACGTCTGTAACATGTTGAAGGATCAGTCTACATCAGTGTACCGAGGATACAAACGTGTCTCAAAGCGTTGTAGAATATCAGCAACTGAACAGTCAGTCTAATCATAATTAACATACATATTTAGCTTGGCCACACTATAAATGCAGGATTGTGTAAGCTATGAATACAACAATCCCCAACATAGTGACCTTTTAGTTATCTTACGACATACAGCTAGTTTCATCTTTATGCTCTTCATTACCGCTGAAATAACACCGCTGTCCTGCAGAGATGAATGGAGCTCATTTCATCCAGTCGTAGTTTAAATTTCACATGGTGATTTCCATTCCCCGAGCGAGCGGAGCTGATGCAGCTTAATAACAAAATGTAGGTGAGCGGGAACATGTGGGGGCATGAGCTGATGGATCACCACGTATACTCATGTGCACACACATTCCCACTCTATAAAAACTGGTTCATTGAAAAGGTGCACTTCAATCAGCTGCTCCAGTAAAGATGTTTTTACAACCAGTAAACTCCAGTCACTCATGTGTCTTATGTACAGTGTGTACATACAGAATATGTCAGAAAAATAGCTTGAAAGGACTTTTTGCAATCAATAATATTACCGTTGTTTGCTCAAAGATAAGATAAGACTTTATTGATCCCACGCTGGGGAAATTCACTTGTGGTGAGTCACTAATCTGTGATAGAAGAAGCAATGTAATGATTCCTGTTGGGAAATCAGGGAATAAAAGTGTCACATAGTAAACACAAAATGATGCTCGTCCTTTTCTAATCTTTCAACTTTTGATTCGAAATAATTGATTTAGTTAATTTATCTTAACACTGGATTATAAGTATTTAAGTGTTTTGCACCCTTGTGTACACATTGGGGAAAAATCACAACAGCACATTTGATTTCATATTAGCCACCTGTGATGCATAGCATCCATTGTAAGGACATCAGCTATGATATTGTGGCGGTTTGTTATGAGTCTGTGAGGCATTCAGTGATCAGCTGACGGCATCAAAGTCTTCTGAAAGACCTGAAAGGGAACCAAAATGATTCCATGAGCCTTTTCCCAGTGAACAGCTTCCATTTCCAGGAAATCTGACACAGTGTGGATTTTGTAAAATACCTTTTTGAGACAGCATTGTTGCAAAAGGTCGCTGTCTTGTTCTCAGACGGCGTCCTCACATGAGTCAGCAGCAGACCGTTAGAGGCCAGCTGTGAATGACAGTGGAGGACAGCGGGGTGGAGGTGGGGATCTGGGGACATAAATATAGCATTAAGGAGCAAGGTTCACAGCACACAGACAGACAGCAACAGACGGCCACCACCCTCCCCTCCCTCCACCACCCTCCACGCCCCTCCATCCACCCACCGGACGTCTCCCCAGCTCAGGGCTCAGCGTTGGACCGAGTGGTGGAAATCACTGTTAATCCTTTGTGGTGCTTATTCACATTAGAGCTCACATTGCGTCACATGTGAGTACTTTTCTTTCCGTAATGTCCACTTTGGAAAGTAACATTCAACAGGCAGGGTCAGTACAAGCAGCGTTCAAACATTTCATTTATGTTCAATAACAACCTGGAGGAGAAAGGTGATTATTCTCTTCTGCTGACTGAATGAGACTGTTCACGTCATCATTGGCTGTGGGACTTGTGGGAGTTAACTTTGTTTGTTTTCATATTAGTTTCTCCTCAGTTGTCAGGTTAGTAAAGGTCACAGAGCACCAGGTTCCATTAAAGATGGTTTGCAGCTAAAAGGAAATATTAATTATTAGAGGAACTAAGGTGTGTGTTGCTCTTGTGGAATATTTTTTTGCACATAATTTAAAGAAAGGATTGAGGTTGGTTATTACAGGATGTGATGAAGATTTGTTCCACTCAGGACATCTTAACTTTGAAATATAAACTTATCACTGTTGTCTGATGGACAATTAGACCTCTGCTCAGCTAATTTCAGACCAGTGTGTCTGTCAGTAAGTTGATAAATGGCCTGTAGTTCAAAGTTAACTTCATAAGTACATTTACCAAACGCCAAACAGAATAGGTCTGGATCATTCTAAAACTTGAACAATCATATGACCCGAGAAAAGGAGTGCCAGTGGTGTCACAGGAATTTCATTTTAGGAATGAGTTTTGTCCAACTGCATGTCAGACAAAACATAGATTTTAGGTCAGATAATCAATAATCATCGTTATCGGGAGAAGATGTCCCATCTCCGCACCGTTAGCTTCTCACAAACTAACAAACAGCCTTGTTTTTAGCACAAGTTGGTTTTGATTGGATGTCACAGGGAACAAGTCATCGATTAGCTGAGGCACGCAACTCACTGGTTTCTGTCAGGAACACATTTTTAAAACACACACACACACACACACACACACACACACACACACACACACACACAAGTGTTTTATTGGTGCCAATGTGAAAATAAAGAACAGAAAATGTGTGTTGTGACAGCGGAGGCCACCGTGCATGGTCGTGGATCTGTTCAATGATTTCCGTGATGGCTCCAAGCTGCTGGACCTGCTGGAGGTGATGAGCGGCCAGCGCCTCGTGAGTGTCCTTCAGCTCAGCGTTAAACATGTTTCCATTCAGCCGCCGACGGTTTAATGAACCAACTGCCTGACTCTCTGGTTGTTTTGCAGAGTCGGGAGAGAGGCAGGGGAATGTTCCAGCACAGGAGCAACATTGAGAAAGCTCTTTCCTTTCTGAAGAAGAAATCGGTAAATAATCCACTGAAAAGGCCTCTGATGATGCATTTTGTCCTTTAATGTCATACTAATACTTATATTAAAGTGTAAAATGCGATAACTGCTGCACAGTCCAGATGAAATTATGAGATGATTTAATTTAAACAAGGATTTCTTGCATCAGTTGAGACTTTACGTAACTGAAAAATGTCCTGCTCTCCTCAGATCAAACTCGTCAACATACACATTCCTGACATCATTGATGGCAAACCGTCCATCATTCTGGGCCTCGTATGGACCATCATTCTGCAGTACCATGTGAGTTTTTTGCTTTTTACAGATTTGCTTCTTGTTTTCCTTTGTTTCATATTTCCTTGTCGTTTTTCTCCACTTCGATCTTTTTTCTTTTTCTCAACTGGACCAAATTATTGAAGCAGGAAACCAGCTGCAATGCTGAAATTAATCACAATTATTTAAGCTGAACTACAGGAGTATGTTGATGATGTAGTTTTTCTGATGTTAACTTTCTAATTCTCTGCATTAGAAATGGTTGCCGCTCCCTCGTCTTGCTGCTTGTTTTGTCCAGTCTTTTTTTTCTTCTCCGTAGTATTTTACACCTCTTTTAGCTTTTACTCGGTTTCCAAATATAAATGCTGAAAATGTTACCCAGAAACTGTGTGCTGGTGGTTTCCTCAGATTGAGGAGTTGGCCAGCGGCCTGTCGTTCAGCTCCCGTCAGTCCTCCATGGAGTCTTTGACCAGTCTGGACTCGCGCTCCACCCTGTCGAGCCGCTCGGCCAGCAGCAGTCCCGTTCCTCCCAGAGGCTCACCACTACACAACCGTTTCAGGGTGTCTGCCAAGAAGGCCCTGCTGCTCTGGGTCCGGGAGCAGTGCCACAAGTAAGCAGCCGGTCAACTGAATGGTCTTAATGACCATGTGCGTTTTGTGGGCTTCAAATGGGGTTTCGTTGATATATCGGCTTGTCAGAGCTTTGAAAACCTGTAATTGATGCAACTCCTCTGTTGTGAGCCAAGTATGTGATGTCAGGAGGGATATATCCTCACACAGGGACCTCTCGGTCATTTCCAGGTCTGGGCTAAAGACCAAAACCTGATCAGGGCCTTAGTGTCTGAGCTGTAGGCGTTCAGATGCTTTGCCTGCCAGAGTCTGTTGAAATATATTCCTGTGTAACTAGAATTTAATGGTATTTTTTGTTCCATTTCATTCTAGTACATATTTATAGATGTTTGAAATATTATCAGATGCCTCCGCTTACTTGCTTTTTTATTGTTTTTCTCTAAAGAAGCCAGTAATGTAGTTGTGCAGCTCCATAAGAATTATAATGAGACATTGAAGGATACATACCTTAAATGCATTTACCAGTATTTATTTGTTATACTAAAAATATATCAAAGAAATATTAATATGCACATTTTAGAAATAAATGATTTGTTTTCCTCAGAGCTGGCTGTACATTAAATGTGAAAGACTTCAAAGCTAGCTGGAGGACTGGAGTGGTCTTCCTGGCCATCCTGTATGCTCTGCGGCCTGACCTGGTGGATCTGTCCAAAGCCAGAACCAGAAGCAACAAGCAGAACCTGGAGGAGGCGTTCCGCATCGCAGAGAAGGAGCTGAGGATCCCCAGACTGCTGGAGCCTGACGGTGAGTAATTCAGCCTCACTTCGCTCGACCAGTTCAGAAACCAGTGACTGCAAAGCAGCAGCAGCAGCAGCAGCAGCGTGTAGAGTTGTTAAAAAGCAATCTTTTTTTCATGTATATCTATTTGTTAATGAAGCCTTTGTATAGATATAGATTTAATTGTTCAAGTTTGTGTTGACGAGTAGTGAAGGCATGTTGAGCTGTGATGAGGTGTTCACTGATAGAGCCACAGTTCTTTCTGTTGGCCTGTATTACTGTGAACCCAGAGGCCACTGTCTTAAATGCTTTTAGTAAATGTGACGATGAGCTCCTGAAAACTAAATGTTTCCGAAGATGTAAAGATGTCTTTGGATGCAGAATACATTTTTTTATATGTGGACATTTTATCAAATTTGTCAAAATGTGTAAAACGGAGTTCCATTTTGTCATCATTGGTGGGTTTTTTTTGGACATCGCAGTTCCAGTTGTTTCCATAGTTTCAAGTGCTGCACGTGCAGGAAAAGTCAAGTTGATGGTGGTGCAGAAACATTTTGACGACCTTCTGAGTTTCACAGCACAGATTCAATGTGTTCGTCTTTTTAATCATGGGATATTAGTCAGTCTTCCACAATCAGTTCCCCCCAGTTGCACTTCTGCTAGTTTCCATGAAGGCTCTGTTTCAGTTGTTTGCTCATTTTGTGTCTGTTTTGATCTTTTACTGTCTCACTAACTTGCTTGTGTAGCATTAAATCGACCCGGTGCCATGAGTCTGTGTGCAGAGTGCAGCTTCATGCTGTGACTGAGCTGTACCCAGTGAGCCTGGGGGCCAGTGGGATGACGATGGTCTGCTGACTCACTTGCTGCTTGTTTACTTCAGTCTTAGATAAAACCCTCACTTGTTTCACTCTCCTCTGCCTGTTGGTTTAACAGCAGATTTTATGAACAAGATGTTGCACCTCCATTCCTCAGATTCCAGTATTGAACTCCGTCTGCTTCAGGAGCTTACTCATGTGTTAGTCTAAACCTTTGACAGTGGTGTTGTAGTTTCACACTCATCATGGAGGATTGTGCTGTCGATGCAGATGTGGACGTTCGAGACCCTGATGAGAAGTCCATCATGACCTACGTGGCTCAGTTCCTGCAGTACTCCAGAGACCTGCCAGTGCCAGAGGAGGAAATGCAGGTCTGTATCACTCAGCTGTTTTTTAGACGAACGTCAAGCAACGTGGGCCACCGTTTTACGCTGCAGCAGCATTTGTGGAGCAGTTTTAATGTCAGTGGAGCTCTTCTGGGTTCTGCTCAGCAGTTTATCCACCGCAGCCCAGTGTCAACAGTTAGGATGCAGCTGAGCTCTGTCTTATCTGAACTGCTCAGGAAGCATTGATTTGGTGATTAGTCAGACAGTAAGGATAAAAATCTAATCAGAGGCAGGCTGCTTCCCAGTACAACAATAAAATGCATTGTCGGAAATGGACTCTAGTCTTCTTGATGGACACAGCCGTCTGTCTCCTCTTCTCTCTCTTTCCTTCCAGACTCAATACCTGGCTCCTCCCAAGAGTCCTTCTCCTATCGATCTGCCTGTTCACTACACTCCTGCTATTTCTGCCTCACCTCTGCGACAGGTAGACCTGGCAGTCATGACTCACCTGTGTTTCCTTTCTCACCTTTCATCCACCTACTCACCTTCCACTTACAGTACCTCGCAATCGAGTCAGAGACACTTTGGACTTAATCTTTAATGTCGGCGTAAATCTCCCCACAACATCATGTTTTTGGAAACCAGCTTTTTTTTTAAAGGTGTGGTTTGCATCGAAAATGAACGAATGAATAAACAAATGCAGCCAGATTTGGATGCTGCAGTGGTACATAAACACAGCCAAAAATGTCTGTTTTACAACCAGTGAGAGCAATGTTTCAAAAAGTATAATAACTTGTAAAACAAACCCACATCATGCCGTTTTTTTGACGTTAGTCTGAATGTGCTGTAGCTGCATGCCACACCCCCTCTTCGCTGCTGTATGGTTTTTAAACTGATGTTTTTCTCCGTTCATGCGCTGCGTTTGGAAACCCTCCTGCTTGCTGATTTACAGTTGTCAGCCTCATTACTGCCATGTCACACAGCATAAATCAGCTGCACCAAACCTCTGCAGCCCGCGCAGATAACTTTAGATTATATTGCTGACGATTATGCATCGTAGAGACGTGCCAGGAAAGCTGTTTATTGGGACAGTACGGCAGCTACTCAAATGAAAAGTCAGTTGCTATAAGCCAAGATTACCTTTAAATCATATGGTGGTTAAGAGCAGGACTGATCATGCAGAATCAAACTAGTTTGCCCTGTTCTCTGGGAAGGAATCCAAACCCACTGCGAGGGTGTGTTCCCCTGCCTCCCATGAGATGAAGAAAGCACTCACGAGACGACTGTGCAGTGCAGCTATTCCACCCACTGAGAGCCTGCTGGTGTCGCCTACCGCAGAACTCGTGACAGATCAGTCACGGTGACAAAACACCTGTCAGCTCAGGTTTCTGACAACATGTGCGCATGTTGGATAAGGCTGCTGTCAACATTGGAGTTTTCATTTTAGAGTTTGGTAATAATCCTGCAATGAAAGACACCCTGCAGGGCGGAGGACCCAGGAGTCTGGAAAACGTTCTGGATTTGAAAATATCCAGAAAATAGTGGCTCTTGCTCTGCTTATAATGCACAAAATTAAAACAAATAAAGCTAAATGCACACTGAATTCTTTTATAGTATATACAAACCACAGACATAGCATTGAAGAATATCTAACAGTATAACCTCAGACATCCTCATTTACAGGACAGTAGGAGGTAGAGAAGGTGACTGTTGTACATGCTGCCATGTTCTTAGGATTGAAAAATGAAACCTCTGTATAGACTTGGATCTCTGTTGTGTACAGGCTCGCTTCAAGCACAACAGATTTTTGGCACACCAGCTGCTGTCTCATGACTGGTGTTGGCGCCCTGTGGGACAGCTGAACTCTTTTGGTTTATTTCCTTTGCTAACACCATTTTAAGAGGAATGATCACGACTTACTGGTATAAACCTGTATTTAACATTGAGTAAAGAAATGAACAGCTGGATTCGTTCAGTCGTCTTCAGTCAATAACTGCTTCTTGTGCTTCATGTTGCCAGGCGTCACCTGATCAAAAGGCAAAGGAAGTGACCTGCTGGCTGGTTCAGGCCTACGACGAGCTGCTGGAGGGATGGGACTCCACGGAGGGAGAGAGCTACTCTGAGAGATACCACGTACGTGTCCAGGGAGTTCCTGTCGAGACACGACACTGAACCATTTTAAAGTGTTACTGCGTAATTGTCTTTATAACTGCGATACATTCAGCTGATATTTTTCATTTTACACCCCTCAGGTATTTCATACCTTTCTGGTGTCCTTTAATGAGCAGCGGCGTCCCATCATGCCTCTGTTGACAGCGATGAGACGAAGCCCGAAAGTGAGCGAGGAGCAGCGAGCTCTCAGAGAGGCGTGGGACACCCTCACTGAAAAGGTCAGTTCCCTCAAATCTCTGGTTCCATCTGAAAAACTGGAAAGCTTGCACAGTTTTTGATGTTGATGCATTTCAACCCTTTTATTCTCATTTAGTTAGTTTTGGTAGTTTTTAGTTCAGTTAGATCTTTAGCTTTTCCAAAATAATAAATATTTACAATGTCTTATTTAAATATATGCAACACAACACATTTTAATTCTTGTAACAATGAATGTAAAAACATAATATGAGCCAGCAACCTTAAAAGTACTCATGGTTTAAAGCTGTTGCAGTATGCAGTCTATGCATGCAGCCATATAGACGCACACAGTATTTATGTGCCTCTCTGTTGTATTCTTCTATAAACACATTATATGTGTCTCTGTATGCATTTCAATTCAAAAGTCACCGAGTTTACTTGTAATGGAATACACCTTCTCTCCCTCTGGTTCTCACATTTAGCTACGAGAATACAAAATCGAGTTGGACATGAGTCTCCCGGCTCCTCTGGACACGGTGGGTCGCTGGCTGCTGAAGGCAGAGGGAGCTCTGGCTGAAGAGGAGGGCGACCCACAGGACCACGGCCGAGCCGCTGACGAAGCAAGGGAGAAACAGGAGCTGCTCAAAGTGAATATCTACTGCATCCAACCCTCAAACTATATGACTTTAAGAATTGATATAAATAATGTGCACTTCACAAACCCAGGTTCCTCCAGCAGGGTTTTCCACATTTATGATATATATAACCTCTGGAGAGTAGCCCCCTTATTCTGAGTATTCATTCACTGTTCAGGACAGTTGGCAAACAGAATATTAAGATTCATACAATTCATGTTTTTTAGTACCCTTCCCTCCTTTGTAAGGCATTAAAGTGTAGATCTTTATGAGAAGAAAGGAGGAGGATATCTGAATATTTAAGCGTGGGAATGTGCTCACTGCTGAACGTTGCTGTAGGTCTGCCTGGAGGAGATGCCGCAGCACGTGAAGACCTTCCAGTCCTTCCAGAACTTGGATGAATATGGAAACATGATGGTTCCTACTGACAAGATGGATGAACTGAAGAGGAGGTGAGCCAACTGTGTGTTCATGCACGTGTGAAATTGCTTGTACTATTTTATTTGAATTTGATTGTTTTTCTTAAGCTTAAATGTCCAGGTAGTACATCGTGTGATGACCAGGATATAATCAAGGCCGTTGTTTAAGCACAGACCAAAAAAAAAAAAAGCATCTGAAACGGTAACACACCACAAATGGTTCTTTGGCACGCTAAGAAAGACCAGTGTTGTTGTTTCAGTTAGACAGTTTTGATTTTAACAAAATGATACGAGAAGCAAAATGAACTTTAAGCTTGTGGATTCTGCTGCTGTATTGTAGGAATGTTGGCTCGGGATCATGGAAATGTGAGATTTCCAGAGCCTTTGACATTTACAAGATTATGCACACTTCATTAGGTTTCAAGTTGTCCTACAGGAAATTTGTTGTTAGGAATTTTGTTGCCCTTTGTGGCCTCTCCTAACCTGCACTGTTTCACTGTTTCACATTCCCTCTCCCTGGATGTGTCCTGTAATTCATCGGTTTGCAGTTATTGAGGATGGTTTATCACTTTAACTGTTTTTTTTTTTTTTGTTTTTTTTTTTGCGGACGTCCTCATCAGATTCACCAGTGTCAGAGTGTCTGCTAAGTACCACGGGATCAAGCTGGAGTACCGGGAGCACCGCCACACAGTTTTGGATCTGTTGGGGCAGATCAGGACCAAGCTCCGGGTCTGGAAGAGACCTTATATCTCCCCGGAGGCTGTCAGGGTGTTGCTACAAGAATGGCATGTGAGTAATTCTTGTTCAGATTTGGCATCTAATGTCATTGTGTAATTTATTGTGAGTGATTGCATAATTTGTAAACTGGCTGCTGTACAGAGGAACAACCCTTTTGATACTGGTAACAGCATGGCCTTTCCTCTGGTGCCACTTTCTGGACAATCTTAGAACCAACTACATTTTTTGCTCAAGCAAACCAGAGGTGTAAGAATAACTAAGAATTGTTTTTAAACACAGGAGCTTGTAAACACACAGGAGCTACCGTCTTTGTTGGAAGCAACTCGTCATAAACTGAAACAGGTTTCTGAGAGATACTCGAGCAAATCTGCCCTCGGTAAGTGTTCTGTGACTGTGTGACAGGTTATTAAATTAATCTATCCTAACTGATGGAAGGTTACTCTATGGGACTCTTACTTGGAATAAACAGATCAGAAGTTTCACACCTGTTCTCCATCTTGTAGTTGGATTGAAGCCTTTCTCTGGTGATCAGGCCACTCCATGGATTCATTTGGAGTGTCGTTCATAGTGTGAGTGTTTGATTGCTTTCTCTCTGCTCCACAGCTGCAGATTACCACCACGTCAGTCAGCAGGTGAAACAGCTGGAGGAAGACACTGCTGTGGTTTTGGAAGAGGTGACCACAGCCAAGAGCACCATGGGCCGGGTCCTGTCAGCCTGGGACTCCTACAGCGACTGCCTCAGCTCCCTGCAGGCTTGGCTCGAGCAGGACTCTGTAACGCACAGCCATGGCCACAGACCCGAGGTATTATTTACACATAATTCGATGAAACTATATATTGTTTAGTTTGGGGCAGGAAAGTCACACTTCATGAATCAGCTAGTTCCTCCTGTCCTTTTCAGTGGGCTTCTTTTTTCATCACTTAGACAAACTTAATTATGGTTCCTTTGTGCTACCCAATAAGACTCAGTGCAACCAATGAAATTAGTCATTCTTCCAGTGCACATACTTATGCAAAGATCTACTAAAAGGTCATCTGAAATATATGAAATGGAATAAAATGGCCTACACTTACAGACTCACAACTTTATATGCACACCTCAATATTCCTCCTCTCTGTTGATTAAGATTGCCATGATGTTTTTGTTAAGGTGACACCTGAGTCTATTGCTGAGTGGGGTTCCCGACAGGCCCACCTGAACGAGGTGGGTAACTTCCTGATTGAGTCAACAGACCCTCAGACCAGCAGGAACCTGGCGGAGGAGCTGCGCAGACTCAACATGCGCTGGGCCGAGTTTGTCAAGAGAAACACATTTGTAAGTTACAGAACAAGAGAAACCTGGCAGCTGAGAAGCAGTTGCTTTTCAGATTAGTTGCCAATTAATTCCCCGTCAGTGTATTTCACCAAAATGAAAGTACTGCAGGTAATATATTTGATAAAACTTGTACAATATATCCTCTACATATTTAATATTCTCCAGTGTAATGTCTTCCTCACGGTGAGTGGCTTTGTGTCCCAGTGTAATGCCCTAATTTCATCTGAGATTATTTACAGCAAAGTTATTAGTGACAGCAGGGATTTTTATGTCTCAGGCCTTTGGAATTTCAGCTCTAATTGTCCCATTGGCATAATTATTCCCACGCTGTGATATAAAAGGAGTGCTTTCAAGTCTGAAAGTTGTACTCCACCTTTGCTTATTGTGTGTGGGCAATTATTAAAGCAAGGCTTTTATAGTCTTTGATTACACTGTACTGTCATACAGCTTCATTATTTTTCAAGTTGCATAATGGACAGGTGTTATAAATACCTAATGAATTGTTTGTGAAATTATTCTATATCATTAAAATGTATTATTCATCGCTGTGGCAGCACAGGAACCAAGCATCCTATAAAATTCTGGTATATGTTGCCATAAATAAATAGGCATGCTATTGTTCTGTCTTGGCACTTAACAGTCCATTTATTGGTTTGTCTGTTAAAGGCAAGTAATCAGCTTTTTACAAGCTTCTGTTGTTTGTCTCATTATTGTATTTTCATTGTTAACTACCTGATATTTAACATTTTTCTTGTGCCTTTTCCAGGACAGCGTGGCTGCGCCCAGTGTTGACACCCAGGCTACACCCCAGGATGTCCAAGCTCTGATCAGAGAAGCCTCTCTCATTCTCAAGGAGCCTCTGGAGGCCATGGCAGCTCCATTACGCACCTACAGAAAAAGAATACAGGTAAGACTAATGGATGGATAGATAAATAAACCTTGACAGAGTGGAGTAGAGTCATAGCTGATCTCAACTATTAACTGTAATAATGTTCTCACTGAGCTCTAGATAAATGTCACATGGACAAGTTAAGATTATTTGCAAAAAGCAGTATGCAAAAGTCTGCAAAAACTTTTTCAATAATTGTGATGATTACAAATTTTGGCTTAAGTTTTAAGCTAATTTGATTAGAAATCCACTAAATCAGTGAGACCTTTTGATAACAGATGGTAATGATTACATGTGATTCTGATCAGAATGAGAAATAACAAATCTCAGGATGCAGTCAGTAGCCTGTTAGAACCATGTGCTCATTTTACTCACTTATGACCATTTTACTTAAGATGACCAGATACGTCTCTCTACAATTGACCGATTGCTTTCCTCCCTTCAGTTCATAATGAGAAGAATAAAAGAAGTGGATCTGGAGGCTCTGACTCCCTCCCCGGAATGCCCAGCAGATCAGTTACAGAAACTGAAGCTCGCTATACCTGAAGTATGAATGATTTCTGTCCTTTATTATAGATCCTTCATACAGATGTGTTCATTCAAGCATTCAAGACTTCATTGTTTGTTCCTCTCATCACATTTTGTATGTACTGTTAGTTTATCTCTTCATTACCTTAATGTCACCAGGTGATGCAAACCATGCTTGAGGCAGAACAGGTATGTGCAGAACTGCAGCACAGTGTGTCAGGTCTGGACAGTCGCCTGGCCGAACTCCTCCACTGGGAGACTGAAGCTAGGGAGCTCTACCAGCTGTTGAGGGCCGCAGAGCGACAACAGCGAGGCCAAGACCCACGAGCCAAGGTAAGATGATCCACGTGATCCACGAAATAGACACAGAAAGAAACCCTATACGTAATTGAGTAAATGCTGATGATTGTTTACTCCCCCCAGGTCCTGATATCCCGTGGTCTACAGCTTGAAGGTCAGGTGGTCACAGAGGAGCAGGACCTGCAGGTCATGGTGATGACGAGTCAGAAGAACTCTCCCATCCAGTACCTCCACGCCTCCGCCATGCAGGACCGAGTGCGAGCCGCTGTTGCTCAGTCACAGGCCAGTTATCTTTTTGTAAATTGAAAGGCAAGCCACTGAGCTTAGTATGATCTGCATTTGAGGCAGTAGGAAACTAGAATGACACAGCAGGAGGCAGAGCAGAAAGTATTAATGTATAATAAATACAATGTCAGTTTTTCCTAATGTGTGTGATTTCAATTCCAGGAGGCTGTAGGTATGCTGAGCAGCCTGGGAGCCAGACGAGACAGAAGCAGAAGCCCCCCAGAAGGGCCTCCTCCATCAAAAGTCTTTATCCAGGCTACAGGAAAGCCTCACCATCTGATAGAGTCAGATATCAGACACCCAACTCAGCAGACAAAGTTAGTTTCTCATCAGTGTCATGAAACCTTTGTGCCAAAGATAGTGGTGCAGGAATACAGAGAAGAAAAGATGACTTCTCCTCCAATGCCATATACCTACGCACAAGCTGTGATGCAGTCCAGGACAAAGTCGCCACCAGAAGGTCAAGCTCATGCCTGGGCAGCAACCACTGCACAAAAGGAACAGCAGACTCAGGAACAAGGATTGATAGCACAAGACCAACTTGAAAGACATACAGAAAAAGAGCCACAACAGAAAGAATTCAAACAACAGCAACTGCAAGATGTGCAACAGCAGGAGCTGTGGCCAACACAACCACAACAGCAGCAGAAGCAGGAACAACAGCAAGTGGTGCAACAGCAGCAGCTAGAAATGCATCAATATCAAGTTCAGCAGCATGTAGTCACTCATACACAGGATGAGCCACAAGTCAGACAGACACAAGAGCACCACGAGCAGACTTTACCTCAACAACCCCCTGTTAGGAAATCGCCTCTGAGTTCCAAGGAGCTTCAAAGCAGAAAGGCACAGGCCATGAAGAACCGGCCCTGGCTTCAGAAGGCAGCTGCAGCAGAGCATAAATCTCCAGTTCCAGATCCAGTACAGGATTCCATTCAGGAGCCTATTCAGACTAGACAGACACAGCCACACTCAGACAAAGAAACAGTGGCATTGGTTCATGTTGTTTCACAAGATACAGCTGCCAGTCCACAGCCTGAGGCACATGCAAAGTTTATTGAACAGCCACAACAACATCAAAAAGAGCAACAAAAACGAACACAGCAACCGGAAAATCTAGAGCAGCAGCAGCGAGGACAACTGCAACATCAGCAACAGAAAGAGAAGCATCAGCAACAACAGCACCTGGAAAAACAGCAAAAACAGAGACAGTTGCTGCAGAAGGAGCAACAAAAACAACCACTGCCTGTTGTGAGACATGAGGAACCCGATTCAGAAACCAAGGCTAAATCCAAGACTGTAGATATGGCTCAGCCTCTCCCACAAACAAAGGCCCCAAAGCAGTCACATTGTAATTCTCAGACAGCAGTCCAAGTGCAAGTTCAGTCCACAAGTGTGTCCCACACTACCACAGACAGTCAGCAACCACTGAAGACCATGTCCCAAACCAGAGTGAGCCAGGGTCAGTCACAGACACTAGTTCTTCCACAGCCCCATGGCCCCATGAAGACACAGTCATTGACCCAGCCACAGACAAAACAACAGCTCAAGTCCCAGGTTCAGACTCAGCCCCAAACATGTGTCCCAGCTGGACCTCAGCCCTCTAGACAGCCACAGGGTGTAGCCCATGGCCCAACTGTAGCTCAAGTGCAGACATGGGCTCAGGTCAGACCCACTTCCCCCATGCAGGTTCCACTGCAGAGCCAAATTCAGCCTCCTGTGCCATCTCACATTCAGCTTCGTAGTCATCCACAGTCATGGGCCCCTGTTAGGCCTCCCTCCCCAAAGTCACCAACACATACCCAAATTCAAATCCATGCTCAGTCAGTGGTAAGTCAGTCTCAAATCCATCCTCAGTCAATGCCCCAGTCTCAAAACCTTCCTCAGTCAAAGTCCCAGTCTCAAATACATTCTCAGTCCATAACCCAGTCTCAAATCCATCCTCAGTCAATGGTCCAGCCTCAAACCCATGCTCAGCCAGGTCACGGCCAACCTTTGACTCAACAAACTCAAGCTCAACTTGTAGTCCAGCCTCAGGGTCATTCTCAGCCTATGACTCAGTATCCCATACATGCTCAGGCAGTGGTCCAACACCCAGGCCATATTTCCCAGGGCCAAATCACCACTTGGACTCAAGTTAGAGCCTCATCCCCAATGTCAGTCCAGCATCCACAGCCTACAGCACAACCTCCATGTTACCCCCAAGGTTACTCCCAGGGTCAGTCTCCGCCCCAGCAGTGGACACTCCAACAGGATCCACAAAACCAAGCCATTGCCCAACAGAGGCATCCAATTCCCCAACCATACCCTCAGCAAATAGGTCAAGCTCCACAGTCTCAGGGGTATCCAACAGTTCAGGCGCTACCACAGTGGCCCCAAGCTGGGCCCCAGCTAGGACCTCAGATGGGGCCCCCTGAATATTCTCACATGGGGCCATCATATACTCAGCCTCAGATGCAGCCACAAAGACAAACCCAACCCTGGGCTCAAACACTACCCCAAGTAAGACCCCAGAGTTCCATGCAACAACAACCTCAGACGAGAGCTTACGATATGTTTCATATCCAGACACAACAAGGCCAAGTTCAACAACAGACTTGGGGTCAGACACTGCCTCAAAGTCAGTCCCAGCCTTATGTACAGCCTCAGTCTCAGCAGTATCCACAAGTTCAGCATCAGCATCAAAATCAGCGTCACCCTCACCCACAGATTCAATCTCAAATACCCCCACAGTCAAAACCACCACACCAAGCCCATCCTCAGCTTCCTTCACAGCCCCAGATCCAACCTCAGCTGCAGACCCAGTCCCAAACACACATCCAGATGCAGCCATCGGTACAAGTAAAGCCCCAGGCTCAAACTCAGCAATATCAGTTTAATCTTCAGTTCCAGCAGCCACCTCAACATCCACAACATCAGGCCCATCTACAACCAAAGATTCAGTCGCAACCAATAGGAGAATCAACTTCACAGCCCAAGCCTCCAGCCCAGTTAGCACCACAACCAGAAGTTCAATCTCCAACTCAACCTATGGCTCAGTCGCCAGCCCAACCCAAGGCTGAATCAGTGCCACAACCTGTATCTGAGTACCAGTTGCCACCACAACCCATGGTTCAGTCGCCAATCAAGGCCGAATCACCACTACAACCAAAATTGAAGGCTCAAACCGCACTCCTACCTGAAGCTCAGTCACCACCCCAACCCAAGGTTCAATCACCATCCCAACCCAAGACCCAGTCACTGCCACAACCCAAACCTCAGACACAGTTGCCATCACAGTCCCAACTGCACGCTCAGTCACCACCACTACCCAAGGCCCAAATGGCACCACCAACATCTGAAGCTCAGTCACCACCCCAACCCAAGGTTCAATCACCATCCCAACCCAAGTCCCAGTCACTGCTACAACCCAAACCTCAGGAACAGTTGCAATCACAGCCCCAACTGCAGGCTCAGTCACCACCACTACCCAAAGTCCAAATGGCACCACCAACACCTGAAGCTCAGTCACCGACTCAACCCAAGGTTCACTCTCCAACCAAACCCCAGGCCCAACCACTGCCACAACCCAAACCTCAAGCACAGTTGCCATCACAGCCACATCTGCAGGCTCAGTCACCACCATTACCCAAGGCCCAAACTGCACCACAGTCTGAGGCTCAATCACCCCCACAGGCCAGACCTCAGACCCAACTGTCTGCACACTCAAACCCTCAAACACAGTCTCCTCAACAACCCCAAACTATTCTCCACTCCCAGGTCAATGTGCTGCCTCAGTCCCTGGCTGAATCACCAGACCTGTGCATTACACCTCCAGCCCTGGCCCAGGCACCCCCTCAGGCCTATTCAGAGGCATATGCCAAGGCCCAGGCTTTGGCCAGAAATGGCTTTGAGGAGGCCAAGCACTGCCTGCAGGAGCACATCCGGGAAACCATGAACATTTTTGAGGACAAACGTGTACTCGCCAAGGAAGAATCAGTGAAAGAGGTAAATGTAATCACTTATAATCATGTCTGTATTATAATAGTATGCCCAAATGAGTAACCTTGATAAGTAAGGTTTAGTCTGCTAGATTTTCATGCTGTTAGAGGTCAATTTTGGTATTCTGCAATTGATGTAACAGTTAAAACAGGACGCTCAGATCATGAAAACTACATTTGAAGTTTAAAACACTGTAACACACACTACTGCTCTTTTTTCTCACCGAATTAAACAGATTTTCGAGACACCAGTCTGCAATAATCATTTTTGCCCTTCCCCTCAGGAAACTCTGAGGACCTTGGACCCAGAGTTGCTGGAGGAGTTCTTGAGAGCAGCCAAGGGCATGGAGGCCTTTTGTACCCCCTCACAGCTCAGAGACATGGAGTTCTACACCGAGTCTGTCAGGACACAGTGGGAGGTAGGACACAAGCTTACTGTGGGTGTTTGGTGTTGATGTGAGTGGTTTTAATTGCAGTTAATAGGGAGTTGGTCACATTAGATAGTTTTAATGTGGCCTTATCATGTTTGAGGTTTTAATGTCAGATAATTGCTTGTGCACGTCAACCATAAATGCATTGAAACTGTTACAATATTTTCTGCCTTTGTCAGTTTTTTTTTAACATATGAATGTCAATAAATTGTTCATACGCATGCATAAAAAGCACTCGTACTGTATGTTCTTACATGTCATGTGGTTTTCTTGAATTGACTTTGTTTGATTTCACAGGCCCTAAGAGCTGAGATCTCAGGCTTTTTGCAGCAAATACGTTTTGAAGTAACAAGGAAAGACTTTAACACAGCTGCCCTGCAGTGTGAGATGCACTTAAGGTCCCGATTAGAAAATCAAGCGCAGGTAGCTAAAGCTAAAATGAAATTCTTGGCAGCGGTGCTTTGGTGGATGGGCATGCAGCCAGTTGATCTGCTCCGCATATTGAACTTTTTTCTTCCTTCCTCTTTGTATGCCTCAAAGGAGATTCTGTCAGTGGGACTTGGTAATTGCAACACTTCATTCTGCTGCTTTTTAAGAGAGTGCTGTTTTTGTTGAGGTGTGTTTACAGAACCATATAACACTATTTAGTTTCTTGATTTTTTTCTAACTTGCTGGGCTACAAAAGAAAAACACTGTAAACATACACCGCAAAGTAAGATTATGAAAAATTCCATAATTTGGATGAAATTCTCAGCAGTTACTCTGCATATAGTAACAGTATAGAAGAAATCACATTTTCAGATGAAAGATGAAAACAGCATTCTAGTATTTTTTGGTGCAGGACATTGGTGAGCTGCTGTCATGTGTAGGTTGGCTTGTGTGTTATCTGTAAAGCTGTCAAAACCAGACGTAAGTGTGATTCTGTAATATTGCTACGGTATTAAGCAGGACAAGCAAGGTGAAAATGGTCTCACCTGGCTCCAGATTTAGTTGTTAGCATGCCAGTTGACTTAGTGTTTCTGCTCTGTCAACATTGACCAGGCTTGTATCTCAGCGGATGGCAGCTTCGCCCAGGCAGGGCAGCACCTGGAGGCCTTAAAAGAGCTGTGTGACACCCTGAGCCCTGAGGATGCTCACCGCCTGGCCCAGACTCAACTGAGAGAGTGTGAGAAGAGGCTGGCTGCCATCCAGCGCCAGTTCAGCGGAGACCAAGACGCCCCACTCCCTGATTCTCGGTGAGATATCTTTTTTTTTTTTTTTTTTTCTACATTGAAGTCTATGCAAATTAAGGATTTTAGTAGTGAAATTTGATATTGTAGATGATCTGTGCTCCATGAAGCTCCTTCATGAGCCAAACATTCCAGAGTCTTTTGCGTTTTTCCCTGGACCTTCAAGATACAATTTTAAAGGAAAACTGGTCAAAATTATTATCGTCATTTCGGTTTCACAGGATCCCTGTTGCCTTCAGCGAGGATGTGACCATGCAAAAGGAACCTACAAGACCAAGTGACAAGCCTCAGTTGTCAGCTGAGGTATGACTCACTCCCACTGAAACCTTGTGCTCTTAAAGTTTAACCAACGTGTTCCTTCACACCTTTTTCAGACCTTTGCAGACCATGCTGTCACCTCCCCAGTCATAGCTGTTTCACATCTTTGTTTTCTGCATTTATACCTCTAATGACATTCTGTCTTTTACAGACAGCCATTGAGCAACTGCAGAGGTTTGAAATAACCGATAATGTGCTTTTACTTTTTTTAAGGTGTTTCAAGTGACGAGGACCGTCAGTGTGGAGAGGAGGGAGGTTGAAAAACAAGCATCTGTAGAGGAAGAAGTCACCAAAAAGGATGCTTTAGAAAGGTAGACTGAATTTAGCTCAGTCTAGGCTTTGATAAGCTAACATAACACACTGTGTTGTTCAAAACTATTTGGAGGTCATTGTATTTAGTGTTTGTCTTTGTTTTAATTTATGAAAAGATATGAGAATTGTAAGAGGACTCTGCAAACCCAACTGGCTAAAAATGAACAGAGCATCAAAGATGTTCCGTCTGACTCCGTCTCTCTGAAAGGCCTGCACACACGGCTCCAAGAAATACAGGTACAGTATGAGTCTGTGTGTATCAGAAACAGATTTAAATATGCAGTAATTATTGGAATGTTGCTTCGGTGTCTGGAGTCAACATTTGCGTCTGTACTATTTTTACTAAGTGAATCAATCCACATGACTTCCCAGCATAGTTGAACTGAGCTCCATCTTTTCCAGTTCTTGAGACAGGAGACAGAGTCTCTGTGGTCTGAGTATGCAAACCAGTGTTCCCAGGTGAGCGGGAACACTGGTCTGGAGCAGGAGAAGGCGGAGCTACAGGAGCAGTGGCGCAGCCAACAGTCCAACCTTCAGAGGAGAGGAAGCTCTCTGGGTGCCGCCCTCAGACAGATCGACTCCACTGAGAACCACATGGTGGACTTCACCGACCGTCTGGACCGCTACCTGAGGCAGCCCAAAGACATCAGTGGCTTCACACTGGCCAACACCAACATCCTGAAAGATATTAAGGTTTTCTGTCAGCCATGAATTCAGTGCCAAGCATTGGCAGGAAAATGTGTACGCTGACCTCACAAACTAATCTCACACTCTGCAGCCTTCTCATCTCACCTTACTCTTTGTCTCTGTTTGCCATAGGAACTGGATGAGAACATACAGAGTGAGCAGGACCAGGTGTCCCGTCTGGACCCTGAATCCAGCGATTTGGACCCCAGAGACTGCTTCCCGCTGTCCCGTGAGGTTGAGGCTCACAGAACCAGTCTGGATCAGCTTCGACAGCAGGTCCGAAAGAGTGAAGCGGCCGCCCGCGCCCTCGACCGCTTCCTCATGTCATTGCGTACTGTGGATGAAGACATCTCTGGAGTCCAAGCCGCCCCCTGCAGTGACGCTCAGGTACTGCAGGACTGTCGCTCCAAGCTGGCACTGATCAGCCAGAGCATCGACAGTCTGAAAGAAAAGGCGCCTCAGCTGGATCTGCTCCTGCAAGGGGCCAGGCTGACAGTCACCAGGGATGGTGTCCCGGCCTCCTGCCTGGATATGGTGACTGCTCTGCTGAGAAGGTTGGAGGAGGCTGACAGTGGGCTGGCCAGCCAGCAGAAGGACATCCAGAAGGAGACACAGAGCAAATCCCTGGGTCTGAGGAAGAGGACGCTGCTGGGGGAGCTGAGGAAGCTGCAGGAGACGATTGAAACTCGAGGCCTGAATGAACCCACCATGCCTGCTGTGCAACACAGGTGCGTGTTGTATGTCGTCACTCTGATACAACAAGACTTAAGCTGTCTTTTTGGTGGTTGTAACTAATTTTGTAATGTGCACTTACTTGTTTTTCAGGACTAGGCCAAGTGTTTTCTTTTTTTATATTCTTGTAATGAGTGTGCTCTTTTTACTTTGCTGTGAAGCAGAATTAAAAGCCTGATTTCCTAAAGTAATGTCTTGATAATCTTGTTTCTTTCCAGGCTTCGTGCCCTGTCAGACTTGGAGGGTCAGCTGCAGGCTCAGCATGCAGAGCTCGAGAACCTCCGTGAACTTCAGGAGAAACAGGGAGGAGGAGAAGACATCTTTCAGGAATTGGAGACTCAGCGGAACGAGACTCAGAGAGTTTTTTCTGACAGGTATGTTAGGCGGAGAGAAGCATGTTCAGCTCAAGTAACGAAATAAATAAACGAATCAGCTAAAATGAAACCGTTAGGAAGAAGTGACTGCTCTGCACTCAGCTTCTATTGGATATGCATGTCTTTGATAAAATGGTGATATTAGCCTGTAGGATATTCAGGTTATTCTCACAGTTCTGTTTCCTGCTCACAGCTACTGTTGGCCTGCAGCAGTGTATGTATGGAAAACAGACAGCGAGAATCACTTAAAACTCCCTCTCTTTTGTGCTTCCTCTGGCAGTAAGAAGCAGTGCAGCGACTTGCTGGAGCTTCTGAAGAAGTTCCAGAGCTGCCGCAGTCACCTGAGCAACACCATGCGGAAGGCAGAGCAGACGATAAGCGATCGGGCTTCCTACATGGGCAAGGACAACCTGCAGAGAAGTATAACTAAGGTTTGTCCACAAAATCACATTTACATCCCATTTCGAATTATTAGGTGTGCATCCAGAAGTGACTTCCATAATGCTATGACCAACTCACTTTATATGCAGAATGTGAGTGTGTGTTTGCACGTTTGCATCCGTCCAGGTCGGTGATATTAAGGAGGAACTGGGTGGTCTTGGGGAGCATATGGAAGAGATGAGGGGAGTTTGCAGACAGCTACAGTCCCAACTGAAGAAATTCCCAGACTGTAGTGAGTCTCCCTTTGAAGCAGAGGCTGACACACTCATGGACAGCTGGCTGGATGTAAGCATCAACATCTCCCCTTCATCCCCTGCATGTGGATAAAGCACTGTAGAATTAAAACTCAAAGCAGCACAAGTTAAAAATAAAAAAAACTAAATTCTAGATTACTGATAGCTGTGACTGGAACACTTCTGTTTTCAGCTTAACTTGATTGAACATTGCTCATTTGTGTCGGCCTTGCAGGTGACAGAGAAGACCGATGCCTACATGGATAACCTTCGAGTGGGGCTGGAGGTGTGGGAGAAGCAGCTGATGCTTGGGGGAGAGGTGGACGCCTGGGCGGGGGCCAAACTGGCCCTGTTTGCAGAGAGCCATCCCTTCAGCAGTGAGCAACAAGTACTTGACATGAGGGTAAGATCCCAATAGAAGTTAAATTCTTATTGCTCTACAGGTAGCCTGAGCAGCCTCCCTAAAGGGTCATTTTGAGTTGTGTTTTTCATTGCTTCATAGGATGAGATCCATGCCAATGAGGAGAACATTGAGCATTTCCACAAGAAGTCTGCGGAGATCCAGGAGATGCTGCAGACTCAGGAGGCACCGCTGGAGCTGCAGGTGAGTTCAACCGTTGACCGATGTGATACCTTCTAGCGTTACTTCAGTTGATATTCACCTTTCTTTTGTAATGTCTGTATCCTTTCTCTAATGTACCAATAAGGTGATGGAAACCCAGCTGAAGAAGAGGATGGAGCAGGTGAAGGAGCTTTTCACTGACTGCACCGACGTCTTTGAGGAACTGGTAGCTGTGAAGACACACCTGGCCGAGAAGATACAGGAGTGCCAGTCAGCTGTAGAGAAGATCCAGTGTTCTCTCAGCAAGATTGATGTTTCACAGCCAAAGGTGGAAGTCCAGATCCAGGTACACACCTGTTCGTAATATTAAGACAGAATAAGTGTAATTAATATATTGTGCTGGTTTACCCTCTGTGGAATGTAAACATGTTCATAAACTAAGATGCATTACAAAGTTTGATCCTGACTTTTTGAGTTGCCATTTTCACTGTTTAATCTCATCCTCACCAGGATCTGTGTGATGATCTGGAGGCTCAGGAGGAGCAGTCTGAGGCTGTCCTGAAGGAGGTGGGTTTGGTTTCAAGTGTGGCCAGTCCTCAGGTGCTGGAGGCGCTGTCTGCAGACTGCTGCAGGCTGAGAGAGGCCATCTCCCACACCAAGGACATGATCCACCTGAAGAGAGAGGAGAGGGACAAAGGCCTGCTCGAGGCCATCAAAGGTTACTGTTGTGGTTATTTGCCCGGTTTGCTTTATGGTATCTTGTGGGAAAAGGAACTGGGTGTGTTTTCATTTATGTGCTGCCAACTGTGATGTGCTTTTTTTTTTTTTTTTTTACCATGGTGGCATTGCTATTTGGAAACAGCCACTGAAATCTACCATTATAGCCAGTATACATATACTGGCTATAATGGTAGATACATACCAGTATACATATAAGCACACATGAACAAATAACATCTCCAGTGGACACAGAGCAATATGAGCACTGTTTGTCGTGGTGCTTGTGGGTGTTTCTGATGAATGTGCTGGATGTTTTCTGTTCCCCATATAGAATAAATGAACTTTGCCTCAATGTCAATGGGAACGGGCCTGATTTTCACCCATTTGGCTTTTTTTTAAATTTTCTGTTTATGAATGATATTTTGCAAACATATGTGATGTTAATAGTTTTTCTTTTTCATTCAGATGAAAGGCAGCTGTTTGAGGGATGGTTCCAGGACTTGCAGCTGTCTGTCAATGAGTGCTTTGAGAACCCTGAGAGCAGAACAGATGTGGAAACATCTCTGCAAAGACTCTCTGTAAGTTAATAAGTTGATGGGTCGAGAGACGCTGTAGATTGCTGCATGATGAATGGCTCCTCACAGTGTCCCTTATGTCCATCAGGGTTTCTTAAAATCCAAGGATGCAGAGAAACGTCTGAACCAGCTGAGAGATCGGCTGGAGAGAGGCGGCCAGAAGGTTCCTCCACAGCAGCTCTCTGAGTTCACCGACTGGCTGAAGGAGCAGCAGGAGGAGGTGGGCACATTCAGAACCCACTGCCACAACAGGCAGAAACAAATGGAGTCGCTCCTCAGTGACTTGAACAGGTAATTACTTCTTTGGTTTCCTCAATAGCAAGTCTGCAAATGAAGATAAATACATTTCATGCTGTTGAAAAAGTCTGAAATGTGGCCTGTTTTGGTCAGGAATCATGCAAACTGCCGTGAAAAGTTAGTTGTTGTTGTAACCATTAAGGAAGCATGTTTGTTGGTTTGTGCCCTTTGTTGTCTAGTCTGCAGAAGCAACACGATAGCTTCCGTGATTGGCTGCAGACCAAAGAAAAGCAGTCGGTGGAATCAAATGAAGTCAAACTTCTTCTCAAAGACCTTCAGGATGAGAGGTGTCATGCTTTTGTTGTTTCCACGTGTCTTGCATACCTTCTGTCTCATGTCTTAATGCATTATGTCTTAGTTAAAGCACTCTGAATTGCCTTGTTGTTGAAAGGTGCTATAAAACATATTTGCTTTGCCTTTCCTTCCATGTGACAGTGGCAGAGCTGAGACCCTCAGTGAGGTGTTGGCATCAGTACGCAGACAAGGCGTCAGAGCGGAAAGCCTCCTAAAGGATGGTGATAACTTGATTCAACGCTACAGAAACCTGGAAGCCAGGCTGCAGAAGCAGGCAGAAGCCCAGAGCGCCCTGGAGGTGGAATTTGACAAATTAAATACAGAGACTAAGAGCACCAGGACCTGGATAACTGACCTCCTGCAGCCCCTCACCTCCTCTGGCACAGACGCCAAGGCAGAGGAGATGAAGAACAAAGCTCAGGTCAGTGAAAGCGAGTTCAAAACTCAGACATTAGAATACCGAGAAAATGAATGAAATACCAACTTTAACACAGCAGACAAACTTTGACCGATCATGCTCGTTATTTCTTTTTCTTCTGGAGGTGAACACCCTGTTTCTCTTTCTCCCGTCTTTGTCTTTTATTCCACCATTCTTCACTTCAGTGAAAGTTAGCTATGAAGTATAGAATTACAGGGAATTCTAAGAAATACACACAATTTAGTTTTAACCTGTTGGTGGCACAAGATGAGGAGTCATTAGGATTCATCCTGTGAGGGCCAGGAATGTCAGTACAGAATTTCATTCATTAAAGAAATGTTGAGATGGTTCAATCTGGACCGACAGACTGACACACTGATATTTGTGCTTCCTGTAGCTACACCACTAACATCATTAAAATGTGTTTTGCTTTTCTAGAAACTTTTATAATTCTTCAATTTTGTCATCAGGCCATCCTGAGCTCCAAACCTGAGGTAGACTCTAAGGTGAACAACCTGAGAAGACAAAGTGAAGGTCTGAGTGAGCAGGAGGACCTGGAGGAGAGCAGGAAACAGGAGCTTCAGCGGTCCGTCAGAGAAACTGAGGAGCAGTGGAGGATGGCTCTGCAGGCAGCTGAACAGGCCCTCAACAAGGCAGAAACACAAGCCCTGTTAGACAAGGACTTCGATGCTTTCAAAGCCCAGAATGACAATGTCCAGTCCTGGATTAGAGACCAGGAGCAGAACCTGCAGTCGCTCAGTGCTTGCATGCAAGTTGAAGAAAAGCCTCAGATTGCACAGGTGACTTTTTAATGGTTGTGGATCAGTTTGTTAACATTGTGGTGTGTTTATAGAACATCTTTTAAGCTCTCTTTTGATGGTAGACGCCTCCTAAAGGGATATTTGTTCTCTTCAGGCTACTCTGAGCTCCAAGCCTGATGGGGATTCAAAGCTCCAGGGTCTGAAGCGACAATGCCAGAGTCTGTGTGACAACCAGGGCTTGGATGAGAGCAGGAGACGAGAGGTTCAGGACGCGGTCAGTCACACAGAGGAGCAGTGGAGGAAGGTCCTGCAGGCTGCCGAGGAGGCTCTCAAGAAGGCAGAGACTGAAGCTGCCGCTGAGCGGGAATTTGATGCTTTCAAAACCCAAAGTGAAAGCATCCAGTCCTGGATCAAAGAACACAAGCAGAAGCTGTTGCCACATGGTGGTCATGTGCAGTTTGAGGAAAGGTTAGAGGTCGCACAGGTGAGTTCACAAGCCAGGTTTGACTTCAGAATAGAGGAGATTATTTTTATTATTGAAATATATTTTAGTCTCAGTGTTGTATTTTTTTCAGAAGCCTTTGTGTTTTTGTCTGCACGGTTTGATTTCACTCACAGAGGCTTTTTGTTTCACCACTACAAAAAACACTAGTTTGATTCACTAACTCGAGTAATGTTGAGTCCAGGCAACTTCTGACCTCTAAATTCCCACACCACCCCTTCTGTGTCATCACCTTCAGGCTGTTTTGACCTCCAAACCTGAGGGAGAGTCCATGCTGCTCGACCTGAAGAGACGAGGTGAAAGTCTGGGTGATCATCTGGAGGAGAGCCGGAAAGCAGAGGTTCAGCAGCTGGTGAAAGACGCCGAGCAGCAGTGGAGAACAGTTCTGCAAGCAGCCAGACAGGCAGAGCTGCGAGCTCTTTCAGACGACTTCGACACTCAGAGTAAAGACACTCAGACCTGGATCAGAGACAGACAACAGAATCTACAGTCTGTGAGCCGTCACACACCACCTGAAGAGAGAAATCTCACAGCTCAGGTCTGTTTGAACTCACTGTGCTGTTATAGCAAAATGCATTTATTGAATTTTGATGAGTTGCTTTAATGAGATATGGGCAATATTAGAGCCAGAAAAGCCAGACGTCAACATTAGCATGCTAAGGTTAGCAGACTGCTTCAAGCCCAAATGAACCTTTCCTGAGGCACCACTCTGAGGACAAACTTTACATTTTGTGGCTATGAAAATCAAAGCGTAGTGAAGTTTCTTAAATCAATTTGCTGTTTTTCTGATCTAAGTATTCTAGTCCAACTCTTGCTCCTCTTCATTCCTGGTTTTAAATATCCAAAGGTTGAATGACTTCGTTACTGCATTTAATGACTGTTTTGTGTTTGTCTGCAGACCATCTTGAGCTCCAAACCTGAAGGTGACTGTAAGGTCAACAATCTGAGGAGGCGAGGCCAGAGTCTGTGCGACCTCCCGGATGCAGACGAGGGCAGGAAAGTCCACGTTCAGCAGACAGTCAGAGACACAGAGGAGCAGTGGAGGACAGTCCTGCAGGATGCTAAGCACGTCGAAGCTGCTGCAGGAGCTGAGGTCACCCAGAAGACTGAGAGGAGGAAGATGGAGGTAAGAGAATAGACCGTAATCTGCTGTGGGACTTAACTGAGTGCTGAGTGTGAAAGCCTGTGCTGCCGCTGAAAGCCAGCACGTAAAGTAATGACTATGGACACTGTACATTGAATTTGTTTAACAGTATTCAGTCAGTTACCTGCTCAACACAACACAACACAGGCAACAAAAATGTCATGAGCACTTTCTTTGAAATTTTTTTCTTCCATTTTGGTTCTTTCTTTTTTTCCTCTTTTTAGTTGTTAAGGTAGAACTACTTAAAGGTCACCTTCCCCTCATCCAGAGCAGGAGTAAGAATGCCACCTGGGCTGATTGGCTGGAGTAGTGTTGTTGGGCTCGGTCCACTTTGTTTCCCATTTACAGAGCAGGGCTGTGTTACAGATTTTGGACAACTAATGGACCGTGAGGAGCAATCTTTCTCCAGAATGACTCACGCCACCTTAAAAGTGCACAAAAAACAGAAATGCATGGCTTTTGCTGTGAGTGGAGACCCCCAGGGCCTCAGCCAAAAGGCTGCTAAACTGAGCATGTTTACTGAGGTTTATTGGAAAACAACCTGGCTCATTCTCAACATATTAAATATTCTTAATGCCAGTCTACTGTGAGTAAACAGTAAGTTGAGCCCTTCTTGTAAAAGGGCAGTTTTCATGGATCCATTTTGAACCACCTCTTATGTTCGTACCTTTTCCTTTTCAGCTGAGAGAATTTGATACCCATCAGCAGGACGCTGGCAGCTGGCTTACTGACCTCCAACAAAAAGTGGACTCGCTGAAAAGCCAATCCAAAGCTGAGGACAGACTGCACTCAGCCCAGGTGAGCCGACGGGTCACGTTAGCACAAAATGCACTGATGATAAAAGAGTTTTTCACAAATGCAGCTAATGGTAAGACATGTTTTAAGCCTCTTTTAGCTCAGAGATTTTGGTCTCACCAACCCTGTTTATGTTTTATCAGTCACAAACTAAAATGACCCGAACAAGCAGGTTTGTGTCCCAATCAAACAATGATACTGTGGATTTCACAGATCATGACAAGTCTTAAGGATGGGATGTGATGTCTGTATCTCATCTGCAGGCCATTATGAGCTCCAAGCCAGACGGAGACTCCAAGCTCCAGGAGCTCAGGAGACGAGGCCAGAGTTTGTGCGGTCAGGACCTCGAGGAACACAAAAAACAAGAGCTTCAACAAAAAGTTCGAGGCGCTGAGGAGCAGTGGACGAGAGTCATGCAAAATGCTAAACAAGCATTGGATCAGGCTGAAAGGCAGTGTGCTCTGGAGGGCCAGCTGAAGGACTTCAGAGATCTGAGTGAAAACACCAGAAACTGGCTGGAAGACAAGAAGCAGAGCCTGCTGTCTCTGGATCGTCAGACAGACCTAGAAAAGACGATAACCACTGCACAGGTCAGTTTCAGTGTTTTGGTTTAGCTCACGAGCATCCAATTTTCAGTCTTTGTCTAAATTTTGTGAAGCATAATTCAAGTTTTCCCTCCTTCACTTCATGCTTTTTCATTTTTATTTCTTCCTCAGAACATCCTGAGCTGTAAGCCTGAGGGAGACTCCAAGCTGACAGAGCTGAAGAGGCAGAGTCAGAGTCTGTCTGACCAGGAGGACCTGGAGGAGAACGTGAGACAGGAGGCTCAGCAGTGGGTCAAAGATTCGGAGGAACAGTGGACGACAGTCCTGCAGTCCGCTGAGAACACTCTGAAGAAAGCTGAGGTCCAGTACTCGCTCTCCAGGGAGCTGGAGGCCTTTCGTACCCAAGCAGGGAGCACCAAAACCTGGGTTAAAGAGCTGCAGCAACAGGCCGAGTCCAAAGGGAGCGGCACTCAGGGCAGCCGGGCTCAGATTGAGGACAGACTGAACACAGCAGAGGTAGAACATGAAACATGAGGGTTTTTGTTTTTGTTTTTTGTTTTTTTGTCTAATATGTAATGTTCAACTACAGGGGTGTTCAAGTACAATATCTAAAGACTTAGAGTAAAATAGTTGTAGATACTCTTTTTTTTTTTGTTATATCCAGTCGACGGATGCATAAAGGCTTTTTTCTAAAGCAGTGCACGTATATCTGTCAGAACACTGTGTCATTGTGTCTTTAGGTCATCTTGAGCTCCAGGTCTGATGGTGAGGCTCGAGTGATGGGGCTGAAGAGACGAGCACAGAGTCTGTGTGAGCAAAAAGACCTGGAGGGAGACAAGAAACTGGAGGTTCAGCAGACGGTCAGAGACACTGAGCAGCAGTGGACGGCGGTCCTGCAGGCTGCCGAGGAGACACAGAGGTACAGAAAGCTGATTTTAGCTTTCTGAGGGCAAACCTATTTTAGTTTTTCTTTTTATGTAAATGTCAGTGTGCAGACTCAGCTACAGATCAGCTGCCTGAAGCTTGTCATCCAGGCTCAGCCCTCTGTGGCTTCAGTGTCTTTAAGCCCCTCCTAGTGACAGAGTCTGGCTTTGGTTGCATTTTATCAGCTCTGCTTATTGACTCTAAATCCTTTGAAATCTCTGTACCAAAAATCCATATCTTTCATGAATTAAACTGCAGAGATTGATTTCCAAACACAAGCTTCAGAGACATCAGACATACTGGATCGATTTGTTTTTACAGTTTGTGATCACTTGAATCTGAAGTTTGAATTTAGACTGAATTAATTGTGAATCATATTTCTAATGTTGTCACATGTGCTGTTAAACAAATCAGGCAGTTGAAGGGTGTTGTGGAGCGCGTGGCGTCCTGTCAGTGCCAGCGAGGCCAAGCTGAGGCCCGTCTGTCTGAGCTTCAGAAGCAGACGTCCGACCTGCCACGTGTCTTCCCCTGGCCGGGCCTGGGAGAGCGGAGACAAGCGGTGGAACAGGCCCGGAGCCTGCTGGACCAGACCACAGCTTTGGCCCCCGTTCTCTCAGACGTCCGCACGCAGGTAGAAACCTCACAGGGAAGCAACCTCAACTATATGTTTTTGGTCTATTATTAATGTTTGTCAGTCAAAACAAAACTTGTCGGGTTGAGTTGCTCACAAAGTTATCCAGCATGAGGTTTAAACCTGTTTTGCACTGTTCCTCTCAAGGCTGCAGAGCTGTTTGAGATCACACAGGACCAGGACTGGTCCGATCCCTCCTGGGCAGCCAAGGAGGAGTCGATTCCTGTTCTGCTGAAAGAGCTGACTGTGAGTTCACAAATACATTAGTAATAAGGGTTCAACCAATGGCCAAGTTACCCTGTCTGACAATACAACCACTGTTGTTTTCAGGATGTGGTAGCTAACCTGGAGCAGGGCATCCTGACGGAGAGGCAGTGCACCCAGCTGGTGGAGCAGCATGAAGCAGCCCAGGACTGGCTGAGGGAGCAGGTTAAAGGCCTGGGAACTCCTCCAGCAGACAGACAGGGTCTGCACAGTGCTGTCAACACTCTGAAGGTCGGATAATAAAGCACAAACACACAGTTGTTACTTGGACTCCTGGCAGACAAGTTATACTGATGTGAGATGTAATGTGGTTATGACAGCTGTTATATTTGGCAATGAGAAAACTGAACACAGCCTAATTAAATGATTGTTTGTGGTTGTAGCTGTTCTTTCTGCATTCTAGTAATCTGTTTCTCCTCTTTCCCTCTGCATGTCAGGCTTTGCTCCAGACAGTGGACAGGGAGCAGAGAGAGATGAAGGACCTGGACTCTGCCAGGGACAGTTTGCTGAGTCTCTGTACCCCTGGAGGTCGGGATGCCCTGACACTGGAGGTCAGCCATCTCCACGACCTCTGCGCCACCTCGGAGCAGGAGGTGAGGGAGCGCCTTACGACCTGTGAAACACAGCTAGAGGAGCTGGACGGTCAGCTGGCCAAGAGGGCCCAGGGGCTGAAGGAGAGAGCTGCTGCCCTGCAGTGGGAGCTCCGCTCTCTGGACCAGGCGCTCAGTTACAGTGAACCACAGAACAACATCGCTCAGCTCCAACAGCACTGGCACAGCCTTCAGGTTAGTGCTGTTTTATTCATCTAAGCACAAATCCTGATGTGACAACCCCCTTTTTTTTTATCTAACTAGGCTGAGTTACAAGATGTTGACCTTGTCTTTGTCCTGGTAGAACTGTGAGAAGTCACTTGAAGATTTGGGTGTCAAAGTTCATGACCTTCATCAAGAAGTGAAGGCTACACCTGCCACCGATGAGCTGCCAACAGAAATTACCACTGTGGTGGAGTCCCTATGCCAGCAACATGACAGGTAATGTCTCACAGCTGATGTCATTTCCTCTCTGTTTTGGGAGGGCTGTCAAAAATAGGTAAACAACAACAAAAACGCTGTACAGACTATTAATTATGGCTCTGATTACCCAGGTAGTAAAGCAGCCAGCACCACTAATTTTACTGCTTCATGTTAGATTCAAACATTTTTGTTACACTCAGGATGTAAAGAGAGAGACCGAGCTAAACTCACGTGATGTGCAGTAACATCTGTCCAATTCACCGCTGGGGCTTTTTAAACTGTATGTAGCCTTCTTGAACAGATTCCCCATGACAAATTCTCAGCTGGCATCCCTTTACTTCAATTTAGGTTTCAATTATTTTTACATACCTGCAACATCCCTTAGTGGTTCAGTGTGCTCTTGACAATGACATGGAAACACAGAGTTCTTCTTATATATAACCTGTTTAAAACATCTGAGGATTATATCTAATCTAATGTCTGGTTTCTTCAACCAAGCAACATGACACATCCATACAGAAATATCCTTTTTAGTCTGCCCTTGACCTCGTATTTAGTATGTTTGCCCATTGTTTTATGATCGAAAAGCACCTTTTTATTTCATCTGCTTTAATACCAGCTGATACCATGCTAAATGTTGTGTTTACAATAATGATTCTATTATCTCCACAGTCTAAAGTCCAGGCTGAGTGAGCATCAGGGTACCTGCTCTGCAAACACGGCCCGCTGTCTGATGGACAGTCTTCACGCCCTGCAGGAATGGAACCACAGCAAGCCGTCAGAGTCCAAGTCCTCTCTGCAGGTTTCTGTCTTTTAATGCTTTTACTGTTTTTACTGTCATGACATTTCACACACGCAAACATACATTTTTCATCACTGCAACGACTTCAACTTTTTTTTTTTTCCTTCTGGGGTTAGGTGGCATTTGATGAAGGTGAAAAGTTGCAGGTCAGCCTGCAGGAGGCGCTTTCTCACCAGCAGTTTCTAAAAGACTGTTTGATGCCAGACTTGTTTGAGAAACTGGAGAGAGAGGGTTCAGAGACACTCAGAAAGTCAGACACACATAAGGCATCTCTCAGCCAGAGCTTAAAGGTATTTAAATCCTGTTGAATACATTTACATATTTTATATGATTTATTAAATATCACTTATATAAAGTAAACAGTTATGTAACTCTGTGAAAGCTGATGTTTTCCTTTTTTTTAAGGAACTTGATGAACGGAGTAAACACAAGCTGCCTGATGTCCTTCATGGTAATCTAGAGGAGACAAAGACACCTGTAATGGCACCACCACGAAAAATCAAGCACTCACCTGAGAAAATACACAAAGTCAAACTACAGAAAAACATTCCCTCAACAGAAAAATCTCCATCTATTGATGATGAAATGTCAGTTTCAGCTGAGTCTGGTGCTAAAACATTAAAGCCTACTTCAGATGCAAAGATTCCCGGCGTGGAGAAAACCATACCTGAACCAACAAAAACAAAATCTCAGAGCACAACATGTGCTTCAGAACCTTTTAGAACGCAAAGTTACAACATCTCTGAAGAGGCACAGATTAACAATATAAAGCTAGATATCACTGCTGAGCCTGCTGGAGCTGAACAAACGAAACCTGCTGTTGAGGAACCTGTACTGATCCAAAAAGTCATAGAGCCGTCTGCACCTAGTGTTGGTGAGAAAACTACACCTGTACCATCCAGAAGAAAGTCCAAGACTTCAGCCTCTGATCCAGAGCCTGCCCAAACTAAGGTAGATTCTGAAATGGTAAAAACTTTCAGTTCTCAAGAATCACCCAGAGACCCAACAGAAACTTCTGTGGCAAAACCGGCGCAGATCAAGGCTGATGCTGAGAATCCGATGTCTCACCTAACTTCAGCTTTGATCACAGAAACAGATGCTGAGCAACCTAAGTCTGTACCAACAGGGCAAGAGTCAGATAGTTTTAAAATTTCAGATCCAGTTGCTACCCAAAGTGAACCTACTGAAGAGTTTGAGGAAACTCAGGAAGGACTTAAAAAACAGAAAACTTCAGCTGCTCAGGTGATCTCACAACCAGTTGAAACTACTGTTTTGGGAGAAAGTAACCTCTTGCCAACCAAAAGAAGGTCAAAGAGACCAAAACTTTCCCCAGATCTTTCTCAGAAGGAGCAGACACAGACCATGGACAAGTCTGACAGTCCAGTATTGTTACTTAGATCCAAAGAACAAAGTGAAGATGCTGTTGAGGTGGAAGAAACTAAGTTTATGCAAACCAGCTTGAAGTCAGATAGTCTCGATGCTTCCACTGTTCCAGAGCCAGTGTCAACTGTTGAAAAAGCAGCAGGTTTTGGGAAGGAACCTGAGCAGACTTCGTCCTCAGAGTTTGTTCCAGAGCCAACTGGAACTGCTGCTTTGAAACAAAGTGAGATTTTACCGCCCAAGCGAAAATCAAAGAGTCCAAAACTTCCTCTGAAACAGGTCGACCAGCAGAAGACACAGAGTAGGCAAGGACCTGAAAGTCAAAGTTCTGCTTTGACTTTGAGGGAGCAAACTGAAAGTGTCATGATGGAGGAAACAAAGCTCATACCAACCAGAAGAAAGTCAAAGAGTGCTGAATTTAATAAAGAACCTGACACATCTGACCTGAAGTCTTCTTCAGCTCCTCAGGTGGTCACAGCACCAACTGTTGTTGAGAAAGAAAATAAGCTTTCTCCAACGAAAAGAAGATCGAAGCTCTCACCAGAACATGCTACCAAAGAGATGGCAGAGACAAAACAAGACCCTGGAAATCAGAAGCCTTCGTTGAGCTCCACAGTTCAAACTGGCATAGTTACTGGTGTGGAGCCCAAGGAAGCAAAACAAGAACCCGAAAATGATCCTGCAACTACAGAGTTTGATCAAGGGCAAGCTGAAACTGCTGTTGTGGAGCAAAGTAAGTTTCAACCACCCAAGAGAAAGTCAAAATGTACAGAACCTCCTCTTAAACTTGCTGACACTGAGGTGCCTCAGACACAGGATGCTGTCACAGGACCAACTCAAAGTGCTGTTATAGAGAAGGAAAAAGGTAAACTTTCACCAACCAAAAGAAAGTCAAAGGGTCTGAATCTCTTACCAGACCTTGCTCCCAGTGACGTGACAGAGACCATAAAAGAGCCTGTCAGACAGAAGCTTGTAGAGCAAACTGAAGCTGTTGTTTTGACAGAAACAAAGCTTGTACCTACCAGGAGGAAATCAAAAAGTCTTGATGTTTCCACAGCTCTAGAACCTGTCATTGGTGGAAGTGTTGATTTGGAGTCAAAGGAAGCTAGGAAAGAACCTGAAAGTAGGAGTGCTTCTTCAACTGCACCGGCAGTCACAGGATTACCTGAAACTACTGTTGTGCAAGACAGTGAGCTCTTGACAACCACGAGAAAGTCAAACAGTCCAGAAGTTTCTCCAGAACTTTCTCACAAGGAGGAAACACAGGCCATGGAGAAACATGGAAAGGGAAGTCAGTTAACTGATGCTGCTGCTGTGGAAGAAACTAAGGTTATGCCAATTAGGACAAAGTCAAAGGAAGACCCTGACAGTCCGAGACCATCTCTAACTCCAGAATTGAGAGGACCAACTGAAATTACTGAAACTGCTGTTGTGGAAAAAGGTAAGCTTTCACCAACCAAAAGAAAGACAAAGGGTCTTCAAAAATCAGAGCTGAGACAGACCAAGGAAGAGCCTGACAGTCAGAAGCCATCTTCAGTTCCAGAGGTGGTCACAGAAACAACTGAAATTACTGTTGTGGAAAAAGGAAAACTTTCTCCTACCAAAAGAAAGTCAAAGGATCTGAAACTTTCCTCAGAACTTGCTACCGCAGAGCCGACACCAACCAAGGAGGAACCCGACACTCAAAAACCATCTTCAACTGCAGAGGTGGTCACAGAAACAGCTGAAATTACCAATGTGGAAAGAGGTAAACTTTCCCCAACCAAAAGAACGTCAAAGGGGCTGAAACGGACACCAACCAAGGAGGAACCTGACACTCAAAAACCATCCTCAACTACCGAGGAGGTCACAGAAACAACTGAAACTAATGTCGTGGATAAAGGAAACCTTTCCCCAACCAAAAGAAAGTCAAAGGGGCTGAAATTGACACCACCAACCAAGGAGGAACCTGACACTCAAAAACCATCTTCAACTCCAGAGGTGGTCACAGAAACAACTGAAATTACTAATGTGGAAAAAGGAAAACTTTCACCCACCAAAAGAACGTCAAAGGGTCTGAAACTTTCCCTAGAACTTAATACCACAGAGCTGACACCAACCAAGGAAGAGCCTGACACTCAAAAACCATCTTCAACTCCAAAGGTGGTCACAGAAACAGCTGAAATTACCAATGTGGAAAGAGGTAAACTTTCCCCAACCAAAAGAACGTCAAAGGGACTGAAACTGACACCAACCAAGGAGGAACCTGACACTCAAAAACCATCTTCAACTACCGAGGAGGTCACAGAAACAACTGAAACTAATGTCGTGGATAAAGGAAACCTTTCCCCGACCAAAAGAAAGTCAAAGGGGCTGAAATTGACACCACCAACCAAGGAGGAACCTGACACTCAAAAACCATCTTCAACTCCAGAGGTGGTCACAGAAACAACTGAAATTACTAATGTGGAAAAAGGAAAACTTTCACCCACCAAAAGAACGTCAAAGGGTCTGAAACTTTCCCTAGAACTTAATACCACAGAGCTGACACCAACCAAGGAAGAGCCTGACACTCAAAAACCATCTTCAACTCCAAAGGTGGTCACAGAAACAACTGAAACTACTGTCGTGGAAAAAGATTCACTTTCGCCAATGAAAAGAGAGTTGGAGGATATTAAACCCTCCACAGAACTTGCTACTACAGAGCTGACAAGGACCAAGGAAGAGCCTGACAGTCAGCGACTACCTTCAGCTCCAGAGGTGGTCACAGAAACAACTGAAATTTCTGTTGTGGAAAAAGATAAACTTTCACCCATCAAAAGACAGCAAACTGAAGGTGCTGTTATGGAAAAAGCTAAGGCCATACCAACAAGCAGGGAGCCAAACAGTGAGGAGATTTCCACTGCTCCAGAAACAGCCCCTGCGCTCAAAACAAATACTGATGAAACCAAAACAAAACGTGAGAATGTGAAGACCTCTGCAGCCTCAGAGTTTGCTCATGCTGAACCTTTGGAGACTGCCCTGACACCCATTTCATTTATGACTAAACCTCCACATTCTGAGTTACAGGAGCCTGAAGACAACTCTAAAGAGGCCCCAGAACAAAGCGTTGCCCCGTCTACAGTGAGAGTCTTCAGTAAAGTGTCACAAACACAACCACCTCTCTCCACTGAGCATACAGATGCACCAAGGTTATCAGAATACATTGACAACTTATGGGAAAACACAGCTGAGATTCAGAAGAGATATCTGGTCCTCGATCTGCCAGAGTCAGGAGTCACCAACACATATGAGATAAAGCCACATCAACCAGAGGCAGAAGCTACCTCTGCTGTTTTTTCAGCAGTGCAGCCTCATAAGGCAGAGGCAGAGTTTTCGGAAATATGCTCACCTGAGCAAAACATAATGAAACCAAGTGAAACTGTGAGTCAGTTGAAGCGCTTAGAAAACACATATGAAAGACCCCAAAAGGACAGGGAACATGGTCCTGAAGAAGAGCATGCTAAAGGATCAACACGTGGTATTCATGATGCACCAAAGAGCCTGGAAGAGAAGCCTCTTAGAGAGGAGGAAATCCCACAAGGGGCTGAAGTGCGCATTCTACAACTAGATATACAGACCAGTCCAGAGCAGGAAAACACACCTGTCACAGGAGCAAAAAGCATAGATGCTGTTCAAACAAATACTGAGTGTGAAAGAATGCCAAAAAACAGAGATATGACTGCTGTGGAAGTTCAGCCGGAGAAGAGTGCAAATAAGATGACTAGAGTTGAAGTGCAAGAAGGCGGTACTGACTGGCAAGACGAACATGGTGTCCACCAGCAGAATCCCACACTGTCGACACATGGAGGGGAAAATGTACCCAAGAGCTTGGACATGCGCGTCATGTTAGATACACCGAGCAGTCTGGAGGTGGATTCAAACACGTCTGTCACAAGAGCAAAAGGGCCAAGGATCGATACTGTTCAAATGCGTATCCAGTGTAAAAGACTGCCAGGAATCAAAGGCGTTACGACTGTTGATGTTATGCCAGAGAAAGCTGTAGTTGAAGAGACTACAGTAAAGGTGCAAGAAAGTAGTACTGAAGGTCAAGACAGTGTGCCTCAAAGCGACTCTGCTCAGCCCGCCTCTCCTGCCTCTGAGTCATTGCAGCCATGTGTGACGGAGACAGAATTCATAGAGATAAGCATTTATGAGCAAGACATAGTAAAACCAAGCCAGACTGAAACAGAGATAGAGCTCTTGAAAACTGCACAGGATAGACCTGCAGAGGTTACGGAGCATGGAGTCCAAGAAGAGCATCCTAAAGTGTCAGCACAGGCTACGCACGACGTTCCCAAGGGCCTGGATGAGATTTCTGTTAGGATAGAGAAAATCCCCAAAGGGGCTGAACTGCACATTTTACAACCAGATACAGAGGCCACTGTAAAGGAGCATGAAATCACATCTTTTATGATAGCACAGGTGTCAAGAAGCGATGCAAATCAAACAGGTAACCTGTGCGAAAAAGTGCCTGAAAACAAAGAGCTGACTTCAGCTGATGTTCAGCCAGGAGGGGTGTCCATGGTCGAAGTGAAGACCAAGGAATATGATCACCACGAACAGCATCCTAAAGGGTTGACACTAGACAAGGACAGTGAACCCAAGAGTATGAATCAAAAGTCAGTCAGAATGGAGAAGATCCACAAGGAGG
Organism: Chaetodon auriga; assembly: GCF_051107435.1. Lineage (NCBI taxonomy): Eukaryota > Metazoa > Chordata > Actinopteri > Chaetodontiformes > Chaetodontidae > Chaetodon > Chaetodon auriga. Next base: position 2,034,658 of record NC_135087.1, read on the forward strand.
CTGATGTGCATGTTTTACAACCAAATATACCATCTGCTCAAGTGGAGGAGGAAAACATCTCTGTCACGATAGCAAAGGAGTCCAGGGTAGATGCAGTTCAAACTATTATACATAGAGACAAAGTGTCAGAAAACAAAGATAAGACTACAGCTGAAGTTCAACCTGACAAGGCTGCAGTTGAGACAACAAGGGTAGAAGTGCAAGAAATCAGTACTGGAAGGCGAGAGAATGTGGCTGAGAGTGACTCCACTCATCTACCTCCCTCTGCCATTCTCACGGCTGCTGAGTCACATCAACCAGGGACAGACTCTGTAAAGATATCTGAACAAGACCAGTTTAAACCAAGCCAAACTGTGACTCAGCTGGAACTCCTCGAAACCACACAGGAAAGACCCCAAGAGGTCAAGGATCAGGGTGTCTATGAAAAACATGCTAAAGTGACCTCAAGTGATGTGGATGATGAACCAAAGAGCCTGGATGAAAGGTCTGTTAAAAAGGGAGAAATCCGCATGACTGTGCATGAATACAAAACTATCACAATAGAAAAGGAGCCAAGGGTGGAATCAAGTATCCAGCTTGAGACAGTGAAAGAAACCAGGGATAGGACTCCCACTGATGCTCAGCCCGAAAAGTCTGCAGTGACGGTGACCAGCGTAGAAGAAGGTTTTGCTGAATCCCTTTCAGAACCCAGTGTGGTCCCAGGAGTCCATGCAGAAAGACACACAACAGAAGCAGAGCAGGATAAGAAAGAAGACCAGAAGGAGGGGAAGAAGACAACAGTTCAGGAAGAGGAAGAGGAAAAGACGGTCATGGTAGAAACCCAAAAGGTTCAGCCCCCAATGGCCACGACCACTTCCACTGGTGAACTGAGGCTTCAGAGAATGGATTTGCCACAGGTAAGACATGGGGGCACTCATGTGTGAACAAGTACACATAATAGATTACTTTACCCAACATACTGCTCACATTGAGGTTACTCTGTTAAGATGGTTTTAAAGGGACTGACCGTGACCTTTCGCACACTTTATTCCATGACCGTACTGTCTGTGTGTTTAATACCACCAGGAGTGTTCTTGCTCCGGGGAAGTCGTATATGTTCATCCTCTGCCTTTCACATCTGTGTTTGCACTTGTTCCAGAGTGCATGGTTGACTGGTCAATGTACCTTTAGAGCCTTTGTAAAAATGTAGACGATTCATACATTCTTAAGATATTTACTTTTCATTTAGAGCTGTACAAAGGCGTACCCACATATATTTTATTAGCATTACATACAAAGCAAAGAACATAAGCCTGAGACATTTACGCCTGTGCTACCAACGGTTTCCTCGCCTCAGGGAAGCAATATGAGCTTGCCCATACATGTCATTATCTTGAAAGTCCAAGTCATTCAAATGGATTCGTCTTGTTTCACAAAGAGCAGCTGATTTCTTTTCTCAACACAGCAGAAACTGTTTACAATTGTGCGTCAGAATTTTTCTTGCATTAATACTGGTGTTTTGTCTTCACGATGGGAGCAGGTGTGCCAGGCTGACAAGATATCACCAACATCACTGCAGGCAGATCAGAAATCTTCAGCTGACTTTACCTGGGGTTCGGTAACCCTGGTGGGAGCATTGCCCTTTCCTGAGAAACTTGTTCTGGAAGGAGCAGAAGAATCTCCCATGGGGAACATCTTCACAGAAATAAAGCTCCTCGCAGAGACAGGACCCAACAGTCAACTCATTGAGGTATCATGGTGACTGTACCCGGTATTATTTTTAAAGCAAACACTGGGAGCATCTTAAGCTTTGTCAAATCTTACACAGGGGAATACTGTAAGAATACTGGTGTGATTAGCATGTGAAGTCCGCATTGGTGGTTTGAATCTAGCTCAAGTCATGTTATTTTACCTTTTTAATGTCTTTCATATTGCTCTCCATTGTATGTCGACAAATTCTCAGTTAATTGCCAAAACTGGTGACATTTTTTAATGCAGGTAAATTTCAGAGTATTTAGTTCTTACTTTAAGAGATGCAAATAACATAAATAATGTGTTTCTGTGTCTTCAGGGTAAACCACTGGAGGATGCTCCAGAGGCTCTCATTACATCCACCACTGGCCTGGACAATCGTCTCAGCCGGCTGGCGTCTAAAGTCCTGAGCTGCAAGAACCAACCGGCTGAGCTCAACCCAGCAGCCGTGGCCCAGCAGCTGAAGGAGGCTCAGGTGTGATCAGAATGACAGGGTGCATGATTGAGTAGAGAAATAAAAAGATAATTTATGGCAGCGTCTTGATTTGTAGATGCTGGTGGAGTTTGACAGCAGGCTGGCAAAACATAGGTGATAATAAAGTGCCTCCAGAATGGGCATCTTTAAAGCATATCTGTACCAGCCTGCTCTGAAGGTAGATATTAACAAGTCCACATTGGCAGTACAAAATACTTGTGCAACAAGCCCTTACAATCTTTTACTGTTCAAACAAACTGTGTAGTTTACTTGTGTTTGGTAATAATCACAAAATCCTAATAAATAAAACATTTGCATTACAACCATAGACTTTAAATAAGAGCGTGTCTGTTTGCTTTGGTTTGCTGAGTACAGGAGTGCCAAGAGACTGCCCAGGAACAGGTATCACTGCTTTCTCAGTTGAGAGAAGCTGATGCTGAGAACAGGGACGCTCTGGAGCTCGTGGAGGACCAGTGGTGTACTGCTGTTCAGGAAGCAGCTGTTGTCATCCAGAGTAAAGAGGCCCAGCTGCAGGTGGTGAATGATTACTGCAGACAGACCCAAGCAGCCAAGACCACGCTGGAGAGACTGACAGCGGAACTGGACGCTGTTACAATGTGAGTTGGAGTCTATGGTTGTCTTTGAATGTCTTAATTGAAGGTTGCACTTCATGTACTACTGCATGATACAGTCTGTTTGCATCATTAATGATAAATAATACTCGATAGAGTGGGTCAACTACCCATAATATCAATTGCTATCATTCATCACAATTGGAAATTCTTAATTTTAGATACTCAAGAATACACTTTAAAACTTTAAAAAGGATCCCCAGTGGTTACTGGGGTCTAATCAAGTCCATTAGGTAACACAACAGCACAATCCAACACACCACAACACCAACTCACGACATACAAGACCAAGCAAGCTGAAACTCAAAATACTTCGAAAGCAAGGAGGGGGAAGACTGAGTCAAGGCCAAAGAGAAGAGACGCGAAGCTTTGAATTTTTCTAAAGCACCATTTTTTATATTAACGCTGAACTTCATGTAAATTTCAAACCTCACACAACCTCTCATACTCAGATCTTCTATAATCTGTTTTAACATGGTAAAAGCCAATCACGTGATTTCTTGACCTGACTGTTCTTTCAGGTCCCCGGAGGAGAGCAGCTCCAAGGAGGCAGAGCGACTACGCTCCTTACAGAGAAGTATGGAGGAGAACAGAACCGTACTTGGGGAGATGCTTGCGACCCACGTCAAACTATTTCCCCACCTCAGCCGGTCTGAGCGAGCAACTGCACAGACTAAGCAGAAGAACCTAGAAGACGAGTGGAGAGACCTGGAAAGGGCTGTGGAGAGGGCCTTGTATCACACAAATGTCCATTCTCGCGAGACCAGCAGCCTTCTGTCTGAGATATCAAGTCTTCAGGAACATTTAGAGACAGTCGGCAAAGGCCTTGTAGCCAAGTCACCTATAGTTACTCAGTGGCATTGCAAGAAGGCGCAGGAGCTGATGGTGGCAAATGCTGAGGTTAAAGCTGCCCAGCAGAAACTTGTTCATTTGCAGCAGCTGTCAGAGGAGCTACTCCTCATCGCACGGTGGAAGAAAGAAACAAGAGAGATAGAGCAGGGGCTTCAGAGGGTCAAAGACCAAATTTGCCACACGGAGGAACTAGTGTCCTCCCACACTCTGAACAGCAGCAACCCCATCATGGAGAAAATTATCTTGGTGATGAAGGACGGCCTTGCCTGGGCAAAGCAGACAGAGAGTGACATTGAGGGCAGGAGGAAGAGGGTGGCTCTCCTCCCTGAGGAGGTGCACCGGCAGCTCAGAGATCTAAAGAAGCTGCAGTCTGAGGTCATGGCCAAACAGGGCCAACTGGAGTTACTGGTGGAGGAAGTGACTGAGCTCCTTCCACAGCTGGACCAGGCTGAAGAGGTTCCCATGGTGCGCTCTTCTCTGGAATCCCTTGAAGAACTCTCAAAGTCGACTACCGAGGCGCTATCCAAGGCTGTGAGAGAGATCGAGTCAGGACTGCAGACCAGGGAAAAGCTGTCAGAGCAGATTGCTGACCTAGACTCGTGCATTGTGGCTCATCTGCACAGAGAGGCCTCCAGGAGTGCAGACGATGAGCTCAGGAGCCCTGCTGAACTGGACCGCAGAGCTCGTCAGATTCAAGAGTCCCTGGCTGAGGCTGAGAGGCAAGCTGCTGTCTGTGAGGCTCTTCTAATGAAGAGTAAAGACATTGCCCCTGAACTCAGCATCACAGAGAACTGTCAGCTTTTTAACAAGCTTACCAACCTCCAGGATGACATCCAAGCCATCAGCAGCTATGAGAGGGCCAACAAAAAGGAGCACGACGAACTCACACAGACTTTAGATTCTAGCAAGACAAGCCTGGTTACTATTGAAAAAAACATGAGGCAGATGCTAGTAGATCTGAGTAGGCACAGGTACCCCATCACAGTGGAGGCCCTGCAAGCTTTGGAGCCTTTCAGACACATGATTTTGGAGCACAAATCCCAGGTTGACCTTCTGCAACCGTGGATTCCACAGGAAAAGGCACGGGAATTGCACTCCGTTATCTCTGAACTTCACAGCAAAATGGCCTCCCTGGAGATGAAGTCCAGAGACCATGAGAGGTACCTGTACATGAGGCAGTGTGTGGAGGACCTGAAGGAGAACATCCAGGAGCAGGCCCGTCAGACCAAAGAAGACAGCAGGGAGCTTGAGGAGAAGTACAAACTCTGTCAGAGCCTCCTCTTCCAGTTTCCTCTGATAAAGTATTTGTCTGAGGAGGCTCAGTCCAAACTCCAGATGATCTCTGCTGACCTTTACCCCTCACAGCTGACTGCAGAGCACCAGAGACTGAAACAAAACAACGAGGCCCTTGAGACCTTGGAGATGACACTCTACAACGACCTCAGCATCCTCGACAGGATCCTGCTGAAGGAGCTGGACCTCAACTCAGAGATGGACGCCGCTCAGGCCTTCCTCTGGAAGACCCTGCAGGAGCTCCGCAGACTGCCCATGTTGGAGCCAAACGAAACAGCGATTAAAAAAGAATACCAGAGAATCATGACTTTAAAGACGACCGTAGAGTCGAGAATGAGAGCGCTGGAGGTTCTAGAGCAGAAGAAGGGAACCAGACAAGGAAGTGGATCCCAAAATCTGACGGACTTGAAGAATGCAGTTCTCTCTGGATGTGACGTACAAATGGCAAGTTCTGATGTACTCCTTTGTATTTTTTTTTATTGTTTTTGTGATTTTCAGATGCTTTTTATGGGATTTACAATGACTTCAATACAGTCATAGAGAAACATTTGCTAATTGACTGATCATACTGTGTCTGACAGCTTGTCCTACGTACACGTAATACTACAGTATTTGATACTAAATCAGAATCCAGGCCAGACCACGTTCAGGCCTTGACAAGGCTCAGACCTTACTGCAGAAATCTTTTACATTTTGAATCACACTGTACTTAGCACACGTGTGTGCACACTAACACAAGAAGTATAAGAGACATGGCTAATGTGGTCAGAAACAGTGTAAGAGTGTGTAGTTAAGAAATTGTGTTGATTATGTTTTAGGAGAACCTCTCCCACGCCAGAGAGTCTTTGAGAAGCTACACATGTGCTGTGAGACAAGCAGTACAGTTCCTGAGGGACATCGAGGTCTCACTGCTGCCACCGCAGGGCTCTGCTGGACTCTGCTCTGAAAGGCTGGGGGAGACCCAGCAGGCTTTGGCCTCACTGCAGCAGCAGTTCCAGACCCACATAGAGCAGCTCCAGAGCCGGGCTGCCCTGCATCCTTACCTGTCCCCTCTGAAGGTGGAGCAGCTCCAGGAGAACATTCTGAGCCAGCTCCTGGTGAGGATGTCCACTCTGCAGGCGAAGGGCCACATACGACTGGAGTGTCTCAGCAGGTAATGATCAAAGTCTGATATCTCGGCTTATCATAAAAGTCTTACAGATGCCAGTATGTACTAGTGATTAATCTGGATATCCTGCTGCTAATTGCTTTGGAAAATATTTATTTTACACAGATCCAAGATCAGATTTCTGTATGACATTCTGAGATGAGACAATAATACCAATAATAACTTTCATTCATTGCACATCACATTAATTTAGTGACATGTATGTAGTTTTCAGGATTAAAGAAAAGTATAGAGGAAAAAAAGCTGCATGTAATGAAACATTCAACAAACAGCCACAAAACACATTTTACCTGGAAGAGACTGGAAGACCCACCACAGACGTGTCACTCCACGGCTGTTCTGTGCTTTCAGTTTTTTTTGTGCATATGAGTCGAAGCAATGACTTCTTATTAGACTTTAATGGAAAAAAAAAATAATTGTGTGTTTCAGGTGTGCAGAAAACCACAAAGAATACACCAAGTGCCAAGATGAAATCATGCTGAGCGTGAAGAGTGCAGAGAACAGCCTCTTACAGGTCATCGGTCTAAAGGTCACCTGTCTGGCTGACTGCACCAACCAGCAAGCCAAGCTCAGAGTACGTGAGAGACTGATCCTCTTCCAGGTTCACCGCTCCAGGGACACATATGCTTTCAGTTCTACACTGAAAATCATCTTAGAAAATGAGAACTGTTTCAAATGCAGCTGCAGCTAAATTTTGGCCTTTGATTGACATGCCTCCCTCTCTTGTGCAGGCTCTGTCTGAGGAGGTGGAGTCCCTGCAGAGGTGTCTGGAGGAGCTGAAGGAGTGGTGCCCGGAGCAGAGCTGTTGCGGAGGCAGGGAGGCCACCGTGACTGCCGTCTGGAAACGTGTATCGAGACTTCTTCGCTGCACACAAGAGCTGACAACTCGTAGTAAGCAGAGGATCGCAGAATGGAGCGAGATCACCAACAGTGTGAGTAGAACTACGGTTTTTAAAGCAGTGACTTATGTGCTGTTACCGTCAGTTATAGTATACTGTGTGCGGTCGCTGCTCGCAGGTGGAGAAAGCCTCCATTGTCCTGGAGCAGGTGGAGGCGGAGCTTCCAGATGGCTTCCGGGTGAACACCTCCACTGAGGACCTTCAGGACCTGCTGCAGTCCTGGGAACAGTACCAGGACAGACTGGACTGTGAACATCGAGCCCTGTCTGCGCTGGAACTGCGCACTGCCAGGCTGCTGGCTGTCCCCGCCCACCTGGAGCAGGCCCCTCCCACGCCGCTCTGTCAGCAGCTGCAGGTGATGCAGGCCCGATACGACAGGTAAGACGGTGTTTGACATCAAATTTTGCATTTTTTGCTCGTTTTGTAATCCTAAACGAACATCAGACATGATAATGTTACTCCTGCGTAAGTGGCCTGGATGTTACTGCAGTGCCTCTGAGGTTCTACAGTGTTTAAATAATTTACACTGACAGTACTTTACCTGCCCTCAGGTGCTTTGACTTTAACCCTGGATGTGCAAACTCTCTCTTTCAGGTAAAAGGCTGTGAAGTTGTTGAGTTATTGTATGTGTTTGTGTGTTTTCACAGTGTGAAGCAGAGTAGCATGGAGGGTTTGGAGGCAGCCAGGATGGAGCTGGAGGAGAGAGAAAAGATTCGGGAGGAGCTGCAGGGCATCCAGGTTTGGTTGGAGGCTGCTGATGGTCTTCTGTCAGAGATGGAGCAGAGCGAGAGCACACAGGAGCTTCAGGTGGGCCAGGAGTGTTAAAAAACACCTCGTTTGTTTGCTTCGCTCAGAATCCCAAAAGAGGAAGTTTGAACGTTACTCTACATCAAACCAGCAGTGCTTTTATTTTGAAAATGTTTTGCTTCCATTTTGCTGGGTGTGTTCATACAGAGCAGATATGTTTGCTGCAGCAGAAAAAACACTGAATTTGGTTTCAGCTGGACTCTGTCGGACCGCTGAGTGTCTCCAGATTCACTTCAGGAACCTCTGATCTAAACGGTACATCGCAGTGCGCTCAGAGCTCGAGTGCCTCTCAGCGGAGTCTAAATAATGAGTCTAATGAGGGAGGACAGTTTCTGAGCTGAAAACACAATGCTGCGTTTGTGCTCACTGTTCCAGCATTAGAGCTCAACAGCACATGAAACAGAGTCGTCTTAATGCTCAGCTGGAAGTGTTCCATCCAAAAACATTTTAACTACTGAACATTTTCAGAGAGAAAGAGGCTGTTGACTGCGTGGCGTCCAGTAAATATGAAAGGTCTGAACTGAACCGTTGGTTTGGCCTCGGGCCCGCAGGCTGTTTGCTGTTCGCTTGTATGAACCCACCAACCGGCAGAACCGCTCTGCCCTTTGTCCCGAAACCTGAGCAGAGGCCAACATCTCCTCATCCACTCTCCTCACACACACACACACACACACACACACACACACACACCCACACCCCTTCCCCTTGCAGAGGGTCTGTGTCAATGAAAGAGATGAACACCCCCCCCCCATCACCCCACATCTCCCCCATCACTCCCACCACCCTCTCCCCTCCTCTTGTACCAGACACCTTTTGTCTGTGTGTAAGTGGATCTTCCAGGTGGCCTTTGTGGCCAAGTCATTCCATGGACACACACACACACACACACACACACACACACACACACACACACACACACACACACTCTCTTCTACTTCTGTACTTGTGAGGACACTCATTGACATAATGCATTCCTCAGGCCTGCACTTCAGTGTAAACCTAATTGTTACCTTAACCTTAAAACCAAGCAAGCTTAACCCTCAAATAGTCCATTCAAGAAGAAAGCAGCAGACAAAATGTCCTCACCTTCCTAAAATATACAGACTTTCCTGCAACTGTGATTGAAAAAACAGCTGCATAAAACATCAGTAAAACACAGAATGTGATCATTTGTTAATCCTCTCTGACTTAAACTGACCTGAAAACAGCACAAAGTCCATATATTTCATGTTTGTCCTCATCAGCTTCATTGATTTTTGGGAAAGATGTGGAACGCTCCAAAAACACCTGTTTGAACATTCCACAGGTAAACAGGCTGATTGGTAACAGGTCAGAGGATCGTGATTGGGTATGAAAGGGGCATCCTGGAAAGGCTCAGTCGTTGACAGAGGATAGAGCGAGTTCACCACTTTGTGAACACATGATTGGATGAAGGAGATGAACACATGAACTCAGAGAAACTTTCAGCCCCGCTTTCCTAAAATGTACAGACGTTCTGAAATTGTCGTCACTTTTCAAAAATGTACAGACTTGCTTCAAAAGGCCTTTTTTTCCTAAAATGTCCTGATTTTCTGAAATTGTCATCTGTTTCTTAAAATGCAAATCGGTCCTCACAAAGACAGACACAAAACAAGTGGCACACACACACTGCACTCACCGTGTCCCACTGAAAAGTCTCCCCATACCCTCTCATCCTCCCAGCCTTTGTATCGCTCACACACACACACACACACACACACACACACACACACACACACACACACGCACGCTCAGTTCCCGTAGTGATAACAGGATGCACCTCCCTCTCCAGCAGAGCATCGGACGTGTTCAGACCCAGGTAGTCTCCTCTGCTTTATCTCTCAGATTTTCTCATTCGGTGTGGGTTGTTACTGGAAAGCAGAATCTTGCTGAGGTGTAAAGAGTTCACTTTGATTATAGTGGGACTGAGGGACTCTGGAGAGGTAGACTCTGTTTGATGGAAGCAGCACAGGAGAGAGAGCTGCTAACTGCTAATCAAAGCGCTGAGAGCGTCCAGTGAGATGGAGATCAGATCGATGTCTGAGTCCTTTTCCTATAACACACTGCTGTTTGACTGAATAATCACTCAGTTACACCTGATCTACGCTCTTCCTGACAGAGTTAGTGCTGGTGTTGATGCTTGTAGGAAAGTGAACTGTGTTTTTTTTTAAAGGTGTTGTTTTGTTTTTTTTTCAGTGTTGAGAAATGATCTTCTCAAAGAGTAATTGTGGCTCTTCGCAATGAAATCAGCAGATATTGAGATTTTTTTCATGGCTGCAGAAGACAAAGCGTCAGACTTTCTGTTAGACTTGATCTGTTCTGCTCATTCACACTGTATTTCTCTCTGTGGTTTTAGGAGGTTCACAGCCAGCTGTGTACCCAGAAGGCCTTGCTCCAGCGCATCATGGAGAGCCTGAAGATGAAGTACTCAGACATGTACACTCTGGTCCCGGTCGAGATCGAAAGCCAGCTGCAGGAGGCCACACAGTCACTGCACCGAGTAGAAGTGAAGGTACAAAAGACTCTGTTACACATTGAAACTGCAAATGTCTGCAGACTTTCTGATGATACTTTTGGTTACTTGAACCAAATCTAATAGGATTATGTTTGTGAGAAGAAAAGAAAAGATTAACCTAAAGACATCTTTACAGCCGACATATCTGACACACAATCATTTAACTCTCAGCCGATCGCTGTTGATGTTTGGTCTTGATTCGTCCGTCAGGTGGGAGAGGCGGTGGAGAGGAGCGGGCCCGTCCACAGGCTGGGGGCAAAGCTGTCTGAGATCCAGGCTGGCCTGAGGTCAGTTCAGAAGAGACTTGAACAGAGAAGCCCCAGCGTGATTCAAGCAAAGGTCACTCAGAAGGTGAGGAGTGACGTGGAAGTTATGTTGCAGGTGTTTCTGTTATAATGTCCACCCAGACTTCAGTGTCACGGCTGAATAAATCATCAGTAAGTCGTGTGTGTGTGTTTGTGTGTGCTCAGCGTGTGTGGGATGAGCTGGACGTGTGGCACTCGTGTCTCGCGGCGCTGGAGGTGGACATGCAGGACTTGGAGAGGCCAGAGGAGGCGCTGACCCTCACTGAGAGACTGGTGGAGGTCCAGCAGCTCCACTCACAGCTGGCCAAACAAGCGGAGCAGAGGACCACCCTCATCAGCAAGGTGAGCAGGACCTCAGTCATCGTTCTCACGTCTGAAGCTGCCCGTGTTTAATGTTCCCTGTCGAACTGTCCTGCTCATGATTTCTGAGTCAAAGCCATCTTAGTTCTGCCATTCAGATTTGATAATGTCACTAGTTCAGGGAACATGTGAAGTGTCTGTCATGGCTGGTAACCAGCAGCAGTGTTCACACGGCTGGTTCGGTTTCTTGATTAAGTTTCTGAACTCGCTATCGTTTGTGCTCAGATTCATACGTGGCTTCAGGAGCATAAGGAGATGATCAACAGCTCCACCAGCTGGATGGCCGAGGCTCAGTCCTGGCTCGCTGCACCCTGCACCTACACCACCGCTAAATGTCTGAGCAGCCACGTTCACGCTCTGCAGGTCGGTACACTGATCTGTGGTCAGTCTACACTCTTCCTGTGTAGCACTTTGCTGTGATGTGCGATTCAGTTCAACATCAATGATGGATCTTTACTGACTATCAGCACATTTGTCAGCAGAAACGACTGTCTGTGTTCTGTTCCAGATGGTGTTGGATGACTCAGTCCAGATCCGAAAGACGCTGCAGGGCTTCAGCTCAGTCCTGAAGGAAATGTCGTCGGTTTGTGACATCACAGCTCTCCAGGAACAGCTGATCGAGGCCGATCGCCAAGTGGCCAACGTTCAAGACAGCTTCACTGCTCCTCTGTCTCAGCTGGAGCACGCCGCTGCCGTGAGTCTCAGATCACTGAACTGCTTAGCAGATGTTATTTTCTGTGTGTCTGTCAGCGTAACTCTCTTCAGATGTTTGTGTTTCGTGAATACTGATTCATCTCTTACTGTCTAGGAGGTGGAAGCCATTGAGAGTGAGGTCCGGCGGATGGAGAACGATGTGGCTGAGATCAAGACCTTATTATCGTCTCCAGAGACTTTCCCCAGCCCCAGAGAAGAAAGCCTCAAGGTAAGACGTGGTGAAGGAGGGAAGGAAGCATCTTTCTCAGCGGTGGTAGCTTTATTTAACCAGGTGAGTCCCACTGAGATCCCAAAACCTCTGTCTCAAGGGAGTCCAGGCCAAGATGGCAGCATTGTCATGTTTCAAGCAGCATACATGAAGATTAAGAACAAAGTGGCGTTACAGTGTTTGTGATGAGTGTTTCTCTGTCCAGGCTGTCGAGCAGAGGATCCAGTCCATGAGGAGGACTGTAGCTGAGATCCAGAAGTGTAAACCAGGTCTTTGTCTTCCCGACAAGGCTGAAGAGACTCTGACTGTCTTCACTGTGGTGGACCAGCTCCAGTCTCTGCTGCTGGAACTGGAGAAGGTCAGTCAGTCAGTCAGTCAGCCAGCCAGCCAGCCAGCCAGCCAGCCAGTCAGTCAGCCAGCCAGTCTGTCAGCCAGCCAGCCAGCCAGTCAGTCAGCCAGCCAGTCTGTCAGCCAGTCAGTCAGTCAGTCAGTCAGTCAGCCAGCCAGTCAGCCAGCCAGCCAGTCTGTCAGCCAGTCAGTCAGTCAGTCAGTCAGCCAGCCAGCCAGTCAGTCAGCCAGTCAGTCACTCAGTCTGACAGTCAGTCAGTCAGTCAGTCAGTCAGTCAGTCAGTCAGTCATTCATTCAGTCATTCAGTCAGTCAGTCAGTCAGGTGCTTAAACTAGAAGTGACCTTCACTTAACCTTCGGCTCTCCTCCTTTCTGTAGAAGGTCCCCGCTCTGTTCATCCAGCTGCCTCCGACTCCGATCCAAGCCAAAGCTCCGTCAGCCCAGCAGACGACCTCTGGGCCTCAACTCCTAACATCTGCTTCAGTGGAGGCTGAGGTGAGTTCGCTTCATGGCTTTATGTTAATTCACACTTCTTATTCGAAGTGGTGTTCAGTGACCGCAGCAGTAGTTAAAGTAGTAAAACTTAAAATTCTGCATTGTCAAGATTCTGCAGCTCATCAGTCATAGAAAACAATAAACAGTCACATGAGTAAAATCTGAGCGTTGTGCCGCCTCTCAGAAGGAAGGCGCAGAGCAGGGCCAAATCAGAATCGCCCACGTTGAAGCAGACGTCCTGAGGAGATCCGGAGCCATGCTGCTGACCGTGGAGCAGTCCTCACCTGAACAGAGAAAGTCCTGGACACCTGACAGCGCTCAGGTAAGGAGGCCAGAGAGCCCTCCTGCTGGTTTTTAACACCGATAGAAACAACAACTACTGAACACTGTATCTTTATGATACTCTGCAGAGTATCTATGCTGCAATATCATACAGAATTGAGCATTTATAGTCTACAGTTTACAGAATATTATAGATCCAAGACAAAGCTGACAGAAGGGAAATCAACATCTGTCTGTGGCTTCAGCACCACAGACAGCAGCATGGATTTATCAATACGCAGCAGTCAGACTGTTGATGCTCCAGGAGTCAGGCAGAGTAGGCTGACATTCAGCTTAACAGCCGCTCTGTCACTACACTGTGTCTGCTGCGAGGGGATGCAGAGGGGGGGGGCATCATCCCTCATTGTTCTCACTATTACTTCATTTATGTGAAAATACCGTCACTGGATGATGTTTTGAATATCAAGTACTCACCGCTGTACGTGATACGTGATCCATGATGCGTGTGAAGCGTGATGTGTTCTAACACGCGTGCTCAGCCATTCCTCCATGTGTTATTAACAAAGTTATCTGACTTATTCCTAATGTGTTTCGTCCCTGCATGCTTCAAAGTACAGCATTGTTCATTTGTACGTGATGATGAGTTCAGTGCAAACTGTTGAAAGTGCAGAAAGTGGGACATCGAGCTTAAGGTTGTGGTTTGCTGTGCACTCATTGGCACAAAGACAGTTCACATCCAGCGAAAACTGGCCTTGATGTTCACTGCTCCAGCTTGAAGCATCATTTCACCTGTTTTGGCCAGTTATAGTTTAGCATGAACCCATGAAGTACATTAAGCTGATATAAGGAGTTCAGCAGGAGCCCGTCCTCCTCTGCCCTCCACCACCACCTCGCACTGCCTGCCTTCGCCTGCAGGTGTCGCTGTCGAAGATTTACAATCAGAAGGAAGAGATCGAAATGTTTTGTATTTATTTATTTACCACCTAGTTATATTTTTAATTATAATTAGAGCAGGAGAAACCTCGCCTGTCTCAACGGACCAGCCTCCTCTGGTTTAGATATTCATTTATTAGAGGCCTCATAGCTGAGTGTCCCGCTCTCAGGGAGTGAAAATGGTGAAAACATTCGCTTCAGTTTATTTATTTTGCAGTGTTGCAACATCTTTTAAGGTAATTCCTTGACCTCCAATTAAAAAACATTTCATCTACTCTTTCCTTGATCTGTAGACAAACATTTCATTGAAATCAGTGAACAAGATAATGAAATATCCAAGTATTCAACAAACAGACATGCCCCCCTCTTTCAGAGATTAGAGGGGCTAGAAAACATACTCTGTATGGCCAAAAGTCAGTGGACACATATGAGCTTTTTGGACGTCCCATTCTAAAACCATGGCCTGTAATATGTCCCACCCCCTCCCCTGTAACAGCCACCACTCCTCTGTGAAGGCTTTCCACTCAGTTTTGTGTCTGCCTGTTTGTGAGGTCAGGCACTGCAGCTGGACGAGGCGGCCTGTCTCAAAGGTCAAAGGCTTTCAGTGGGGGTGAGGTCAGGACTCGAGTTCCTCCCCGTCCAACCTCGTCTTTGGTTTGGAACTCTGATGAGACGATGCAGATTTTTACCCGCCATGAGCTTCAGCACTCGTCCACAGTTTGGGAGTTTGCGTGAGTCAGAGGTGTTGTTGCTTCTTGGTACTTTCACTTCAACATAGTGTCACGTAGAGCTGACTGGGGAAGATCAAGGTTTCAGAAAACTCTGAAGCTGACTTGGCATGGCATCCTATGACAGCGCCATGTTTGTCTGAATGTTTGTCTGTAGAGATTTTGTGACCATGTGCTGGATTTTATGCACCGTTTAGAAACAGGTATGGCTGAAACACCTGAACTCAATCATTAGTAGAGGTGTCCACTTTCTTTGGCCATATAGTGTCTAATTTATTGAGTTAAAAAGCAAACACTGACATTCAAAAGCAGCAACAGCTTGCAGCTCAGTGTCCCAGATGCACGTTTGACCAGCCCGTGTGACTCTGCACATGGTGTTTCCGTGTCAGCAGCGGGAGCATCAAGGCGTGCTCCAGGCTGAAGAAGCCACAGAGAGAAAAGGGAGTGAGGAGCAGAGAGTGGAAGAAGGTGGAGGAGGTGTTTTATGGTGGCTCTGGGATGCTCTCCTGGGCGCTTCTCCAGAGGTAACAAAGACCGAGAGCCGCCGTGGAAAAACCTTTCATCCATTTTCTGTCTTTGTTAGTCCTTCTAGTCGCCTCTGTCCCCTCAGAGTTCCCTGTGACCCGAGGTCAGCCACACACTGAGGGTGGGAGGTGTTTAGCACACTGCCAGCCAAAAGGACTTTTAGAACAAATTACAGGAAAATGTTCTTTTAGACTGATAATACACTGAGACTGTATGACTGATCCCAACAATGCAGTTCACATTAAACGTATTAAGATCTATGTGAGTAAGATCCCACCTTTTTTGACCTGGGTCACTCTGCTCTCCACATCACTGCTGGCAATGAGTCCCTCACCCCCTGCTACCATCTACCTGCTTATATATGAGCTGGTTGTTGCTTCTAAGCCCCCCCGATCCTTACTACATCTCCTCAGTCTCCATAGTGTCCCTTCATGCTTCAGACTCCCTGCACGTCTGTGTGTTTGTTCCTCCTCTAGAGGGCAGTGTTGAACAGTGTTTGTGCTTCATGTGGCAGCACCACACATGACTGAATTCTGTCAGCTCGAGAAAAGTCATCAGCAGTGTTCTCTCTCTCAAACCTTTAACATTTTGCTGTGGTTGACTGTTTCATTGTCATTGTCGGTGTTAGGGAGCGACGGTCGTCCCAGGAGAGACCGAAGGTGCTGCTGGACGAAGCATCGAGCAGACACGGGAAGACACACAGGTAACTCAACTGTCAACACTGTCGACCAACGTCATTGGCTCCTGTTGATTAATGATTAATGCTCAGCTTGTTTTAAGTGGGATGAGTCTGTCCAAATCAATCAAAAGACCAAAACCAACAATGAATTGATCGTACTAACATGTATTCTCTGTGTATCCAAAGCCTCATATTTAATTTGAAAACTCATCTATGAGCCACAACGTGCACTCATTACCATGAACCGTTAGAAATTAACGCGTCAGAGTACTCGGATTACTTTTTTGTTGTAACGAGTAATTGAAATTCAAGTTATCACTCATTTTGTTCCATTTTCAATCTGTTCAAATTTATTGTTCTGTTCCCTTTGTCAAAACAATAAAAGGAAATCCCGACACATCTGCACTGTTTCTGTTTCTTTCCGACTTCTCCGGCTTAGCTGCGTACTAGTGAAAGCTTCCCAGTCCTGCGGTTGTGTGAGTGCACAGGTGTAGCTCAGCAGGTGAGACGGTGGAGACGACGGCCTTCGTGTCGTCGAGTTATTCCCATTATTTCTAATGTGTTGGCTGAAAGGGAAAAGAAATGCAAACTGTGCCTGGGTGATGAAAGTCTGAGCTGTGAAGAGCGTCTGGGAGCTGAGCACAGCTCCACCCGCTCAGGTACCTCCGTTTACTTTCACGTCCTTCAGGTATTTCAACTTGTTTAAAGTTGAATTGCAAACTCAGATGACATCACGCTGTATGACCTTGTTAGGCCGCGTGCAGTGAGTCCGGGGAGCCTCTTGATTGTATGTTTGCTTGTAATCCAACAGAGATGTTAATAAAGGTATTGCATCTGTTCTTCCTGTTGTTAGCCTGCAGGGTCACAGATTCTGGTCTGTGGACGAGGTTAATCAGTGACGGTGGAGTCGCAGCACTGCCATGAACACACGTCCTGTAGTTTACTGTCACTCAGTCGTACCTATGCTGTCCTGCTGCGGTGAAGACAAACCAAATCCATGTCTGTAAAAAGTCTGTAAAACCAGCACTGTGGACTTCTGTTTGTTCCAGCGTGAATCTGTTTAAGAAATGATTTTACCTTCTTCACAAAGGTCAGTGTGTGACCCTGTTTTAAAGATTCACGTCTTCAGTAGGAGTCAGCAGGTTTGGGCCTGAGTACCTGAGGAGAGGAAAGTCGGGTGATGCATTGTTGGTTTTTGTCTTTTCATTGCATTTGTTGACAGTAACATTTATGGAGTAAAACCAGCCTTATCACTTAACCAATCTGAATTAAAGGTTTTACTTGTTTGTTTTTCCTCAGCCAACTTTGGTATTTTTGGTAAATCCTTCAATAAGAATGAATAAATATTGAAAACTGCCAATAAGAGCCATTGATTTTGTATTTCAATACAGCAGCTAATACAAGAAACATAACAAAAAGATGTGAGTAACACTGTGTACTGTAATTCAGTAACGGAGTGCATCAGTAACTGTGTGAGTCCTTGTCCTGGTAACCCTGTAGACCAAGTGATCAGTGTATGTAACTGACTGACCTGACTGATCTTCTAACCCTGCTCATGTTTCTTTAGGATGTTCAGGCCACCACTGACACCACAGAAGCAAGTTCATCTGAAGCTTTATCAAAAGCGCCGGGCACAGTCAGAACTCAGTCACTGCCTGACCGCATGGTAAACACAGCCTCCACCGCAAAGGTCTCCAAATCCGACCCTGGAGCCCCGCAGAAATGTGTAGTCTCCTAGACCTAGAACTTCTCACTTCTTCTTGACCTGAGCGTTGAACTTCTAGCTTCTTGTAGAACCATGTGCTGAATAAAACCTTAGAAAACTAACTTCTTCTAGAAACCCTTGAGTTTTTCTAGAGCCAAACCTAGGGGCAGAGTTCTTCTACAGCTTACTGAAGATCACCCAAAGTCTTCAAGATCCAGCCATAGAACACAGGTCCTGTAGAAACAAGGCTTCCTCTAGAGCCTTCTTGATTCAATCTTAGACCTCCCTGTGTCTTCTGGAATCAAGGCTCCATGCAAAGTCTTTTAGAACAAGTCCCGGAAGTCCCAAATGATCCGAGACCAAAGTCCATGACCTCTTCTTCTGCACTCAGATCTAGAGCTTCATGTGGCTTGTAGAGGGAGCTGTAGAGTCCAGCTGCCACCAAACCACAGAACTCCTCACGTCTTCTAGAACCTAACGTAGAACTCCCGTTTCTGCTTACCAGAACCTGTGTTAGATCTTCCAACTTCTTGTAGATCCAACTGTAGAACTTCTTCTAGAATCCAGCTGTAATTTCAAGGCTTCCTGTGGGATCTTGTAGAAGACCTGGAACTTGCTTTTGACTTTTGCTACAACTAAACTCAGAACACCTTCTTCCAGAACTAAACGTAGAACACTTACTCTCCCAGAACCAAGTCTAGAGCACCGAGCCTAGACCTCCAGGTTCTTCCAGAGGTGTCTTACTCTCAACCCTCAGTGCATTTACATGGCAGAGATTTCCAGATGTTGTCCTCCAGCGGTTCAGAGCTGTGGACATTTTGTTTACATTGAATTCTTAATCAGTGTTTGTTGCATTCGGACAAATAAAACGGAGGACAGGACATCAGGTCAGACGTGTGCCAAAGATGGACTTTTCCAAGTTTATTTGTGTTTACATGAAGGACTACCATCCTCAGCTTAATTCTGCCGATTCATCGCCGCTGAGATGACTCGGCACATTATCTGAGACTCTGTGAGAGGTGGTTGTCGGGCTGGTGAGAGCAGACTGACGGTGTTCAGCCTGTGGGGTGGACGGGCTTTAAGCTCCTGCATGGACCTTAACTCTGACATGTTTTTATTAAAGGCACAAACAAAGTGTGCTCAGACGTGTTTTGTGAACCATGTTTTATAATGTATCATAGAGGGAATGGTGATTTAAAGTCTTTATTCTGGGCCTTTGGTTTGCTGTCTGAGCTCATCTGTTAGAATAAACTCCTGTTCGCTTGCTTTTATGCATCTGCTGTTTGTATTTCCATAAGAAAGAAATTAGGAATTAGCTTTTCTAAGATGACTGTCGGCCATGAAAATGCACTGGTTTGACATGATTACTGATTAACACGCGACTGTTGGCGGGTGAAAACCACGTATCTCCAAATTTACTTTAAGCCTACGATTGTACTCAGGTGATCAGAAGATGATCTTACCTGCTGGTGTGCAGCATTCAGCAGTTCATCAGTGTCACTTTAAGAGCAGTAAGAACACAACAATGTGCCATTTTGGAGATACAAGGTTTTCACCTGGGAGCAGCGTTACTGAGATGTCTTAAGTTACATGGCATGTGCTGTACTTGTACCTTGTTCCACTTTTGTCTTTCCATTCTGTCCACATATCCAAACCAGAGCACAAATACAAATAAACCCGTATCAGTGATCCACTCCTCCGTCTCTCTTTCTCTGTGTCAGGAGCTCATGAAGGGACAGAGGGGGCTTGCATGGAGGGGGGATGACCCAGAGGGGCTGAAGACACACACAGTACACACACAGAGCACACACACACCTGCAGGCTGCACAAAGGACTCACGCACACCTAGAGAGGAAGTGACAGACTTTACAGCTGTGAGGGCAGAGAGCAGTGAGGTGGACGGCGGTTTGCCAGCATCTGTCAAACCTCCTGTAGGAACAGCCGCCGCCGCACACGCACATCCTAAAGCCAGCGTAACGTCAGCAGAGCAAGCCGAGGCCTCGGAGCCTGCAGCCTCCCCCGCCTGCACACTCAGAGCGCGGCGCCGCAGCGACGCCGAGGGCCCGTGCCCTCAGCTGGTAAGCAAAACAAATATGACCCACACTCACTGCTCTGGTTCCAGCATGATCCACCGTCCTCCTAACAGCACATGAATGACTCACCGGTGGACTCAGTCACTACATAACATCTACCTGACGGTTGATTTTATGTTTGACCTGTAATACAACTTGCAGTTTGACGTGCAGCTCATCTGAGTTTACTCACTCAGCCCTGATGAATGCCGTGTTGGGTTCACCTGCATTTTTTACATTTTGCTTCTCTATTTGTGAAAGAGTCCATTTGTGAATTCATGCTCTCATTCTGTTCACTCAGACACACTTTGATATTGAACTTTGACTCTGATAGCAACATGTTGTGTTATCTTTATTGATGTTGTTTTGCAGCCCTGAATAGCTCAGAAGGGAAGGGCCAAATTACCTTCAGAGGTCTAAGCATTAGTATTCTTCTGTATTACTCATTTGAGGCGAACGTTCATCAGAAACAGTCTCCTCTGATGAGCAGAGGGCTCTGTACATTCACGTTAGACTGACGCGGCATCAAAGCCCTGTGAATGGTTGAGTCAAATGTTTCATTGAAAGCAGCTTTGTTGACTCTTGGTGTTCACCTCCTGCATCAAATCCTCAGGAGTCTCAGGCTACTTTATGCTCAAAGCTCAGCGATGAAAGGAAATCATTGGACTCTTTGTGAGTTTGAACTTGCTCCGTGCAAAATGCTCCTAATCCACTCTGAAAGGGAAGCGGGGGTCAAAAAAAGGCTAAAGAAGAGCAGAATAAAAGAGCACTAAAACCGCTGGATGACGTTCTGATTGGATAAAGATCGGGTGATTGACAGCTGCAGACAGTTTGAGGACGAAGTGTTCAGCGTTTGTGTTGCTGCTGACTCAGCTCCACCCCTGCAGCCTGAGGCCTGTTTTCTTCCTCTCTGGCTCGTCCATGATAAAGAGTCACTGTCACTGGAGCCCTGCCACCGCTCCAGGAAGTGGTTTCTGCCACAGGTGGGTGGAGCAGAGAGGGAGAGAAAGAGAGAGAGCCAGACAGAGGAAGGAGAGGGGAAGCGGTGGAGTGAGAGGGAGGATTATCTGTCATCGGTTAGATCAATATTAGAGCTGCAACCTGTTCAGGTGGAGCCAGCTTCAGCTCCGGTGTCACTGCAGCTCCCCTCCTCCACCTGTCTCCCCTCTGCCTGTCACCCTGCAGCACAGAGGTTCAGCCAGGTGTGTTGTGTTTGTGTCCCAGGCCCCGGAGGAGCCCCGGTCAGCTGGGTCCCCGCCTGGGCCCCGTCCCAGCGAAGGTGTCCTCCATGTGTGCCTGGAGAGGGCCGGCCAGCTGGAGATGTGGCTGCAGGAGGCCCAGAGGAGCCTGTTAGCCGCCGGGTCGTCGGCCACACAGGACAGCGTGGAGCAGCAGCTCCTCACCTGCCAGGTAAGCCCCGCCCATCAGTGAACAGGTCACTCCCAGGATTTTCAGCTCCAACGACGTCTAGACGTCTGCACGGTGTTTGAACTGGGTCACATGAGGCTGAGCAGTGAATGCTTTCACATGCTCTGTCGTTTCAGCAGCAGTTAAATGAACTTCAGCGTGAAGCAGGTTCAAACTGCAGGAACACAAAGTTTCACAGATTTACTTCAGCTTCAGCTCATGTTTGAGCTTTTTCAGTCTGACTTTTCTGCTTTTCTCCTGTTTATTTGTGGTATATTTGGACCAGCAGCCACGTTGTAAAGCTGACGGGGCTCTAAGTTCCAAGTCGTGACGAGAAAGTGATTCATGACTAAAGTTTGGCAGCAAATCTCTGAAAAACACCAAAGCAAAGGTTGGCTCCACTTTGAAACGTCTTGAAACTGGTTTTCGTTTTCTGGCGTCACTCATGGTGTAAGAGGTGAAACCGTCTGTGTGTGGAGGGGTCAGAGGTCGTCAGCAGGGAGCGTTCAGTCTGTCTGTCTGTCTGTCTGTCTGGCCTCCAGCAGCTGGACGCTACAGATCTGAGGTCAGTGGTCTGTTTGTGCAGTCACGGCTGTAACTCGAGCGTCACGTGAACGTTGCACCGACACTGGAAGATTCAAAAGTGTCATTCACTGAACGACCAATCAGAGCTCCCGCTGCCGCTCGGTGGGCTGGATTCTCATCTTTTTTTAAGTGGAGTTAACAATCACAACATGATCATGAAAATGTTTTATTTAGATACATTTATTAAAAAATGAGAAGTTAAAACGGAATAAATTTCATGATGTTATTGTTTATTTACTTTTCGGGCAGGATTTGAATTGAATTGATCATCATGAGTCAATGATTATTCCAGGTGTGCAGTCCAGAGTCCACAGGTGTCAGCAGACTTATTTACATCACAAACCACAAACAGACTGACGTCAGTGTGCTAAAGGATTGAAAGTCTAAACAGGCTTTAGTTAAACTTGTTTTATCAGTTAATTCTCACTGATTTTGATCATTAAAGACCGTAAATCAACTCTGAACTCTGGCCTTTAACACCGTCCGTTCACCTGCCGTCTGTTTCTTTCCTGTCAGACACTGTGCTCGTCGTGTATTTTCAGAATATCTTCAAAAGAAGAAGGTTTTAATTAAAATGTCAGCATTAATTCATAGTTTATGACCTCTGAAGTTTCCTTTAAAGCGTCCGACCGTCCGTTCAGACGAGGACAGCTGGAGGAGAGTGAGACTAACCCGTCACTAAACATTAACCCAGCGTGCTCACACCAACGCTCTTCAATGATAATAAACTTTATTTGTAGTGCGCCTTTCAGACAGGGATGAAGAATGAACTTAAAGAATAAATCCACTTGATAATGGGAATAAAAGTAAGATAGAATGAGGATGAAAATAAAAATACAGACACTTCAAAACGTAATGAAATCCAATCAAATATCTCTGGGTGACAGTCTGAATGTTAGTGTTTCATGTTTTTGGATCCCATGAAGGATCACGTGCTCTCAGGTTGAGGAAATTCTCTCAAACTGTGTTGATGAAACATCAGCATTTAATGAGATTATCTCATGTTAAATGTAAAATTTAGGTTGAAGTAACTCCAAACACTGTGCAGTCAGCCTGAATATTTCCCTCTGTCTTACATGATGGAATACGCACGCAGAGTACAAGTACCTCTAAGCAGTGTTTGAAGTTGGTGCACAGGTTAAATCCTGGTGTGAGACTTTAGTTTTGATGGTCGTGGATGTGCAGGATTCAGCGTGGGTTCATCATCACGTCCTCGCTGGAAGCTCCGGCCGCTGTTTTCCTCCCAGGATTCTCTCCTCGCTGACCTCAGAGTGCAACTCCAGCCTCCATTAACGTGTGCGTGTGCGTGCGTGCGTGTGTGTACAGGAGATGTTCCTGGAGATCGAGCAGAAGGTCAGCAGCCTGTCTGCACTCGGCCAGCAGCAGGAGGAACTGGGAACTGTGGGCTCCCAGCAGGAGGCGGCGGAGCTGCTTTCCTCCAAACTGGAGCTCCTGAAGGCCAAACTGGTGAGCTTCCAGCAGCTGCTGCAGGGCCGGCAGGGCGAGGAGAGGAGCGTCGCTCACGGAGAGGAGCAGGATCAGGTACAAACAGGATGAAACACGTCATCGGTCGGAATCAGCTGACCCTGCGCCGTCCAACAAAGTCACTGAAATCCTTAATCCAACTCTTTTTGTTTTGCTTTTTTTATCCAAACATTTTCAGTAAAAGTTTAAAAAGTAGTAAAAGCATGAAGAGCCGACACACCAAACACGTTCTCTCATCCTCAGCTCCTCTCTTGGTTTGACTCGTTTGACTTTGGTTCAGTTGTCGGTGTTAAAGCTGTTTGTGCTGCAGAGCAGACGATGAAAACGCGACAAAGCTGCTGCCTGATCGTCGTTAACACGTTTGCATACGAACCCTTTCAGGCTCTCGAGCCTCGTTCGTGGTTTCCCGCTCGCACAGAAGCAGGTCTGTTCAGTTTTGTGGTTGCAGGTGTGAAGCGGTGCGTCAGCCTGGCTCGGCCTCACAAATGTTTTATTGTTCTGATTGAACCAGGTCAAAACTTGAGGGCTGAGTGTTTGGCTTTCAAGATGACGAGTGGAGGCGGAAAGTCACAGCAAACAGGACGATTTCTTTGATTCCTCAATTTCCCCAAGAGCCGTAACGTCCAGCAGAAACTGGATCAAACTGCTTTTCACACTGATGATGAACCCTTTTGTTTTTCCTCTCTGTACCACTTCTCTACCTGTCTCTGCTCAGACGGCAGCACCTGAGCCGCGGCGCCCCCTGGAGTCCAAGCTGAGGCGCAGCAGCAGCGTTCAGGAGATCTTCTCCTCGCCCAGAAACAAGCTGCTGAGACAGAGCAGCCTGCAGCAGCAGAAGGTACTGACGCCTCAGGGAAGCTCCCTGGACCAGCGTGACACCCTGACCCTGAAACCCAGCCGGTGCTTTGGTTTGACTGATGTTCAGGTGGTTCGTCCAGGTTTCTCTGGAGTTCTTCACACAGATCCAAACAGGAAGCAGCGAGAACCCCCAACATCAGCTTCACGGCAGTTAGAGTCACAGCGAACCTGGAAGCTGCCGCAGAAGTGTGTGAAGCCATGTCGCTGTGTGTGTGTGTGTGTGTGTGTTTAACTGTGTGTTTGTGTGCGTTCTGTGTGTCTGCAGGAGCTGGAGCAGGAGCTGAGTGAGCAGAGAGGACTGACTCAGGCCATCGCCAGGCAGGGCAGCAGGGCCCGGCTCCACAGCCAGGACCCCGAGGACCCCGAGGACCAGGACCAGCTGTCGCCATGGTATCACTGCTCTATCGTACATGTGCTGATGTCACACAGAGGCTATGGGATGTATGTCTGTTCCATTTTATTTTCCCTTCATGGTAATAAATCTTTATTAACCATAGATTTTTGGGCTATTATTAACTCCAAATGCATAAATCAGCCTGAACTGTGAGTATTAGAGAATTAAGAAAATAAAGCAAAATATAAGAGGTTTAATTATCCTGGAAGTACAATTTATATTCACACAACGGTTTCATTATTTAATTCAGCACTTTGCAGAGAGACGTGGACAGAAGTTTGAAACAGCTCGGCCAATCAGAGGCAGCTGAAGTGTTAATTTTCAGCCTCTTCTCCCCCTGCAGGGCTCCTCCTGCTGAGGCTGATGTGGAGGAGGACGCTGCTCAGAAGAAGTGGGATCGCCTTCACACTCGACTGCTGGGTTTAGAGGAGAGCTGGCTGCTTCCTCCCTCTGAGGTAAGCCCTCCGAAGTGCTTGATTATCACTTTTCGAATACAAAAAGGAAAAATCGGTGTTCTCGCCGTGCTTGATTATCACCTTCTTTGAGCAGGAGGCACTTTGTTGTGTCTTTGGTGTTATGGGGACTCCTGCAGGGCTTGATGGAAGTCGCGTGGCTTCGGCTTCTGATGTCTCTCTCTCTCTCTCTCTCTCTCTCTCTGAAGGTGTCAGACTCATCTATGAGGCGTAGTGATGGAACAGCAGGACGTATGATTGGCACACAAACCCTGAAAGAGCTCCAAACCCACATCAGAGTCCTGAGAGAGCTGGGACACACGGCGGCAGAGCGCCTGAACCAGGTGCACGCCGCCGTCTTTATCATGTTTATCACAGAATACAGAATGTGTGCTGTGACATGTGACACCTGGGCAGGTGCAAGACCAGAGGTTCCCAACCTGCAGGTCACGACCCCTCAGTGGGCCATGAGATAAATCTAGAGAGTGTTTAACAAAACGCTGAGCTCATGTCGAGCGTCCTGTATGTCAACATGTAACTTACAGTCATGTGTAACAGACTGGGACGTTTTCAGTGTGAAAATCACACAGGGACACTTTCTGTCCTCCTGTGGGACAGGATCCTGATCTTAACTGATAGTTTGCATCGTCCAGCATCTCTGCAAATGTCATTATGAGTCAACTCCCAACTTGTATCATGATGGCATTCTTAGTTTCACCACCAGGTGTCGCCAAATCAACCAGAAGTGACATCTGGACGATAACTTCTGTTTAAATCCTGCGTTCGTCCTTAACTTCTGCCTTTAGCAGCTATAAGTTGGAGGAATGTGTCTGTCAGTGTTACTGCATGGTGTTGTTGTTAATAAGCTGACAAATGTCTCCGACCGCAGGACTCCTCCGTGGACGCCTCCCATCAGACGCTGGACGAGGGTTTGTTCCATGTGCTGTATGGAGCGTCCCTGTCCCTGTCCTCCATCAACAGCCTGCTGCAGTCGCCTGCTGGGATGACACACGATGAGGACGCACAGCTGAGGCTGCTGCAGCTGCAGGTGAGATGCCGCAACAAACACGAGCTCCTTCTGCTTTTCTGCTTCGATGGTGTTCGCAGGTTGTAGGCAGGAGGTGGAGGGAGGTTCAGGGACGTCGAAGGAGCTGCTGCTCGTCAGATGTCGACACTGAAGTCTTGCAAAACTTACAGCGTCTCCATCAGCTTCAGATGCACTTTCTATGTGGTGCTAGTTAGCATATGTTTGCATGCTAACATTAGCCTTTAGCCCAGCACACCACTGTGTCTACGCAGACCCTCAGTGTTGTTTGCAGTTTCTGACATTTTATCACCCAAACAAACTTTTCAGAGTCTGTCAGCAGAGCTCGCCTCGCTCGATGGCGAGCTGGCCTCTCAGGGGTCAAAGGTCGGCCGCGTCCTGGGGTCAGCACGTGGTCAGCGGTGCGTAGAAGACGTGTGTCGAGTCCTTCCTGTGGTCCAGGCCGCGCTGAGCGGCAGAGAGAAGCAGCTCAGAAAGCTGCAGGAGGCGAATGAAAAGCGACAGGTGAGATATCGTCAGGTCTGACTGACGGCACGAGTGGAGGCAAGAGCAAACCGATCGACCCTGAAACTCTTCAACGAGCTCATGTGTATGGTCCGTCCTTCCTCCTCAGTAACTCTCCCTCTTTACCAAGTGAAAACCTCACACCGACCTTATCTAACACATTTATAACCAGTAGAAACTTCTTAAAACGACAAAACCTTTTCCTGTTTGCTCAGAACAAAACTCCTGATGTTTGCATGTTTAAAGAGCTGCTCTTGTGTGTTTAACCAACAGATGCGTCTAAACGACTTGCATGCAGCCTTCACGTCTAACCAGGCGACTGTTCACCAAATAATTAACGAGTTCGGTGGAACGCTGGGCCCTAACGAGCGACTTCAGGTACTGTTTCCATGGAGATATTTCGCTTCACAAGCCCCTCAAAATCAGAGTGTTTTGAGTGAACTGCTGTTGATGTTATTTATAAGCAGAAGGTTTCACTTGGGTTCAGGTTGGAGGCTGCTCGATGAATACTGAACTGAGAGGGCAGACGTTCGTCTCACTGTCATTAAAGCAACCCAGACGAGTTATTTTAAGACGTCGTGAAGTTCGTCTTCATCAGCGTGAATGTGCTTGTTCTCCAGGCCGTGGTTCAGGCGCAGGAGTCTCTGCAGCAGCAGGTGGAGCAGGTGAGCTCCCTGCTGGAGGAGGCTGACCGACACCACCTGCCCGCCTCCCTCATCCATCGGGCCACACAGCTGCAGGTATGCTAACTGGTGCTTCTCGTGTCTGGATCAGGTGTTTGGAAACTTAACCGTGTTTTTAAAGGCTGCTTTGTTTGAGCACTCAGACATTTGGGAGGTTCAGCTCAGGTACCAGCAGCATGTTCACCTGTTGAATTCTCCCATCTCTTCTCTGTGCAGGGGGAGCTGGACGGAGCTCTGGGAGGTGTTCGCTCCCACTGTGAGGAGCTGAGGAGCAACGTGGAGCTGCAGCAGCAGTATGAGCGGCTGGTCCGCAGCCTGGAGGAGCTGCTCGCTCTGGGCTCTGAACGCCTCAGACAGCAGCCTGACGCAGAGCTCCGCAACAGAGCTGAGCTCCAGCAGCAGCTCAGCAGGCAAACGGTCAGAGACAGGAAGTACGGCTGAGCGCTGTGAATGAAAGCTTAAAGGCACAATCCTTAACATCACATGTCCTCTCTGTCATCAGAAGTTCTTCCAGTTCCTGGGTCATCATTCCAGGATCCTGCAGTTCCTGACCCAGAGAGTCCCAGAGAGCGCCCTCCAGAGGTGGGAGGGCGTGGTGACGGGCCTGCGGGGCGAGGTGGCCCGGCTGCAGCAGCAGGGGCTGGAGGGAGGGACCAGGATGCAGGAAACATTACAGGTAGAGCATCAATCCATGCAGTATCTGCTCGACCTCCAGAGTCACTCAGAATGAAATAAAGCCGTACAGGTTTGTTTTAGGTAGTTTTCATGGCAGAGGTGATGGATTCATGGTGCAGAGAGGATGAATCTAATGAGTCTGGCGAGCTTCTCTCTTCTGACTGTCTTCATTTGTCCGTCTGTCTCAGATGTGGTCGCAGTGGGAGGCGGACAGCGCCTGGTCAGACTCCCTGCTGAGAGGCATTGAGGCTTCATTTCCCAGGATGCACGAGGGGGTTGATTCTGAGGAGCAGATATCACAGACGCTCTCTGTCTACCAGGTGCTTTTTATGAACACGTGCTCTCTCTGACCGTCCCAGAGGCAGCGTCCAAACGACGCCGCTGCTCCATTCTGCTCATTTGGACGCTGCCTGCGCTCTCCGCGCTCTGCTTTGTGCTTGACACTCAAAACCTAATTAGCTCAATTAAATACAAGCGAATAGGTTGTTTTCTGCAGGAGCACATGATGTTCCTTGGCTCTGATGTGAGTTATTAGCCGAGCGCAGACCTCCAGCTAGAATTCATTTTGGTCCGTGTTCCGCGGTTCCTCTGCTGCGGGATTGGAAATGTGTCTCTTATTCATGTGAAATGGACTGTGAAGAAGAGCCGCTGAGGGATGAAGCTGCCATTCTGGGACATCTCAGACCCACATCAGCAGCCTCAACATTCATGTGCTTTATGCTCAGATAATATCCTGATACATTAGCATTTTCACGCTAATGTCGTCATATGTTAGCAGGTATAATGTGATAAAAGCGTAGTTTGACATTTTGACAGTTTGTCCGTCCACCCAGATGTGATTCATACCCACTCAGGGTGAGGACAAGCCTCCTGGAAGTTACTGCTCCGGCTGTTACATGCCAGGAAACAGTTAGAGCACTTCACTTGTGTTTGCTGAACACACAGACCTACAGTAAGAGTCTTGATGTAAACATCTTCCTCTCAGAAAGAAAGTGAAAACGCTATTTCCCAAAATGTCAAACTCACCTTTTAACATAATCCTAGCATGCTATGCTAATGGCTCCTGTCTGTCATACTGAATATGTACAAATACATGCTTTTTTTTTTTTTTGCATGCACGCCAGTTAGTCAAAACTTAGCTGGTAATATTAGCGAACTAACAGATTAGCACGTTAAGGTTAGCATTAAGTTCAAATATAAAAATGGAAAGTCTGAATCTTTGTAAACTGGGTGCGTTTGGACGCTTTGGGAACGTTTCTGTGTCGTGATTTTTCTGCCGTGAGGTTAAAACATCCCTGTTTGTCAGCCTAAGTGTTAAAAAGTTTGGTGTTTCCGACAGGAGCTTCTTAGCGTTCTGCAGGCGAATAAGGCGCGGTTCAGCCGGACGCTGGAGGCGGGCCTTTGGCTGCAGGGGGCGGGATTTAGAGGAGCAGGTGTGTCCACCTGCAAAGTGGAGGCCCGCTGGAGAACCCTGAACAGGAAGGTGGAGCACGAACGCATTCATGTAGACAGGAAGTGGAAGCTGAGGAGCAGGTGAGACAACTTTCCCGCTGCAGAGGTACGACTGAAACAAGACTTTTAGAGAGATTGTTTGTAATATGATATTTTTTTAACGATAACATGCAACAAGAGTGTTAAAGTCTGAAAAAGTCAGTTTACATGATGAGATTCTCTTCAGATGAAAGTCACCGAGACGACACTGTTCTGGTAGATTTGTTGATCAGATTTTGTTATTTTCCACCAATTATCAGGTTTTTTCGAGACTCGGCTGTCCTGGCTGACTGGATGGGCGGGGCCAGAGAGATGATTGACAAGTGGGGGCAGCTCACTGTCTCAACCAATGAGGAGACGGATGTTAAACAGAGGCGGGAACACTTCCTCCAGTCTGTGGTGAGTCGGAGTTGAGAAACAGGAAATAATATAAAAATAACCTGCATGAACACATTTAAATGTGAATTTTAGTTAAACGATTACTAACTTTTCCCTTCATAAATAGGTTTTTTTAAATTTATTTATTGCTTTTTCTTTTTTTTTTGCAACTCTCTCCACCGACTGTGTCATTGTCACTTTTGTGATTGTGGTCGTTTCTGTTTCAGGCCTTGACCAAAGACTTGGAGGCCAAATCTGGACTGAAGGTGTCTGTCATTTCCGCTGGGTCTCAGCTGGAGCAGCTGAGGGAGGCTGACGGAGACGCAGACAGAAATCCAGAGGACGGAGAGGCTTCACTGTCTCAGGCCTCGGATCCAGATCTCTGCTCCGTCCAGTCCCGGCTCAGACAGATCGAGCTGGACTGGTCCGGTCTGCTGGACCGTGTTCCTGCCGTCCAACAAGCTCTGCACAAGGTCAGACGACCCCCCGGATCAGATGATGACCTTCCCGTCGGCTGCAGCTGTGTTTCGTGTTAATGCTAAGTGTGCTAAAGTGGTAAAAACCATCAACATCCTGTCCTGGTTCCTACGCTGGCCTTCGATAACAGAGGAATCGGAGGTTTTTGTCCTCAGTCGGTCTCTAAATGTCAGAATCTTTGGCGGAGTCCGCCTCTCTCGCAGCAGTTTGGTATTTGTGAAGCCACACCACAGTCCTCCTGTCACCAATTAGTTTTAAACATCCCCACTGTGCAGCACAAAGCCATCCTGAGGACTCTTCTCGCTCTTATTGGTGTGAAATCATTCTCCCCTCCGTCCGTCCGTCCGTCCATCTGTCTGTCTGCGCCAGTCTCTCCTCTTCTTCTGCCTTTCTGTCCCATCTCTCTAACCTCCTCTCCCTCTTCTTCATTCCCTCTCGTCTCCTCTTCCTGCTGTTCTTATTATTTTCTGCCCCTCTCTTTCCTCCTCCTCCTCCTCTTCGCCTCAGTTTCCATCTTCTCTTCTGATTCATACTCTTTTCTTCCCCCTCCCTCTGCTTCTCATGCTCTCTCTCTCGTCTCCTTTTCAAGTTCAGATTCAGTTTTAAAGCTCATGTCACATAAATGCATCTCTTAGATCTTTCACAAATGAACAAATGAAGACCACAAAAATCACATATTCAGTGTTTCTCCTGTTAAAATGAAATATCTTAAGCTTTAATCAACATGTGGAGTCATGACAAACATCTGATATTTGCCTCATTCACAGCCTCATAACTGTATTTAAAGTCTCACATCCCTCCTGAGGCTTTCAGGCTCATTCTGCATCAGCTGGATCTCCGATTGGCTCGTTTGAGGAGCTAGAAAAGTTCTTATTTTACATTTTCTTGAAGGTCAGAGGGCCGAAACACTGAACAGTTAGTGTGTGGGAGTAAGCTGGTTTTTAACCATGTCTCCGCAGGGATGGATGGAGTCTTTGACCCAGCAGGAGGCGCTGCTGGAACTGCAGGTCTGGCTGGGAGCTGCCGAGTCCCAGCTGGAGGAGCATCGCAGCAGGATGGAGCAAAGCAGCTCCACCAACACGGATCTGAGTCGGCTCCTGAAATACTGCAAGGTAGAAAAGATGGACGGCTCCGGATATAAACGAACTCTTTCCTGGTTTTTGGTGCATCAGCTGAAGTTCTGGACTGAAGAGTCCTGAAGTCTGTGTTCTTGTTTGTCCGGCTGAACGACTCTCTCCATCATGACATTTTTCTCAGGAGTGTCAGACGGAGATGTCGGCCCACGAGGCCACACTGGACCACGTGAACCAGCCGTTGCACACGTGCAGTGCTGAGGACGTCCAGAGGAGGCGCTACGAGCACAACCAGTTTGCAGAGGAGCAGAGTCGCCTCAACCATCAGTGGCTCGGTCTGAAGGAAAGCCTTAACTCTCAGGTCAGAAAACAAAGATCAAGCTGTGGATTTGGATTTGTGTGGAACAGACATGTAGTCTTTATGTGGTGTTGTTGTGTGTGTGCTCAGATCCAGGAGGTGGAGCAGGAGCTGAGGAGCAGAGTGGAGCGGGAGGCCCGACTGCAGCGGATCAGCAGCTGGATCGCAGATCAGAGCCTCTGGATGGACTCAGCTCGGACACCCTGCAGCCGGACGGAGCTGCAGAGGAGCGTCAACGCCTCCCAGGTCAGAGGTCACGCCTGCACATCTGTACGAACCCTCAGAACAGCTGGAACAAACACGCATTTTCAGGTTTAATGCTTCAGTCGTGAAGTCGTCTGCACAGAAACACAAAAAGCTGTTTTGTCTGTGTGTGTCAGGACCTCGAGGAGAAGATCAGGCAGAAGTCTGCAGCTCTTCAGGAGCTGAAGGACAAACATGAGGACGGAGGAGAAAACCGTGATTTCGTCTCTCAGACAGAGAAATCCATCCAGGCCTGTGCAGCTCTCACACGACAGGTGAGCGACGCCAAGGAAATGTCCAAGTGATGCGTCTGATCAATGTCCAGCTTTAACTTTAATCGTCCCGTCTGTCCGTCCACAGGGTGAGTCGGTGAAGCAGAGGCTGGTGGAGGTCCAGCAGCTGTGGGACTGTGTGGACAAGCGCCTGAAGGAGAGGACGCTGAAGACAGTGAGAACGTCTCAGGCTCTTGATCATCACAGCGGCCCTCCGATCTGCCTGCAGGCCCACAGAGACCTCCATGAGACGCTGCAGGTGGGACTGACGCGCCTCGTCTTCGCTTTGTCCAGCGTGCTTCATGTCCTTGTTTGTTCACTGACGCTGTTTGTCCTGTTGGAAGCAGCGTCTTCACGAGGAGACAGGAGCTTCAGAGGCAGAGTGGGACGACCTGAGTCACAGCGTGTCCTCCCTCAGAGACGCCCTCAGTCCTGCTGCTGGCGTCCTCCTCGCCGAGCGGCTGGACAGAGAGAGAGACAGGTGAGACAGCCACACACACACACACACACACACACACACACACACACACACACACAGAGTCATAACCATCCTCCTGTCCTCCAGCTGGACTGCGGTGTCCTCAGTGTTGGACCAGCGGCTCCAGAGGAGTGGCGGCGTCCTGCAGGTCTGGGAGGTCTACGCCCGGCTGGCTGCGTCTTTGTCCCAGCGGCTGCAGACGCTGCAGAGCGACATCGAGTCGGCGCTGAGCGGAGCGCCAACAGACGATGACACGGCGAAGCAGGTCGCCGTCAAGGTCCAGAGAGTTCAGGTGAGAGAGTTCAAAACAGGAAGGAAAAATGGACTTTCCTTGTCCTGCCGTCCCGATGTCCATCTGTCTGTCTTAACTTTAACTTTTTTCTGTCACTTATTCCGCGTTTTGGAGAATGAAGCGCTCCTTTTTCTGAAGCCTTTTTCGGTGATTTTAATGGCACCTGTACGTTTGCAAAGTTCACTTCAAAACGTTCGACTCATTCTAATTGCTGCCTTGTTGCTGCTTTATTTCTGGTCTCTGAACAGATTGTTGGTTTGGCATCCAGGTTTTTGATTTCTACTGCTTCAGCTGGCAGAGACTGTATAAATAGCCATAGAAGCATGCTAATCCTCTTACTTCTTCACCTGTTTGTCCCTCTGCTCCAGAGTCTCCTGCAGAGGACAGACACTTTGCAGTCCGACCTGGAGGGGGTGCTGGAGGCCTCCAAGGACTTGATTGGCCACCTGGAACCTTCAGCTGCCGGTCTGGTCCAATCAGAGAGCCGGTTGTTGTCACGCGGCGTCCAGCAGCTCGGCCGGTCGCTGACAGGGAAGCTGGGTCAGCTGCAGGTACGACTTCATGAATGAATGAGTCTGTGTGTGGGACTCAGCCTGGACCGGTTCTGTCCAGGCTGACTTAGAGACCCGCACACACAGTGATGACAGATTTGACTGGAGGACAATGTTTGACATGAGCTGTCAGGTGAACAGGCTGAGCTGCTCCAACAGCTGAATGATTGAGTGAAGTTCACACTCAGTGATGTCGTGTGCTGCACTTTGTTTTGCTCTGTAACCATTTACAGTGTTTCAGTGAGCGTCTAAGCTCCATTTCATAGGTTTTTATGCTCTAGGACATATTTTAGGACACACTCTGTGATTCAGCATGTTGTCAGAGTGCTGCATCGCTTGCCTGTTTGTTTCCTAACCTGCGACCTCAGCGCACTGCCACAGTGACCTATAATCGGCAGGGATGGCTGTGTGCCATATGTCATGTTTGCGTGTAGGAGGAGCTCAAGCAGCTGCAGGAGTTCGGAAACGTCCTGGAGTCACTGGAGAGAAACCTGGAGCTCTGGCAGGAGCGTCTGCAGAATGAGGCCCGGACAGCAGAGCAGGTGAGGCGCTTTATGAATGACGGTCGAGTTTTCTTCCACATTAATCCAATCAACAAGACTTTCACGCTGAAACCAAGATGTTTTTGTGTTGATGTTGTAGCTGGAAAAGTTTTTTGTTGGAGAAGAAAAGAGCAGTTTGTAAAAAGTGATTCTTTGAGCGACAGCAGTGTCTCATTCTGTCTTGTATCAAGATAAAATCTTCTTCAAAACAATCTCATCACAAAGTCCATTTTGTAGCTGTTCTGGAGCTTTTGATCACATCACAGGTTGAAATAATGACATCCAGCTGATATTTAAGACGTGTTAATTGGAGATGTTCTGCAGAGTGAATGTTAAATTTTGAGAGGAGAAATTACAGAACAAAGAGTCGAGAAATTAAAAGAATGAGAGAAGTCAAAGCAGCAGGGACTAAATGTGGCCAGGAGAACACGGATCATGCGTGTAGCGTGTCCTGTTCGGGTCCTCTGTGATGTCATGTGTGGGAGTCCAGACTGTTGTGATCCCTCGTGATCTGAGACGCCACCATATGTTTGCAGTCTGGCCTCCTCGAGCTGAGCGGCCTGTCTGCTGACCTGGATGTGCTGAATGAGCTGAGCTGCAGCCTGACGCTGGGTGACGCTGCAGCACGCCGCCTGCAACGCCTCAACCGCTGCTGGGCCGCCGCCGCCGCCAGAGCCGAGGAGGCCTGCAGGTCAGGAGACCTGCACATGAACACATGAACACATGAAGCAGTGGGCTGAGAAAGTTCATTACACTGATACTCTGAGCTCCATAAACTGCTGCTTTTTTTATGTATTTCTCTTTAAATTTGATTATTTGCACCAAAAATAATAAGAAAATTTATTACAAACACTAAGAAATGTTTTAATAGAAAAAAATGCTGTTTAAATGCAGAAAACAAACATTATAAAACAATCATTTTTGCACATTTTATGCCAAACGAGGAACCACTGAGCCTCCTGTTATTGTATATTGTACAATATGTATGTTTTGTTTGCGGCTTGCAGCGAGCTGCAGACGGAGGCGCTGAGGCAGCAGAGCTTCGAGCAGAAGTGTGAGAGCTGGATGTCTTTCCTGCAGAGGATGGAGGACAGTCTGGCGGTAGACGTGGCTGGCTCTTACGTCGGCCTCAGACAGCAGCTCTGCACACACAAGGTATGAAACATGGCGAACACGCTCGCCGGCACGCTTGACAAACGCACAGAGTGTAACCTGACCTCCTGCTGTTTCAGCGGTTTCAGGCTGAGCTGTCCATCGGCCATCAGATCCTTCATTCGGTCATCACTGAGGCTCTCCACCTGCTGCAGAGAGGAGAGGTGGAGGACAGGTGAGGAGAATTTCGCACAGATTTTCATATGATGGTGATCTTCTGAGTTTTAATCTAGTGGTGCTGCAGATCAGAATATCGACAACGTCGCAGAAACAAATGGCCAAACTCCTCCCAGCCTCAGCTGCTAATATGCTAAAACGTTAGCGTGTGAACACGTCTCATCTTAAAGGTCATTTTTATGAATGTCTCCAGGAGTGACTTCATCCTGAAGCTGGCCCAGCTCAGGGAGCAGTGGCAGGGGGCGGTGCAGCGGGCGGACCAGCGGCGCTCCCTGGTGGAGGGGCTGGTGAAGCACTGGCACCTGTACAACCGCAGCCTGACGAAGCTGCAGAGGTTCCTGTCGGACACGCAGACCCTGCTTCCCCCCGCCGGGCCAGCCCGCGGCAGCCTGCAGCATCTACGGCGCTCCCTCCAGGACCTCCAGGTGAGGCGGGAATCAGGGAATTTAGAGTCAGTACAAGAACAAGACAAGAAATGAGGGGATTTCCTGATGCTTTTCATTAAAGAAATCATGATGAGGTCACGTTACAGGAACATAAAAACTGGCTAAGTGACAAAGCCTCATGACATTAGATGATCGTGTTAAAAACATCGACCACCATCAAGGACAGAATAATACTTAATGTAAAAAAGCAGAAATCCCTGAACGAGATGACAGCATCAGGCCGTGTTTACCATTTATTTCCACCTTTAATGCAATTAATGTGCGAGACCTCCCTCTAAATGATGGTTTCACACAGTTGATGGTCTGCAAATTGGTTCATTTCCATCAAAAGACAGACAGGAGAGATGAGGAAGAGTCTGCAGCCTGACTCTTTTCGAGCCTTTGATTGATCTGAGTTGATTGTGAGTGGAGGCAGTAAACAGCTGCTCCTCTCTGCTGATCTGTCTCAGTGTCTCTGCTCCTCCGTCCTCAGCACACAGAGCTGCTCTTCCAGAGGTATCAGTGCAGTTTCATCCACACGCTGGAGGTCGGCCGGCAGCTCTTCTCCATGGGGGACGAGGAGACCCAGACTCAGCTGCAGATGAACCTGGGGACCCTGCAGGAGGAGTGGGACAACCTGCACAGCCTGCTGGGCCGGAGGATGGACCTCACCGAGGACATCGTCAAGGTAAGCAGTGTCTGAGGTGATGCGTTCAGGAACATCTTGGTGGTGTTTTTCACTGTAAGACAGTTTTCCGCTCAGTTTGCTCAAATGTTGGATGTCGTCTGAAGCTTCTGTGACTTGGATTTGTTTTGCTGCCGTTGTTTTTCTTGACTGCCTGAGTTGGTCTCACTGGTCAATGAGGCTCGATGTGTCTGGAAGGTCCTGGTCTTGGACTTGGAACCAAAGTTTAAAGGTCCAATCTGTAGAATGTAGGGGGATCTGTTGTTGATAATATTCATCCTTGTGTTTTCATTAATGTATAATCACCTTAAAATGAGCTCCTGTAGCTTCAGAGGGAGCTGAATCCTCCACACTGGACCTTTAATGGTCTGCTGTTAAGGCAGAAAACAGCAAGAAATGTTCACGTTCTGTGGTTTCATGTTCACAAATATGAAGTCTTGCTGCTTTTCTTTGTTTTATGTCGTTGTAAATGTAATGTTTGTGAGTGTCGTGTTGTGTCAGACTCCCCTGAGTCTAATGAAATGAGGCAGCGGGGTTTTAGACAGAATCTGAGTCAGAACCTTTCGTGCAGCAGCTTCATGGTTTTTTGTGCCTTGAATCCGCTGCAGAGTTTTTGTTCGTTCAGCCTGGACGGACGCCTGTCTGACTGGAGTTCTGGGTCCTCCGTCTTCCATCTGCCCTGTTGCCTCTGACGGTTTCTGTTTGCCTGAGAGCAGCTGAGTTAATCCAATCTGCTCTAATTAACGGCAGCGGACATGTTTAGGAAGTCAAAGACAAACGAGTGGAACGACTCTCTGATCAAAGCCAATCAGCTGCATTGATCTGTGTGATTGATGAGGTTTTTTCTGTGCGTCAGAACTGGGAGCGCTGCGAGGCCGGACTGGCAGACAGCGTGCTGCAGCTGAAGGACATGAAGACCAGACTGAACCAGTCGATGCCAGAGAGCGACGATGAGCTGCAGAGCGCCAAGAAATCCAACAAGGTACAAACGAAAACACAGAAACATGGAGGTTTGACTTGTTCTGAAGACACTGGCTGAATAACTTTATGTGTATAAATCTGTATGTAACTCCATATTTGGACCAGGACTCTGATGAAGTGCTTCTCTGCCTTTGAGCACTGACAGTAGCCTCAGCCTCCCAAAGCAGCTCCAACTGGAGTCAAAGTGTTTTACATGTCGCAGTGTTGTGATGTTTGCACAGTTTGAACTGGTGAAAACATGGATAACTGGAATAATGTAATCATTTGAAACCAGTTCCCGCCCAGATTACAGGCCCCCACCCTGTAATGTTTGCTGCTGCATGAAGGCACTGATGACTGTAAACAGTCTTTATGTGATGACGCCACTTCAGAAAATCGACACAAACAAAAGTGACAACAAATAAAGCAGGAAAACTACAGAGCGGATGCTTTGAAATGGTGTTTTAAACATGTGATTTTAAGGGTTTTTAACCCTTTGTGAACTGACCCCTCTGGTTCACCTTAATGATGAAACAAAGGGAACATGAAAACCTTCTAGTTTCAAGGCATTCTGACATATTTTACATTACATCTACATTTGGTAAAAAATGCCTGTTTACTTTCTTGCTGAGGAAACGGTCGACACCACTGTCATGTGTGCACACTTCATGCTTAGCTTAGCTTAGCTTAGCATAAAGACTGGAGGCAGGAGCAAACTGCTAGCCTGTTTACCTAAAGGTCACAAAATCCAGCAGGAAGTCACCTCTGATAGTTCCACACATGAACCCCCTGAAAGTGGTGCTGGGTGACAGATAAATGCTGCTTTTAGAGATGAGTGGGAGGACACGAGGAAGCAGGAAGAGCGACGAACAGACTTTGAGCCTTCAGGCAGTTTGTGGGAAACAAACACTTGAAGTTCCCACAGAGCAGAGCCAAGTCTGAAACAGGTTTGTCTCATAGCGTCCTCTCTGACCCATCAGTCTCTATCCTCCACCCCTGCCTCAGTCCCCTCCCCCTCCACTGGCACCCCTCCCCCGGCCCGGCCCGGAGCCCGTGGCCCTTAATCCTCTCTCTGGGCGGGGAGAAAGAGAGAGGGAGAGAGGGAGAGGAAGAGGACGGGGCCGGGCAGAGAGACAGTAGGAGTAGCTGCTAGAGAGCGAGCATCACTGACGCTTTGTTGTGCCGGTCGGTGTGTTATGGTATGCAGGAGAACGAGGACTCCCTGGAGGACTGGGCCGAGAGCCTGACGGAGCTGCGCACCATGAAGACGGATCTGTCCCAGTACATCATCGCCGACGACGTCCTGCTGCTGCAGGAGCAGGTGGACCACCTGCACTGTCAGTGGGAGGAACTGTGCCTGAAGGTTAGTCTGCTGGCTTTGAGTCCCTCGGGTCGTCCTCCAATCACAGCCCGTTTACCTGCTGAAGGAAGCCACCTCTGCTGCTCGTGCTGGTTCTTCACTAAATGTTTAAAGTGTGAAAGTACTTTACTTTGTGCTTCTGTGTTTTAGTCTGGCAGAGCAGTCAAATCACTCAGGAGTGGAATTTACAGGCTTTGCTGGTGTAGAGATTCATGTGAAGTGCAGAGAGAGAGAGAACGACAGTGATCACAGTGTTTTCATCCTCAGAAGCCATTTCTAACGCCTTAACGTGCATCCTCTTATTCCAAAATACCTGTCAGCGTTCTGTGTTTACATCCTTAATCAGCTTGTTTCAGCTCTTCACTGAAGCTTTATGATGTTTACAACAAGTAAACAACACTTTTGTTCAAATTCAGTCTTAAGCCAGTCAAATTAAAATATTCCAGACGTCTCGTGCGTCATTTTATGCACTTTTCCTCAAACTCAGCCAGCATGTTGGGCTCTTTTGGATCCTGTGTTGTCCGTCCTGCTGGTGGGATGTTTGGAAAAGCTCGTCTTTTATCTGATCCTGTAGGTGTGATTTAACTCACATCAACAGAAGTTAAATCACAGATCAATTTAATAATCAGTGGTGCTGAGATCAGTGTTTGAGAACAGAAGGAGTTCATGGAAAGTGAACTTTTAAAATCTCCTTTTGGGCTTCCGTAGACGCACCGAGCTGCAGGACTTGCTGCTTGTGGAGGGTTAATCATTGAAGAGCTGACTGCCTCTCAGGGAGTGTGTTTGTTTTGGGGCAGCAGCAGGTCAGGTGAGACCATTTAGCTCCTCACACCTCTGAGCAGAGCGAGGGAGGCGAAAGGCTCGAAGCAGAAACTCGCTTTTCCTCATTGAATCAAAGTTTGTGGCCGAACAGCGAAGTCGCAGAGCTCCCGCTCTCTTTGTCTGCTCTGCAGTCATCTCTGTGAAAAGTCTAAGCCTTTAATGAGGAGTTAAGTTCGTAAATCTCGTGAGTCCTTTTCGGGCGATGGAGGAGGCCAGCAGGCCTGGGTGGGGGTGGAGAGGGCGGAGGGGCTTTGTGGGTTTGGGGGAGCAGATGGTGACAGCAGAGAAATGTAGTAATGAGCTGAGAGGCTTCAGGGACGAGAGCTTTTGTATTGAAATGAGTTTGGGGGAGGGGGAGTCGCACTGATCGCGCTGACTTTCACTTTTACTGTCTGCGAGTCTGAGTTTGTGGATTCTGCTCCTGCCTCATCTTTAACGTGTCTCCTGTTAAAAGAAGTTTACCGACAGGTGTGAGAGAACGAAACCAGAACTTCTGTCTCACAAAGAGAAAAGCTGTGTTTCTAAAAACTCCCAGTCGAGTGTAAAACCGTGGTTTTCTAAGTATGTTTTTGAAATGCAGCGTCTTCTTCTCCTCACTGTGGAGTCTCAGTGAGCTCAGTGCTGCCCCCTGTGTTCAGAGGAGGACAAGCACAGACTGCTGTTTTCATTCTTAAGATAAATCACTTTATTGACCCCCAAACTAAGATGTTACAGACAGCACCAATAGCAAGAATGACAAAGGAGATGTAGAAAAAGAGTAAATACAAAGATTCAGATTCAAAGAAAAGGCCGTCAGTGTGTCAGACTTCTGCTCGTCACGTCAGCCTCCCTGAGTGTTACTGACAGTCCGACAGCGGCAGTTTAAGGCCGATCCCACAGTTAATTAGAACTGAACGAACACACAGCGGCTTTGTCTGTTGGCGTGTTTCTGACCATCAACACCAGCGGTCTGTTTACGGCCGCTCTTCAGCTGACAGCCTCTCAGTGAAGCTCTTAGAAACACAGAGCACAGCTCAGAGCACTTTGGTTTTGAGAACTTTTTAGACGCATATCCTGTTATTTTACTAAGCCTGAGCCATTCTCAAGAAGTCTATGGGAAGAGTGCTTGAAGCTGTGTTTAAAACCTGTTGGTTTCTGGAGTTTTGGGCATAAACGGCTGATTGGTGGTCTGAAAACTGGAGCGTTGACACTGCTGTTAGACACCAGTCAGCACTCAACAGGCCAGTCGTCGTATGTCCAGGTTTTATCTGTCTTACACTGGTTTTACAGTCTCTCCCAGCTCTGTCCAGGCGAGCTTCCAGTGGTGCGTTCAGCATCAGTAATAACTCTAAACAGTGCGTCTGAGCATCTTAAAGTGACGAAGCCTCTTTCGTTTCTCTGTCAGGTGTCTCTGCGTAAACAGGAGATCGCAGACCGTCTGAACGCCTGGATCATCTTCAACGAGAAGAACAAGGAGCTGTGCGAGTGGCTGACGCAGATGGAGAACAAGGTGGCGCACAACTCCGACCTCAACATCGAGGAGATGGTGGAGAAGCTCAAGAAGGTGGGAGGCTGCGGCGAAACCGCCGTGGTCACGAGAGATACTTAAACTCATGTTACAGTGGCTGAGAGGTCGGATTAGAGTCACACATTTAAATCCCTCATCCGCTGATCCGCAGAGCTGATGATCAGTTTACTGTGTGAATGAGACAATCTGCCTGTTTACGCACGAGTGGAAATGTGTGAAAAATGACTTGGAGCTTCAGAGAGGTTCTACTTTTGGTCCCATTCGTCTGCGCAGGATTTCTTAAACACTTTTAGTAGAATTTCAGACGTGAGCCAAGAAGCAAGTGGTCTGATGCTTTGAAGACAGAAACAGGGACATGAGTGTGTCTCACTCTGTGTGTTCTGAAGAGCATCCAGGTGCAGATGATTCTGTGAGGTCATGTCTTCATTGTTCAGGTCAATCCATTAATCAGCAGTCAATATTTTCTTAATATTCTCAGCATGCATGTCTTCCTCGTCCTCCATCTTGCTCAGGTTTAAGCTGTCATACTTGTTGTAGTGGAAAAAGTTTTGTGAGGAAAAGTATTCTGCTTGTGTCTCTGAGCTGCTCTGAGCTGCTCTGTCTTTGTCCGTCTCTGAGCTGCTCTGTCTTTGTCTTTATCTGTCTCTGAGCTGCTCTGCGTTTGTCCGTCTCTGAGCTGCTCTGTCTTTGTCCGTTTCTGAGCTGCTCTGCGTTTGTCCGTCTCTGAGCTGCTCTGTCTTTGTCCGTCTCTGAGCTGCTCTGCGTTTGTCCGTCTCTGAGCTGCTCTGTGTTTGTCCGTCTCTGAGCTGCTCTGTGTTTGTCCGTCTCTGAGCTGCTCTGTCTTTGTCTTTGTCCGTCTCTGTGCTGCTCTGGGTTTGTCCGTCTCTGAGCTGGAGGGACCGTCTGGGCTTTTCAAAAAGCCGCGAATTCACTCCTGATCGTTAAAGAGACGGCAGCTGTTTGAGCCTCGGCGGGGCCACGCGGGTTTGTGTCGAGCTCACAGCCCCTTTCATTTGTTCTGGTGATGAGGAGGAGAAGGAGGGTGAAGGCTGCTATACAAACCCCAAAGTTACTGCCCTGGCGGGGGGTTTAAACCTTTTCAGCCGCTGGGGTTTTAAATTTAGTGTCTTGCTCTGACAGCTCAGGAGCTGTGTTACTCTGGCAAACTTCCAGAGTCAGACATCATGATTTTCTGCCCTCATGTTTTCCAATGAGTGTTTTTGTTTTTCATTACTGGCTTCCAACAATGATAAAGTGTCACTTTACTAACATAATGAACTGTGTAACACCGAGTCACTGTGGTTTGAACCTGTGTCTCCATTAGGATTGCATGGAAGAGATCAACTTGTTCAGTGAGAATAAAACCCACTTAAAGCAGCTCGGAGAGCAGCTCATCACAGCCAGCAACAAGACGAAAGAGACGGAGATCAACGACAAGCTGAAGGACGTCAACGACCGCTGGCAGCATCTGTTCGACCACATAGAGGCCAGGTAGGAAAAGGAAGAGGAGGAATTTATTTCATTTGGCATGTTAGTCTGTCGGTCCATCGCTCTGTTTCACTGGAAAATATCTCAACAAGCTCAAGGATAGGGCGGGTTTGGTTAACATGCTAACATGCAACAGGGCATGCTAAATGTTTGCATGTTAGCACGCTCATGCTTCAGGTGCTGATACTGTTCAAACCCCTGTGGCCGTGAGCACATTCTCACGGCTTCGTGAACATGGGAAGCACAGTTTCAGCATGTTAGCATTAGCATTTAGCATGTTAACGAGCAGCCTAATTGTTAAATATGGTCTGCTGATCTTCAGAATATTAACATCCGTTACTTGTTAAAATGCTTGCTGCATGCTAAGCGGAGCAGCGTTAGCATGCTTGGGATTGCATTTAGCTTAACAAAGTCCTGCTCGTGGGAAAGCTCACCTCCTTTTTTTTTTTTTTAATATGTGTGGTTCATGTGACTCTGTTGATCAATAACCGTCGTGGTGATCACAGCAGCCTTGTACTTTGTTCTTTTACCAGTTTCTGTTCCTCATAGGGAGCACAATGATCCTCTTGGTTTCATCTGTGTGCTGCTGGTTTCCCCTCTGAGAACAGACGCTGGCAGAGCACAGCTGTTATTCTGCTGTGGCTGCAGATTAAAGCAGAAAAGCTCTGAGCCGACAGAGGATAGAGTGATATTGTTATTAATCCATAAATGCAGATCTCATTCCAGCACACAGAGGATGGTGTCTGCACACTGGAAGCTGCTGAAATGTTCATGCGTCGGCTTAGTGCCTCTTTGCTGCTCACCCACACGAAGCAGCATTATTCAGCAAGACTGACTGGTACAAGGTTGAGTTGATTTGATCGTGTCCTCCATCAGCGAGGCTTCGGTTTGGACTGAACTCAGTTTTCTGACCACAACAAAGTTTTTACGCAGTCAAAGGCCGTCGCTCGATTACAGCGCTGCTTTTCAACTTGATAAATCTTCAGGGTCGTGAGATCGTTAATGGGAGAAGGAAGCAGATTTCTTTTGAATCACAAGATAATTTTACCTCGTCAGACCTCTGAAATTATTATTCAAGTAAAGAAAGTAAAGCATGTATATGACAGAGGCTTCGTGGAAAGTTTCGAGGGGTCACAAGCGGGAAATGTTGTAATTATTGGATCAGAGCTCGTTGAGAAGTTTTATTTTATTTGCATTTCCGTTAGCTTCCTCCATAACCAACTCTAATATTCCAGAGCCAGAGGCTTTCAAACTGCAGCTTCGTTGATGGACGGCTTGCAGATAAATTGTAGGGGCGGTTCTGTGACGTCTGCTCCCTCAGATCTTTCAGACGACTCTGGAATGCAAACTGTCGGGTTTTTACAGGAAGTTCAATGAATCCTGAAATCACTGAATCACGGCTGCTGTTTGAATCACAGCTGCACAGGAAAACAAGCGAGTCGACAGTAAAAGGTTTCAGATTTGGACTTCTATCACCACCCTGTCAGTCACAGAGCAGTTTAACTGATGCCTAAATATGAATCAGTCTGCTTTAGCTTGATTCTGTGGATGATTATGTGCTCTCACCGCTAACTGGAGTGATCTCAGAAACATGTATTG
Organism: Chaetodon auriga; assembly: GCF_051107435.1. Classification (NCBI taxonomy): domain Eukaryota; kingdom Metazoa; phylum Chordata; class Actinopteri; order Chaetodontiformes; family Chaetodontidae; genus Chaetodon; species Chaetodon auriga. The sequence continues at coordinate 2,078,820 of NC_135087.1, forward strand.
TGCATTAATGGAGGGTTTTTCGTGCTTTCTTGCACTGCGTCAGCCGCTTCACTTTAGTCCAGCCAAACAGTAATTATGATCTGCCGTGTCCCCGCTGTGCAGCGGAGTGGATGTCGGGTGGTGGAGGGCACAACAGTTACTGGTACATCTGCTGCGAACAACAGGACGGCGAGTTTAAACTGGCGACTGCACTCTGCGGCCGGTAATTGCCTGCTTGTTGACCTTTGAAGGACTCTGTGTGTTTAGTGGCCGGCGGGTTCATAAAATGCACACTGCAAATCAAGCTGAGTCAAGCTGAGCAGTGGGATGTTTTCTTGGAGGCAGATGGGTTAAAGCAGTCCGGGTGGGAGGGGGTGGAGGTGACTGAGCCTCCATGAGAACGACTGACTTAGATCTGCCATATGGCGGCAGGTTAGCGGCCGCGGCTCCTCCTCAGGCTGCTTCTCCTTTAGTCTGGATCGAGGCCTCACATCGGTGCTGCTTTCAGAGCATCTCATTCACTGTGGACACGGCCTGAGAAGGACTGAGCTTAGTAAGCTGTTAACAGGGGTCCACGGAGGACGAGGGTGAGGGTCTTCACCATGACTGACAGGTTGTTAGTACACAGACGTGCCCTCTGTCTTTAACAATAGAAGGGGGACCGGAGTGGAGAGGGAGCGTGACACACAATAGTGGATTTGCCCTCCTCTCCCCTCCCCTCAGCCGCCTCCCCCAGCCCCCTCTGGGACTGACCAGCATAACGAGGCTAAGCCCGTTAATGAGCCGCTGCTGAGGCACGAGCCTCGTGTCTGTGCAGGAATGTGCAGTTTTCACACTGTTGGTTTAGATTTTATTAAACCACAGAGGCTGAAATATCGGTCGAATACCTGCCTGAGGACGTTCCTGACAGTCCATGAGGCGCTGGATGGGACTGAGGCTCAGTGCAAGGCCCCACCCAGACCCTAACCTAACCCTAACCCTCTGCCACGTCAGGGTTGTCTAAAATACCACTGCATGCTGGAGCATTAAGAGTCCTCCTCTCTTCAGGAATCAGAGTTTGTGGACAGTTTGTGGTCAGCTTGTCTCACACTGATCGACCTGAGGCCAAAACCCTTGGTGGGACTGGAGGCTCTGGATCTGTTGTTGTAGTGAGGCGACAGAAACCCACTAAGCTGATAAACGTGAGGAGCATCTCTCCACACAAGCTGCTTAACGTGATCAGGAAACCTTCTCACCATTGTCACATTCATGCTGTTCACACCTGAAACCCATCGGATCATTCAGTGTTTACCACAAAGCCAAACTTCATTAATGAAGAGCAGCTTTAATAAGTCAGACTGTGTCTCCCTGAATCTGACCTCTGCAGCTAATCAGAGTGTGTGTCAGAGCTAAGAGTAGCTTTGTAGATCAGTGGGCTCCGGTCCTCATTTAACCCCCCCCAGCAGCCTAATCCACCCTCCAGAGAGGACACACCCCAACTCTCTGAGCCAATGAAACACAGGCTGCAAGAGGCTCATCAGTTCAGGTGCTGATCACAGGTCTGATTCACAGTAAATAGAGTAACAAGAAATGGCCAAACTAAGGAGCACAGACGCTCTGACCTGTTACCAGTGAGCCTGTGAATGTTCCAAACAGGTGTTTTTGGAGCTTTCCACATCCTCCCCACTCTTTTGTTGCTCCTGTCCGACCTCAGAATGAGCAGAAGCTGATGAGGTCAGTCGTCGACGTGAAGAGAAGCGGCTCTCCTCACAGGCGTGGGGTGACTCTGTGCTGTCATTGGCTGCTGCCAGAGTCCTGCAGTACTGTGTCACATGTTTGTAGAAGCACTGATGGACTTCAAGAGGAGCTGATTCAGAGTCAGTGATGACTGCGGCGTCCCCCCGCCTTTGTCTGCGTCTCGCCTCACTAACTTACGGCAGATGACTGCTGAGGTTTGACTTGCGGAGGGATTAGATGCGTTGACACTGGCCCGCTGCTCGCCTTTGTCCCCCAAAACAAACCGGGTGCTCCGTCACCGGCCCAGCAGCTGCCGTCTGCTGACACGAGCCTTTGTGCCGGCGGGCCCTCGGCCTCGGGGGCCGCCGGGGGCCGCCGTCCTCTCCCCTCATTGTCTGAATGAGATGCGCGCCAGGCAGATGTTTGTCTTCAAAAAGCGACCCGTCCCCTCACACCTGGTCCACGAGGTGTTTGTCTGTTCTGCAGTTTGTCGAGTCGTAAAATTCAAGCTGAGCTTTTCCTTTTTGTCTTCTGTCGTGTTGTCTGGAGGGTTAACGCTGACATCAAAACTACACGGAGCCCACCTACGACCACTCGGCTCCGTTTTCAGGCGGATGTAGTTAACAGCGATTTGTTAAGTTTTAATGGACTGTGAGGTGAAAAATGGAGCAGAGTGGGAGTTAATGTTTCTGTTTGTGGCAAAGGTGTTGAAATGCAGACATGCAGCTGGTCAGACCTTAAATTAAAGATGCTAAATACACAGAGAGACACTAACTGCACCTTCGTCTTCTTCAGCACAGTCGTCACTGTTTGTGCCCAAAGAAAACAAAGTTAACGAGCTGGAAAACACTGAGAGCGCTGAGACGGTCTGGGTTTTCATGTCCTCTCAGTTTGCATCCTCGTGGAAAGAACATGAGAGCAAACAGGAAATAAACTCAGCGTCTCTCCCTCTGAGAGTCTCGGTGGTCAGTAACGACAGATGCAACAGCGAAATGCAGTAGAAATCTGTCTTTTATGCAGCTTATGAGAGAAAACACGTCGCTGATGTGGAAACTTTTCAGACTGGCTGCTGTTTTCAGACCTCTCTCTCGCCAGGTGCCAGATGTCACGTGTTCAGCCTGACGGTCGACTAACAGCCGTTACTGTAACACACAGATGAAGCCGGCGGCGTCATGTCCTCCATGTCTGAAAAGAGCTTCAGATTTACAAGCTCGTTTGCTTTCTTTGAACCTTTGTGTGTCGTTCTTGCTTCTCCTCCACCTGTCGTCGCCTGAACCGGCCTCCATCATTCAGCGCTGTGATATATGACTCGCTCTGAGCTGCTGAACCGCAGGCTGTTTATCTGAAATGGAAGAAGGTGGCAGATGGAGGTTTTCCAGGCTGAGGTTCCCCACTGGGTCTGTCTGTGTCGGCGGCTTCGGCCCCGTCGGCAGTAACGTCCGCCGTCGTGTCCAATAACAGCGACAGACAGCTGCACCTGTAATCTGGACTGACTTTAATGGGCTTCTGCTGCTTTGTTCCTGCTCGTCTCTGTTTGGAGCTGCAGGATCGAGCTGCTCGTAAACTGATGTTGCAGTTGGTTTGGAAGGTTTCCAGCCCAGAAATGAACGTTTGTGCTCCTGGAAACTGAATCTCTGACGTACACAGAGACACAGTCACACATAAAAACACATAACATGAACAACACGACGCAGTGCTGAGCTTTAACACGTGATTGGCACATTCATGATTCCACCATTCGTAGCACTTGGATGCGTCACTTTGTGTCCTCTCTGCACCTTTAACGCCCACATGTCCTTATCTGGGCCAGGTTTTATTGACTTTAATTATCCATATCTCTGGCTTATCTGCTTCTGGAAAGATCCCGACTGTTGCTGTTAATTTTTATTTTATTTTATTACTGTGAGCTCCACGAACAGCCGGAGACCAAGCAGCCCCATTCAGACTGCGTCCAGGTGAGAGAAAAGTGTTGTAATCAATTTCTTTTCTCTGTGATCTGCAAACTCTTTCCTCTGTTCTCACAAATCAGATATAACGAACAATAAATCAGCTTGAGCTCAGATGAAAACATTCAGAAACCCTTAAATTAACTGAACTAAAAGAAGTTAAAACCAACCATCAGCAATATTGATTCTGACTCTGATGAAGTATTTCCTGTTTCCAGCTTCTTAAATGTGATGATTCTCAGCTTTTCTCTGTTTAATATTCCTGTCATATCACTTTTTTTTGTTTTTGGACTGTTTGTTGGACAAAACAGTCAATGTGAAGACGTCTCCTTGAGCTCTGGGAACCTGTTATTTTATGACAAAATCATTAATTTAAAGGTAAAGAACATGAATCGGTTGGGAAGATATCGTCAGCTCCTGGTGCTGTGTATCCTTGAGTGAACCTGTTACTGCATCCAGATGTTAGAGAGATGGGAGGAGGAGGGGGCAGGCGGACTGCAGAGGAGGGAGGGAGGGGAGGAGGAGGAGGAGGAGGAGGAGGAGGAGGGGGCAGTGCTTGCTAGCGGAGGAGCCATCGCCATGGAGTAACCTCCTCACCAGCCCGTAAGTACCTCTGATCCCGAGCCCCGATCACACCGGCACCCCCGGCCAGCGTGAGGCTGAGGAGGCAGGCGCGTGAAAGGGGAGCAGGCGGGTGTTTTCTTTTGATAAAGAGGAGGAGGAGGAGGAGGTGGAGGAGACAGGGAGAGCAGGAGCGAAGGGGGATGGGCCGGGCTTTGTCGGTGCAGGCAGGCAGAGCAAATTCAGCTCAGACCGCCACCAGACGCCTCGTGTGTGTTGGTATTTATTCGAGGTTGCAGATTGGACAGCAGGTGTGTGCGTGTGTGTGTGTGTGTGTGTGCGCGCGTGTGCGCACAGTGAGCCTGTATGCGTCCGCTCATCATGGCAGCAGCGTGTTTTTCCGTCATGGATGTTGCTCTCCGCCTTGTTTACAGCCACGTCCTCATGTGGTGTAGAGACATGCAGCCGTGAGCTCACATCTGCAAACACCAACACATGCACGCAGACACATCAGGAGCCAGAAGGGACAGGAAGTCCCGCCTCCGGTCTCTGCTGATGCAGCTTCAACATCTTTGTTTGTTGTGTCCCATCGTGGACATCAGCGGGTTTCAGTGTGAGGCTGAACGCAGCTTCAGTGACGGTTGGATGAAAGCTGCTTGTTGCTGCTTGTTGCTGCTCTCTGTGTGTGTGTTGCATCATTCAGCCGCGCTGGACGCCGTGAACAGAGTGTGAACTACGAGGCGTGCACACAGACAGAGCATCTGCACTGGCTTACTGTCACTGTAAAGGACGACGTGCTCCTTGATGTGACGCTCAGAAAAACCCTCAAAACCTGCTCTGTTATCTCAAAAATCACCACATTTCTATGAGCTTTTCATGGTTCCTGGAAAGCAAACAGTGTTGAGGCGCGCTGTGTTCACTGGAATTCAGAGAAAATGTCTGTGTGATATAATAAAGTTTGCAAAAAGGTGCTTTGAGGAAGGTTTGGTCTCTTCTAAACAGGTGTTTTATTAAAAAGCCACCTGTCCGCATGCTAACGAGCACGATAACAAACTCAGAGCTTCAAGCTTCCTGCTGACGTTCCTTCAGATGGCGAGTTTATGTTTGTGCTCGGATCATGTTTGGTCACAGTTCTTTAAAAAGAGCCGACTTCAGAGATCTGTCCCAGACTGGCAGACTGAGCTGTGGATGTGTGTGTCGTTCAGCCTGAAGCGCACACACTCATGCTGAAGGTGTGTTTTGGTGGAGCGCTCTGTGGGTGCAGCAGAATGAACTGATGTAGGTCAGTGACCTGCGAGCTGGTCTGGAATGCAGAGTCTCTCTCAGACAACACCCAGCTCTGTCAGATGTAGGTCAGCCTGCAGCTCGGCTATAATGGCTCCTGTTGTCATACGTGAGAACGACAGCAGCGCCTCCCAGGCGCTGCGACAGGCGGCCACGGCGCTAATCTGTGCTGCCGAGCCGAGCGCTGACAGCGGCGGGGCGGTGGGCGTGATTCTCACCGTGGACGGCCTGCTCGACGGCTCTGCAGCGTGAAGTCAGGCTGTGATTATTCCCGCTCATAGGAGGCATTCAGCCGCACAGAGATGCTTGTCTTCACTCTCAGTCTGTGCAAACTTCAGCTCCACAGAATGTGACCTTCTTGGAAACTGTTGATCTGAATGCTGAAATCTGATTTCATAAGCGTTGCCATGACAGAAACTAAATGCTGGATCATTAAATGAGACCTTTGCTATCATTCTGCTGCTGATGCAGTGCAGTCCGAAGAGTAATGAGACAAATACAGAGAAAGAATCAAAGAACAGTGCTTGTTATGTCCTGACATTTCTGCACTGGCGCTCTGGTCCTGATGACGAGCTGAGGGAGCAGCAGCAGCATGATGGGAAAACTTAAAGCGTCTGATGCTCCAGATGAAGAAGAGACTCATGCAGCCGTACGTCATGAGCATGCACCGATGGTGTTTGTGTAATTTCTCTCACTGCCAGAAGGGGGAGACAAAAGCTTGACACTGCAGGTTTAAAGAAAACTCACAGTTGGTTTCAGTTTGCTAATGGAGTCGTAACACTGCGCTAAGCTGTTGGGTCCATGTTTGTGCTCGTGGAGGTTTTGCTCAAACGAGTCATGAAGAAGAATAAGTTCACGCTTTCAGGGACGATGATCTCTGAGCAGCGACGCCTTCTGAAACGTGATGTTTTTCTCTCCGCAGGGTGAGGAAGCTGAAGGAGACGCTGGTGACGGTGCAGCAGCTCGATAAGAACATGAGCAACCTGCGGACGTGGCTGTCCCGCATCGAGGCGGAGCTCGCCAAGCCGGTGGTGTACAGCGTCTGCCACAGCGACGAGATCCTGAGGAGGCTGGCCGAGCAGCAGGTGGGCGCTGTGAGGGTCCTCACACATCAAAGTGTGTGTGAGGCCATAGGCATGTTACTCAGTGGTGAGGGTCCACTATCAAGGTGCATTATGGGAATTGTAGTGTTTCTGGAGATTTGCCCCAAAAGTCAGGATGTCTCAGTCTGATTGATTTTTACATCTCTTTCTTAACTTGTCTTCTGCAGGGGGCGCAGTAAAACCAGTCAGCCCTTTAAAACCAGTTCAGATTCTAATTCACAATGTTCTGTTCTGAATTTCAAAGAAAAAGCCTCTGACTTCCTCTCAGACTCATCAGTTTGATCAGAGGGAGCTCTGAAGAACAAAGGTTCACCTGGCAGTCATCAGTAAAGCAGTAAAACACATGGAAGCGGCAACTCTTCACACCAGCTGCTGAACTCAGACATCTTTTAAAAAAAGGCTTAAAAAGCTGTTTTGCGACGGCACAGAGCAGAATGGAGAGTCCACTTTGAGGGTCGACACCACAGGCCACTCTGAGGGAATTTTAGGGCAGGAAGTACTCACTTACTGCTGAAGCACGGCTGCTTTTAAACCCTTTATGCTACGGCCACCCTGTAGTGGGCAACAGCATAATAACACAAGAGTGGAGTAATGTGCACGGCAAAGTAAAATCTCAGCAAGCTGCAGGAAGTATTTGGAAAGCAGGAAGCTGCCACACTGAGCCGAGAGATGGTAAATGCACTGAGAGCCAGGCCTCAGCCAGCGGCCCCGAGAAAGGAAATGGATTTTATTTGGTTGGTCCCTTTGTGCTCCGCTGCACTGCTACGCTACTAAAAGGAGAGAAGTTAGCGGCCTGACAGGAAGCGGACGGATGGAAAGGTTCATGGAAAGATTCAGACAGAAGACCAATGAAATAACTCCTTTCAGAAAGAGCGTGAGTTTGCTGTAGTCACAGTAACATATCAACAAAAACCCCTCAAACTCTGCCGAAACACATCAGCTGATCAAACACAGCACGTCACCAGTGTACCAATTCATGGCGAAATTAAAAGTATTTTCTTGAAGTTTTAGACAGTTGCATCCTGCCAACACTCAGTAGAGCCTGTATGAGAGCAGGTCCACCTGATGGCTGACTGGGCCTGAAGTGTCAGGGTCTTAGTCGGGGTTTAGTCCTTTACTTGTCTCGTCAGACGTGAAAACAGAAGAAAACCGGGGTGAATAAAATAAAAGCTGCATTCGAGCGAAGCAGCGTGTCGCCCTGGTGCTCGATGTGTGTCGTCCTTCAGCTCCACTGTGGCTGTTCAGCACCGTCAGGTCTGAACATCTCTAATCCAGCTGTTTACTGGCTCAGGCCGGGTGCGTGATGTAACCACGGACTGAGTCACTGCTAACGGCTAAGGTTTGAAAGTGCTCCGCTCTGCCAAAAACACGTCAGGAACAGTGCTTCATGGAGCCTTTTTTAGTTAAAAAAAGCTTCTGACAGGCATGAAAAGGCGCCACGTGAGCTTATTTTCCTGCAGACCCTGTGGTTACGGCTCATACGCACAGGTTCCGGCAGATTTTGGATAATTCTCGTTCTATTTTTATGATGAATCAGAGCGCAGGTGCGTTAATTTCATGCTAACAATGGAAGAAGCTGGCCTGCGCTCGTGTGTTGAGGCTCTGATCGTCTCTTTCTGATAATTTCCTCTCACCTGAAAATACTCGATGAGTGACAGAAGTAAAAAAAAAAACACACCCAAAGTCTGAAAAGCGAATTGGACTCGAGCACGAGTTTGGACAAGCACGCGTCTGAAGAAAGAGCCGAGACAGGTGACGGACAGGCGGGAAAAAAGCAGAACAGCAGCGAGCCGGTGAAAGTGAGGCAGGAAATGAAGAAAAAGCCGCGGCGCTCGCCATTAGTGGATGAGGGACGGCTGAAATGGCTCCCGCGTGGATGGGCTCTTTAAGCTTTCAGCTGTCGCCACGGCAACCCAGAGAGAGGTAACTTTGAACAAACAAGAGCCGACAAAAGTGCAGTCACACACACACACACACACACACACACACACACACACACACACACACACACACACACACACACAGCAAAAAGCCCTCTGTTGGCTCTGAAGACCATTTCGGAGCTCTGAGTTTTTGTTGCTGAAGTTCTCCTGATCCAGAACGTGTCCAGAGTCCACCACAAACCAGCACGTCCTCCAGTTTGTACTCAGAGGACATGAAGCACCGTCGGAGGTCTCATCATCACCGTTCACAGTTCATTCGACCTGTTTGCGGCTCCTCGTTCCTCATGAGCACCGCAGTGTGGGAAACACCTCAAATCTGCTCCGGATCAGTTCGTCTCGTAGGTTTGGACACGGCGAGCGTGATTCAGTTTCACAGTGCGATGCAGAAATGAAACAGAGCAGCAGCAGAAAAGTAAAAGAAATGAGAGACGGCGGTTAACAGATGAAGAACGAAGAGAAAAATACGAGCTTATCTTCTCCTTAAGTCGGGGTTTGTCCAGAGCTTTAACTCTCACCAGGTTTATTCTGAGGTCATTTGAGCAGCTGAAGCACTTGTTGAACTCCAGAGGACCAGATAAACGGTGAAATGTGAGCCTTGATCTTCTTCATATTGTTGTATCGATGAGTGAAAGCGGCTCAATGAACGAGGCGTGTTTGACCTGCAGGACCTGCAGCGGGACATCGAGCAGCACACGGAGAGCGTGGTGTCGGTGCTGACGCTCTGCGACGTCCTGCTCCACGACGCCGACGCCTGCGGCAGCGACTCCGAGAACGACTCCATCCAGCAGACCACCCGCAGCCTGGACCGGCGCTGGAGGAACATCTGCGCCATGTCCATGGAGAGGAGGATGAGGTGAGCGGCAGGTGGCTCAGTAAAAGAAATCTCACGGTGAGATCTCCGTCGTGTCGGCTTTGGTCAATGATCCCTTGTGTTTCAGGATTGAGGAGACCTGGCGTCTCTGGTGCAAGTTCCTGGACGACTACTCTCGCTTTGAGGACTGGCTGAAGACGGCTGAGCTCACTGCGGCGAGCCCGGACTCTGCAGACGTCCTCTACACCAGCGCCAAGGAGGAGCTCAAGAAGTTCGAGGTCAGAGTCTGAATCACTAGACCTAAAAATAGGAAAATAGGTGCTAGAAGAGTCGATGTTTGTCCTGATGATGATGCTACAGAGTTCAGGAGAATCTGAGGAGTTCGTCTGACAGGGTTGTGCTCAGTTTGCAGGTAGTTCAGGACATGTTTTGGCCCCAATCTGAAGGATTCAGTCAGTGTAAACTGACTAACCTGGACACCAGATTAACATTTCTCTTGTGGTCACATGATGTTTTGACCAGACATTTGCAGCACAATTAATATTTCCTGCAAACTGAATGAAAATCTGACCATATTGACTATATGAATAAAAATGACTTTTCAGTGTCATAAAGCAAAGAAGCATCTTGAACATCAGGACATTCAGATGTGATTTTAGTTCTTCCACTTTAAGAAATGAATCACTGTATCTTTTTGTTTTGTTTCCTTTTTTTTTTTTTGTTCCTCCTGCGATCCTTCAGTGGTAGAACATCTCCCATTAAAAAAAACCAAATCCAACACTTGTCCTCTGCTTTATTGTTGGGACGGTTTTCAACCAATCAGACACTTGTTAAACTCTGTGTCCAGCCCAGTACAGTTTCAGGCTCAGGTGTCCCGCTGCGTTGGACACAGCGCTAACCTCTGATGTGTCCCTCTGGATTAGAAACCCAGATTAGCGTCTGGTAATCTGGACTCTGCCGAAGCACGCTCATCTCCACTTCAACGGAGATCCAGTGTGGTGCTGATCACTAAAACCAGTGACCTATATGCTGACTGTCAGTGATGTAATGGAAGCTGTGGGAGCGTAATCGTTAGAATCAGCAGTGGGATGAAGGTTCAAACCCTTAAACTGACTGGAAAAGGTTCTTAATCCTCCCGAGCAGCTGGGAGTGGAGGACCGGTGGATGCTGTCAACTGTATATCCGTCCGTCCGTCCGTCCGTCCATCCTGTTGTTGGCCGTATTTGTCAGCTGATGCAGTCATGTGATTAAAACAGAAATTGTAAGCAGCTACTAATTACAGGAAGCACTAATCAGGATTTCATTGAGGGAGAACTCTTCGTTAATGGGCTCGTAGTTAAGGATCGTGGTCACTGACTAATTAAGAGCCAATATGTTACTGATAGACATGCTGATAAGAAACTAGCTGATTCTCATTATGTTCTGCGGTTCTTTCTCTGAGTTCTCCGTGTTTTTCCTTTCTTTGACACGTTAGCAGATAAATCATCCTGTGCTTTACCTTAAATCACCTTTGAGTGATGCGTTCAAAGACTGAAATCTGTGCTCAGACCAGACGGATAACACGTGTTCTCATAGTTCTTCATTACGTTCTCCTCTCAGGCGTTCCAGCGGCAGGTTCACGAGCGCCTGACTCAGCTGGAGCTGGTCAACAAACAGTATCGCCGTCTGGCCCGGGAGAACCGAACCGACGCCGCCAGCAAGCTCAAAGTCATGGTCCACGAAGGGAACCAGAGGTGGGACAGCCTGCAGAGGAGGGTGGCCGCTGTTCTCCGCAGACTCAAGGTGAGGCAGGAGGTCAGAGGTCAGGAGCTGATTGGACGGCTCTTAAAATAAAACAGACGATAAACTACATTTGAGCTTCAGTACCCGCAAACTCAACGTTTCTGACCATGAAAACAAGAAGAACGAGTACGATGAGAAGGAGAGAGCAAACACCAGCTCAGATCAGCTGATCTGCCAGCATCTCCCAGCTCTCCACGCTAAGCCGTCAGGATTTAGGTCACCTCTCAGACGGTGACGAGGCGCGAGGCCTCACGTTGGCAGGACGTCGTTGTGGTGGCATGTGGCGCTGAGCAGATGGAGGACGGTTATGGTGCTTTATAAAGATGTCGTGTCATCAAAGAACTCATCTGATTGGTGCTGCTCGACCTTTGAGCCGTGTTCACATCAGCGGGGTCAGCGGTGCTTAGTGCAGGAGTGAGAATATACAGTGACGGGTTAATGTCCAGAGAGGGGACGAAGACACGAGCGCAGAAGGCCAAGCTCGTCCATACTGTTTATGATATGATTGATTTGCATATTTATGTCCACTGTCAAAGGTCTGAGGTCACCTGGTACATCTCACCGTCATGAACACAGAGGATCTGACAGATCAGGTCAAAGCAATGATTCGTTTCTGTGCCCCTGCAGCACTTCACGTCTCAGAGGGAGGACTTCGAGGGAACCCGTGAGGGGATCCTGGTCTGGCTGACGGAGATGGACCTCCAGCTCACCAACGTGGAGCACTTCTCCGAGAGCGATGTCGAAGACAAGATGAGGCAGCTGAACGTAAGTCTGCTCCTGCTGCTGATATCCTTAAATCGCCTCCTTTGACTCCCTCCATGACCGAAGTGTCCTCCTGTCCTCACGTCACCTCCTGCAGGGCTTCCAGCAGGAAATCACCCTGAACACCAACAAGATCGACGCCCTGATCGTGTTTGGAGAGAACCTGATCCAGAAGAGCGCCCCTCTGGACGCCGTGCTGATCGAGGACGAGCTGGAGGAGCTGCACTCCTACTGCCAGGAGGTGTTCGGCAGGGTGGCCCGCTTCCACCACCGCCTCGTCAACAGACGGCCGGTCAGTACTGCGCCACTAACCTTCCTCTTACACCAGACGTCAGCTCGTCAGTTATTATACTGAACTCCTCAGTCCAGGCTTTCACCGCTCGTGAGGCTGGTTTGTTGAGATGGGTGACAGCAGAGCTGATGTTGATCAGCTTTGTTCGTTTTGGTTCTTAACGTCTTCGTCGTCTTCTTGAATATTTTGTCAGGTCCTGGAGGAGGAGCGGGACCTGTCGGACCGGGACACGGACCTGAACGACTCACCTGATCTGACCAGCGGGACTTCCTGGAGGGAGGCGAGGAAGAAGGAGGAGGAGGAGGTTCCGGCAGGAGGCGGAGCCTCAGCTGGTCGGCAGGCCGTGTGTCACCTCCTGGCGCCCCCTCTGGAGCGGTCGGGACGGGAGACCCCCGTCAGCGTGGACTCCATCCCGCTGGAGTGGGACCACACGGTGGACGTGGGAGGGTCGTCGTCGCACGAGGACGACGAGGACGCCACCTTCTTCAGCGCCCTGTCAGGTAATAACCGCCGTTCAGACAGACGCTGTGAGTAATCCGCCAAAGCCGACAAAGTTCCAGCTTTATTCTCTCCTCGTCATCGTCCTGAAGCAGCTGCGAGGAGTGAAGAAGAAGAAAGAACGCGTCATTAAAATCCCTCCTCGTGATGAATTCAAGGACACTCGGTCGTTTTGTTTTGGATGTTTGTTTGGAAAAAGAAGCCCAGACTCCGCTAAGCAAAGATGAGATTTCAGAGCGTCCTTGAACATGTGTTCAAAACAGCCCCTGCTTCCACCTGCGTTGCCAAGCAACAGCATCATAAATGTATTTTTGTTATTGACATTCAGGTTTCAGGTCGATGCAAACTGATTTCCAGACTGCAGTGAAGTTTAAAGAGACTCAGATCCACGAATCTTAAACCAATAGCATCACAAATTGTGACTTTACAGTTAATGGACTGAAGCAGGTGGAGAGGACATCACACACACACACACACACACACACACACACACACACACACAGACACACACTCACACTCTGTATAAATGAGACCTCGGTTCAGCCTCGCAGGCTGTCCTCGTCTTCCTCTCTTCTGGACGTCCCTGCTGTTCTGATGTCCTTCGTGCTTTGAGCTCCGTCCTGTTCAGAGCTGCGGGCGACGCCGCTGACCTGCGCTCTCTCTTTCAGATGTGAAGGTCACAGAGAGCTCAGAGTCCTTCGCTAAGGCGACTGTCAGAGCAGTGAAATCAGCCTCTGGTAGGCGCTCTGCCTCCTGCATGCGACTGCCTCACTGTGTGCTGAAGGACCAATCCCATCCACCCCCACCCCCCATCTATTCACCTTGAGTCACAGATGTGGCTGCACACCGCTACGACTCATCACTTTAAAAACTAGAACCTAAAACATGAGCCCGCATGACGCTGCAGTGGAAGTTTTTGCATGTGTTTGACGGATATTTGAGTCCTCTGCATGTCTCAGTGTCTCCCCTGTGTCGTCTTGGTTTCCTCCATTTCTTTCTTAATTTCGCATTTTTTCCGTCTCACAGTGAAGTCAGTGGCCGACACCCCCAGCTGGCACCAGCCCGGCTCCCCGGAGAGGAAACGAGTCCCCCGAGAGATCATCCGAGGCCTGAGCTCGTCTCCCACGCACACCAGCACTCCCTTCCGCCAGCAGGGCTACGTAAGGACACACACCAACATCTGGAATCCTTTCCCTCAGCGTCCTGACGCAGCGCGATGAAGTCGGCCTTCAGGTTAAAGCCGTGTGTGCTCTGTGTGTGTGTTCAGGCTAAGCTCATGTCGGAGTGCAGCGGCAGCATCGACAGCGTGAAGAGGGTCAAGCTGATCCTGAATGATGAGGAGGAGCCGGAGGATCCGGGTCTGACCAGCAGCATGGCCGACAAGCAGACCAGCACAGGTAGAGGCGTCGCTCGACTCACAGGCGCTGGTCGAAGGGAAGCCTGTGGTTTCGTCTCACTAACACAATGATGCAGCTTCTTTCTTTTTCCAGTTTAAGAAAGGCCTGAAACTAAGACGTCTCCTCACTGATGATGAATGCACTGGTTACTGTCTGGGTTTACAGTGTAACCTGCTCTATAAAAGCCAAAGAAATTTCATTTTAAATAAAAATAAACAGAGAAAAGCAGCAAATCTACACATTGGGGGAGCTGGCATCAACAAAAAGTTGACATTTTAGTTTGATTATTGCCTTTTAATCCACTGACGACTTACTGTGTCAGCGCTGATGTGAAAGCATCATGTGGAGGCTGCTCGTCTTCTTCATGAGCGCCTTGCTTGTCAGCGTTCACACAAGTTAAGTTCTCCAGTGTTGAAACAGAGTCATTTAAGCATTAGCATCGTGCTAACGTGTTTAAAGGGAGACACCACAGCTCAGCTCGTTTCTCTGCAGGTGTGATCGAGCGCTGGGAGCTGCTGCAAGCGCAGAAGTTCAACAGCAACGCCGACATCAAGCAGGACCTGCAGCAGTGGCAGAAGCTGAACTCCGACCTCTGTGAGGTCACTTCCTGGTTGGCCAGGATGCTGCCGGAGCTGGAGAGGCTGCAGCGGATCGCGCCGTCCACCAGCATCCGAGACATCGAAGTCAACATCAGGAAGCTAAAGGTACAACAACCTGAGAGATGACTCGAGTCACAGACACTCAGGAAGTCTCAGTCTGTTATTTATTCAATGTGAGGCACAGACATGACACACAGAGACATGACACACAGACGGACACAGAGACATGACACACAGAGACATGACACACAGACGGACACAGAGACATGACACACAGAGACATGACACGCAGACGGACACAGAGACATGACACACAGACGGACACAGAGACATGACACGCAGACGGACACAGAGACATGACACACAGACGGACACAGAGACATGACACGCAGAGACATGACACACAGACGGACACAGAGACATGACACACAGAGACATGACACGCAGACGGACACAGAGACATGACACGCAGAGACATGACACACAGACGGACACAGAGACATGACACACAGAGACATGACACACAGACGGACACAGAGACATGACACACAGACGGACACAGAGACATGACACGCAGAGACATGACACACAGACGGACACAGAGACATGACACACAGACGGACACAGAGACATGACACACAGAGACATGACACACAGACGGACACAGAGACATGACACGCAGACGGACACAGAGACATGAGAGACATGACACACAGACGGACACAGAGACATGACACACAGACGGACACAGAGACATGACACGCAGACGGACACAGAGACATGACACACAGAGACATGACACGCACAGACAGACTTTCGTCTTTCACATCAAATACTGATGAATGCTCAAATCTCATGTTGTGTCTAAAAGAGTTCAAGTCAGAGCAGAATTTAACATCTCAACTACATCATGACTTTGTTTGTTTGTTAATATTCCAGTTTAAGTTACATTGAAAAGGTTCAGGAAATATTAGCTGTTACTCATGAAAGTCTGAGGACGCTGCGTTCAAGTGTCAGAGGCGGTGAAACTGTCCAATCACAGTCCTTTCAGGAAGATGAAGACTCACTTTCCTTCTCTTCTGTCCAGGAGATGCAGAAGACTTTCAACAGCTACAAGTGTCTGATGATCTCCGTCAACCTGAGCAGCCGTCACTTCCTGCGAGGCGACAGCGCCGAGCTGCGGGAGCTGCAGGAAGCTCTGGGCTCGGCCAATCACAGCTGGACGCAGGCCTGCGGCGGCCTGGAGAGCTGGGAGAGGCGGCTGCACGCTGCGCTCATGCAGTGTCAGGTGAGACACGGAGAGCACGTTCGGTTCAAACAAACGCGTTAAAAGACGAGCAGCTCCGGTGACCTTCGCCCTCTGCGCTCTTCTTCTTCAGGAGTTTCACGAGACGCTGCACTCTCAGCTGATGTGGCTCGCCAAGGCCGAGAACAGACTCGCCGCCGTGAGCGTCAGCGACCCGTCGACGTCGCGCTCCGTCCTGCTGGAGCACCGAGACACGCTGACGGTGAGCAGAAACGTCCTGTTTCAAGCTGTTTGATTTCCAAACATCATTCAAAACGTTTGCTTCAGTTCATCAGCTTCCAGCATCCAGTGAGGCTTTACAGGAGTCTGACACTCACATCAGTTAAACAGCAGATTCTCAGTTTGCACAAACACAAACCTTTATTGTACACAGCGAACAAGTGAGAGGAAAGAGTTCAGTGTTTGGATTTTAGTGCTGGAAAAGCTGTTTATTCACTCTGAAGAAGGCGTCTTCTTCGACCTTCTCAGATTCTATATTTTAACAAACTTAAGCTTAAATTTCTAGAGACGGATCACTGACTGTCAAACACTGACCCTCGTGCTCTCTGTCGCCCCCTGCTGCAGACTCTGCAGGAGGAGCTGTGCGGCCGCCAGCGGCAGGTCTCCTCGCTGCAGGAGATCTCCTCTCAGCTCCTCCTGGAGGCCACAGGAGAAGACAGCATAGAGGCCAAGGAGAAGGTCCACGTCATCTGCAACAAACTGCACCTCCTGCTGCGACAGACGGCCGCTGACCTGCGAACGCTGCAGGGGAGACAGGTGGGTCCGTTTTTACCTCAGGCTGAGGTAAATCATTCAGAAACCGCAGACTCGTAAAATCAAGCATTACAAAGACGCGAGGTTTTGGGACACGATGGCAAAACCACTGATTGCACCTTTGAATGAAGCGACATCTGATAAATATGAGGTAAAATTAGACCTGCGGTTGCTCAGTTTTAGGTGCCTGTTGCCATAGACACACTGCAGTTTCATAAATGTTTTAAAACCCTGAATGCATCAGTCATCCAGGAGTGAAATGGTCACTGGTTTATTCAGACCTCATGCGAGCTAACGGTAATATCCTGAGTGACTCACCTGTTCAGACGTCCGTCCGCCTGCATCAGAAGAACCAAAGAATGTTCTGCATGTCAGTCTGGTGTTTGGAGGACGTTGTGAATGAGACGCTATCAGAGCTGAAGTCCTGCGACCTCTGACCCCGACCTGGTCCAGTCTGTCTTCTCTGATGTGTGTTTGCTGTCTGTGTCTCAGGAAACCTGCTCAACCAGCTGTGAACTGGACAGCATCGGTCTGGGAACCCTCAGCTCTCCTCTGCTGCTGCACAAGGTACACCTGAACGTTCACACCTGCATATTGACCTTCAGTTCACACCTGAACGTTCACACCTGCATATTGACCTTCAGTTCACACCTGAACGTTCACACCTGCATATTGACCTTCAGTTCACACCTGGATATTAACCTTCAATTCACACCCTAAGTTCACACCTGAATATTTTACATTGACTTCACACCTGGATATTTACCTTCTGTTCACACCTGAATGTTCACCTTCACTTCATACCTGCATATTTAATCTTCAGTTCACACCTTAGTATTTTACATTGACTTCACACACCTAAATATTTTGTCCTCAGTTCACACCTGGATGTTTACCTTTCCCCTCACACCTGACTATTTAATCTTCAATTCACACCTGAATATTTACCTTCACTTGGAACCTAAATATTTTTAATCTTCAATTCACACATTTAATCCATTTAATCTTCACCACACCTTAATATTTTACACTGACTTCACACCTGAGTATTGACCTTCAGTTCACAGTGAAGGCAAAGAATTCAGATAGTTTCAGTCAATGTAATACTTCACAGTGAAGATACTCAGCTACGAGCCAACATGCTAACATTAACATGCAGTCTGTACTCGTGTTAGCTTTAATCTGGAGGAACGTTTGAGGCTGACGTGTTGTGGAAAACTTAGCCTGTTTTTACATTTTTATGCAGCCACACTGACATTTCCTAGAAATCTAGAAACCACTGAGAGCCTCTGTTTTTAGGAGTGAAGTGATTAACACCTTTGACCTGTTTGTTGCTGCAGGAGGAGGCTGATCTACAGGCAGCTACAGCTGGACGACCAGCACCCAGAAGGTAAACGTGACAGCCCGGAGCTGCACTTTGACTTTATGGGGACAGAAGGTTCACTGACTTTTCTACACATTATGTTTAACTTTAGCGAGCACGGTGAGAATCAAACGGTCTTTGTGCCTCAAAGTGAAGCTTCTTCCAGAGCTTTCGACTTCGTCTCAGGGTCATCCTCAATGAGAGGGGTCAGTAGGACTGGAGATGCAGTTTAACGCTCTGGAAAAGCTTTGACCCTGAGTTAAGAAGTGAAAAGTGAACATCTGTGAATTCTGTCCACATCCAGGGAGGAGAGGAGGGACTCGTCCCCACAGCGACCCCTCTTCTACCGGGTTCTACGAGCTGCCTTCCCCCTTCAACTGCTCTTCCTCATGCTGCTGGTTCTGGCCTGCCTGGTGCCCCTGTCCGAAGAGGACTACAGCTGTACACTGTCCAACAACTTCGCCCGCTCCTTCTACCCCATGCTGCGCTACACCAACGGCCCCCCGCCCACATGAAAACGGACCCGTTAACATGGACTGAACGAGACCTTCTCTGTCTGAAGGCCTCGTGTGTTTTTTGACTAAAATTTTATTGTATTTAAAAATGTATTTATTGTTCGTGGAGCTCCACAGTTCTGAAAAAAGAAGCCATATCACTGGTTTGTTTTAAAGGGTTTGTCATTTTTTTATATGTAGATTTGCCATCAAACGTCCCCACAGAACATCTTCAAAGAAAAAAAAAAAAGGTCTCAAGATTTATTTTGGTATCTACAGAATATTTTCATTTTTTGTACTTTCACTCTCGTGGGATCGAATCTGAAGGAACGTTAACGTTAACCAAAGCATCCAGGAATCGAGACACTGCAGCTATTTTTACTGTTTTTCATAGACGGCCACCTGCTGATAGCACATTTTGTACAGAAAACAGGTGAAATGTTTTTGCTGTTTTAGAGCTATTTAAGATTTTTTTAAACGCTGGCAGTGACTCCTCTGCAGACATGCCTTTCTGTAGCCAACAGAACAAACCTAACTTTATCACATAATTTTCTTTAAAATGGTGTTAATGATGAATTTTGTATATAAGTGGAATCTACTGAGAAAGAAACAGGTAAATTATTGTTTCTGTGTTTGGCACTGAGACCGATCAGAGTAATGTTTGAGGCTTTCAAAGTCACGCTGGCTTGTTACGCTGAATTTTGTCGATACGATAAAGTGAGATATTTTCCTATGATTGTGGAAACTTTACTGAAAGTGTTTTGGAGGTATTTTCTGAAAATTTTAGCAGATCATTGAACTGAAACATTTTGCAAAAAAAGGCACAAATCTTCAAATTAAAGCTGCGTGAGGAGATTCTTGACCACTAGGGGGCAGAAGGAGTCAAAATGCACCGACAGGAACAGTAGCTAAACTGGTGCTTTTAGCTAACGTGGTAGCATAAAAACTGCCGGCTTACACTTCCAGCAGACACAGAACGTGATCACCTGAGCTCTCCCCGTTCTGCTTTCCTCACTCAGCTAACATCGTCTGCTGTTTGATGCTCGACAGGTAGCTGCACTTTTGCTAAAACTGTAGATTTTGCTTGCAGGAAGCGATGTGACAAGTTGAAAGTCAACCCTCTGATCTACATGCAGCTGTAAAACCAAAGCAGTTAGCTGGAGAGGCTAAAGGTTCTGTCAGGCTGCACAGTCGATTCTCAGTGTGTTTGGTCCTATGAGCGACCGTCACACCTTTGATTTGAGGTTTTAAAAGGCAGGAAGTCCTGTGTCAACAGATTAACATCAGCAAACACATATCACACTGCCAGTTAGCATGATGACACGGCCGTGTGTTCTTTTTATCTGAAGATCCAAATCTTCTCTTTCATAACTTACCCAACGTTGTCCAAGTTGGCCTGATGGAGCGAAGCCCTGCAGGCATCAAACATGTTAATACAAAGACGGATTATATAAGAAAAATCAAAAATACAGCTTGTTGTTGATGCTGTAATGAAACACGTGGGATTCACCTGAACGCAGAAGGTGTTAAAGTCTAACAGCAGACTTATAGTAGAACACAAATGTAAGTGATCCTTTGGGCATTGAATGTAACTGTGCACAATCAAAGGTGATGGCTAGAGACAGACTGTTTATTTTGCAGCTTAGATACAGGAAGTAAATCATAAACAAATTGAAACAGTGTAGTGTAGCAGATGAGAAAATGTAATATAATATCAACTCTTAGGCCGCAGTTCAAGTCACCAAAACACATTTAAAAATTCTCTGCAAATAAGAAAAAATGCAAGTCTGTACCAATCTGTAACCGTCTTTATCTCATCTCCATCTAAGGTGAGGTGTCTGTGCATCCACTAGGACATTTTTGTGGTTGACAGCAAAGGATGTAAACTGAACTTATTTGTAAAACTGGAAGAAAGGACAAACAAAAAATACATAAAGATATCTGAGTCAATGAAAGAACAAATGGAAATGGGGAAGAAAATAACAAAAAGGACAAAACCCATCATGAAAAAAGAGCAGAGACAGATGATAGCAGGCTGTGGGACAACCAGGCTTGCTTGCATTTTCTGATAGACATCATTTAAACTTTGGAACTTCCTCATTCTGTGTCCTCAGGCCATCTTTAGTGGCAATGCAGAAAAATGAGGAAATGGAGGGGGTTGACAGGCCTTTAGCCAGTGGCTGCATATCCTCGTCCTCTGCCCCTGTTTAGAGTTCACATGCCTCCCCCTTGCTTCAGCGCACACTGTCTCTCTAAGTCATGATGTTGTCTGACCACTGCCTCGCCAGTCCTTTCAAAGCCTTCACTAACATACCACCTATTGTACCAGATGGAGGTTTGAATGTAACCATAACCCAAAACATTTATGTGAATGTATTAACCTCCTACTCAAAGTCATCTATAGAATTACAACAGTGAATTGCACTTCCTTTCTCGCTTTTTGTTTACAAGCCATTACAGGTGAACCTTCACCTCAGACTGAAATGCTAGCAACGAAAAGGACACGGGATAAAAGCTACATGTCCCTGTCATGGAAGCAAAATAATAAATAATACTAAGCATTACTGGTCATGTGCAAGGATGAAATTGTTTAAGACAAATGTGAGGAGAAAAAGTGCAAAATATCTGAGAACCCTGCTTTCAATACTACATTCAGATGGAGATCTGCAACATTGATGTTTGTGTGTTAAAGCAAGAGGCAGCAAAGTGTTTTGCATTACAGCCTTGTACAAGTGGGTGATTTTTCAAGAGAAACACTCAACGACCATGTACGCAGACTGACCCCCGTTCCTTAGTACAGGGGGAGAGGAGTGAGTGAAAGAACAGGGACATTTATGGGTGAGGGACGACGGATATGCAAGTGTGCAGGAAGGATTACATTTGAAGATGTTCTTTTAAAGAGAGGCTGCACCGATATTTTAAATTAATCTTAAATCCAGTATTTTAAAACTGGATAACAGCATATCGGCTATTACTTCATACCAGTGGTAATTTGATTACTGCATTTAAAGACCAGTGTGCTGGATTTAGAGGCACCTAGTGGTGAGGTTGCAGATTACAACCACCTGAATACCCCTCACCTCACCCCTGCCTTTCCAAGCATGTAGGAGAACCTATGGCGGCCATGAACCTTGCAAAAGGTGCTGTGTGGAGCCAGTATTTGGTATGTCTGTTCTGGGCTACTGTAGAAACATGGTGTACTCCGTGGAAGACGACCCGCTCCATCTGTAGATATAAAGAGCTTATTCTAAGGTAACAAAAACACAATTCTTATTTTCTGGCAATTATACGCTCATGAAGGCATTCTTATGATCCATGTGCAAATTCCACAATTGCCAGATATTGGCTGTAATACCAATATTGGGCTGAAATATACTGTGACAGCACTGATACTGGGAGTAATGCACATATTTTGATGCTGCTCTCTCGAGAGAAGTGGGAGTACAGAGGGGGTGAAAAGAGAAGGGCATGGGATAGCAATAAAGTTAGGGAGAGGGTTGAAGAGCAAATAAATGAGAAAAAAGTCAGAAGAGAATAAGACAGAGGAGGAGGATGAGCCAGCCTGAGAGTCATCAGATTACAGAGGATGTGGGAATCAGTCCTCGAGCGATCAGTGTTGTAACAGGCTCCACATTCAAAACAGGACTGTAACAGGGACTTGATGAGAGAATTTAGGATCTCTCAGTTGTTCCTGAGAAGCAAACAGATGTTTTTCATTTGTAATACAAGTTATTTCAGTTGTGTTTTCATGTCCACCAGCTACAACAACAACAACAAGCTTTATTTGTGTAGCTCCTTTCATACAGGAATTTCAGCTCCTTCGCTACAGTGTGTGTGTGTGTGTGTGTGTGTGTGCGCGCGCGCGCGCGCGCGTGTGGGTGCATGCGCGTTAGAGCTGAACAATATGCAAAGAAAGTCATATTGTGATTATTTTTTTTAACGGATTGCGATTGCAGTTTAAGTCTCGATTGAAGTGGGAATGGTAATTTTTTTAAATAAAATTTTCTCAGAAAAAAACATTGGGATTTTTGCTGGGCTTTGCACCCAACAAGCATTTTCCCTTGTGTGTGGCGAATATCATTTCTGGGCCGGGGCATCTCTGTAGTACTGCAGTGCTTCATTTATAATGGTCTGTTGTGACACATTTTACTTTTATCAAAAAAAATTGCTGCTGCTGATGTTTAGATATTGCACTTGGCCATATTGTGATTTCTCTAATATTTCGATTAACTGTTCAGCCCTAATACATTATTCAATTCAAGGGTTCATGAACTGTATAACCTTTGCTTTGTTGCTCTAACTGTCATGGTTCAGCAAGACTGATGCTTGCCTCTTTTGCATCACTCCCCTGTGTTTGACAGACTGGCAGAAGATGTAAGCTGCTCCATAGCTCAGCTCTCCGCTGTGCTACTGAGAGCAGCGTGGCCTAGATCGTATCCATGTGCTGTGGAGCCAGGGGCTGTTAACTTGTGAATGAGGGTTCTGTGTTTTCTCAATGAGTTTATCCATTGTGATGATCCACTGTGACTGTCTTTGAATTTATCCCAGGTTTATCTTCTAAAATTTACTGATCTGCAAGTCACATTTTTAAGCTAATTGCAGAATTTAACAGTGTTCTTTGGCATGTGGAAATGCCACGTTAACACAATCTTAAGTATGATCATGGCTCGCACAGTTTTTCTTCCTATCAGTGTCACTGGCAGATACTGTAGCATTGGTGTCACATCTAGGTCTTTTGAGAAAAATAGTAAACATGCTTGTCAATCTTGGATTAGACTTGTTTCCTGCAACTTGGATAGTGTTTTGTGTTTTAAAATTTTGCTCCAGTTTTACTCTGTTTCATTCATAAGTTAACCACATTTGTCATGCCCCATATGCACATGCTCATCTCTGCTGAAAGCAATATTGGCCAACCTTGTAGATTGGTACAAACTGGCTCAGGGTAAAAGAGGGATTACAGTTTCTGTTCCTATGCTCACACAAGTGGGGTTTGGCTGCTGTCAAACAGCTGTGACCTCAGCTGAGGGAAGAGTGTGTATGTCCATGCACATGTTGTGTCTGTGAGTGTAACTGCATGTGCACGTTTGAGAAGGAAAACAGATGTGTTATGTCTTGATTTCACGCCTGTTCAAATTCCAGCCTGGTGACGGCATGAAACAATTCTTCTTAGATTAGTAAGTGATCAGTTGTTAAGCATTTTCCACACCTAATCCATGGTGGCAATAAAGGACAGGGACCTGAAACTGCTGTGTTCCAGGGACAAGCTTTGCCTAAATACTGTGGGTCACACACATGACATCTATGACAGTAGATTATCCAGCCAGGCTCGTGTACGCTGCCCTTGGGGAACATTCATTTTTGAGGGAACAACACAGGCCTGTTTAATGAAAGACATCATGTGCTCTTGCCTGACCACTGCTGTAGCCTATAGGTATAAAGAGCAATATAGTTCTACAAGTATGACCCACATGCTCCAAATCAGTTTGGTCTTGTGAAGAAAACACCAAAAGAACTTTTTACACTTTGGATTGCAAAACAGGGATAGATATTCTTAGTTATTTCCACAGGTGATGCATACAGTCTAATCATATTAGTTTCAACCCTTGCAACACTAGACAGTCTACAGAGAATAAGACTTTACAGTCACAGTACTTGGACCGTTAATGCGGTGTGTACATCTGTATGAAACTTAAAGGGAATCATATCAGTTATATACTGTAGTTTAATGGTATGTTCTGGTGATCTCGGGTTTTAAGTCACAGCTTCCCCTGTTTGAGTCCAGTTGGGGCCCTTTGTTGGCTGTTTTCACAGTTCTGCTCTCAGTTGTCGACTGTACACTATCCATTCAAGGAAAAAATGTCCATAGGTACTTACAAAAGAACATTTAGTTTGAAATATAAAATAATGTTGTGTCAGAATTCTAATGCCATGATTGAGCACATTCTCTGAGAATTTGATACACTCTTAGATTTGAAGAATAATTCAGCGTTCAGACTAAGTCATTTTCTCACATTTAGTTCACACCACATTAAAACATAATTACGAGGCCAGTGATTCATTTTGGGTTTTTCACCACTTGATTAAGAAGTATTGCCATTGTGAAATATTGTGTTGAGCTGAGATGAGATGCAGTCTTTGTATGCGAGAAATAGTTTTACTGGACCTATGATTGACTGACTCAATTTGTTTAAAATGTCTAGAGAGCTCCAAGGTGAAAAGCCAGTTGTGTGACATAAACATGATCTGAATCTGATGTGCCTGTTGTATGTAAAAATTCTCGACACTCTTGTTGTTGTCTTTTATCAGGCTACTTACAGTTATGATTCACCAGTGTGCTCTTAACCTTTCATTTGCACTGCAGGAAATTGCAGCGCGTGAGTGTTCCGGCCAAACACCTAAAATGCAAATGAGTTAGATAGCCAGTAGTATATTCCCATGGATAGTACTGTATGCTCCTAAAACATGACGTTCTATTTTACATGCTTTGTTTTCCTAACTCTCACTGCCTAAATCCACAGCAGGATCACTACACAGACCTAAGCTGCTTAACAAAAGGAGATATTGTTTTGAATACAAACTGTTATACCGGCATCATATCTAGTCATGTTGGACCGAAGATTTTTAAGCAGCCCTGTCTGTGTTGAGGCTGATCTTCAGCTAAGAAATGGCATATTGACCATTTCATAAACGTTTCATTCAGAACTGCTGTAGTTTGCGGAACACTTAACTTCAAGACTAACGCATGGGGTCTGTTAGTATTTTACGAATAAATGTAGTTTGACTAAAACTGAGCGCTCTAAATATCAGGATCACCTGCTGTCTTCTTTAAATTGTCTTACCGGTGAATCCACCTGAAATGTGAGCTTTGTCCATTTTACTCAGCCTTCCCTTGAGTCACAAAGGGCAGTAATAGATGAAGGAATGCACAGGCTTTATGCTAAAAAACGAGATGCAATAGTAATATGTGTCCTAGCATGCACATAGCTTTTTTTACCTTTGTGATGGCCGGTCTAGTGTCGGTCTGGCAGAGCATGTTCACAGAGAAACAGAAGGGGATGAATGGATGCCTCTGTGACTGAAATGAGTGGGGCTTTTTATTAAAAGATGGAAGGACTTCTATTATTATCCCAGGGATGATAACAGAAGTGAATTAAATGTGTTTTTATAGGAAAGACAGCAGGGATAAAGCAGAGGCTGTCTGCAAAAGTGATTTAGGGAGGAGAGAGACTCAGTCTTTTTGAAAAAAATTAGCTCATGCTAGCTTTCAACAGAACTTAAAGGTTTGTAGTAAGATGTCATGTCACCTGGATACATAAAAACTTTAAGCTCAACTTTCATTCATCCTTGACAGTGTGGTTTTTACCCCAGATGATTGGGAAATTTCAGCTAAATTTATTTCTCAAGAAACTTGGGAAGATTTACCTCCAAACTGCTGTCTAGCAAATCAGTTTGGTGGAATATTTTCTTCTTCCTGAAAAGCATCAGCCAGTTTTATTCAACTCCTACCTAGGCGTGTTGTGTTGATTTATTTATAAGCGCCAGTATTTTGAAATCGGAGGCCTTGGCAAGATGCGTAACATCAACAGAAGTCACTTAAGTGTTTCCTTTTCATGGCACCAACACTCGTGCAGCGCTAAGGGCATAGTGACCACATAAAGCCCATTACTTGGTGAAAGTAACCAAAATCAAAAACCCCTCCTCTGTCTCCATAACTTAACACTGAAATATTTATTTTACCAAATCAGCAGTAGTGACATTAACATCAAATTATGTTTTAGATTACTCAGTGTAATGCACCAGTAGATGTATCAGTTATGTCTAGTTTCCGCGTCCATGAGGGTCCATGAGAGTCTGCTTGACGACAGATTTGTCAGCTACCCATGTTTGTGAGGGTACATTGCGTAGCCAGAAATTTCTCTGTCTGTGTGGACTGTATGCGCCAACAAATGTGTAAGATTGCAGCATCCAACATATGAGTACTTATGAAAATTGATGGTTATCATACCATGTATATTTTCATATGTACTTTATTGAATACTACTGTATTAGTGTCATTAAAAACTGGAATTCTACTGCAAATAGTGTTATTAAAAAATATAGAGCATAATATAGAAATTATAATAAAGTGTTTGACCCTAAAAACCCTCTGCCTTCATTCCTTTAAGGCTCATTATAACAAATAATAATACTACTAATAATAATAATGATAATAATAGTGTAATGCTGTTAACTGTGATGCCATGAAACTGTGATACCCTGAAAATCTCGCCCCGGAGCAACCCAAGTGTGAACATATCCATGCATGCAGACTACAATGTGTTTATGTGTGGAGCAGATAAATATTCTTGTATGTTTGGTTGTTGTAAAGCCGGAGGTCACTGTGGCTCAGGGCATGATCATACACAGTGTGGTGAAAATCTGTCTCTCTGACCTCTCATCCCCTGCTCTGTAATCACCTCCTTGTTGTTCTCTCTTAATTTCTTAATGACATTTTCCATTCAAGTATTCAATGTACTTATACTGAGACCCCATAGACATCTGTGATTAGCGGGAGTCCATACATGACTGTACATTCATATGTCTGTATAGGTGTGTATATGCACACATGCACATGTGTTGCAGGTCTCAGTGCAGTGTTGTGCAACAGGTGACCTGATTAGCAGGCTACAGTGTGTGTCCAGTGTGCTTTTAGCCTGCAGGCAAATCTAATGCAGCCTAGCATCCCTACAGAGACCTGCTGGACTGGTTGACTGACAGCGCTAAGTGGAAAAGCCCTCAGACGGCTCATGCTACTCAGTCTGGCTTTCTGACTGTTTTTTAATACGGTACCTGTCTGTCTCCCTGACTTATCCTTTCAGATCCTGTCTTTCTTTCACTCTGCCTGTATTTATTTTTATCAACACTCAATTTGGCTCCTTGCCCAGTTGACCTGTGTTTATCTGTTTACTGAACTTGCTCTCTGTTGTTCTGTGTCTGCATTTCTTTTTTGCTGTCCTCGTCTTCCTCTCTTCTGGACGTCCCTGCTGTTCTGATGTCCTTCGTGCTTTGAGCTCCGTCCTGTTCAGAGCTGCGGGCGACGCCGCTGACCTGCGCTCTCTCTTTCAGATGTGAAGGTCACAGAGAGCTCAGAGTCCTTCGCTAAGGCGACTGTCAGAGCAGTGAAATCAGCCTCTGGTAGGCGCTCTGCCTCCTGCATGCGACTGCCTCACTGTGTGCTGAAGGACCAATCCCATCCACCCCCACCCCCCATCTATTCACCTTGAGTCACAGATGTGGCTGCACACCGCTACGACTCATCACTTTAAAAACTAGAACCTAAAACATGAGCCCGCATGACGCTGCAGTGGAAGTTTTTGCATGTGTTTGACGGATATTTGAGTCCTCTGCATGTCTCAGTGTCTCCCCTGTGTCGTCTTGGTTTCCTCCATTTCTTTCTTAATTTCGCATTTTTTCCGTCTCACAGTGAAGTCAGTGGCCGACACCCCCAGCTGGCACCAGCCCGGCTCCCCGGAGAGGAAACGAGTCCCCCGAGAGATCATCCGAGGCCTGAGCTCGTCTCCCACGCACACCAGCACTCCCTTCCGCCAGCAGGGCTACGTAAGGACACACACCAACATCTGGAATCCTTTCCCTCAGCGTCCTGACGCAGCGCGATGAAGTCGGCCTTCAGGTTAAAGCCGTGTGTGCTCTGTGTGTGTGTTCAGGCTAAGCTCATGTCGGAGTGCAGCGGCAGCATCGACAGCGTGAAGAGGGTCAAGCTGATCCTGAATGATGAGGAGGAGCCGGAGGATCCGGGTCTGACCAGCAGCATGGCCGACAAGCAGACCAGCACAGGTAGAGGCGTCGCTCGACTCACAGGCGCTGGTCGAAGGGAAGCCTGTGGTTTCGTCTCACTAACACAATGATGCAGCTTCTTTCTTTTTCCAGTTTAAGAAAGGCCTGAAACTAAGACGTCTCCTCACTGATGATGAATGCACTGGTTACTGTCTGGGTTTACAGTGTAACCTGCTCTATAAAAGCCAAAGAAATTTCATTTTAAATAAAAATAAACAGAGAAAAGCAGCAAATCTACACATTGGGGGAGCTGGCATCAACAAAAAGTTGACATTTTAGTTTGATTATTGCCTTTTAATCCACTGACGACTTACTGTGTCAGCGCTGATGTGAAAGCATCATGTGGAGGCTGCTCGTCTTCTTCATGAGCGCCTTGCTTGTCAGCGTTCACACAAGTTAAGTTCTCCAGTGTTGAAACAGAGTCATTTAAGCATTAGCATCGTGCTAACGTGTTTAAAGGGAGACACCACAGCTCAGCTCGTTTCTCTGCAGGTGTGATCGAGCGCTGGGAGCTGCTGCAAGCGCAGAAGTTCAACAGCAACGCCGACATCAAGCAGGACCTGCAGCAGTGGCAGAAGCTGAACTCCGACCTCTGTGAGGTCACTTCCTGGTTGGCCAGGATGCTGCCGGAGCTGGAGAGGCTGCAGCGGATCGCGCCGTCCACCAGCATCCGAGACATCGAAGTCAACATCAGGAAGCTAAAGGTACAACAACCTGAGAGATGACTCGAGTCACAGACACTCAGGAAGTCTCAGTCTGTTATTTATTCAATGTGAGGCACAGACATGACACACAGAGACATGACACACAGACGGACACAGAGACATGACACACAGAGACATGACACACAGACGGACACAGAGACATGACACACAGAGACATGACACGCAGACGGACACAGAGACATGACACACAGACGGACACAGAGACATGACACGCAGACGGACACAGAGACATGACACACAGACGGACACAGAGACATGACACGCAGAGACATGACACACAGACGGACACAGAGACATGACACACAGAGACATGACACGCAGACGGACACAGAGACATGACACGCAGAGACATGACACACAGACGGACACAGAGACATGACACACAGAGACATGACACACAGACGGACACAGAGACATGACACACAGACGGACACAGAGACATGACACGCAGAGACATGACACACAGACGGACACAGAGACATGACACACAGACGGACACAGAGACATGACACACAGAGACATGACACACAGACGGACACAGAGACATGACACGCAGACGGACACAGAGACATGAGAGACATGACACACAGACGGACACAGAGACATGACACACAGACGGACACAGAGACATGACACGCAGACGGACACAGAGACATGACACACAGAGACATGACACGCACAGACAGACTTTCGTCTTTCACATCAAATACTGATGAATGCTCAAATCTCATGTTGTGTCTAAAAGAGTTCAAGTCAGAGCAGAATTTAACATCTCAACTACATCATGACTTTGTTTGTTTGTTAATATTCCAGTTTAAGTTACATTGAAAAGGTTCAGGAAATATTAGCTGTTACTCATGAAAGTCTGAGGACGCTGCGTTCAAGTGTCAGAGGCGGTGAAACTGTCCAATCACAGTCCTTTCAGGAAGATGAAGACTCACTTTCCTTCTCTTCTGTCCAGGAGATGCAGAAGACTTTCAACAGCTACAAGTGTCTGATGATCTCCGTCAACCTGAGCAGCCGTCACTTCCTGCGAGGCGACAGCGCCGAGCTGCGGGAGCTGCAGGAAGCTCTGGGCTCGGCCAATCACAGCTGGACGCAGGCCTGCGGCGGCCTGGAGAGCTGGGAGAGGCGGCTGCACGCTGCGCTCATGCAGTGTCAGGTGAGACACGGAGAGCACGTTCGGTTCAAACAAACGCGTTAAAAGACGAGCAGCTCCGGTGACCTTCGCCCTCTGCGCTCTTCTTCTTCAGGAGTTTCACGAGACGCTGCACTCTCAGCTGATGTGGCTCGCCAAGGCCGAGAACAGACTCGCCGCCGTGAGCGTCAGCGACCCGTCGACGTCGCGCTCCGTCCTGCTGGAGCACCGAGACACGCTGACGGTGAGCAGAAACGTCCTGTTTCAAGCTGTTTGATTTCCAAACATCATTCAAAACGTTTGCTTCAGTTCATCAGCTTCCAGCATCCAGTGAGGCTTTACAGGAGTCTGACACTCACATCAGTTAAACAGCAGATTCTCAGTTTGCACAAACACAAACCTTTATTGTACACAGCGAACAAGTGAGAGGAAAGAGTTCAGTGTTTGGATTTTAGTGCTGGAAAAGCTGTTTATTCACTCTGAAGAAGGCGTCTTCTTCGACCTTCTCAGATTCTATATTTTAACAAACTTAAGCTTAAATTTCTAGAGACGGATCACTGACTGTCAAACACTGACCCTCGTGCTCTCTGTCGCCCCCTGCTGCAGACTCTGCAGGAGGAGCTGTGCGGCCGCCAGCGGCAGGTCTCCTCGCTGCAGGAGATCTCCTCTCAGCTCCTCCTGGAGGCCACAGGAGAAGACAGCATAGAGGCCAAGGAGAAGGTCCACGTCATCTGCAACAAACTGCACCTCCTGCTGCGACAGACGGCCGCTGACCTGCGAACGCTGCAGGGGAGACAGGTGGGTCCGTTTTTACCTCAGGCTGAGGTAAATCATTCAGAAACCGCAGACTCGTAAAATCAAGCATTACAAAGACGCGAGGTTTTGGGACACGATGGCAAAACCACTGATTGCACCTTTGAATGAAGCGACATCTGATAAATATGAGGTAAAATTAGACCTGCGGTTGCTCAGTTTTAGGTGCCTGTTGCCATAGACACACTGCAGTTTCATAAATGTTTTAAAACCCTGAATGCATCAGTCATCCAGGAGTGAAATGGTCACTGGTTTATTCAGACCTCATGCGAGCTAACGGTAATATCCTGAGTGACTCACCTGTTCAGACGTCCGTCCGCCTGCATCAGAAGAACCAAAGAATGTTCTGCATGTCAGTCTGGTGTTTGGAGGACGTTGTGAATGAGACGCTATCAGAGCTGAAGTCCTGCGACCTCTGACCCCGACCTGGTCCAGTCTGTCTTCTCTGATGTGTGTTTGCTGTCTGTGTCTCAGGAAACCTGCTCAACCAGCTGTGAACTGGACAGCATCGGTCTGGGAACCCTCAGCTCTCCTCTGCTGCTGCACAAGGTACACCTGAACGTTCACACCTGCATATTGACCTTCAGTTCACACCTGAACGTTCACACCTGCATATTGACCTTCAGTTCACACCTGAACGTTCACACCTGCATATTGACCTTCAGTTCACACCTGGATATTAACCTTCAATTCACACCCTAAGTTCACACCTGAATATTTTACATTGACTTCACACCTGGATATTTACCTTCTGTTCACACCTGAATGTTCACCTTCACTTCATACCTGCATATTTAATCTTCAGTTCACACCTTAGTATTTTACATTGACTTCACACACCTAAATATTTTGTCCTCAGTTCACACCTGGATGTTTACCTTTCCCCTCACACCTGACTATTTAATCTTCAATTCACACCTGAATATTTACCTTCACTTGGAACCTAAATATTTTTAATCTTCAATTCACACATTTAATCCATTTAATCTTCACCACACCTTAATATTTTACACTGACTTCACACCTGAGTATTGACCTTCAGTTCACAGTGAAGGCAAAGAATTCAGATAGTTTCAGTCAATGTAATACTTCACAGTGAAGATACTCAGCTACGAGCCAACATGCTAACATTAACATGCAGTCTGTACTCGTGTTAGCTTTAATCTGGAGGAACGTTTGAGGCTGACGTGTTGTGGAAAACTTAGCCTGTTTTTACATTTTTATGCAGCCACACTGACATTTCCTAGAAATCTAGAAACCACTGAGAGCCTCTGTTTTTAGGAGTGAAGTGATTAACACCTTTGACCTGTTTGTTGCTGCAGGAGGAGGCTGATCTACAGGCAGCTACAGCTGGACGACCAGCACCCAGAAGGTAAACGTGACAGCCCGGAGCTGCACTTTGACTTTATGGGGACAGAAGGTTCACTGACTTTTCTACACATTATGTTTAACTTTAGCGAGCACGGTGAGAATCAAACGGTCTTTGTGCCTCAAAGTGAAGCTTCTTCCAGAGCTTTCGACTTCGTCTCAGGGTCATCCTCAATGAGAGGGGTCAGTAGGACTGGAGATGCAGTTTAACGCTCTGGAAAAGCTTTGACCCTGAGTTAAGAAGTGAAAAGTGAACATCTGTGAATTCTGTCCACATCCAGGGAGGAGAGGAGGGACTCGTCCCCACAGCGACCCCTCTTCTACCGGGTTCTACGAGCTGCCTTCCCCCTTCAACTGCTCTTCCTCATGCTGCTGGTTCTGGCCTGCCTGGTGCCCCTGTCCGAAGAGGACTACAGCTGTACACTGTCCAACAACTTCGCCCGCTCCTTCTACCCCATGCTGCGCTACACCAACGGCCCCCCGCCCACATGAAAACGGACCCGTTAACATGGACTGAACGAGACCTTCTCTGTCTGAAGGCCTCGTGTGTTTTTTGACTAAAATTTTATTGTATTTAAAAATGTATTTATTGTTCGTGGAGCTCCACAGTTCTGAAAAAAGAAGCCATATCACTGGTTTGTTTTAAAGGGTTTGTCATTTTTTTATATGTAGATTTGCCATCAAACGTCCCCACAGAACATCTTCAAAGAAAAAAAAAAAAGGTCTCAAGATTTATTTTGGTATCTACAGAATATTTTCATTTTTTGTACTTTCACTCTCGTGGGATCGAATCTGAAGGAACGTTAACGTTAACCAAAGCATCCAGGAATCGAGACACTGCAGCTATTTTTACTGTTTTTCATAGACGGCCACCTGCTGATAGCACATTTTGTACAGAAAACAGGTGAAATGTTTTTGCTGTTTTAGAGCTATTTAAGATTTTTTTAAACGCTGGCAGTGACTCCTCTGCAGACATGCCTTTCTGTAGCCAACAGAACAAACCTAACTTTATCACATAATTTTCTTTAAAATGGTGTTAATGATGAATTTTGTATATAAGTGGAATCTACTGAGAAAGAAACAGGTAAATTATTGTTTCTGTGTTTGGCACTGAGACCGATCAGAGTAATGTTTGAGGCTTTCAAAGTCACGCTGGCTTGTTACGCTGAATTTTGTCGATACGATAAAGTGAGATATTTTCCTATGATTGTGGAAACTTTACTGAAAGTGTTTTGGAGGTATTTTCTGAAAATTTTAGCAGATCATTGAACTGAAACATTTTGCAAAAAAAGGCACAAATCTTCAAATTAAAGCTGCGTGAGGAGATTCTTGACCACTAGGGGGCAGAAGGAGTCAAAATGCACCGACAGGAACAGTAGCTAAACTGGTGCTTTTAGCTAACGTGGTAGCATAAAAACTGCCGGCTTACACTTCCAGCAGACACAGAACGTGATCACCTGAGCTCTCCCCGTTCTGCTTTCCTCACTCAGCTAACATCGTCTGCTGTTTGATGCTCGACAGGTAGCTGCACTTTTGCTAAAACTGTAGATTTTGCTTGCAGGAAGCGATGTGACAAGTTGAAAGTCAACCCTCTGATCTACATGCAGCTGTAAAACCAAAGCAGTTAGCTGGAGAGGCTAAAGGTTCTGTCAGGCTGCACAGTCGATTCTCAGTGTGTTTGGTCCTATGAGCGACCGTCACACCTTTGATTTGAGGTTTTAAAAGGCAGGAAGTCCTGTGTCAACAGATTAACATCAGCAAACACATATCACACTGCCAGTTAGCATGATGACACGGCCGTGTGTTCTTTTTATCTGAAGATCCAAATCTTCTCTTTCATAACTTACCCAACGTTGTCCAAGTTGGCCTGATGGAGCGAAGCCCTGCAGGCATCAAACATGTTAATACAAAGACGGATTATATAAGAAAAATCAAAAATACAGCTTGTTGTTGATGCTGTAATGAAACACGTGGGATTCACCTGAACGCAGAAGGTGTTAAAGTCTAACAGCAGACTTATAGTAGAACACAAATGTAAGTGATCCTTTGGGCATTGAATGTAACTGTGCACAATCAAAGGTCGTTAAATGTGCGTAATTTACTCGTTAAACGATTTGATCTGAAACTCAGTGTTTGATACCAGCTTGGACATGAATCAACCTCACAATCAGAGGGCCAGCAGAACAGAAACAAACAACAAAGTGTGTAAAGTTTTATTTTGTGAACTCTTATTTATGGGTTGTATAGATTGACAATAAACCATGTTTGCCATGATTCACGGCCGCGTGTCTTCTGTATCGCTGGGTTGCAGAGAAAGAGCTTTGACAGGCCAAAACTTCAACCAGATCTGAGATATGAATGATGTGTTGTGCACAAACCGCCAAGAAATACTTTCAGCATCAGATCTGGATGAACGTGTGTGTGTGTGTGTGTGCGTGCGTGTGTGTGTGTGTGTGTGTGTGCATGTACAAGCCACAGACATCAGGAAAGAAAGGACAGTGAACATGTATCTGTCTGCGAGCAGTGGACGGATAACCTGGCACTAAGGTTGAACTTACACTGGTGGAAACGTGGCTCATGACTGGACGTTAATGATGCGTTTGAAGCAGTTTTGCCGGATCAAAACGAAGCAATCTGAACTGAGATGGCACCAAACGACCGGCTGTTCTTTTCCGAGAGAACGGTGGTTTGATCAATGAGAACATAATCAAAAACATCACAGCGAGCACGTCAAAAACACGAGGCTTCAAACGTGTTTGAAGGCAGAACCTTTCAGGTCTTATAGAGCCAACGGTTTCTCATGCCTGAGAGGCCAAAAACAACAAAACGAACGAGTTCTGGACTTCTTTCTTCATGTGTTATCCATTCGAGAAAGTGCATAAATTACAGCAAAGAACGCTGATGATTCCATCATGTTCGGTTATTTGGTTGAATTTGGCAAAACGGATCCTAAACAAACCAAATCTAATGCATTTATCCATCTTTTCCTTTGTTTAGGCCGAGGCTTTTGTATAAAGCTCCAATTAAAAAATAAGTTTGTTCACTACTGAACCAAGTCTCTGTATGATGAAGAAAACATCAGCTGCAGGTGTGATGTCAGTTTAAATTGGCCACTGTGGTAAAAATTATGCTCAGAGGGGGTTTGCATTGTAAAATAATTGTAATTTGTCATTTTTTTTTTTTTCAGTCTAAGTGATCAATAAAATGAGATTTCTACAGAGAACCATCTGCTTTCTGTGTTTTTTTAAAAAAATGTTAAAAATGTTAAAAAGATTTAACTCGAACAAATCACTGCGTATAACATCAATCTGGTCTGTATTTTCTTCATTTAAATAATTTTTAAAAATTGCATATAAATTACTGGTTAGCTTGTTTAGCAATACACTGATGTTACCATCAACATGTGATCGACTTTTTAAAAAAAAAAAAAATCTTATGTAAATGACTTTTAGTAAGTAAGTTAATTTGTTGTAGCTAGACTGCTTCATCGCTAACATTCTAATGCGAGTCTGTCAACAGGAATACATTTAGCATGTTACCATACTCATGTTTAGCATACATGTATTGTGCATAATGAACACATGAATGTATGTTGGTTTTTTTTCCAATGCTGGTGCCAAGTGTGTCAGACTGTTAGCTTGTTAGCCTACGTGCTAATTAACCATGAATACGTCAACATGTGTACGATAAGCATGTTCACATACTAATCTTTGTCATGTGATGTTCAACACGTCACTAGCTTGTAATACATGGTTAGCATGCTAACATCTTGGCTAGTGCAGCTAAGGCAGGAAGAAACTGACCTGGAGTGTCGTGAAATCAATGCTCAATGAATAATGTGCGATCACTTTCTCTGTGTTTACACGTTTACTGATTTCCTGATGCTTTAATTCTGAGATACATGCTAACAGTGCATAGCTGGCTACACTGCTAATGCGGTGAAGTTGGCATTTTCACATACTTACACCTTTACACGTGATGTTTACTAAAGTTGTCATAGAAAATAAGCATTAAGTTAAATTTGACATTTTTTTCTTTTTTGCTGGTGTCGAGAAACTGAATTCATTAAAACACGCTAACATGCGCTGGTGTGTGAGGTTCGGCATGTTAGCCGCTTACATAGCTTACATTAGCAGGTCACAATGAACACAGTTAGCAAGGATGATAGCATGCACTGTTAGCGTCCTGAATATACTTACATGATATCTAACTTTTATGAGCTAACATGGTGAATTTAGACCAACTGAAGTGTACGGAGGTAAATTTGATTTAATATTTTCAGTTTTGCTGGTGCCGAGTGTTAACTTTAAACAAATCTGTGCCACATAGTGTAAATCCAGCCTTAGTTTAACCACATGAACAGAGACGAAAGCCCGTTAACAGTCATTTTGTTTAAAGGCCACAAACTGCCGCTTTTTGACTCCACTGACACTCGTAGTTTGTACAAAGAGTAGAAAAATCCTGGATGAACAGGCACCGATTCAAACACCAAAGTACACAGCAGTAGTGAAGGAGAAAAACACCAGAGTGAGATAGAAAACACGGCCCCTTTCTGAAGCTGTAGGACGACCAACGGAAACACGAACCACGTGCACGTCCTGTGAGTCACGGCAGGCTTGTTCTGGATGTTACACCGAGGTGAAAAAAGACATAGAAATACTGTATATCAAAAAAAGAGCTTACTGGCAGAGGGTCAGCGATGTTCTCAGGAACACCTACTGCAGTGCACATTCACAGGAAATATTTACGCACACCAAATATACATTCAATCCAAAACGCTGTTTTTTCCAAAGACTAAAAACATCTAAACATGAGAAAAAATTTACCTCACGACAGCACGCTTTTTTTTTTTTAATGATCCTTTTTTTTGTTTGTTTGTTTGTTTGTTTCCTCCTCTCGATCTTTGGGGGACGGAAAGCCATCAGGTTCAGTTTGTCTCTTACAGTCCTGTCACTAAGGCCGCTTCCATGATGACGCGATCCGGGGTGACGTAGTCTGCTGCTCCCGCTGACGGAGCCGCGTCCCCCGTCTCCAGGGACCACTGCTCCGGGTGGACGTAGCTGTGGGGAGAGATACTGCAGTTATTTACCAGAGTGAAGTAAATCAGTACACAAGTGCAGCTCTAAAGGACTCGTCTGACACACTGAGAGTATTTCTTTTTTCATTTCATTTCCTTTTTTATTTACTTCTTTCCTCCTCTTTTCACCTCATTTTCTTTCCTCTCTCTATCCTCTTCCTTCATATTCACCTCCCTCTTTCCCTCATCCTTTCTTTTCTTTCATCTACCTGTTAATTCCTACATCATACCTTTTCTTTCTCCTTTCCATCCTTTCTCCCTTGTAACTGCCCACCTTCCTTTCTTTCCTTTCTGTTGTCTTTTCCTTCCTTCTTCAACTGATCTGAAAGCATTAAAATACCCCAAACTCTTGATACGAGTTTCTTTTTACCTCCAAACCAAAACTAAAGCCTCCCCTCGACGATGACACTTTTAATCAAGTAAAACTCTGAACGCTTTTACTGCTTCGATTGATCTGAGGGACCTCAGTGTCTCCTTCACGTCTCTAACTTACTCGCCGTCCATGTGAGCCGCCACTAAACTCTGAAAGGAATGTGAGGACTGGAGGGGCGGAGCCTGCAGGTGTCCGTCCAGACAGGGGGCTTCGGCGGGTCCACGCCGAGGCACAGCGGTGTGGTCGGCGGCGGCCTGGTCGGAGCCCGGCTGCAGGTGAGACGCAGGTTGTGGGTACTGCTGCTGGTCAGAGAAGGTGTCGGAGCTCGGCGAGGACGACGGCTGACTGCCGCTGCTGCTGGACGTGTTGGCGTCCAACATCTCCAGGAGGAGGTCGTAGACCAGCACCACGTTCTTCCTCTTCATGGTGGACAGATGGTCCATCCCTTTGTTACTGGACAGAGAGGACGAGGGAATCACACGTCACTGATCAAATCATTTCAAGCCTTCAGGATCTTCAGGAGGACGTGGAGGTGTTAGCAAACAGCTGGTCGCTCTGCAGACTTCGACTTTTCATTATAAAGGGTTTTATTGACAGTAGCTCCACCTTAAAATACTTCCTTAAAAAGAAGAACGTCCCAATAAATGCATTGATATCAGTCAGTGTTGGACATTTTCTATTTTGTTCTGCATATTAAGACACTGATTTCAATTAAGTCGCTCTGCAGCTTTGACATCAATGCAATTTTAATCAGAAATTCTTGAAGTTTTGTTTCTAGTTAATGAAACTATCATTAATATAATACTAACGAATGAATAAGAGTAGAAAAGGAGTTCATAACTTGCAGCCATCAGGCGAAAACCTCATATGTGAACATGAAAACTGGGTCTTTTACGGGATGTTTGCTCCTTCACTGACTGTGAACTTTCACCTTTTGGCTTGACAAAGCTTCTAAAACCTCATTGGATAATAATTCTAAAACTTGCTGATTATAAAGTGTAAAAACACTATGTTT
Source organism: Chaetodon auriga (assembly GCF_051107435.1). NCBI lineage: Eukaryota > Metazoa > Chordata > Actinopteri > Chaetodontiformes > Chaetodontidae > Chaetodon > Chaetodon auriga. The sequence goes on from NC_135087.1 coordinate 2,117,752, forward strand.
TTATGTTTTTATGTAAAAACACGCTGTATAAATAATTTTTAGTGGTTCCTTGGAAAGTCTCTCTGTCCATACATCGTACGTCTGAGTTTACAAACACAGAGGACGGACACAAAGAGCGCTAGTGTCTAAATGTCTCTGAGTACGTCTTCTTTGGATCTGGATTCTGCTGCAGCTTCACGCTGTACCTGACGTGGCGGATGTGGGAGAGCAGCATGGTGAGGTGTCCGAGGCGCAGAGCCTGCTGCTGGGTGGACAGGCCCAGTTTGGAAATGGCCCAGACCAGAGCGTCGATCACCGAGTCGAGCAGACGCAGCAGCTTGTTCCTGCTCTCCAGCTCCTCCGCCGTCTGAGGGGAGCTCTTACACAGATCTGCAACACACACACACACACACACACACACACACACACACACACACACACACACACACACACACACACACACACACAGTTAGCCAGCATTGATCTTTCATCAGTTCTTGGATTCAGTCCATTTCTGAGTGAGCCAAACTGCAGCACAACAAGCCATGTGAGAACGTCCTCTGATTGGTCAGATGTGTGTGAGGCGGGAGCAAGAATGGAAACACAGGCAGGAGGTCAACTAGCCAAAAACCACGCGGTCTACGCTGCGCTGGTCCAGGTCGGACTTTGACTCACTCTCTGGTCACCTGCGTCCCTCCATGCAGAGCTCACCTGGACTCACTCAAACCTGCACTCACCGGCCTGAAGCCACCTCCTCTAAGGGGTCTCGGCATGGTGAGACTTCTCAGAATTAGCACTAATGATGCTAACTTAAGCCGTTGAAAATAAGAAAAGGTTCATCCTCTGGAGAGCGTGAATGAATGAATGAATGAATGAATGAATGAATGAATGAATGTTCCAGTGAATCTCACAGCTGCCTTCTATCGACTGAGCTCTGATTATTTCTGACTCACAGGGTTCGGCTGACATTTCCTGTCCTGAACTCATCTAAGAAGCTGAATGACTTCTTTGAGGCACGGCGGGTCGATCCTCGTTCCGGTCCGAGCTGCGACAGCTCACTTCAGAACCTCTCGCATGCTAAAAGCCGAGCGTCTTCAGTTAAACAGAAACCGACGCTCGTCAACATCTGGGCACGCGGCTCACTGAAGACATCATGATGGACGTCCCAGGGCGGCGCCGAGGAGGAGCTGTAGATCACCCCGTCCGCCCACCGCCGCCGCAGACGGAGCAGTTGAGCCACCGCGTTCCATCTGTCAAAATACATAAATCCTCGAATTCCTCCCTGTTCTCTTTGACTTTTCAGACTCAATTTCACTTCTTTCACAATTCGTCCTGTTTTCAGCCACAGCTGCAGTGGAGCAGAGTCAACAGAGTCTGGCAGAGGCTGGCGTGTGTGTGTGTGTGTGTGTGTGTGTGTGTGTGTGTGTGTGTGTGTGTCAGAGAGGAACTTTGTTAAACTCTGTGAGGACGTGCTGGGTGGGTGGGGGGGCACTGTGACCGCTACAAAAAGGCAAAAAAGTCCGTCTTCACAGGTCGTCTCATCCAAAAGCTTCTTCAACAAGCTGACCGTCCTGCCAGGCCAACGTGTGAGGGAGGGTCACCTGCACGTGTAACGACGTCACATCCAACAGGTGGGAGTGTACAGCTCAGCTGACCGCGAGGTTCCACCGCGAAACGCCATCAACACACAGTCTGCCTTTCTGCCACTAGAGGTCTCTCAACCAACACAATAACAAAAGACGCGGTTCGCAAAGCAGCGTGGGATCATGGGAGTTGATGTCCAGCGCTGCTGATGAAGACCTGCCCTGACGTGACTCGTGACGTGATGAGTTAACGTGTTAAAGTTTTATTCACGTAACGTAAAGTCACGTTAGCCGACTTCCTTCCTCGCTCGGTGACGTTACGTTTCCTTGAAGTCTCAAGTCTCAACACAGTATAGAACATAGGTTAAGTCATTTTTAGGCATTTTGCTGCAGAAATGCTACATATAAGTATTTGTTTCATGGAAATTTGGATGCAACAGCACAAAACGTAAAATAAGAACGGCAGTTTTTGTCGGACCACAAACGCAGGGATTGAATAAGCATCAGCTGGAGCTGATTAACGTTAATCCTGTAACACCTTAAACGACTTTTTCGGCTGTTTGTTTAACGTGTTTTCCACCAGCAGGTGTTTGAACCGAGAGGGACCATCAAGACCAAGTTTGAGGAGAATCATCATGTTTGAAACTCCTCATTTCTCCATCAGGACCTTCAGTGAGTCGCTCCTGAAGCAGAAGCTGTGAACGTGAGAAGGCTTCGCTTCATATCTCATATTTTCTACGTTACACTGCTGTTGTCACGGCTCCAAGTCGACGTCTTTCGGCGTTCTCAACCAACAAAATGTGACCGGAGAAAAAAAATCTTGAAACCTAATTAAACGATTCGATGATTTGCTGTTGATCTCGGACACAAATCAGCTTCTCTCAGCGCCATCTGAACAAATCTGTGACATCTGGAAAACCATTTGAAAAGTCCTTTTTCCCCTCACAGCTCAGGAGTTATGAGCGTTTTAAGTGTTCTGCACTTTAGAAACTCTGCACCCAATTTCAAAGGTTTGGTTTTTTATAGATATCCTGATTCTGCAACTACCAGATAAACAGAGACAAACATGCTGGAGACGCTGCAGTGATGATAAGAAAACAAACCCTCTGAGGTTATTTATCAGAACAACCTGAACAGAGATATTCAGGACCTCATCAGATGTGTTTAAGTGCAGGTCAGGTGTCATTGACCCACTTCGGTCCAGATTATGGATCCAGGCAGCAGAACAAAGCCGAGGGACAAACTCATCTGGGTTACATAAGAGCCAAACACCCTCCGCTGGACAAGCTGGACCCATCCAACAGGATTTCTCGCTCATTACAAACTAACTGGTGCGTCCTGGAGGCTCGTCTGGGTCGGTTAAACTCACTGGAGTTGAGGAGGATCATGGCCTTCAGACAGACGTACTCCTCCCTCTGAAGCTTCAGCTCACGAAAGCGGGAGGTGGCTGCCAGCAGCATGTCGAAAATCTCCATGATGCCCTCCACACACTGTCCCTCCTCCCTGCAGAGACACAGAGGACGTCAGAGAGAGGGACGAAAGGACAGGAGGAGGAGAGTGACGGAAAGGCAAGAGGAGGAGAAGAACAAAGGGGTTAAAGAGGAGGAAGAGGAGAGAAGACGAGCTTTAGCTTTGACGTTAACGTACCTCACTGAGCCAATAAAGCTTTTTGAATTGAAAAAAAGAACAGAGAGAAAGAGGTGAAAAGGGAGGAGGAGAGGAGGAGAGGAGGAGAGAAGGAGGTCATGAATGGAACTAAGCACACATTCTTTACTTAAATCCTAATTTTATCACCACAGTCACTGAACAGCTGAGCAGACAGCAGCGACTCTGCTGCTGTCGGCTGAACTGCTGCTTTGTTTGGAGACGTGGGCGTCGGTTCTGAGGCCCGGACGCAGGTGAGCTTATCGCACCGGCACGAGAGTCACGGCCGAGCCCGGCTGCCTGTGGCTTCCTGGTTGGCAGGTGTGTTATCATCACCTGATAACACCGCAGCTCATTAGTTGGCACTGAGAGCAGCCTCACTGACAAAGTGAACCTAAGTGCCTCGTTAATGCTCTAATTACAATAATAAGATCAGAGATCACAACAAACTGAGGATCTGGATCCGGACTCAGGTGTGACAGCTGGGATGCAAATTTACACGCTGAACTGGAGGAATCTTCACATCTGCTCCCAAAACAATACCCAAAGTGTTGATTGGCTCCAAAAACATTAACTATGTCCTGTTACCTTCGCAAACGTTGCACCTCACACATGAAAAATTCTGGATTTGAGGCTTCCAGCTAGCTAATTCACAGTGTGGCAACTTTTCTCCAAAACAGCTTCACCATCTGTTAAAAAGTAAAAAACCACAAAAACTTAGTGAAACAGTGGAGGAAGAGGAGAGAGGATGAAGATGAAAGGAGATCCGGAGACAGAGACTCTGCTTTGTGGCTCCCTGTGAGCCTCTGGTTGAGCGAGTGGATGGATTTGCGTCCAGGATGTTGTCCTGAGCCGTCCAAGGAGACAGGACGACCGCGGGCTAACGGGGACCAGAGTGAGTCTGTGTTATGAAAACACACCCAAGGTCAACCTAAGCCTGTAGAGACAGTTTCCGTGGTAGTGGGGGAAGAAAGGTCAAACAGCAAACTCAGCCACCAGGCGAGCGAGACGCAGTCCGGCCTTCTGTCCCCGCTGTCCTCATGAATTCACCTCAATCAGAGGAAGTTCATGAGGACAAATCTGCATTAGGATTCCGACAGAACCATCACCATGAACACACACACACACACACACACACACACACACACACACACACTCCGTCCTGCTGCCACAAACACTCACTACAGCACTAAACGTGGATTCATCCGCCGCTGAAAGTAGTCCCAACAAATGCTCTATTTCCTCCCATCTGAGTCACGTTTGCTGAAAACGACACAGATCATCTGTTTTAGGAAATGACTGAGCTTTTATTTAAAAAGGAAACTGCAGCGCGTCTTCAGCAGGAACCAATGGGATTGGAAAATATCAAGCAGCTGACCGGATTTATTAGGGTTTTTAATGTGGGAACCAGGAACATTAGGCAGTCAAAATGTCTGGTCCAAATGGTCGTGAATTAAACCATCATCATGTGTTTGTGTATGTTTGATTGGGTCAGGCCCACTGCTGCACACCTTTCTGTGAACTCTACAAACAACAGCTCCAGCCAACATCTGAACTGGACTTCCTGTCATCATCTGACTGCGCTGCAGGAACATTAAACGCTGCTACTGCTGACAAATTACAGGAGTAAATATACTGCGGTTCATCACGGAGTTCAGGCTGCTGGCAAAGTGGCGTCTTAATTACAGCACGTTTACCATGAATACAAAGGGTGAAGTGAGGTGTCAGAGTCGGCCAACTGCTGTCTGGACAAAGTTGAAGGTCAGCGTGGGAGCAGCGGATGATAAAAAGAGTTCTGGCAAGAAAATGAGGCAGCAGTCGAGAAGAAGCAGAGATATATCAGCAGCAAACACCGCCGATATCTTTGTCCTGTTTCAAGGCCCGATTGTCTCCGTTTACTGTGTGATGTCAGCTCGTCATCAGAGCGTAACACTGTGGGAACATTATACTGTAACCACAATCTATGTTGTGGCAAACACGGCATCAGCACAGCCGACCCACACTGAGACAGAACAGCTCAGCTTCGTTCACGCTCCTCCACATTCAAGAGCCGCAAAGAGTCGAGTGAGGAGAGAAGCAGACGGCCTGTTATCAGAGACAGACAGCCGGCGGCAACGGTGGAACATGAAGAGCGTCTCAGTCTTATATTTATATTAAATAACGTAATTAGTAACTACAGCTGTTAAAGAGTATTTGTAATAGAGTAAAAAGTCAAATGTCTCCTTTTGAAAAGCAGAGAAGTGTAAAATAGAGGAGACAGAGCAGAACATCAGTGCAGCTCCTGAGTTAAAGAAGCAACTCTGCATCACTGAACTACTTATTGTGCCAGTTTTTATCTTTGACATGAATTAATTAGTGAGTGAGAACAGCGTTTCTGTTAATTGATTCTACTGAGCCTGACTCGAGGTTAAGCTGCTGTTAATGAAATTCAACACGTCTCGCACATGTTTAAAAAAAAAAAGCTAAAGCTAACAAGTGTTTGTGTGTCAAACAACCTGCAGACCGGCCCCTGCACAGTACTTCTAAACTCAAAGATCAACTTCTGGAGGATTTTTGTCTCATCTGGAAACAAAATATCCAGATTTATCAGAGCAAGTTTTAAACGTCCACCTCTCCTCACGACAGCCACACTCAGCAAAGTCTTACAAAGACGTGACGTCCAATGAGTGTTACATGCACTGGACGACTCAGGAGCATATCTGAAAATCGATGCCTCTGTGGTGGATAAACCACGATTAAGCGCCCCAACAGGCGAGAAAGCATGTGAAGTGCCTCCTTCCAGAAGACAAAACGTGATGCAGCTCCATACAGGCTGCCTGACACGATAGAAGACCAGGTCTCTGAAGGGTTCATTAGGGCAGAGTGGTTGTAAGTGTGCTTTGTACTGTCGATGACAGAAGGTGTGAAAGGTGCCGGGGAGCCTGCTCACCTGTTGAGTTTGAAGTCTGGAGAGAAGATCAGCTTCCCAGGATGATCCACCGACCTCCACATCAGGCCCAGCATCAGGATCTCCAGCCAGCAGCACTTCAGCAGGTGGATCTGGTCACTTAGACTCAGCTCTACAAAGCCTGCGGACAGACCTCATAGATTTACACCTCATGTCCATTTTCTGCCTAGACTCAAGCTTTTTTAGTAGAAAAACGATGATGATGATGACACAAACTCCTGAGGATGATTTAAACCTGGAGGTTTGAAATATGACACACATCTACAACAAAGTGATTAAAAATGCCTTTTTATGTCAACTTCTAGTCACCACAAAACCAGTTTAAGGCTAAGTTCAGTGAAAGGATGAACTCAGAAAATGACCAGGGACAGAGTGCATCAACGCAGCGAGCCCAGAGGCTTTAAATGAGATCTTATCTTGTACTTTCCAGGTCTTTACCGACCAGCAGCAGCTGGCTCAGAGGCTGCACGCAGCATTTCAACAGTCCTGTCGTCGCACGTTTGCTAAATCTGAACCAAGCTGATTCTAGAAGATGCTGTTGGCTAATTTGCGAGCTAATAAGCTACAAAATTAAAATAAAGTTTACTTCTGTTGATGAAAGCTTGTAGTTTCTCCCAGTCATGATGCTAAGCTAGGTTAAACCCACTGCACAGAGCTACGCATCCCATCTTGTACTGACGGCACAAAGATCAAATTCATGTCAAACTTCTCGTCTGATTTTCTGGGAAAACGATTTGTTGAAACTTGCCCCAGTGAGTCCAGCTTTTTAACATCATGATGAGTTACAGACAGAAACAGAGAGGCTCTAAACTACAGACGCTAACTCTCCAACGGAGACATCACGGAGCAGAAATGATGTCTTTCGCCTGGCAGCACCGTGCTCACCTGTCTGTGCTTCCTTTTACAAAGCCGACAAAGCACACTCATTTTCTGTCACAGTATAGAAAAAAACAGGGAAAATTGTCTTTTAAAAAATCTGGGAAAATGGTCTTTATTCAAAAAGCTGGGAGTCTTTGTGATCCCTTCACATTAACACCTCTCCTGAGGAGTTTCCTGCTGGGCTGAACACTGGCTGAGAGGAGAGGAGAGGGAATGAAAGGTAAGAAAAGACGAGGAAAAGGTAAAAAAATGGACGGGAAAGTGGTGAAAGAGGAGCTGGATCAGCCAGTGGCTAATCGCAGCCCATAAATTTAGACACAAAAGGTTAATGATTACTAATCCGACTGGTCTCGGCCTATCCACGCAGCCATTATCTCATTTGTTCGTTTATTTAACCATCACACGCAACGTCTGACACACAACTGACATGAACAATGGCTGAAGACGTGTTTACTGTAGCCGCGGCTTTGTTTTACCTTTATCACCCTCAGCCTGACTTTTCAGTAAGCCTGACTTCCACACACCGCTGATGGTGACAAAGCCAAGCTGGTCCCACTGACCTGGATCATCAGCACACATCACAGGGCCCGAATGTTTACCCTGACCTTAACCTTGAAGCGGCTCTTTCACCCGGCAAGCACAGCGTCCCGCTTCGTTTGACTGCGTGCACACTGGACTGAAGCTAAGATCCTCAGTCGAGTCTGTACTGACAATAAGACTGTGACCAAAACAACACATAAACAAGGGACCTTTTCCAAAAAGTAACCAGAACGAGCAGGAAAAACAGAGGTTTAAACAAAGGCTGGTGACGTCCTGTGTCGTGTCGTGGATGCACAGTGATGCACAGCATGAAGAGTTTAATAAAACCAAATGAAATAATCAACAGCTGAAACTGAAAACTGAGGACAAATCCACAACAATTCAAAGCCTGTCACTGTCATGTAGTGTTCTGAAATACTTCATGTGGATTAATGCAACAGGTTTGTTTTAAAATGTGGAATTAAAGTCACTGAAAAAGTAAAAAGTCACTGATTTTGGGAAAAAAATGTGACTTTAAATACTTCGACAGTCTGGATGTTACCTGGGATCTTTTTAGCCCAGCTGATCATGAGGACCAGCTCCTTGTCTGCCAGGTTGGTGAGGGACATCATCATGCTGGCCTCGGTGAAGGGCTTCTTCAGGTCCTCCATGAGGTAGATCTCTGGAGGCTCCGCCTCCATGATGCGGGAGATGAACTCCTCCGGGCTCATGGCCGAGTGGTGCATGTGGTTCCCGTGAGCGAGGGGGGCGAGAGGAGCCGCCAGATGGAGAAGCCGCTGGGCCTGAGAGCCCAGCCCCACCCTGACCAAACTTCTGCCGGCGGGATCCCGAGGCTGGAGTCCACCGCGGCGGTGTCGGGCTCCTCGGTGGCTGCAGCGTTCGCGCCTTACACCTGGTGTGAAGACAGCAGGAGAAACAGACCAGTGAGGCCTCTTCGCACTTTATCTAAGATGACCGATGAATAAAGACCTAAATACGACATCTTTCTGTTTTCTTAAAAACTCTCCAACTATCAGCAGCAGGGTCTCGACCTCTGAGCGGGCTCCTGGTTCAGGTGCCTTAAAGGCAAAGGTCTTCATCACTGCGTGCAGTGCAGTCATGAAAGACTTAGGAAGTCCACAGAGAGGCTGGTGCAGACAGTAAATTACTTGGGTCACGTTGGCTTCCCAAACAGAAAGCTCACTCTTAATGATAGCGGTAGTTTCTATTTTCAATTTTATTTCCGTGGATGACGTCATCTTAGCGCCAAAGAAAGACACGACTTGTATCGTTGGATAAATTCTAGGTTTTACCCCAATGACGGCCAATCACAAGCTATTCATCAGCATTTATCAAAGAGTTTTAATTGATTAAACGTGCACTAACATTCTAACATTTTTATCTAAGACCTCAATCAAATGGTGAGCAGGCATGTGGAGAACGGAGATACGGGGTGTCAGATCCACGGAAAGAGACGCCAAACTGCTTTAAAATGACACAAAGCTAAACATCTGCTGTGTTTCATTCTACTGTATTTAATAAATGCAGGACATAACATTTTGTGAAACTATAATAAAGCGCCTGTCCTTTAAATGTGAAGCTACAGCGATGGTTAGCTTAGCTTAGCTTAGCATAAAGACTGGAAGCAAGGGGAAACTGCTAGCCTGGCTGAAGGTAACACAATCGTGCATGAGGATTTTCACTTTTTGTGCAAACATACCGTTAATTAGAGAAATTTAGAAGTCGTGGTAAGTGGATTCTGTTCATCAAACACTTATGTTAGAACAGGTGAGCACCTACCACACTTCATCATGCCCACTTCGTAGCATTTCCGTAAGCGGCAGGCCTGGCAGCTTTTGCGCCGGTTCTTGTCGATGGTGCATTGGTTTGTGGCGGGGCAGATGTAGTCATTGTGTCCTACGGAGAAGGAAAGACAGTGCAGAGATCTTTAAACGGACGAGGAATAACTGGCGTGTAGACGTGGACTGAAAGGCCGAGCCGATACCTTGGATGCTCCTCTTGAAAAAAGCCTTGCAGCCCTCGCAGGACCACACGCCGTAGTGGTACCCCGACGCGTAGTCGTGACACACGGCGCAGAAGTGCATGTCGGCTTTCCCGACCGCGGAGGAACACGAGGAGTTCACGCCTTCCACTCCTTCCCCCGATCTCTTCCCCAGCGGCTTGTTACAGCCGACGATGGAGCTGCAGGAAGAAGCGTGGACTCTGAAAAAGGACAACTTGACATTTGGAATTTTAGCCTGTCATTCACCTGCCATTAGTCTTCCTGCAGGTACTCTAACGCTGGAAATGTCTCCACAAGTTTGTATCAGTCCACTGGAAAACACAATGTGTATATAAATCTGCAGCATCCATGACCGCTGCCTCTGTGACCATCAGCACAGGAAATGACTACAGAGAAACATAAATCCACTGATGTGGTGACAGACATCCAGCAGAGTCGGTGCCTGAAAGCGAACTTTGGATGAAGCTTTTAGCAAAAGTTCAAGCAGGAATAAAACAGTGAGCCTCGTCATCATCACACTCTTTGCTCCGTTTCTCTGGATTCTGCATGCGGCCTTCATGTTATCCAATCATCTTAGCAGAAGAATATTTAAACCACATGACCTATTTTGTCTCTGCACCACCACCACCGTCAAATTGTGAAATTCATGTTTACTCAGTTGATAATTAGCCAACAGACGCCTGTAAAAACACGCCTTCAAAACACTGAGACCAGCTTTAAGTTATGTTTTTGTCCATGGACTTATTTTAATTTTTCATTAACAGACACAAAAACACACGAGAGAAACAAACAATTTAACTGTTTTTTAGATTTAAGAATGGCTCACCGGCTCCCGGTTTGCATTACAATGTGTTCAGATAGTGTTCATGGACACCAAACTCACAAATCTAATGATGTCACTCTGCATGCCAGCATCTGGAACAAGTCAATTAGCACCCGCTGAAAGTCTGTCTAGACCGGTCTTCAGTGGTCAAAGGTGTAAAAACCAGTGAAACACCTGTCGAGTTACTTTTGTGGTGTTTTCACATTGATTTTTCTTCTCTTCTGATCTTACAGTACCCGTCTTGACACATTGGTGAAACATAGCTGGTCTGAAAGTTTTGATTTAACCAGTAAAAAATCTCACTTCTGAGGCAAAGACAGCAGATGTTTCTGTTCATGGAAGTCTTTGGATGAACTGAACTGACAGCTCAAATCACACAACAGCAGAAGATTTCTGCCAGGCCACATAATTACACTGCAAAGTACACAAAAGTACAAGAAAACCTTTATTTTACCACAAACATGCTCTAAGAAAGTCATGGAACAAAGCTTCTGGAGGTCCATCAGAGACAAAACGTCGTGTCAGAAAGCCTTCAAATTCAGATTCACCATTGTTTTTACTATTGATAGTATTTCCATCAATGGGTTTGTGTCAGCAAACCTACCTGCTGGCATTGATGCTGTGGGCTTTGGACTCCAGCCAGGGCGCATGTGGGCTGGATTCATTGTAGACGAGAGGCTGCGGGCAGTGCAGAGTCAGTGAGGGCATGGGGGGGTGGCTGTGGGAGGGCCAGAAGGCCGACGGGCTGAGGGAGGGGCACAGAGACGAGGGGCTGTCGGTGATGGGCGGCCGGGCATAGCTCAGCACGGACGGGCTGTAAAAGGTCAGAGGTCCGTGGCTGTGGTTGTACTCGTGGCTACTGTCCGTGTACGGGGCGGGGATGCAGACAGTGTGGCTCTCTATGGCCAGAGGGGGGCTGTACACGGCGGGCAGGAGGCCCGGGGATCCGGGCCTCTCCGAGGCTTTGCTGGAGTCCACCTCCTGGAGCTGAAGCAGAGGTAACGGGTGAGCATCCAGCCCGGGGGAGGAGGCCATGTCAGGGGGAATCGACTGTGTGTGCTGACAGTGATGATGAAGACGATGCTGCAGCAGCTGGTTCCTCTAGTGCATATTCTGGTGCAGACGAGTCCTGCAGCAGAGGTGGAGAAAGACGGTGTTACAATTAAAATATGAAATCTGAGTTAAATAAATCACCTGACGAGGTCCCACTCAGCACTGACACGGTGATTTACAGGTTAAACTTCACTGAAGAGTCAACGTCATGGTAAGAACCCCTGTAAAACAACAGCGTGTTAGCGGCATCATTTTGAGCATGTTAGCATGCTAACACGCTAACACACCCGTCAGATGCTTTGAATGAATAAGAAAAGTGAGAACAGCTTCGAAATCAGCATTTGTTGAGAAGTATCAGCAACTTCATCACCATCACCATGTGACAACATAAATAAACACACACACACACACACACACACACACACACACACACACACACACACACTGCAGCCTCATTAAAGTCACTGCAGTCTATTTCTGCTGGACTGCAGGCAGACGCTGTTGACAAAAAGCTCTCTGAGATATCTTATGAAGAATGAGGTAATACCTTCTCTCTGTACTCAGAAATGATGAATTCAGTTTGTATTTGCAAAAAGTCCAGACGTAACAAGACATGTTCCTCTTTTATTGTTTACCTTCATTTGGTCTGCATCAGACAACCAATACTGAGCTGTTGTGACTCAGTTCAGTTCACTGGGAGTTAACAGGGATCGCCCTCCTGCCACCGGTGTTGTTATTGTCCAAGGACATTCAAGAATCCACATGAAAACACAAGATAATGGGATGTTTTCTTTACTGCGTGACTCAGTCGGAGGGCGAGATGAGATCCTGCCGCTGCACATGTGGACAGATCAGGCAAAGGGAGCTTTAGGAAACAATTATAGACCTTTCCCCCTCACAGGAACTACCCCAGGAACCTTTCTGGGAACTCAGGACCTTTACCTGCATCTCAACTCAAGGAACCCGGGAATAAAAGTGCTGGACATCATACAGACGGCTTCACACTGTACACAAGCACCGGTTGGTTGTCATTTCAGCAGCAGGAACATGACCTGCGACGTCTCGTAGGAAGTTTTTATGTTTAAAAAATGTTGTGCAGTAGACTTTTCAATAACTCGACAATGTAGCCACACGTCAAAGCAGAAAGGTAAGCAGGAAACGCTCAGCAGACAGTCACTTTGCAGACAGGTGTCTCACCTTTCGGGCATTTTCATCCCTCCTTTCCAATGTCCATCAGCCAAAATCACAGTAAGAGACTTGACCAGTTCAGTCAACTCAGAGAATCTGTTAGCTCCTGATGAATATCAGATAGGAAATCATTAAGCTCAGGTGCTTCGCAGTACTAGATGATGTGACTGACGTGTGGACAGGTGAGGTTCTGTTGAGCACCTGCCACAAACTGACTTCGATGAGCCAGATTAATGATGCCACAGCTCACCTACTGTGTCCAAGGCAGTGTTGTGCAAGTTACTGAAAATCAGTAATTCCAGTTACGAGTTACTTCTCTTAAAAGTGAATTACTTGACAAATTACTGCAAATAAAAGCAACTTTTGCATTAACTCTAAAATTTATGCTTCAATTCTCTTATCAGTGCACACACAGCTGTGTGACTTTAGTGTTCCTGTGACGCAAAGTGGAACAAAACAACTGTTTGACTTTATCACGGTAATGACAGGAGCTACTAACACCCCCGACCACCAGAGGGCAGCACTGGCCGGTGTTCCTACCGTTAAGCTACACCCGTGTCGTCTTGGTTAGACAGAAGGTTTTGGTCGAAGAAGATCCACAAGATGTTGGATGTACACGTTTAACTGAGCTTTGCGACAGCAGCAGTGAGAAAAAATTAGAATTGATGAACCGAAGTTTCTTCAGTTTATGTTAGAAACGTTTACAATCACTTCGACGGAAAGCGATCTCACGCTGACCGAACTGTCGCCGTCGCTTGACGCTGGATCATAAAGTGGAAAATCCGGTGAAGAGCCTGCTCTTGGTTATGTTTCAAAAGTAGTGGAATTACAGTAACTGCCAACCCAGGTCAAAGGTAGGAGACACACTCTGTCCTCTGCATATATTAACAGTAATATAAACTACAAACGTTTGTTCCAGAGACAGAACATAAAAGCAAACAGCAGCCTGTGGGACGCAGCTTAATAAATACTGTAACCAGGCTGTGCCAGAGAGGCCACGAGCTGGTTAATGAGTGTGAGAATCCAACATCACAGCGGCCGGCAGCTCTGCACGGCGAGCCACGAGCAGAGACACACGGCTGGGACGTCTGAGACGCTTCCAGGTCTTTAACTGTCTCTTTGGATATTTTTCACCAGCCGATTATTGGATGCTCCATAGACCAATGCCTGAGTACACACACAGTGAGCTGGAGGTCGCTTTCATCTATAGTACGGTGGCCCTCAAGTGCAGGTTTTACCCCAACAGTGATTCACATTAGCCGATACTTTAGCTAGTGACAACTGAGGCCAGGTGGCGCAATTATACGATAATATTAAACGCTGAAGTGAAGCCTTATAGACTACATCAGACCCAAATCCTATTTTTGGAACATCCAGATTATGTCCGGATAAATAAATAAGTTTGGAAAACAATGACAAAAAAAAAAAAAAACACATGAAAAGTGAAGTTGGATCTGAGCCACATCTGGAGGTGTGTCGATATGCAAATTTCCACAGATGTGTCTGAGTCCAGATGCTTCAATCAGACTTCCAATGCGACGTCAATGGAGTCGAATCCACACTGCTAGTCGCAGGGCGGTATGCAGGACAACACAGAGACGACAACCAAGTGGACAGACGCTGAAACATGTCTGCTGGTTCTTTGGGAGGAGGCGTCTGTCCAGGCAAAGGTCCAATTTCTTCAACACTATAAAGCCAAGTCGCTGGTGTACAGCTACCGATGCATACGTTCTTAATGCAACAACCAAAGCAGATTCGCAGCTGATGTTGGACACACAAACCCAACTGGATCACACACAAACAACAGTGCAGACGGTCTGTCTTAAAGATCGGATCAGTTTGCTGACGTTAGCTAACATTCAGTGTGTTGAACCGAGCGAGGATGCACTTAATCGTATAAGAATTCAACTTTTCATCCGTAATCCGTTAATTTTTAATCTCCTCAAGAGAGAAAACAATGGTTTGAAATCAAAACAGAGAAGAAAACGGAAACAGTATAAAACAGAAAAATGGAGAAAAACAACCAAAGCCTTAAAGCACATGACAACAGATTAAAACGGAGCAGATAAAAACATATTGCACAACCAAAAGGTAGATGCCAAACACAGGTATTTATTGCTGATAACGCCTACTTCCTTATCAGATTTCCAAAGTTTACCAACACTGAACAGCACAAAACAGGACTTAAAGACATTAAGAGATGTGTTTGAAAGCTCAGATATGGTCACTGTAAAGATTTCAATAGCTGTTAAATGTCTGCAGGGTGGACAGGAGACGTGCAAAACAGCAGAAAGGTCAACGCGTCAACAGTCAATATGTGTCTCACACGTGACAGGTCAAAGTGGCCTCGAGCAGAAGAATGCACCCTTACCTGTTCACTCGCTGGCCAGAGACAATGACAGCATGTTCCTGCTCACCAGCTGCTCGTAACGAGTCACTTCTGAACTGAAACGTCACAGCAGGTCAAGACCTTCTGTCCCATTTTCAGACACTCCTCTGAACACACCACAGAAATGCAGCCTCACTTTTTTTTTTTTTTTTTTTTTTTTTTAGCTAATTTTGAAGGACACACACCATGTGTCCTTTGCAGTGTCCCACAAGTCCTTGTGCCCCAGTCACATGGTCGCGCTGAGCACATAACCAATCTGAACATGTTTATCACATGGAATGACAGAAACATGGATAAAGTATATGAGTCAGTAGCCGAGTACACTATCTGTCAGTTGTCCATCATGTGTTGATGTTAAACATCACAGCTTGTACTGTAAACTTGGAACTTGTCCCAGTTTCCATTTTGAGGGCAACTTTCGAGTGACTTGGAACTTAGACAATTTTGTCAAGGAGCAACTGAACGCATCATTACTTTGGCTCTGTGTGAGGCTGTATGGTTCATTTTGGGGAGGAGGAGCAGGGACAGCGGAGCCTCCTCTGAAGCAGTGTTCAGCTCCTGAACCAGGATGAAGCTGATATCAGATCAGATATACGTCCACAAATAGTACTTTCAAGACGTTTCCTCGAAGTGCATTCGGCATTCTGCTGGTACAGTTTTACCTGGTTTATCACCCAGATAATCATCACAGTTACGTGCAAATGCCAGCTGAAGTTGTTCCACGTTAAAGTGCAAAGCAAAACTTTCACCAACTCGTCAACAGATTCAGACCAGAGCAGACGAGCTAGAGGTGTGAAAACGCCCTTAAACGCTCTCAAAACTACCGTCTGAATTTTTTTAAGTTCACAATCTTTGACCTCGAGGGGCCAGAAAATCTGGAGCAATTCTACACATCAAAGTCTGTTTAAAGGTCTTGCAGAACTCTGCCTGAAATCTGATAAACTGCCTCAAGTGATGTCACTCGAGTCAGGGTCAGCTGGGGCTGAAGAGTACAATTTTGAAAATGGAAAAAAAGATCTTACAGACCTCTGCAGCCGCTCATCTTGAGGCTACGTTAGCCACGACTAGCATAGCACACCCAGATTTCGGGCTGTCTGTGGTCAAGTTGCACTGTGGGTAATGTAGGCGCCAGGCGCATCAGTTTCTGTTCAAGTGAATCTGAGAATATTAGAGGAGTGCAATGCTAAATTGGTGGAATACGCAGCTTGTTGTGGGCTTTCAGTGCCCCCTGGTGGCAGAGGAAGAAGTGAATTTACTTAACGCAGCTTCAAACGCAACATATTGTCTGACTGCATCTTCTGACTGTTGACATCAATGACTGGAATGAACTCGAATCCAACAATCCTCCAATTCGCCAACAACCGCAATCTGGGTCCACATTTAAAACCTCGTCAGACCAACAGGACAGAAGCAAAACTGCTGTCTGCGAGAGCTTAGAGGAAACTTCGAGAAGACGGTGGACTAGTTCAAGATTCTTTGTCAGAGGATTGTCCAGTTAGCCGAGGCTCAAAAACACACTCACAAATGATCATCAACACAAAGAAAGCCTTCATACCGAGCACGCGGGGACAGTCTGCGTCCGCCTGCACGCTGATTGGATTACTCTGCTGTCACACCTGTTGACGCTGACGCTGACTGATGCGCTCAACGAAAATGTTGTCGCGTCCATGACAATCTAACTGTCAGAGCTGAACAGAACCAGATGAAGGTTTACAAAGCAAGTGCACAGCAGAAGGGTGGATCCTCTCACAGAGCGGCGGCATGTCAGGAAATGAAGGCGTTACAGAGAATAAACACACGAGGCACAATAATAGAAATGATCATATTAAAACTAATTGCCTCCATCCTGGCTGACATTTCACACCCGAGTGTCTGCTCAGACTTGGCAGAATTAGACACTCACATTTACTGAATCCACCAGTCTGTGAATAATATGTTGTTTGGGAAAAGGTCTGAAGTGAAACATTTCGCCGACCGAGTCAAAAAAATGCACAATGAATCAAAAAGACACGACAAAGATTCACGAGACGGCTCACTTACTTCTCCAGGCGGTGTGGCTCAACACTTTGGCTTTTACCCATCGACTATATAACGAGCTGTTTTGTCAGACGGTCTGAGCTGAAGTTTGAGCTTTGGACAGACTGGTGTTCATGGCAGCCTTCCATGGTAAACCACCAGGCAGGCAACAAAGGGTCAAAGGACACTGTCTTAATGCAACTCTCTTATTCTGACGTTTCATTCATGTTACCACTGATCTGGGCTCTACAAACAGGCCTGCAGGGCTGCACTTTCGCTGCTTTCTTTCCCACTTTTTTCATTTCCAGTAAACAAAAACTTTTCCCACAGCACTCCAGTCCCACAAGATACATTCAGACAGAGGAGGAATCCAATCAATGGTGCAGCTTTAGCAAAGTTCTACCTTTTAAAAATACAGCGGGCTGTTTCATGAGAGAGGAGGAGACATTTGCATCTGAATTCAGCTCATATTGTGAAAACTGCTTTGGCTGACTGTACATAAGGAAGATAATTTAGGGTAAATGTATCTGGAACTGGGTTTTTTTTTTAATATTCTACTGATTTCACAGCAGAGATGAACGGCAAACTGATTACAGTGTCTCTGACAACCCATGCCCCCAACACGCGGATAAATATGACTGAAATATCGTAACTTAAATACCAGAGAAGAAGATTCTGGGCTTAAATACTGAGCTTATTCTCCTTTGGCGGCAGTAATTTAATGACACAGACAAGAGCAGCTAATAATTCATTTATCTGTAGTTATTTAAGAGGAGCCAAACATAAACTAACCAGCAGCCATCAGACACAAGAAGCAACAAGAGGCAAGAGGTGAGTATTGTTTCCCTCACGCTGTTTTCCATGGAAACACCATTTCTGTGACCTAAAACGTGGCTCACATGCGAACGAGAGGCTCAGTCCTGAATGTGTTTCATAGTGGTGGTCTATGCAGAAAAGGCCGTACTGCACTGCCTCTGTTCATTAACACCTCCAGTTACAGTGTCACCGAGGCGCTCCGTGACCTGCTCACTGACTGTGGAAAGTTTTATTCAGAGGCGATACAGGAAAAGATTAACCTTCTTTACACCAATGAAGTCTGTCCTGATCCTCGATTGATGATTGACAGGAAACAGTTTGGCCGGACCTCCTTTTAGCAGGAAGTGAGTGTTTTTGGAGGAGCTCGGCGGCGGAGCGGCGACACCTCGCGGTCGGACGGACTTCTGCTCAAACACCAGCTCGCAGTGTTTTCACTTCTGTGGAACAAACTGGTTGAAGGTTAAGTAAACCAGGCCAGTCTTTCATGTGCAGAAGCAACACGCAGCACGAAAGGTCAAAGGTCGCCGTGCTGGCAGGAAACACTGCTTTCCCTTTGAGGGAGGATGCACTGTAAAAAATCAGGCTTCAGATATGATTTTATTTGAAAAATCTGCCAGCGGAGGGAAAACGGAGGTTCAAATATCGGCTCATGACGATGGAAGATGAAGGATGTCACATGACATGTCGCTGAGGGGCATTTTTTATTTTTTGCAGTGCAAATGGATTCATGTTTGAGCACACACACACACATCTAAAGTCTTCATATTAACGTATGAATAAAGTGTGATGTTTAAAAAAACGCCTTCTCTCATTGTCTTTACACATTTTGTCCTCGTACAGTTTTCAGCTGTCAGCAATGATCACGTTCTGCTCTATGAGGTTTAAATTTACCATTTGAGTAAATGTCTTAGTAGTGTCTTCAAAAAGGTCCCCAAACTGAGGAGACGTCAGCTTTAAAAGACGACCGTCAGTAACTACATGATCCAATCTTCAGATTTTTTCTCACTTATTTATATCAATTTTCAAAACAAGGAACTAATTCAGTCCATCATTCCACAGCCGTGGAAAGCCGCAGTATAGGTTGGTATTCATCGAGGAATTAAAAAATGATATGAATGAGATGAAATTAACTGCTTGTTGCAGACACTTTAATCCTGACAGACAGACAGACAGACAGACAGACAGACAGACAGACAGTCGGGACATAACATGTAAAAGCTGGACGGATGTTATTCAGTTATTAACACGAGGATTTCCAGTTCAAACATGTAGTAATGAACTACTTCACTCCGTCGTGATTCATGAATGAACGATGGAAAAAGCCTGGAACACCCTGCAGAGTCCAGTCATCCAAGACCCCGTTCACACTGGAAAAATGTGGTTTTATCTCAGGATAATGGGATCTCTCATGTTTCTGACCACCAATGCTGCTCAGATCTGCCTCCTCCTTTGGACAGAAGATAAGGTCAAAGCATGTCGGTCTTCACCATCTCAGCTGGAGCTGCACTTTAAAAAACCATCAGCTTCAACATCCATCTATGAAAAGCTCCGGAGGGCACGCAGGGCCGCGGACTTTAACAAAGCAAGTGTGAGAAACAGGAAATATCACGAGTGAGCTGCACGAAACAAGAGCCCAACATGAATGAAAATATGGTTTGCAGGCCCGCGTATCAAAACCTGTTTATTTCTCGTCTAAAGGAGTGCTGAGCCCCCTCCCCTGAGGACAAGGCTCCCAGCCAGCAGCACATACCAAAACACAAAGACCCCCAGCAAAACCATTAGCCGGCCTCTATTCCTCCATTCTCCCAGCCTCACAAAGCCGACAAGGAGCTGCTGGAGGAGACGAGCTGTGCTGAATTGAAGAGGTGGACAAATTACATGGGAGCGGGAGGAGCCGGAGCGGCTCGCAGAGGAGCCCGACGGCGAGGGGCTTCGGCAGAACCGACAGGCTGATTACAGCGCCGGGACGTGGAGTCATTTTTCTGTCACTGCTGCTGCTCCGTCTACCTGCCAGACAGGTGCGCCCCGTCCAATGTGGTGCTGTACTGCACGAAACACAGCACGTCCTTAATGAGTCCCGTCATCTGCAGCCTCTCACCGTCCCACTTTCCCTCAGAGTGACGAGATGTGGTGAAATATCAGAGATGAAATGACGAAAGATTCAAATTTTACACGTCAGTTTCTGACTGTGACTGTGAGAAGCTGAAACAATGAGTTGATTAATGTCTTTTTTAAAGGAAAGACGCAGCACGTCACCCTGTTCCTGCTTCGAAAATGTCAGGTTTTTAAGCTTTCCTTTAACATGCATGACAGCTGAATATCTTTAGGATCTGGACCGTTAGCAGTTAGCATGATAATTATAATTAGCACTATATTCATTAAGACAACATAGATTTTAGATGACAAATGTTACTGCATTTCTACAGCCTACATTTCAAACAGATACAAAATATGAACACATATATTTAGAAAATGGATTCTGCACTTTGATCCATGAAGCAGCAACGTGGGTCACAAGCGTGCGCTTCGAGTCCACTCACGGCGTCTTTTTGATATTATGTTTGCGTAGAGCCACGTCTGACCTCCACACACCACTGGGAGTTAAAGCTCTCTGGACCAAATATAGCACACACACACACACACACACACACACACACACACACACACACACACACACAGAAGGTTTGCACACCAGCTGTCACTTTAAAATAAAGCTCAGACTTCGACTCTGAGGTTTCATCACGGCTAAAATACACAACGTTAAAAAAACCAACACCTTTAATTGACCAAAGCGGCCATCGAACGGCCAGAAAACACACCAATGGCCAATCACATGAGCCAACAGGAAGCTGTGATTTCATCCGTTCAGCAGAACACACTGGTCCCATTACAACACAATGGGCTATATTTAGAGACGGTTAAAGGTGTCCTCTGCACTTTTCACAAAACAAAGTTTTATATTAAATCTCTGCTCGTGCTGAAAGCGTCTTCTGCCTCTGACGCTTTGAAAACCTGCATCTTTTCATCCCATTGAGTTTTCTTGGAGTGTTTTTGAGCCACAGCCGTCACTGCAGCAGACATGAGCATCACGAGCTCATGTCTTTTAAGCATGACTCCACTTTTAGCCTCACAGTCGTCGCTGTGTGTGTTATTGAGTATTCGCAGTTCACTAAAACACACAGAAATGTTTGGAAAATGCAAAGTACAGTTTCAACAGTGCGCATGAGAAACTGGAACTAGAGAATTTCGGGCATTTTTGCTTGAAAGATCACTTAATTAACGAAGGAGTTGCCCGTTAATTTTCGGCCATCGTATCAGCTGTTTACTGGAGTGCATGAAACATGAAGTCAAGGTCACGCATGTGAGACTCCTGCACTGATCCTGTAAGATCGCAGCAGGAAGCAGCTGCAGCATCGGTTCATCCCACAGTTCACAGCTTTACACACAACCTTTGGCTCAGATCGCTCCTCTGAAAGCGAACGCGGTCCACAGTCCAGCGGTTTTCTTCTCAGAGGTCTGAATCCTTTTCACTGCAGCGTGCTCGGTGTGATTACAGCCTGACAGGAGCGTGGAAACACACACGCAGAGCTGCGTTTCAGCGGCCGTGTTTTCGTTACACTCTGTACTCGGGTATCTCGGGTGATGGACGACCTGTGGATGGCGTGGGGGAGCTATCAGGAACTGTTGAGCAGCGTGACCTTGGCGAGTTTTCGGCGCCGGCCGGTGGAATGCTTTTCAACGTGGGCGAAACCCCGAAGAACAGAAGGGGATGTGCTCAAAGTCCAAGCTTTTATTTCGGGTAATGGCAGGACTTCCCTGCATCCTCCCCTCTCCACACACACACACACACACACACACACACACACACACACTCTTTCACTCCCCCACAGCTCAGTTATTTGCGAGTGGAAAAGGAATCTGGTATTTACAGTTACAGCCAGATTATTATTACACCCTGAGCAGACTCAAGGCTGACAGGCGAACATCCTCACCGCTCTCCTCTGAGGAGCCTGAGGAGCAGGAGCACAGAATAATCACCGGCGACGTCAAGAGACCAGAGCGCAAACCAAAGGTCCCTCCCCAAAAAAACCACTGTGAGAAGCTGCGGAGGAACAAGAGTCTGCAGGAAGTTTAAGAGGAAGCAAAAGGAAGAGTGCAGTCAGAGAACACTGACCTGTGTTCTACTGACAGGTCTGACCAGACTGATTTACACCTGCTGGTTTGTGGTCTGCAGACTTCTTCTTGTCTTGGATGCACCTCGGCTCAGAGAAACATGTGATTTAGTGCTCAAACTGGCTGCAGTGCAGCTGAGCAGAGGCAGTGATGAGACGTCGTCCTTATTAGGGCTGATGACCGACCGTTAACGCAAACTACACGTTAGATACGAGGAAGGATGATGCTTATTGACACTTATTACTACTTATTTTTCACAGGAAGTTCATTATATTAAATTATTCTGATGCAGTCCTGTTTTCATGTTTGTATCCACATGACTTCTTTTTCTGGGTTTTCAAGTCAAAAGGCTGACAGCAGACCCTCGTTCGACGTCCTGTGGAGTAAAGATACTGAAGCTCAGACACCAGCCTCGGCCTGAACACCTGCTGTGACCGGGCTAGTTTCTCAAGAGGGTCATAAAACTGAAATTTAAATATCCTCCGGTTTGCTGGTGGACAGCCGGACCTGTCTGGACTTTCTCTGCTCTGAGACACTGAAGAAGCTGCAGCCATATAAAGGAAGGCGGGGCGAGCAGTCAGTCCATGTCTGATGTCTCTGTTGTCTCCAGATAAACGCTGACTAATGAAACACTGAACCCCTTTTTCCTTTTCTTCAAAATGTTACTGCACAAACGCCAAATGTTCAGATATCAAGAAGAGATGCATTTAGAAAAACTTAAATTTTAACATCTGCATTTCCATGACAACTGCATCTGCTGAGGATGACCGAAAGCTCTGGAACAGCCACTAAATGGACTCAGAGGTGAGGCTGCTCTGTGCCACGTTAATCAGCTGGAGTCTCTCAGTGCGTGATGACTTTTTAATCCACAAACATCAACAGAAACACAGAAATCTGCAGTTTGAATTCATACTTCACTCAGTTCTGCTTAATGAACCCCAGGATGTTCCTGAAAGCTGTAAAACTGATTTTACAGCTTGATCTTAGCTCCTAAAGGTTGGATGGAGCTAACGGAATCACACACCTGCCGCACGGTGAACCAGCTCCTACAAACGTCCTTTTAAACGCTTTTAACCTTTCACCTGTTTAACCGTAAGTCGGCTGATTGTCACCTGGACAGTTAACTAAAACCAGTCACCACATAAACGCACCGCTGAACTCCTGAAGAAGCGAAGCTCTGCGTAAAGTTTCCAGAGAAACGCGTCTGATTCTTATCAGCGGAATGAACGCGAGCGGAGCGGAGCTGCACCTGTCGGGCTGCCGGCGGCCGCTTTGGCTCCGCAGCGCGCTGCGCTCACACCGCCTGCGCTCCTCTGGATGCAGAAGTTACGGATGAAAACGCTGTTCGTGTCACAAACCTGTGCCTGGGTTCCGGCGGCGCTCACAGGGGCAGATCAGCCGCTGCTGCTGGACTTGCTCGGCTGTCAGCGTCTCCGGTGCCGCCGCTGCAAACTGAGAGGACGCAGGAAAAACAGGAACGCGTAAAAGTGAAACTACACACGGACATCACATCTACCCTGCGCGGTATTCCTCCACAACTTCTTCCTTCCTGACGCGTAATTAAACTCATTTCCCCTCATCCGCTCCCCGGTCCTCAGGGTGCTGGTTTAAGGTTTGGCCGATCTGGAGACGTCAGTGGCCACGCCTTAGTGGAGAACTGGCCGACGGCGCTGCGCACAGGAGGAGGGCCCGAAACTTACTGAAATATGGTGCTAAAAGCCAACAAGAACAGGCTGCGCGCCCATCTTTCTTCATTAAACCACTGTCACAGAACACTGATGAAGAGAAAAACGCGCTGTCGTTATCTGACCCCAAACTTTGCCTCTGGTTTCCCTGCAGCCTTCATCCCCTCAGTTAATCATTAAAAGAGACAATAAAAGCAACAGGAGGCCAAAACGGTTCCGCAAGTACAATCTGTATCCACCAAGACGATTTATGTTCCTGTAAAGCTGCAGTAAAACAAAGAGCAAGGAGCCGAGCTGACAGGGACGTGAATGAAGGCTCCTCTGTCTCCTCCGGCTCCTCCTGTTGCTTCGGACATGATTCATTTCAGCCACCTTTCTGCTGCGAAGCTGCACTTTATGGCAGCGTCTGAGTCACTGCAGCAGATTTACATGGATAAAGTTCACAGAGAGCAGTCACAGATGTCACCATGCAGACGATGAAACGTGTGTCATCTGGATCCACAGCTGCTTTCTGCTCATCATCGTTTCCTGATTAACCCTCGACCCTCTGCAGGGTGACACGAGCTGAGGAGCTCCTGTCACTTCTCACTGGTGAAACTACTACTACAGCTGGAGCCTCTGGGGCCCCCGCAGTCAGGGCCCCCAGTGCAGCTGGTGATTCAGCCTGGTAGTGAGTTTCTAGACTTCTCAGCCTCATCACACCCCGTTTATAACGGTACAAACTGCATATTTTGATGCTTAATCAATGGTTTTAGTGTTATATTTGAGTTTCATTCAAAACTTAAGGTGCATTCAGAGACGTAGGAAATTAAACTTCAGCTTCCTGCTTGGATGAAGAAGTTTTCAGTCATTGTACTTCAGTTTTTCTTTGTAGGCATGACCAGTCACAGGATGTCCTTTAAGCTGCTTGGGGACAAAAGACAAAGTCTGATGATGCTGTGATGCAGCGTGGGATCATGGGAGTTGATGTGGTCTGGGTTTGAACATTTTTGGGATGATTTGGGAGAATGTAAGTACACAACTAGACTTTGAAAATGAACTGTTGTATATTATAGCTGTAGATGTACTGAAGAGTGAAGACTTTCTGTGTGATTCAACTCTGTTTGTGATGCTGCTGTACCGCATCGCAGGTGTTCGTGTTATTGTGTCCACTTCCTGCTTTCGAGCCACCTGCAGACTGAGAGGTGCCACGGGAAAGACACCGTGACGTGGTGACGTCTCAGGAGGAACAGCCAGAGATACAGATAACAGAGGGAGGTGAATGAAACGTCAGCACGTATTAATGTGAGAGTAGATTTCATGAGGAAACCAAACCAGGTGATTCCCTTTCTGTCGTTACGTACCTCAAATATCAAGCAGCAATCAAAGGGCTACCAATCTACTGATTACTCTCATAAAAACATCTCAGACTGGTCGAGTTTGTCGCCCTGAACTCGCCGTCTGGACTGTTACTGGTTTCAGGACGTTTCAGCAGTTTTCAAACACCTCCCTATGGCTGCCACTCGCAGTTGCCGATGTAGTAAAGCGCCTATAGAGCAGATTTAACTATGTTAGAAAGGAAACATTGTCGTCACACACACACACACACACACACACACACACACACACACCAAACATTTCAATAATGCTGTCTGCATTTCCACCCTCTCAGCTGGCTGCAGGTAGGACAGAGTGAAGAGTTCATTTTTAAACCTTTAACTCGCTCTGGAGGTAATAATTACTGTCTGTAACAGCTTAATGTTCCAATTAAGTCATTAAAAGTAGCAGAATTGCTTTCATTTCATGCCATTAGTCTCTTTGTTCCTGTTTGGTAAACAGTGTGATCAGAGTGGACCTTCACACCCGTGTGGTTCTACCTGCTCTGTCTCCTGGACGGCCCTTTCCGTCTGACCTCTGCCTCTGATTCAGATTCTGAGCTGCTCTCAGGTCAGCCCGCCTTGTTTCCGCCGTCTCCTGCAGCGACCTCGTCTCCACCTTCAGATTTCAGGGATGTTCGTGTTTGATTTTCGACATGATCTACGCGCGGCTCAGATGGTCAGCGGGTTCAGAGCCGCACAGTCGCAGTTTTACAGCTGGAATGAGATCATTTAAGCGAGCTGAACTGCAGAGCTTGTCGGATGTTTTTAAAATGGTTTCCGACGTCGCCAGAAAGGGTCAAAAGGTTAAGTCGCATTGATTTTAGCCCTTTGCTGAAAGTCTGCTCTCAATGCTGCCTGGAGATGAAGAATTTTCATAAAACTAACGATTTAGCCCGTTCAAACCTCCTTTTGTGCTCATTTACCTGATTCCTCACAAACAGCCGACTACACATTATAGAATACACACTGTCTGCATACATGTATGTATGGACAGATGTCGGGCGACTCCATTATTCAATTAGATTGGATTATATCAACAGATCAGTCACGTTTTTGGCTTTTTAAACTCGTGCTTAATGTTGTGAAATGTGAGCAAACTGAGTCTGAAAACAACAATAAGCACAATAAGTTCCACAGCGGACACAAACCTCTGGGTGAAGGTCCTTTAATCCACCACGACCTGCTCCTAATGTGGACTCTGCCAGTGTTTGCTCCGATGCCATGATGGTCCTGCAGCAGCATCAGCTCTGGTGTTCTGGTGGTATCAGATAAACCTCACAGTGCTGGTGTGGAAGTCTGGATGGTGAACATCTTTCACCCCTTAACTACACGAACATTGATGCTCCTCTAATCCTAACCAGGTGTTTTATTGATCAATCCTAACCTGAGTCATAGCACAGTAATTGTACAAATAATTGTACAATTACACACTAATTGTACAAAGCAGTAATTTAAAATTTGCATCTACTGGGTGTAAAAAAGAATAAAAAACATTGCTGTTTGTAATCCAGGGGTTTGGAGAGTCATCTAAATTGACATTCCTGGTGATTTGGTTGAGCTGTTTGTACTCCGGCAGAGCTAACATGATAGCCTCTTCTGTTTTGGATTCTTGGGCTGTTTGTTCCCTCAGACGTCAGCACTCCAGTTTCACTGTCCCACGACAGCCAAATCAGATACCAGCAGTCTGTGAAAGCCTATGCTAACTTCATACTCAGGCCAAACCTGCACTGAAAACCATATCTGACAGAGGTGGTTTCGTCTGGAGGTGGATTTCAGCAGCAGATGCTACTGAATGCTCACAGGAATATTACAGGAACACTACAGGCAGCAGTGTGACTCTATGATCCTCTCGCTCCTCTGTGACTACATGTGGCTGCTCGTAGGGTGACTCTACTCTGAAGAGGGTCTTGGTGACAATATAGTATAGATTTTAGTATTTATAGACTGTAGTTTGCAGAATATTACAGATCCAGGGTGAAAGTGACAGAAGGGGCTGAGAGAAAGAGGCGGAATTAAAAATCTGTCTGTTGCTTCAGCACCACGGACAGCAGCGTGGGTTTATCAATACTCTGCAGTCAGACTGCTGATGCTTCAGAGTCAGCGACAGAGTCCAACCTGCACCAGCATCAGTCCGACAGCGTCAGTGAGACACACATTAGACACATTCACCTAAAGAAACCCTCTGCCCCTGCACTCTCTCTGCTACGAGGGGGCGTCGTCGTCCCTCATCTCCCCTCAACTCGCCTGCTGGATATCAATCAATCAGTGCTGCAGACTACCAATATGAAGGAGGTGAAGAACATGTCTTCAAACGGCTTCATGCTACATAAAACCATGCATGTCGATCCTGCCCCAAAACCTCACATGTCAGACATGTCCGACCTCAGCGAGGGTTTCAGTGTCCCAGCGTCTAAATCAGGGTTAAATTGGTGTCGTTTTTTCCAGTAAAGACAAAAACAAACCAGTAGGAGTGTTGAGACCTGTCGATCTGCATGTTCTGTGGTGCCTCAGTTATAAGCCCTCAGGTGTCAAAGGTCAGGAGCGATTGGTGATATAAAAGGAATTTATGTGCATAATAATGTTCAAGTCTTGAGTTGGTCAAATTAAAATATCATTTTAATGTCAGGGAAAAGGGATCTAATTGAAACATTCACCACCTAATTGGAACAAATCTCCAAGTCGCTGCAACTTGGGATACTTTAACTGTGACGTACTGAAGATATCCCAGAGCAGAAAGACGGAGAGGAAACAGCTGGAGCAGACTGGGACCGACGGAGCTGTGAGAGCCTCCAGCTTCGTTTCTCCCCTCTGTGTGCGGCTCATTCATTCAGCCCTCTCAGGCCTTTACAAACACAGAATACATGTTCTGATTCGCAGAGTCTTTCTCTGCATACTTCAATTATCTTCTGATAATTTTATCTGCCATGTTAGCCGCTGGCACACACCGCGCCATGCTGTTATGTGATACGAGGCAGCACCGGAGGACTACTTCCTTTCCAAAAATCCTGAGTGAAGGGAGGAACTGTGTGTTCCCTCTTGTGTCCTCTCCTCTCCTTTAGCCTTTGCTCCAGTAGCACAGAGACCAGCAAGAAAGAGAAAGATAAATGCGCCCTCCCCTCAGGCTGGGAAATGTGTGTGTGTGTGTGTGGGCCGTGGTTTCAGTGTGTGTTTGAGTGTGTGTCACATGTTCGGACAGGGTATCTGCACCAATGCGGAGTCGCTCTGATTCTTTCGAGTCCACATTCTTTCCAAATGTAAGCTGATTCATCCTTTGCTCATTTCTCGTCCGTTCAGGTCTGAATTAGTTTCATTGGCCTTCGGTGCCTCGGCCGCTCTGGCGGTAATAACAGGCGGGGGGTGGGGGGGGCGGCTGGATTCCCATCTGCCCGCTGCCTATTACTCAAGTAATAGACTGAATATCCAGGTGCATGTGCTCTGACGTGAAGAGAGCGATGGATGATTAACATCAGCGCGGATCTGTCTTCGGACAGATGAGCCGAGCAGAGCAGAGAAAACCCAACGAATCGTCTCAGTGGAGCTGAAGAGTTCAGAGTTAAGCTTAAGTCACGACTGACCTGTAAATCTCTCCTGGTTTTGAATGAAAGTCTTCATTTTAGATTTATTTTGAGGTGAAGACGAAGTAGAGCGCTCTGTATACATACTTGAATTTGGATTAATGGAAGTCAAAGCAGTATTTCATTATCTGGAATTCAGATGTTTCAGCTGCACGAGAGAGATTTAGTTCACCAAAACTCAGCTGCACCGATACGAAAGGAGCACTGAACTGATGTTAACGCTGCCTCTGGACGACTGACTGCCAGCTAAGCACTCGTCTCGTAACTAACTCTGTGACAGAAACGTTGCATTTCCTGTGGCTGTTTCACAATAAAAGCCTCCGGTTCAAAGGTGGGAAGCTTTGATGTGAAGCAGCAGCAGGAACTGCTCAGTTTGCATTTACAGTAACTTTACTCAGGTCAGATGTACCTGAAAGAGGTCAGCAAACAGTCGAAGGCTGGTGGATGATATGTGTAGCTTTGGTCTCAGGGTGGACATCATCGCAGGGCCTGCATCAGGGCGGCTACTTCCTGTTTCCGGGGACACATGCGTTCACAGCTGCATCATAGCATTTGTTTTTTGTTCTGATGGAGGTCTTGCAGGTCACTCTGGACAAAAGCCAAGACCTTTGTAAGGTGTGTTTTTAGCTGATCGTGTAGGTCTGTTGTCTCCAAATGACCAAAGATAATAAATGCAGCTTTCACATGTACATTCATACCAGTCGAGCCAAAGTTTCTTATAGCCAAATATCAGAAGCCACGCCTCAGAGGGCTGCACATATAACACACGACGACGTAAAGAAGCGAGATAAACTACACACAAAGCATCAAAACTGGAATAAAACCATCAACAGCTGAATAAAACAGGACGACAGGCAGACTCATTAGATCAGCCACCGAAACCATTAATTCTGCATGTTTGGAATTTCTCTGCAAAAAACAATTTGTTTCTAAAATCCAACATGTCAAACGAAGTATTACAACTTTCAGTTCCTGAACACGTTCCCTGAAAACTCTCTGCTTCTCTGCTCATTCGGCAGCTATCGCCAGTGGAAAGATGTGTTGTTTCATATCCTTCATCAGCCACACGAGAAGAAAAGCTACACGGTAAAACACTCCTGAATTACATCACCTCCTTCCCTCACAACTGTTTCCTAACAATCCGTCTTTGAGCTTTTGTCGGCTTTTAATTTTGGTTTGGATCCACAGAGCGGAGGCGTGTGGGAGTGAGGAGGAGCGGCAGGAGAGGTTACCTTGAACTCTGGTACCTTCAGGCCTGTGGAAATCCTTCCCTTGTCTGGGAAATTTAAGGCTTTTACTAAATTCTCTGGCAGGACACGAGCTGCTCTCGGTCCTTGACTACAAGACACAAAACCCCTGACGGCAGTTTTTCATAAGAAACTCCCTGTTCAACATCGATATTTGACATTTTACACTTTGGGCGGCGAGCTGACTCTCCACCTCGGGAAGAGAGAAACATTAGAATACCATGAAATTTCCACAAACCTGGCGAGCCGGTTGGGCCGCTGTGGAAAACGTAGATAAAAACAAAGTGTAATCATTTACAAACGGACTGTGTTCACTGACAGCGGTTCTACGAAGTGTTTCCGAGTCGTACAGTAACATCAAATATGACACTAGATACTTGACACATACATACTTTTGTGTAAGTGAATACTTTTCAAACGTACTGGTACCTCACCTCCTGACATCTGCAATAATCCCTTATGTAGCAGGAATCATAATAATAACTGTAATCATATATATAAGACATCCTGTATCTGCATTAAGAAGATATGCAAGAAGAAACGTGAGCCACAGATGAACTCGCTGTGGATCTCGTGGACATCTTCGTCCCCAAATAATCCTTAAATTACTGGACAGGGCAAACAGCTAACATTCCTCCAACGACTTTCATTACATTCAGCTATCCACTCCTTCCGCCTCCCCTTCTGTGCAGCATGACAACAGCACTTCCTGGACTGGGAAAACATTCCAAGTTAACATAATCCAGGCAGCACTTCCAGTTCCTTCGACACATTCCGCAGTGCAGATGGACTTCCCAGTTCAATTTTGACCCACTGTACTTGCTGTACTTGTGCACACACACTTTTTCTGTGCATTGAGGGACGATTTTGGTGCACTCACTTTTGGTTTTGCCTCCAAAACATGTGCTTTAGATACAGTGACTAAACTGAGGGCTTGTTTATAACCTGAACCACTGTCATGATTTTGTTCCTGAATTACATGGACTCCTTCCTTCACAGCTTTTACAGCGATGACTCAGATTTCTGCGCAGAGCTGCTGAGTAAAATGTTCCTCTAACAGCACAAAACTATAGATACACAAGTGCAGATAGCGATTCTCACACATGTTGAGATTGAGAGACAAACAGAAACTGGTCGATCCAGTCTTCCCTCCATCTTTGCTGTTTACTGGTGCTGAGTATTATCTGCTTGTTGCTATGGGATTTTTAGCACTCACCCCTCGCTCACCCACACTGGTGCTCTCTAAAGCCAACATGTACAAACAAACAGAGGACAGGAACAAGAGAACACAACACTGCAGCGTTGGGCTCACAGGCCCGTATCCTCACAAAATCATGTCTGTGTGCATCCTTCTATTGAGCAGCGGTGGTTTATTTTTACTCGAGTGGCACCTGAGGTAAACACCTTGACATTTTTGGAGTCAGATTTAAAGAGATGCTGTCAATGAATATTGATATTGGAAGATTTCTGTCTTTTCATACAAATGGGGGCACTTGTAAATGCTGAGCGTCTTCATGCCTACTCAATAAATACCCTTTTAAACAAAACTACACCAGAAAAGCACAAAGATTATAATCGGCAGCGTTCTACGGTGGCTGAGAGAGCTTAATGTCACGCAATTTAAGAAAACATGCAAATAACACAAGAAGACTCGTCACTTTGACAACACGTCACATTTGGGAAAAATCCCTGCAAGTAAATCCAAATTTCGAAAAACGTTTGACATTTTGGGAAATTAGAGTGTTCACTTAACTTTTAACTGATGTTATGCTGGTCTGACAGCGTTCTCCTGGAACAAGTGCTAACGTTAGCTGGTGTCAGCTATCAGAGCTAATGTTAGCAAATGTTAGATGTGAAAAACAACAGAGTTCCAGGTGAAGTAACTTAAGCGTTAGCTGCAGATGTGTGGCCTCATTTTTATTTGCCGTAAATTATTTTAAGACTTCTCAGGCTGCTCCAAGCACCCGTATTGTAACTGCTGCACACGCATGTCAAGATCCAGACGGCACCTGCCTTCACTTCACTTAACTCTAAAAGCTGACATTAGCTATCATTAGCTACGACAGCGGGCATTGGCTAACATTACGTCTGGTAGCTGACATTAGCTAGAACCTGTGATAGCTGACATTAGTTAACATTTGCTCTGTTAGCTGACTTAGTTAGCATTAGCTCTGATAGCTGACATTAGCTATCAGCCACTAAGATAGTTGACATTAGCTAGTACCTCTGATAGCTGACATTAGCTATCAGCCACTAAGATAGCTGACATTAGCTAATACCTGTGATAGCTGACATTAGCTAGTACCTGTGATAGCTGACATTAGTTAGCATTAGCTCTGATAGCTGACATTAGCTAAGATTAGCGCTTGTTGTTGTTGTATTTTCTAAGCCATAATTTAAATTAACCACTTCTCAGTGATGTTGGAAAATGGGTGAACAATGTTTATTTTACTTTCAACGTCCTGATGTCATGATTCCCTGGAAACACTGGCTATACACCCGACTTTAGCCTTTTAGTCATCACTAGTATGTTCCTGAGTTTTTAGGGTCATTTTTTTTTTTTTTTTTTTTTTTAGGAACATTCTCGCTAATAGCTTCAACAATGGTAAGAAAAAAATTTGAGAAAATCTTAATGGCTGATGTGGGCTATAGAAATTAAACTCAATCACACCTGCCTTTGTCCTCTAAACCAAAGAAGAAGCGTTCGGTTGGAATTCCTCTCAAGTCTGGCAACAGCCGGCCAATCGTGAATTCATCGTTATCAGATGTGCGGGTCAAACAGGTGTGTCTGCTAGAAATACCTGCTGAAGAAAAGTCGTACATGTGGAGCTGGGGGTGTTTTTCATCATCGCTGCACCGCTCGCAGCACTCTGCTGCCATGGAGACGTGGAGGTTGTTTAACCCGGGCCTCAGGTGTAGAGGACGGTGACCTGATTCAACTCGTGTTTTTCCACTGTATGAGAATAGTTTCCTGGGCTCAGATCGCATGTTTTCATCATGTTTTGCATCTCCTCTCTGAACACAACAACCTGAATCACATCCTTCTCTCTCATATTTTCCTTCTACTCTTCCATTATGACATGACGGTGAAACAAAAGCTCATATCAACACTGACATTTCAGGCATTCAGCAGTAATCTCGCAGTATCTGGATTAATGCAACAGGACAAATTTCACCTAAAGAGACGCGAGGTGCTGCAAGACACGTGACTTTACACGTCTGCGGTTCTATGGCTCTCGCTGCATGGTGTGAAACACAGAAAACGTCATTAATGGTTAATGGGTGTTCTCCAGAGGACGCATTTTGTCTAATGAACGCCAGCAGGGTCAGAACGGATGTTTGCAGCAGCAGCAGCAGTTTATCACTCGAAGTGGATGACGACTCTGTTTAATCAATGTTTTATAGATACAGACACAAATTTGAGCTTTTTTTTACCAGTTAAAGCTCTAAACAGATGGGACATTTTTTCTCACGCTGAAACACAAAGTTCAGCTCCACAGCAGACAGAGCCAGAGGTCAACAGGCAGCATTATTATCCTGGTTGCTGTGCAACACAAATTTTGACGTGGAAGCCACAAATGAGCATTTACAACCTAATACAGGGTAACAAAGAGGATGGTAATATTGAAAATAACAGGCAGGAGGATGTTGGTGGTGGTTTGTCTGCATGTTACTGAAGAAAATGATGAGAAACAGAGTACGAGGGAACACGACGTCCCATCGGAGAGAACAGAGCGAGCGCTGTGCAGAAACTGTGCACCAACATGTCAGTTTAAAGGACAACTTCTGCACTGCACGCAACTCATCACGCAGCTAATCTGTCCAACATGCTAACAAGTGTTAGCAAACTTGTTATGTGCACTTCAAATGTTTTGACATCCTCAGTTTGAATCGAACACCTTCCTGCAGGTGAAACGTTGTGTCCGCCTGATGAAAGCATCGTCAGAATAGAGGCATGAATTTAGAGTCCAGAGGGAACAGAGGGGCGCTAACACTGAAGGACAGACTGAATCAGACTTTCAAACTCAGAGAGGACGAGTTCTCTGCAACCGGCTGAGTCACTAAGAAGCTCCATGTGTTCGCTGCATGTCACCCATCAGCTTTGTGGGATTTTTGGAGATGCTTCCTTTCTACGGAGGCCATGAGCGGAAATTTATGGTCGAGTACTTTCATCATCTAAGATCATGGACTAACACGCAGCACATGAATCATCTGAAGGTCCCGCGTATTAAATATTATCATGAAAACCTTGGGCAGGCATTAAAGGCATGCCCACCTCCAATAAAAGGATTCGTATCTAAAAGACATTGAACTATGTGGCTGTGAGGGAGCCAAAGATCCACAGATGTTTGAAATGTTCCAGACATGAATCCAGCGTTTGGTGAAGCAAAGCTGATGCACCTTATTCAGAGATTTGTTATTTCAGACTTTGTTACACAAACTTGTATTTGATGAGGAAGCTAAAAATAAGGTTTGTCTTGAACTTTAAACAAATCCCTTCAGGTGAAACCTGAAAAGGCTGAACTGAAACACTGATACTAATCCTTCACGTGTGCTCAAAAGAAAGCTGGTCTGTAAACTGTGACCGATGTTTGCGACGGATAATTTGGGTCATGACTTTATGTTCACCTTCGTTTTCTTTCTCAAATAAATCTTTTTTAACACCTGCACACCTGTCTGACTTCAACCTGTCTTATTACTGCTAAAATACGACAAGCTAAGCTAAGCTAATATAAGCTAAGCTAAGCTAAGACTGTATTGATCTTGAGGGCAAATTCAGCCGCAGCAGCAGAAGCACAGAAACATACACAGATATTAACAGCAAACGTATTGCTAACATGTAGCATGAAGTCTGGACATGTGGTTATTGCCATGACAGCTCAGAGCAGACGTGCAGGTGGAACATCTGCCATCGGCCGCTGGGTCGAGTCCTTTGTTTGGCTGACACGTTTAACAGGTGCCGGAATGTAAACGGATTAAGATTTACAGCAGATAGATGAATCTCATTTTACAGGGAACAATCATCTGCCTTTGTTCACCCTCCAGCACTCTGCAGAGCATTTCAACTTTATTTAGTTTCCACACATCAGCTGACACTTGAACTACTTTTTACTCTTCCAGGCACAGTTTTAATGCCTGATTGAGTTCAGCTGCTGTCACTGCTTAAATATCCGCTGACACACTGCAGGTATCGACTGACCGACACGTTCATGTGCGGCTCTTTAAACCACACTTTAACTACTTTCGTTGCTCAGACATTGACTCACATTTCAGCTGCTTTCATCTTCAGCTGACTGACCTGTTTTCACCTTCTACTCTTCAAGTACTTCCAGAGTTCGCAGTACAAACTGTCCAGCTGCGCTCACTTCAAATGCTTTCAATGCTTACACTTCAACGGCTTTTAGTCCTAACAATTCAACACCTCAGACTCTCTCAGAGCTTCAGCATCAACTGAACCTGAAGCTGAAATTTCAATGCCGCAAGCAAACGGTGTGCGCAAACTGTTCAATGTTTACACTTCAACTCCTTTTAGTCTTTACAATTCAACACTTCAAACTGTCGCAAGCAGACTTACTTACACTTCGACTGATTTCAGCCGCGACTGGACCAACAATCCATCAGACACGTCCGACAGACGCTTTGAGTGCTTCGACTTTTAGTCCTTACAATTAAACAGACACATCAAGCTCTTTCAGTGCTGCAGCATGAACTTCAAACTACACTTTAAGGACACTTTAAATAACTTCAGTGGCTCTAACAGTCAGTAAAAACACTTGAAGTGCTTCAACTGCAGTTCCCACACACATTAAACATACAAACAATTAAGATTTTATGACATTTTAACCTGTTTAAACTGTTTGCAAGCGCTTGTTTCAGTCCAAGCTAGCAGCCTTAAACTTTCCTTCCTCAAACCTCTAAAAATCATCAGTTTTCCTCCTGATGTGTAACTTTTTATTAGAGTGATCTACAGCGGCTGAGTCACCAAACTCTGGAGTTTTCAGAGCAGCTTATCTGTTTCATCTCCACAGATGAACTCAGCCAACCATTTAGTCTCATTAATTCTGCGACTGATACAGTAAACACGGTTTTATTACAGCACAGAAATGTAACCAGAGAGGTCTGTTTGCTCACTTTTAATAAACGCTCTCTTAAAATCCAGAGGGCTTTATAGGAGAAACAGGGAGAGGTGACAGTTGAATGCTCATGCAAGCAGATCAGGCGCCTCCTCGGAGGAGATCCAATATCCTTCATTTGACTGTGGCTTTACTGGTGAACCTACTGTCAAAAAGGTAGAGTTTCCTTTTTTTATATCTGTCACCCTTTTTATTAGACATTTCTTTTTTCCTCTTTCTTTTTCTTCCCAAATAACTGTCTTCAATCTGAACTGACAGACACTTTAATGCACCGAACAGGCTTCTCCTGCCTCACGAAAGCAATGACACTATTCAGCTCTGACCTTTTTCTCTCTGTTGGCACTGCACCATCTCTGACAATGGAACAGGAGGGGGTTAATATAAGTTTGGCAGTAGGAAAAGCATATTCGGAAAGGTTCGAACTCCTCTTTCTCGCTCGCTATCTTCATTGTTCTCTGGTTGCACAAAGGGGCCTTTCAGCGTCCAGATGTGATGGAAATTGAAATCCAGAGTAAAATCAGGGAACAGCGTGCAACACAAAGGAGGAGGCGTTCAATCAGGGAAAAGTCCTCGTCTCTGTCTGCTTAGACCAGAATGAGACAACACCAGGCGTGACTGACATTAGGAGGACATGCGACAAGTATGGACATCAACATGTCGTCTTAAAGGACTGTACGTCTGTGCGCACACGGGCGAAGTTCGCACTGATGGTGTCAAACCGTTTCCACTGAGCTTTTCTATGAAAACTGGCGGAAATAAACCTGCAGGGTCACCTGATGAACAGCGGCTTTGGACGCTTGGATTTTTCTATTAAAAATGGATGAAATGACTAGATGTGATGCGAAAAGCGTCGCTCTAAGTGACAAACCTGCAGAATGACCACTCGGCTCTGCAGCTTTAGCCTCTCTCACGTGGTCGTGTTGGTTTTCCCAACACCTCCGCCTCGAACTTAATGAGGTGATGATGTGTCAGTGTTGTGTTTTCAGCTTGTTGGACCAAAAAATGTAATTAATCCTAATAAACGGCTGATTTTAACACCAGTCTGCCTCACAGTAAGAACTTCTCGTTCATGTGTTTCACCTTCGGCCCTTTATCATTGTGAAGTGAAAACATGGAAATAAGCCATAAGATCAGAGACTTTATTCACCCTCATGTGATTCTCACTTCCTCAAAGACAATTTTAGGGTTAAAACTCATTTTGGGGGGTTTTAAGCGTGTGTGTGTGTGTGTGTGTGTGTGTGTGTGTGTGTGTGTGTGTATGTGTGTGTGTGTGTGTCTACTAGCACTGACACCACCCAGAAAAAGTGCTAATCAGACTGAAGCTCGTCCTCCTCCCTGTCACACCTGCACTCTGAGATCTGCTTGGTTGGAGTTCGGCGGTGGAGAAAGGCGGATGTGAGGCGGCTTGATGGCGCCATCTGTTGAAGAGGAACGCGACAGCTTTCCTCCTTATTTTCATCTTAAAATTCATCCGTTTGACATCCAAGCCTTTGAACATCAAACTCTGTGTGAGCAGATCTGAATCAGCGTCACTGGTTCAGCGTTTGTTCACACACGAGCAGAGTGACTCTGGTTTGAGGCTGTGCTGAGTGTTTCAGTTACAACAGAAACAGAAACTCACATTCAGCCAAACAACACCAAACAAATTCAGGCACCATGAAGATCGAGAGAGATAAGAGTGAAAAAAAGCTGTGACGTTAGTAATTAAAGACGAGAGAAATGGTGAATTTATTCTTAAATGTGCGCGCGCGCACACACACACACACACACACACACACACACACACACACACACACACACACACACACGCACACACACCTGAGGCACCCCGTCAGGAAAGCCTGGACGCCCCACTGCTGTGCTGTGCTCTGCAGCGCCCCCCAGAGGAGAGAGGCTCTCTGATAGTTTAAAACTGTTCAGCAGCAGTTTAACGAAGTCTGAAGGCCGACCGAGGATCTTTAAATTGAGCCGCAGACTGTTTGAGATCCTGGAGCTGCTCTGGAGCGAACCATCCACGAGTTCACCTCCTGTCAGAAAATCAGCTTTTTGTCCAAAATAACTGGAGAAATTGATGTAAATTCTGTTTACAGGCAGCGTTTCTCTTTAAATGGTGCCTAGATATTAATGAATCAGTAACTTTTACCTGATTGTTACCTCCTGTACAGTTTGCTGCTCATGTTTATTCGATAAGCTCCCTGTTTGATCAATACTCCCCAAATCTGTAAAATGTCTCTCAGCTTTAGCATCACCACAGCTTCACCGTAGGACTGTTTTTTAAATCTCCTGCTGCAGGCCGTCTGTCATTCAGATGCTTCCTGTCCTCCTGAAAAATGATGATTTCCAGTTTCTTTTCAAATCTCATTTCAAACTTTTTTTTATTTTTTATTTCTCGCTCACAGAAAGTCTGAAAAAAGAAAGTCCATCCCACTTAAAATGACAGCCGCGCTTGAAAAATGCCTGATTGTGTTAAATTGAAACAAATTGTGGTAAATGTGGACGGATGGAGGGTAAGTTAACTCAAAGCTTGACATAATGACGACGTCTCGGGTGGGATCCTCTGTTTCTCAGGCAGGAAATGATGAACACAAAATAGTCTAATTTCTCCTTCTCTGAAATGACATCCCACATTTCTGAGACATTCTTCTTGAGCTTCTCGGGGTAAGAAAAAAGCATGATTATGGATCCCTGCACACACCTGCGGCGTGGGCTCTGAAGCTGACACACACACCTGCACTGTCAGCAGAGCAGAGCACTGGTCGTTCTCGGCCACATGCAACAACAAGCTGCTTTCTAGGAATCTGCTCTCAGTGCTTCCCAGAATCTCTCTGGAGCGTGATTGGCTTCCATAAATATTCATCCGAGCTGCTTTCCGCTGTATTATTTACAGACGCAGGTAGGAGGCTGATGAACAGGTGGTCCGTCATAAAAACCCTCCGC
Source organism: Chaetodon auriga (assembly GCF_051107435.1). Lineage (NCBI taxonomy): Eukaryota > Metazoa > Chordata > Actinopteri > Chaetodontiformes > Chaetodontidae > Chaetodon > Chaetodon auriga. The sequence continues at coordinate 2,156,720 of NC_135087.1, forward strand.
TCCACGCCGACGTCCACAAACCCGTCGAATCAAACAGCTTCACTTCAGGTTCAGCCTGGTTTCCTCCATCACAAACAAGCTCCAGTGTTGTCGCTCGGTGTGTGTTGGAGGTGTGTTTCTTACACACACACACACACACACACACACACACACACACACCGTCCTGCTGCCACAAACGCTCACTGCAGCACCAAACGTGGATCAATCCGCCGCTGAAAATAGTCCCCGAAAAACGCTCCATTTCCTCCAGTTTGATAAAACTACAGTGAGCAGCTGTTTGAGGGCGTCACAGAGCTCATGTTCCAACATGAACCGAGATATCTGTGAGACGTTTTTAAACGTTTCCGCCTGCAGTAGGAACCAATCAGCTCGGAGCTGGAAGCCACAGACAGGAAGTATTCAGGTGGACTAACGTGTGGGCGGTTTTGGTCTTAACATGGAATTTCTTGATGAAATTAAAAAGCTTCATGCTTCATCATCCTCTATTTATAGTATCGTGGACACGTGTTGTTTTGTAGGTTTAAATAGAAACTGATAAGAAAAATGAATGTAGGTGAAAAAAAATTCAACTTAACTGAAGCAAACAAACCAAAATCCGGCTTCATTTCACGCTGAATTCTTTTAACACTGCAGGAGTTTATTCAGCTTTTAATTATTCTGAGCAATCAAATCAAAGCAGAAAGGTTTCATCGTTCTCATCCGAACTTTTTCTCAACTTTTTTAATAAAGCAGCCCAAGAATTAAAACTTTACTTAAGCTGCGAGATTTTCGGGAGAAAAACTCATTACGCTGTCATCAAGCTCCTGTTTCCATAACGACGTGTTCCGCCTTAAATCACAGGTAGAAAATGAGCGTGTGTGTGTGTGTGTGTGTGTGTATGTGTGTGTGTGTGTGTGTGTGTGAACATGTGCAATGTGTGTGTGAAGCACTGTGACAGCAGAACATCTGATCGATGTGACTCGGCCTCTGGTGATGAAGAGGAGACATCAGCTGGACGGGGTCAGTGAAGGTGACCTGGAGTGCTGCAGTCCTACATTTCCCATGATGCATCTACATTTCATCTACTTTTAAGCTTCCTGTGCAGTAAATCCCTCATCTTTCCATCTCCTCTCTCCCAGTTTATGTCTAAAAAATGCAGTCTCGAAGGCCAAGCCCGAGGTAACCCTGATGACATCACTGTGACATCATCTGGGCTGTTTTTTTTTTTTTAAACTTTATTGACCTCCCTCCAGAGCGACAGAAGACGTCACACAGCGGCTCCAACAGGCTGAGCAGAGCTCCCGGTGACGAGTGAACTGATTCTCATTTGTTAAATTTAAGAAAACTAGTTGTTCATTTACTATTTTGATTTGTTTTGATTCAAAGGATAAAAAACTCAGGAGCTCAAACAGTTCGAGAGCTGAGCAGGAAAGTAAAAAGGCGCTTCCATCGAGGTGCAGCGCACCAACCTGAACGCACCACTAGAGGGCAGTGCTGCTCCACACGTCGTCTCTACAGCTTCCTATGATTCTCTGTGGATCAGTGACCATAAACACACACACACACACACACACACACACACACACACTGTATTCCTAACCTGTTTTCTTCTCTACATGATAAAAAAAAGCAGAAGAAGTGAATTAACCTCTCGGTTGTGGAGGTGGACTGATGGACTGATGGTCAGTATCTGTGTCCTGCTCGTCTCCAGAAGCCTGGATTACTGATGGAGGCAGAGCAGGGTGGAGGAACGTGGAGCGATGAAAACAGGTTCAGCAGCCTGATGGGCTGTTTGCTGCACCTGCTGGGCTGATGGAGAGGTTTACTAAGCTGTGGCAGATACTGCTGAACTGAGGGTTTGGATGGAGACGGCTTAGGGACAATTTAACAGCATGTATGTCCATTAGAGACCTAGCGGACAAAGATGGAAGCAGTGTGAACCACAGAAAGCATTAAAACTCACTAAATATTGAAATGAAAGCAGTGATTTAAACAGAGAGATGCTTTAGTCGCCTGGTCCTTCAGATCTGAGGCCACCAGAGGACCTTCAGAGGACACCAGAGGGCCTTCAGAGGACACCAGAGGACCTTCAGAGGACCTTCAGAGGACCTTCAGAGGACCCTCAGAGGACCTTCAGAGGCCACCAGAGGACCTTCAGAGGACACCAGAGGACCTTCAGAGGACCTTCAGAGGACACCAGGGGGCCTTCAGAGGACTTGCAGCTTGAGGCGTTTACAGTATTTCCAGTTTCCTCCTCACCATGAAGCAAAGAGGAGCTGTTGCAAACAGCCGTCAGGCCGCTGAACAAAGCTGCAGCTGCAGCGACGCTTCAGCTCAGGACGACGTCAAAACGCTCCGCGAGGACCTTCACCACAGAGAGTTACAACACGACGCCGAGCGCTTGCCTCAGAGCGCCAGGGGAGCTGGAAGAGTTGTATCTGTGCAACACATTTACACTTTCACAACCCGTTCATCTCTGACATCACGCCATCCGTCACGCCAGCCTCCTCCTCCTCCTCCTCCTCCTCCTCCTCCTCCTCCTCCTCTGTGGAGGAGAGAGGTGAGCCTGGACTCTGAGGTGCTTTGGATTGTTGCATAAGAGCTGCAGAGATCCTGTTCCAGTGGCAGCTCATCGTCTCCTCGTGTCTAAAGCTTACAAAGCTTGAAAAGCACCTGGAGTTGAATATTTCTGAGTGTTCACATATTTTATATCATCTAGAGTAAAACATCAGCTTAGTTTTTATGTGATTTTTTGTTTCTGCTCGTGCTTTTTGTCTCTATTTTACATGACTTCACTGAGTAACTGGACTGGTCATTTTTGTTTGTTTTAATGATGAAAAAGCATGAAATCTGATTTTGAAAGCAAACAATGACACAAAAATCTGTCTGAAAGTTGTGTTTTTAACGGCTCAGCAGATTTTATTTGGGGGACTCGAACACACTCTGAGGTTTACTCGTGGCTCTTCTTCAGTTTGTGTAATCAGGAACGTTTTCTGATCAGTTTCATTGAATACGCTGTTTTTTCTAGCTGTGTTGATGTTGGTTTGTGTGTCTTATGTTGTTTCTCCTAATTAAAGTGATCTAATATTCACTGTAACACGATCTCAGGTGCAATCAGTGCAGGAGGAAACACAACTTTTAGATGTGTCAGTCCACATGAATCTGGTTTAGCCTGATCTGATCTGTGACTTCTGGGTGTTTTCCTGTTAAATGGTAAAAAACAACGAACCCTCATGAAGCCAAGAACTGAAGCTGAGCTTGTTTTCAGCATCTGTGAATGAAAAGCGCCTCTTAGAGGTGAAACCTGCTTTTGTTTTCAGTTTGAGGTTAATGGACTGAGCAGACGTTTCAGGACGAGAGCGGAGAGAATAAAGCAGACGGAGCTGATCGTGTGGAGAAGTGACACTCGCTCCTGGTCCAAACCAGTAAAGTGCAGCCAGCTGAGAGCTCCATTACGTTAATTGCCTTTGGGAGGTAGCGGCACTCCACCGCACCGAGCCCAGATCCAGGACCAGCTCCTGCACCTCCGCTGCAAACCGGCGTCCCTCAAGTGGCCCCCGTCCACAATTCAGCCCCCTCAGATCCAATAAGCGGCCCCCGCTCAGCCCGAACGGTTAATTGCGCGGCTCGTTGTGGCGGTGGGCACGCTCGCATTGTTTTCACATTTCCATGTTTTGTTGCCATGGCAGGGGAGGCATGGAGACGGGGGGGTCGGGCCCGGGCCCATGTATTTCCAATAGGAGCGTGGCACCAGGCGGGCTGAAACGTAACCACGCTTCTTATTCTCCCCCCCCCCCCCCCCCCTTCAACCACTTCAATTACACAGAGGGACACGCATGTGACAGCACTAGGATTACACAACGGGGGGTGGGGGTGTCCACATGGAGCCGCAGGCGGGGAAAGCGGTCCCTCTCCTCTGCTGTGTTATTTGTTGGTGTCATGGGCTCTTCCAAATGCTTCCATACAGCCATAATGACACAGTGCAGAAGCGGCGTGCGGCGTGCCAGCGTGCACGACACAGCAGACCCGAATAGAAAGCGAACACACACACGCTGTGTTTTCACTGTCAGGGGCAACTGTTTGGAAACTGGTTGGACGGTCAGCAGTTAGGAAATTACTCTGCAATCCTCAGGGGTGCACAAACACACTCATTCAAGCTGCCTTCAGTACGAGAATGGACCTGATCTGAGGTCACGTTTGGTTTACGGTGCTTTCTCCACACTCAGTTTCTCTGTGAAACCATGTCCGAGCTCACGTTTCAGGCGGTGCACGAGCTGCGTCGTACCTGAGCGTCACAGCTCTCAGAGGGACACGCGGTGTGAGGTGTCACGGCAGGTGTGCAGCGTCAGCTCACTCTACCTGCTGAGCGCCGCTCGCCTCACCGGACAGAGCAGAACGACTTCGTTCACATCGTTCAAACACTCCAAGTGTTTATTTTCTCCTGACACACGACCTCTCGCGGTCGGAGAAACTGCTATTTGCATCCTGTCTTCTACCAACTGTCAACATGGGTTTGTGCGACCGCCGTCCGTCTGACGTCACCGCGGGCCGAGCTCACACATTCGCAGCAGACCACACGCTCTGGACTCCTTTGTTGAAAGAGTTTTTCTGTTCTGAAACAGAATCTTTCAGTTTTACTGCCACACTTAAAAACTGTGTAAACATGGAAGATACTTAAACGTGTCGTCAGTTTAAAGTTACAGATCGTTAAAGCTGCTCGAGTAAATATTCATGTCTGTAATTACGGAGCGCTTTCGGAGAGTTTGACTTGGAGCTCAGAGCTGTGACTGGACCTGTCGAGCATCATGACGCTGGAGCTCTTTTTAATATTGTTTCCATGCAGGCTGATCTCCTGCTTTCCCGCACAGCACCATTAAGTGTTGATGCCACATTTTAGCTCAGCCTGAACTCAGGACGGGTCGCTGCTAACGTTTCTGCCTTCCTGTGCTCGGATCTGTGGCTTTGCAGCACTTCGCTCTTTGCAGGGCTCTCCTCTTCTTCATGTGCTCTTTCTCTTCTCCTCTCTTTCACCTGTGCTGTCCGTTTTCTGTCCACTGACTGAGAGCTGAAGGTCAGGTTTTACCGTCAGGCTCTAAGTGACTGTAGCTGCTCTGCGTTGTTTCCACTTTGATTTACCTGTTTCATTTGGTCCAATCAGCTGTCCAGGTGACCGGGCCACTTGTTCCTTCTGGAGTCTTTCCTGCAGTGGAAACTCGTTGTGATTGGTGGACAGAGACAGCCGGCAGGGTGAGAGAGGTCAGATATGATTTGGCTTCTTTTTGATTCTGTGTTTATGAACGTGGTGCCAGAAAAGTCCTGAGGGGACATTTAAAGATTGATGAGATCGGCTGAAATGACAGCAGCTGTCAGGAAGTCGACAATTAGCCGCGTTCAGCTCTTTGTGGTTCTTCCTGATGCTGAACGCTGTCGGATCTCCTCGCTCACAGTCGGTGGAAGCGCAATCCTCAGTGTCTCCTCTGCCTTAAACACAGAATAACAGCAGGAAAATGCTGTTTTTCAAGTATAAATACTGTTTTCACTGCCTGGAGACCACGTATCCTCTTCAGATTTAATGCCATGCTGGAAATGAGGGCTGCAGTCGCAGTTTGCCTCCACTGAACACCGCAGCCTCCTAAATCATGCCAGGGAGGAGGGTGAGGGGGGGCTGTGGGTAAGTCAGCATGTTTGTTTTACAGTGATTAGCCTATTATGTGGCCCGGCGCTGCCAAGCCCCGCTGAGCGCTACACGCATGCCTCTGTGACCTCGCTGAGCCGAGCCGAGCCGAGCGGCTGAGTCGCAGGCGTCATTATGGTGGCTGTCAGCTGGGCGGGGCTCCGGATCCGCCGCTGTCGTGGAAAATGAGCGGATGGAGGCCAGAGAGTCCAGAAGGTCACGGCAGGTCAACGCCGTTAAAGAGTGTGTGTGAGTGTGTGTGTGTGTGTGTGTGTGTGTGTGTGTGTGTTTCCTCTGAAGCCGTGAGAGAAGCAGTTGTTTATAGGCATCAATGACAGCTATCTAATCTGTGGTCACTTTGGCTCCACCGACCAATGGAAACACAGAATGAGGGAGGGGACTGGCCGGTTTGTGTGTGTGTGTGTGTGTGTGTGTGTGTGTGTGTGTGTGTGTGTGTGTGTGTGTGTGTGTGTGTGCTTTCTTGGCTGTGTGTTTGTGTGTGTGGACTGTCCAAAAAATTGGGAAAGCGAGAAGCTGCATGAGGCTGTGGGTCAGATTTGGCCCGTGCCGTCGGCTCGGTGGATTTCCTAAAACAAACTCAAACTCTGACGACATTCTGCTTTAACTGGAAGCAAATAAACTACAACTGTATTTACACGAGACGCATGAAAATAAAACAGCAGCAGCTTCAAACCGGCAGCGTCTAAAAGAGTCTGCAGACGCTCTGCTCCTCGGGCTCCTCTGGCACGAGGCGGCGAGGGAGGATGGCCCGCCTCCACGAGCCTCAAGACAAACCCAGAGGTGAGCTGGGCGACGCCTTGGCGAGGCGGGGACGCAGAGATCCAGCACAGGTCCGCCGCAGGTTTCTGAGGCCTCGGGGCAAAGACCACAGCCTGCAGCATCACACCCTGCATCCGACAGTCGCACCTCCTCATCCTCACTCCTGAGGCAGCTGAAGAGGAGCCCTGACACAAAAGTGGAAAAGCCCGTATCCTGTGACGGCTTCCTGTATCTGATGAAGTTTCCAATTTACAATAATATGAAAGGGAGAAACGCAGCAGATCCTCACATTTCAGAAGATAAAACCTTTAAAGTACTTAAAGGTATTTTTTTATTTATCATGTTTTCATTCCTGTTTCTTTGATTTTCTCCACTTTTCATTGAGTTTATTGCCTCTGTTCCTTTCTGGTTTCAGTTTTATTTTACTTTTAAAGCACTTTGTAACATTGATAAGAAAAGTGATTTATGAATAAAGTTTATTTTTCTTTTTATTCTCTGATCCTGTTTAATTTTCTGTCCTCTAACAGTTTCTGGTCTGGATATTTGTTTGGGGACGAGCTGCTTTGCTGTGTCGGACAGAAGTAATAATCTTCTACGTGAAGCAGGTGAATCATGGAACCCCCTCTGCTCGCTGAAGCATCACTCGTTCACACGTTTTCAATATATTCCTCCGTCTTTCTGCCTCCACAGCACGTCCTGTCTGACCTGCAGAGTTGACGCTCATGTTGTCTTACACAGAAATGTCTTCTGGAAGCTTGACTCAGCCATCATGGCCGATCGCTCTGTCGAGAGGTTTCTTCGTCAGCTCTGCTTCATATCAGCTGCAGAGGAGGAAATTAAGGCTCTCAGACAAGATTTAAGAGGAATGAGGTCCCTCAAATTGTCAGAAATCTAAAAGCCACCAAAAACAGCCGAGTATCTGCAGGACTTATCCTGAGCCAACGTCTGATGCCAACGTTTCAATAACCCTGACAACAGCCTTTCCAAAACTTTAACCACACAGTCGTTACCAGTGGAGAGCATCATCGTCACACACTGCAGAGCCTGAGGAAGGCTGAGCTCGAATACACACAAAGCCTGGAGCTTCCTACAGGCTGCTGGGACTCGGTCACCCAATGTTTACAAGGAAGCGCAGAGACTCCGACTGGGATGAGTCAGAGCAGAAAAATGAGCATTTCTATTTGGAGAGGCCGTGGACGCCGTAAAACCCGTCCGTCCTTGGATTTCAAAAGCATCCCTCTCTTACGACACTGAGGCCACGGCGCTGCCAAGCAGTGAAAGCTGACTGATGCAGGAGAGTCTGATTAACACCAAAGTCAATAAAAAATCCCCAACATTTGAGTTTTATTAAGTGTAGTGGTGGATGGAAAAAGCAGATCTGACAGGCCTGGTGCCGCTGAGAGAGCCGAGTGTCTCCACATTGTCTCTCGCCTGTCGTCCCTGCCCGGCTCTCTCTGACTGACTACATCATGTCTTGGCACGCAGATAAAAAACCCACATGAGGGTAATTACTGCATTAGAAAAAAATTACAGCCGCCTCTAAAGAGGCCGCCTCGATCAATAAATCAAGCCGGAATGAGCGTCGGCTCTCAGAGGCATCAGATGTGGTGAAGTTATTTGTGAAAACGCTCTAAAAAGGCGATTTAACGCAGTAAAACGGAGTGTTGTGGAGTGTGTGGTGCGCTGCATTTCAAACGCATTCAGTCACCCCGTCAGCGGCTGTGACACCCGTCTGGTGTCCGTATCAAAGCGCTCGGATTTATCAGCTTTCACTCCACGCAGTCGAGAAAGGACCAACGCGGCTTCAGGCTGTGAGGTTTAATGTGCGAATGTGATGCAGAAAAAGTGCATTTTCTCTGCGTCTGAAAAGATACGTCTTTCCTCAAGGAAACGAGACACATGGAGGGATTAACGAGTCAGATTAAAACAGGAAGAGTCAGAATTGAAGCCACAGAGGCCGAGATATCCTGACTCCAAACCACGAGCTCCTACATTTCCCATGATGCAGCTTCTCATCAGACTCTCCCACTTCTTACAAAGTCCACCTCTCTGCTCCGCCTTTAAGCATGCACCACGATAACCCCGATGACATCACTGCGACGTCATCAGGGTCACTTTCTCAGCGGCTGTGGTCTCTCCCACCTGTGAGTGAAACATGAACGCTGTGCTGGGGTCAGTTTTTCAGCTCATTCGCTGTGACTCGCACACAGAAAGAAGCTTCTTATTGGCTGCCTAAATGTTCTTTTTAAAGGGCTGTGCAGCCATATTTTTCTCAAGTTTTGGTATCAGCTTTTAATCTTTTTTGAGGAGTTGGAACATCTGTGATGCTCTGACCTTCAGCCCCGGGGCGACGGCGGCGGTGGCGTTAGCAGGCGGAGAAGAAGAACAACTGTGAAAACAGATTTATTGAAGTGCCCCCGCCCTGCCCCCACCCTGCCCCCGCCCCTCCATGCAACAACTGAAGCTGCAGCGAAGGAGGCTGAAGACGAGACAATGAGATCGACTTTCAGGGGCACCCGCCCCCCCGTCCTGCTGCACACTCCCATGAGTCTGTGCTGCTGTCTGTCATCAGTCAGGATGAACACACGTTTTCCTGGAACATGCATGTCGACACACACACGCACGCACGCACGCACGCACGCACGCACGCACGCACGCACGCACGCACGCACGCGCACACACACACACACACACACACACACACACACACACACACACACACTCAGGCTCAGCACAAAACACCACGTTAAGACCCGTCCTGCCGGTTCAGTGTCACCTGCTGACCTCCCTCACACACACCTCTCAGCCTCAGCCAGACAAACCGAGCGTCTGTCAGGTCGAAACGTCACTGAAGGCCAACCGACACTTAAAACAGCTCGGTCTGGACTCTGCTGGAGCAACAGCACGCTGACTCGATGGTCACATTTAGCGACTGACAGCCACAGCGTGACCGTCCGGCCACGACCGTCATTACCAGCTTGACCAGGATGAAAAGGCCTCTAAAGTGTTTCACCAAAGCTGCTGCTTTTTGGTCGAACCTTCTCATATTTAGAGTATTCAGAGAGGTCCAGACCGGTCGAGGAGTAACGTACAGACAGTCTACAAATAAAGTTAATCATCTTAAACACCTGGGACTCCCCACCGGTCATTAGACCTGAAGAAGCCTGACGGATGAGAGGTGAAACGTCTGCGAGAACCTCAGGCGAGTCCAGCTGCCTTTGGAAAGCACATCGAGGTACGATGACCTGGATGAATGAGCGTCTTCACACACTTCACACACACACTCTTCTGCAGGACTCAAACCTCTGCAGGGTGAACCTCTTCACTGGCAGGTGATGTTTTTGGAAAGGAAACTTAAGGAGCAGTTTGATACTGAGGCTCATGAACGAGCTCCTCCTCATCAACAGAGGGTCTTCATCAAGTTAGAAGAAGACTCTGAGCAGTCAGATGAGCAGAACACGTGAAAGAGAACATGACATGAAAGTTTACTGATCCCTGCAGGGAAACTGCTTTGTTGCAGTGGAAATTGTTAGAAATATTGTCAGAAATAAGGATGAAATACTTAAAAAAGGTAAAAGAAAAAACAAAAGTTACAAAGTTCTACAAAGATGACAAAGAGGCTGCTACCAATAACAGTAAAGATGTACAGATATGTATGTGCTGAAGGTAAATGAAAAGTAAAATAATAATAATTTAAGAGTAAATCTGATGTCTGCGCTGCTCCTGTGGTGGATAACCATGATGAAGTGCCTCTGTGGTGGTCAGTGTGTTAGAAAAGGTGATGCGGCGCCTTAAATGGAGAAAATGGCTGCATCATGACTTTCTGCTGCGTGCAGCTGCTCAGGCTTCAGCAGCTTTATGATCTAATCACAGAATCATCGCTTCTAGTGAAACTCATCAGTTTGGTGCCGACAGCAGCGATTGTTCATCAGAGGCCACAGAGCCGCTTCACGTCACCTCACGCTCCTCTTCATATCTGTTTGAAGATGCCTTGTTGTGGCAGCAGGATATGAAGCCTGTCAGTGTGAGAAATTTGTTTACACACATCCTAAAACATGATTACACATTACGTCTGAGCGGAAACACGCACACACATCTCGCAAACTGTGCAGGAGCCATTTCCTTCCACAAAGCTCCTCGTTCTGAGGGGATAATTACACGTCCCGTCGCTTAAGACAGGCGAGGAATCAAAATAAACGCTCTCTCTCTTCTTCCCACCGTCAATCAATCGAGCCCAAGCGCTGGCTGGCGATTACGCAACGGCGAGGACGAAGCCAAGAGACCGGAGAGACGATGTAAGGGATAGGCAGGGAGAGAGGGAGAGGAGGAGGCCGGGAGGAAGGAGGGATGAGACGCGGATCGGAGGAGAGATAAGGAGATTAGAAACGAGGAGGTGACATGTGAGTACGATTGAGGTGATAAAAGGAGGGGAAGGAGAGAGGGAGGAGAAAATGAGGACAGGTGCATGAAAGAGGGAGAAGTGGAGGAGAAACTGGAGATCAAGACGAAAGAAAGGGATGATGGGAGTAAAAGTGCTAATACTACACTGTGAAAATACTCAGTACTGTCAATTAAATGTACTCAAAGTACCTGAAGTTCAAGGTTCATTCACTTATTCTGATACAGCACAGAGTCGTACCACACACACACACACACACACACACACACACACACACACACACACACACAGAATCCTTCAAGACAATCCCAAAGCAAAAAGACCAAACATGGAGATACGTGGTTTTCACTGGACAGAAAGAGTATGAAAATTTGTGATCTGAATAGAAACTAGTAACTAAAGCTGTAGTGGAGTAACGAGTAGAATATCTGGAGTAGAAGTATAAGGTTACATAAACTGGAAATACTTAATGAAGTACAAGTACTTCAGATTTGTTTATTGTGTGCAGTTCTACTTGAAAGAGGAGCAGGAGAGAGAAAGCTCAGGAGAAAAAAATGAGACGCTGGGTCGAGAAAGAGGGAGAGGGAGAGAGAGGAGGAGGTGAGGTGAGGAGAGAAAGAAAGAAAGTGAGAGAAAGAAGGTGGAAGCCAGAAAAAGAAAGGAGGTGAGAGTGTGATGAGGAGCGATAAGGAGGAGAAAAAAGAGTGATGGATGAGGTGGAGACGGAGAGGGAAGGAGGGAGGAGGACAGCCATTGTCACCCCACCTGTCTGTGACGGCGGGATTTCCGGCGCTGGCGGTTTTGTTTTCTCTCCTTTATGTGCTTTCCAGCCCCCAGGATACGAGGAAGCATCGGGATATCTTTACACACTTCCTGTACAGCACAAAGCCGCCCAGCGCTGCCCTGCAGATCCCCAGATAATCCCAGCGCTCAGCGCGGGTTTACGAGACCCAGAAACACGAGAGCCGGCGACGCTTCCTATCACACCTGAGAGGCCACGCTGTCAACATGTCGCACACACCTTTAAATCACAGCTCTGCGGGTCGTTCTGGTTACAGTCCGAGCGAAGGTGCGAAGGTGCAGGACTCTGTGGACGGAGTGAAGAGAGCTGGATACAGCAGCCCAGACAACTGCAGCAATATGCTTTTACTTTGAAAGGATGCACAGGAGCGATTCTTCCCGTTTCACCTGTGTAGAACTGGAAGAACTCAGCCGAAGCACTGACCTTGAGACAGCAGCCCCCTCTGCTTTTAAAGAGCCCACCTTCAACATTTTAATAACCTCCAAAATGACTGCGTGAAAACAACATGACAATCTCAGCCATCTCGTAACGTCGTTTTCTGCCGCCGCAGGAAGCATTTTTCTTTTAAAGCTCTATAAAGTCACTGTACACAACCCGCCCGGCATCAGACAGATGCAGTTAGAGACTAGCTGGTGGAGCGTTTAGCAGCTAAAGAGTTGGTAGAGACCAAACACAGAGCAGAAAGAGAGTGATACTGACAGTGTCTTCGTCTGCACGTGTTGCTAATGAAACCGTCAAATGTCTCATCTGATGCAAAAGCTCTGTGGTGGCTCATCAACCACCCGCATGGCCTGGCCTTGTGCAGGAAACCCTGTCAGGAACCCTCTCCTGACTCTCCATCCAATTGTACTTTCATTTTTTTTTTTTTTTTTTTTTGGAAACGTCCTGCCAAGCTGGAGGTCCTGCTACCAAGAATCAAACCATTGGAAACGAGCCCCGAGGACCACGCCACTTTTTTAAAATGAGATTTCCTCCAGAAGCCGAACAGCTTGACAAAGCAAAGGTCTTGCTGCTTGGAATTCCAGCAGGTCCCAGTGCAGCGCCCAGTTTTCCATGAGGAGCTGCGCTGATGTAATGCACTTTATTGAGAAAGTTACGAGAAAGTTATGAGAGCTGTTGAGAAAAATAGCTGCTGGAGTGTTACAGCGACCTTTTCTCCATTTTAACCCTCTTAGCAGCCACCAGAGACTTGAAATGATTACAACAGTCTAATTTGACTAAACGCCTCGGTTGCCAACAACACAAGCAACCAGCAGACAGGAATGCGAGGGTGAAAAGCCTCAACGCTCCTCATTCTCCTGATGTACGGCGACACCCACGCCTGCTGCCAGGGAGCCGCCTCGCGGGCCTCTGCGGCCGCCACAGGAGAACGTCGCTTCACTCAGCCTATGGAGGCTCCTCAACGCAGCGCGGTCGAAGCTGACGGATGCGTTTGTGGGGCTGAATAACGACACTTGTTGGCCGCACAAAGGCAGATGGTGGCTTTTGTTGCCAAGGATGACAAGCAGAATCGCCTTACTGCAGCCCGGACAATGGAGGGCTGCGTTCATACGGTGTTGTGTGTCAGCATTATCCGCGGCTGTCTTTTTTAGGTCTCTGTGGAGAGGTGCTCCGCCATCACGCGAGATTTAATTTCTTGTCAAGCCTCCGTGCAACAAAGAGGCTGAGAAAGCGGCTGAAATGCTTCCCTCCTGCGCTGCGACGGGATGAACGCAAACAAAGCGCTCGGATCATAGAGTTACAGCTGTTTCTCAAGTGCACGCCTTAGGAGGCTTACGGGGAAAATCCGAGTTAAAACACGCGTCACCTACATTACTCCTGTGATCTGCCAGCGTAATGAGGATCTTCCTGCCTGTGATCTGGGAATTCTGAAATATAAACAAGTCCTTCAAAAAGCTGCAAACAACAGACGCAGGACGGTCTGCGGTGATGTCATTCAGAGACGAATCCTGCAGCTGCAGCACCGACAACAAACACACCGACTGCGCTCGGTTTAGCTTCAAGTCCGCCATGTGCAGCTTTTCGCTTCAATAAAGAGACGATCTGCTGAACGAAAAGCCAAAACAGAGGACAACGTGGAGGTTTGGTGCAAAACTAGATGCACTAAATAAAAAAGTAAGAAAACTGCAGTTCACGTGGTCTTTAAAACAGCGTCATTCTGCAGGTCTGCAGGCTTCACATGGACTCACTCTTCAGCCTCATCAGACCCATCAGAGCAGCTTCAAGAGACCAAATCCTGATACTTTACTGTCTTCATCTCTTCATTTCATAAAAGCTCAATAGGCTGTTTGCAGATGACGTCACGTCAGTTTTTTCACAAACTGCAGATGGAGGGCAGGAAGTGATTTTCTGCACATGAAACACACGATCAAATGCCGATGTTTTGTGTCATTTTCGGTCCAGTATTCACTCTCCCGTCCTTCTGTTCAGGTGATAAGTCTCTGGATTTGTCACAGCTGTCATGTGATGTGCAGCCATCACTTCCAGCTGATAATGAAACTATTGACGAGCAGCTTTAAAACATTCAATCAATGACTGTTTTCACGTTTCCTTTCTTCTAACTGGGCCTCGTCTGCTCTAATTGATTCCAGTGAACACAGCTGTCATTCCTGCAGCCAGGAAAAACACCAACAGGCAGGAATGTGTAGCCCCCAGCAAGGACAGCAGCCACTGTACCACACACGCACGCACACACACGCGCACACACACGCACACACACACACATACACACACTCCTCAGCTCCTAACCTTCACCATAAACTCGTCATCTTCATCCTGACTCACTAACCTTCACCATAGAAACCAAATGTTGACCCTCAAAAAGACATTTGAAGAAGTTCAGGATGGATAAAATCTGAAATTCTCCCAAGAACACACACACACACACACACACACACACACACACACACACACACACACACACACACACACACACACAGACCAACTGCAGAGCTGACTGCAACAAGCTACCACCAGCACTCCAGGAGCAAATCAATAACATCACACTCACACACTCTCACACACACACACACACACACACACACACACACACACACACACACACACACACACACACACAGACCCCCCTCCCTGTGACCAAAGAACAGGTGATCAGCTGCAAATGGGTGAAGTGAGGGAGGGAGGGGGAGGGGAGGAAGACAAGCTATTCATCACCCCAGGGTCTGCCACCAGACACACACACACACACACACACACACACACACACACACACACACACACACAGCGGCAGACATCTCCATTTAAGAGCACTTGAACGGCAGCTAAACAAACTGGGGCCCTCAGGTCGGCCTCTCGGGGCCACACAGCTGGGTTTGAGGCCGGCCAACGTGCAGCCTGGTCTCCTATTAGAGCGAAGTTCAAAGGAGACGCACACACACATCTTCAATCACAGGCGACAGCGCGAGGAGGCGTGAGGCGGGGTCCACACATCAAACAGGACCAGGAGCCGACGGAGTCACCAGGTGATCATCCAATCAACTGCCAGCAAAACTTTGCCATCACGCGTGTTCATTCTGTTACACATGATCATGATCACATGACTTATGTTTATCGATGTATCATGTTCATTTATTCGAGCAGCTTTTTTTTAGCTTTGTGCACTAAATGCATATTTTCTGTCTGCAGTTCTTAATCTAAACATGCAGAGAAACGTCGTCCACGGGGGCCCCAGACCCTCAGGGGCCAAAAGGGCTCCAGCCTGACTGTGTGGCCATGATCTCATGTTAATTGATTATTTTCACATACTCCCCTGATTTCTGCAACGAGCAGCTAGAAGCCACATGCACAGGACATGTGCTGCACTGCTTCAGCTGGACGGAGTGGAGACACGTTCCTGGTCTCTCCTTCATGTCCTCCTGTGGTCTCCCTCACTTTTCTCCCCGTTTCACACTTTGTAAATCAGCTGTGAGGTGAGAGGTGAGACTGGCTGTCTGCCGCTCGACGTCTCAGTCAGAGGCCGGCGACCTCCTGACCTCTGACCTCCCTGTGAGACCACATACAGCCAGGAGCTGCCTGCGCAGCTTCCTAACAACAGCCTGGAAATCTGTGCAGCACCCACATCAGAATCATCTAAATAAACAAAGCAAACAAAGGCAGCACTGACCCTTTTCTTCTTCTATATGAAGGTATATATATATGTATATGTATTTCCACCTGGGGGCGCTACAGACAGCAACTTAATGGAGCTCACAGCCTGCAGAAGTTCGACGGTGGTGAGCTGATCTCTCTAATTACTGTACACCCAGGGGGAAAATCTATACGGGGGCAAATCTGCGTCCAGGCTCAATCTTTTAAGTGCAGGCTGGAGGAGCAGCAGGCTTAATGTCTGTTTACGCTTGTTCACAAGAGGTTATGATTACCGGCGACAGTGGCGTCACGGAGGGAAACGCAGTCAGCAGGTGCAGACGGAGCGAGGGTGACCAAAAACACAAGTCTGGGAGATGCGACCAGCGTCCGAACGTCCAGCTCTGTCGTGAGAGTTAAGCCGGCCGGCTGCTGGTGTCGATGATTTCACCGGCCGCTTTAAACAAATTGGTCTGCAGGACGTATTTCGCTTCCTCCGCTCGCGCCACAGCAGCTTATTAAAGCATTTGATCATAGCAGGAGCACTCTGAAATTGATGGATACGCCTTCAAATGACTGTTATTGGTATTAACGCTGCTCAGCCCACCTTGAAATCTGTCTCGCAGCGACGGCAACACGCAGCTTTGCTTCGTTTGTTCCTGCCATGTGACATTTTCTTACGGGGATTATCCAAACGAAGCATCGTGGTGACCCTCAGCCAATCGAGCATTTTGTTTGTGACACTTGTAACTGAGAGTGACAGCAGGCTGAACGCTGGCTGTGCCCAAAGTGCCCAAACTTCAGCAGGTGACACACCTCTGCAGCCAAAGGCCTAAAGCCTGGATTTACCAAACATCTCAAGCACAGAGGCAAGAAATCTGGCAGCCATTTATTGGCCAGAGCGGCTCATATTTGAGTCTCTGGTGGCACACAGACGTGTGTGTTCACACTGACACCCTGGAAATAAGAAAATCAGAAGCAAAGTTTGACTTATTTTAAAGTGTTTCTTCAACCTCTGCTCTCAGTGATATAGATGTCACTCTCTGACCTTTGTAAAGCTGAAGGCCTCGTCGTCTACAGTTACTGCCCCGAAACACATCAGAGTGTGTGTGTGTGTGTGTGTGCATGTGTGCGTGTGTGTGTGTGTGTGTGTGGGCTGATGAAAAATGAAGACTTGATGTCACAGAAGCATCCACGTAAACACCAAACATGCTAACATGATTTAAGGTGGTGTAACATAACCCCGCCTCCGCCTCTTCGCCCCTCTGTAAACCTACATGACGACCCTCCGACATGAACCTCTGCCACCGCCACCACCGTCACCGTCACCCCGCCCCGCAACACATGCATGCAACTGGCATTCCTCTGGATCCTCAGATGTGCAGCAGGGTCAGCTCACATGTCAGGGCTTGTCCTGCGGCTACTTCCTGCACAGAGGTGGCTGCAGCGCGGCCCATTGAGCAGGACGTGCTGTCACCATGATGCTCTGCACATTCAGGCATGTGACACACATCTGATCTGATCAGTCTGCTTCAAATGTTACTGTCCAACATACAAAATACCTGCAAAACGAATGACACTCCCATCAGTGCTAATTAGCAACCCTAACACCCACAACTAAGATGGTGAACGTGGTAAACATTACACCTGCCTAGCAGCAGCATGTTAGCATTGTCACTTCATGCATGCTAGCATGCTAATGTTCAGCTCAAAGTACAGCTGCTAGCATGAGTGCAGACTCTCGTTTCATCCAGCTGTGTGAACACGATCAGCGTATCTCTTCTTCTCCTGTTATCTATTTCTAAATTTCTCTTTTTCTTTTCTTCCTTCCTTGTTTTTTTCCTTCCCTAAAATGGAAATGAAAAGAAAAACTGCACCGAGTATAGAATTTCACTTCTGGCTGAGAGGAAAAGAAGAACAAAGGAGTTCATGAATGAGACTGAAGTGCAGACGGAGGAAAGAGAGCGGCTGAAAGGAAGATGAAGGGAGAGTGAAGTGTGAACATTTCAAACCTCTCAACACTCAAACGCAAACAAAAATCATGTGATCAGCGTGAGCCTGACTCTGATCGTCACCACGGAAATGTTTCCACTTTAGGTGGATGCAAAAATCTTGTCCAGTGAAAACAAAAAGCGAGCGCACGCCAAACCTCTGCTGTTAATCACACAGGCTGCAGCGCTGCAGCCACGCTGAGAGGCCTTTATGTGGGTGGGATGGAAATAGGTTTTTCTCCTCCAATAATTAGCTTATCAGACCATTTACACGGCTAAGAATCATTAGCACCAGTTTAATGAGGTGGCTAAAAATAGAGGAAGCACATAAAGGAGCAGAGGAACCTGCTGGAAGCAGAACTTCACACTCCGAGTGTGTGCGAGCATAAATTCACGACATCGCTGTTCATGTGTGGCTGTGCATCCCTGCATCTGTGCGTTACGGTGTGAGTGTGTGTGTTGTCCTGTGTTTGTGTATAAGAGTGTGTGTTTGTGTGTGCTCATGCATGTGTGTCACTGTCAGTGTGATCAGGGTCTCAGCTCTTCCTCATCATCCACTGCTTCACACTGAACACTTTCACTTACAGCTGAAGAAGCAGAGCATTTGTTGGGACTATTTTCCACGGCGGATTAATCCACATTTGATGCTGCAGTGAGGGTTTGCTGTCCAGCACTCCCATCGTGAACCTAAAGGTTTTTTGGCTCTGTCTTCAGCCCTGCGTGCTCACTGCTGTTCTATTTCTGCTCTGCACTTCTAAAAGACTCATTACTGTAAATATTTATTTGCAATAAACAGGATGCATTTAAAAACTGCATCCCCATTGTCTTCAACGATGGATATCAGATAACAAATGATGGTTTGAGTGGGTCTGGGTGCTGGGGGGGGGGGGGGGGGCAGAGGGTCTGACTGCGTCTTCTGGCCTCGTCCAAAGGAAAGGATCTGTTCCAAACGGCCACACCTGAAGGGCAGCGAGACGCCTGCTGTCAGCCTCTCCTTCCATCTACATTAGCCTGTTTCCATCTGCTGTTCAGAGAATTTTTGTTGTAAAAAACAAAAATACAGAGAAAATGCTAATTAGGCGCTTTTCCATTAGTCGGTTTGGAGCAAGCAAACTCGGCTATGCAAAGCATAGTTACATCAGAAGTTGGCGGTTTTAGCTACGTTACACATGGCTCTAACAAACAATAGAAGAAGAAACAAATGCAAACACATGGGTTTCGTTTGGGCTAGCTTGCACTCAGCTAGCATTGGACAGCCATGTTTCAGCGCGTTACAAGAATAAACAGGAAGATGACGACAGCGGAAACAGCTTCTTTTTCTTTTTTTTGGTGTCAGAGCGGAAACAGCTGATCAGTCGTGAGTTTGCCTCGCTGATGTCCTCTCATTACAATGAATCCATTGGATGATGGTGTAGACTTCAGGATAATGTCTCCTTTCGTGGTGTTTGTAGGGAGCAGTTGTGTGAAACAGGAAGCTCAAACCCTCCACACACACCTGAACAATCGCTGCCAGAAGTGGACGTGATTGTTAGCGTTTCAGAAAGTTACACAACCCCGATTCTGCCGCTGGATTTCAGACACCGTTCCACCTTCTCACCAGCTGACCTTAAAGAGTGGACTGAAGGCCTTTTGTGATCCTCAGTGCACTTTTCTAATTCAGACATGCAGCTGCTGTGGTCTTAAAACAGGCTTTGCATGAAATCTACAAACTGACATTTTGAAAGCGGGAACATTTAAACTCTAAACCTCCGAATGCTTTAAATCTCATCGCGGGGTGGGAACACGCAGGGATTCGATGTCCGCGGTGTGACACTCGCGGTACGAGGCCAGCGGGACACCTGATCGTAGGGTTTATTAGCTGATATCATCTGATCATCGAGCGTTTACAGTCAGAGTCTGGCTGCTCTCGCCTCCGCTGAAGTGACGTGAGCAACTGTTCGGGCTGAGGGGGTCAAGTGGGGTGTGTGTATGTCTGTCTGCGTGTGTGTGTGTGTGTGTGTGTGGGCACACACCATTGGTACAGTAAGTTATAGTCCAGGGCAGCTGGAGCAACACCCACACACAGCAAACACCGAGCGCTCACACTCATACAGTATACAAACACACACAGAGACCTACGGAGGACTATTAACGCCAAAACCAGTGAATGAACACAAAGCAAACTCAAGCTTCAGTCAACATGAAGGTCATGTTCCTCCACAGAACAAAGTGTTTTCTCCGTCTGTTCGCTCTGTTCTCCAGACTTTGAGCACTCGAGAGTGGAAGAGGGCGTTTACCCACATTTAGGCTTCAACAGACTGTTTAATCTGACAGAACGTGACCCCTCTTGTGTCCTCAAAACATCAATCAAATGTTCTCTACATTTGCAAATCTGCTCCCGTGCGCTCTCAAAGACCAACTCCCTTTGAAATGACTTTTGTGCTCAGTCAGTAGTTTGGTCAGGGGTGGAGGAAATGATCCTATCCTGAAGTAAAAGCTGCGAAAAGTCTGTGGTCAAACTTTTTAACCTGAAAATTAAGTAGAAACTACAGATGTCAAATAAATGTATTACAGTAAAGTATAACATAACCCTCTGAAAAGCAGAGGAAAAGAAGTCTGACGTAATCTATAATGTGAATACTCAAGTCCAGTATTGACTAATCAGCGCGACATCTTCAAATTGCTAATTACTTAGTTACTATTACATTTAATGGTATTAAAGTGTACTTATGAAAAGCATTCTTATTTTCAAGTCCTCTGTAATACACTATTAGCCTGCTTAACTGAAGTATACCTTAATTTTGACTTCATTTTAAGTATATTTCCAACACACTGGTGATTGGTGAATTGTACTGCCGGTGTGTTTTAAATGCTCATGAATCCTGATTTCAGTTGTTCAGTCCACTTACTTCAGGTATACTCAAGTATTACTCAAGTGGTACTTGAGGACTACTTGAGTACACTTAAGTATACTTGAAGGCAACAGAAATAGTACAGTTGGTAGATTCATCCAAAAATATGATTGAAGTGTAATGTTTTCATGTGTGTAACTCCTGAGTTTTGTACTTCACTCCTTTCCTCACTGGTTTTGTCACTGGAGAGCTTCCATAGACTCTGTAAACACATGCAGAAACACACACTGAGAGCAGGCTGGGGGTGGAGGTCGGGGGTGGCAGTAAGATTACTCCTGCCAGCCTCTTGGCCTTATCCCCGTCCAGTCTGTAGCTGTTACTAAACCTCAAACCGAACACAGCAACTGACAGCCGACTGACAGCAGCCCCTCTGTTCCAACACAGCAGAAAACAACGACAGACCAACCCGAAAATTACACCTGTGAACTCCTCAGCGGATCATTTCTACTTTAAACATGTTGGTCTGAGGATCTGTGAGCCTGCAGGACTCAGATGTTTCATCTAACTTTACATTTTTTAATAGCATTTAAAAACTCTTTCTGTCACAGTCGTGTTTGCGGCTCCACCTGCACATAAACACGTGCAGATTTATCATTTGTGTATGTTTGTGTGTATATTTTGAACACCCGTTTCACTGCTCTTCCTTATTCAGCTCGTGCACTTACGCTCTGTACAATCCGATCATCTTGCAGTTGTAATGACCTAATTTCCCCACTTTATCTGAGAGGAATCGTGGTAATTGTGAGATGCATGGAACAAGCGTGTATTTCCTGGTGGAAGAGAAGGTGCTGATGTTGTGTGTAAGCGGCGGTGATGATTTAGCTGCTGGTGTGGGTGAGCTGTTAGCTGGGAGAGGCCGGGATGGGAAGTCTGGGAAAGTCTTAATGACAGACTAGTGGCGAGACGAGACACAGAGCCATAACCATGAATCACATGGTAATTAATGACCAGGTTCCCATGGTCGGGGCTTGTTTGATGGTAAAACAAAAGCTATCTGGACCACGCAAACCTTATTTACACACACATTAGACAGATTAAGATAGGGGGAGGCGGGGGAGAGACGGGGGGCAAGGTTAAAGAGAGCTGCTTAGGTGGTGTTCGCGATAAGAGGAGGGTAGTAACATGACCAACAGGTAAAGTGGAGACGAGATGGACTGCAGCTAATGAGGGAGCGCGGGAGCAGCTGGCGGCCCGGCTGCAGAGTGAAGGGGAGGGCCAAAGGTCCCGCTAATGATAGCCCCGGCCTCCCCGAGCTACAGCGGGGTCACACAGAGGGGCAGGAGAGCAGAGGCGGCCCGCATGAGGACGCTGAGCGTCGTGAGGTCGCTGCACGCCTGCCTCGTTTTCTCACCTTCAGAACAATGAGTCACGCAGTCGCTTTCTCACAGGAAAGAAGAGAGAGGAAGAGGCGATAAAACGATGAGAGCAGCAGCCAGCGAGCTGAAGTGGAAGCTGCTTTCTGCAATAAAAAAAAAAACATGGCTGTATATTTGTGTAGTGACGGTTTGTGTCTAAACCCTGAGCTGCTCTATGATATCATACTCAAAGATTTCACTTATTCAGTTAGACTCCAGAGCGTAACACATCACAGCGACGACGTTAGCGACTGAAACCTCCTCCTTTCTGTCTCCTTCTGTTGGTCAAAGCTGCGTCGTGTATGCAACACGTTTTTGTTGTGTCCTCCACACGGCTGCGTTTCAGAAGCACAGCGTTTTGCCTGATTTCGTTAATTTTCCTTGATGTTTGTGCTTCAAACACTTTCTTTTTTTTGTCTGTTATAGTTGTGTTTATTGCTGATGTACGATCGGGAGTCTGCACAGGACGTTTTATTTTGAAAATTTACTGGATTCTCTAAAGCGTTCCTGGGTCTGACTTCCTGTCTGGCTCCATCTGCTCTGTGCAGGACTGTAACATGCGGCAGACATTCATGGTCCCCAGAGGACGAGCTGTGTGATCCATGATCAGGTCAGATTTTTAACCTGTCCAAATACCTGCAACCACATTCCCATCAGCCTCTGCTGTACCTGTTTACTGCTACTTTTTTTTGTATTGTATTTGTATTTGCATGACCAAATGTTAGCATGCTGACAATAAAATATGCAAAAACATCAACATCTTTTTCACACACACGACTATTATGACTGTTTGTAAAAGCTTATTGATGCATCAATATTCAGGAGAAGTGAACAAATCAAAACAGATGTGTGTTATTTTCTCTGTATAAATATTCGTATTTCAGAAACCCGTCATCGGTTTTGGGATCAAATCAAAGTCATTTCAAGTCTGGCTGCAGGATTATGTGACGCATCACAAGTCAAATTGTTCTCAAACATCACAACGAGAATTTATTGAGCTGTAAATCAGCGTCTGCGCTGACAAACATGTTTGTAGTTAATTATTCCTACATGTGCTCTCAGTGCAGTGTGTTGGTTAAACTCTCCTCTGTTTTACTCACCACGCTTTAGACAAACACACGCACGCCTTTCACAATAAAAGACACCACACGGAGCACATGAAGCACGGTTCAGAGCGGATGATGTAAAACAACCTCTTAAAGACACAGAGCAATTAAAGGGGGCGGGACAATTAAAGGGAAGGACGCGGATGCCGCAGTGACAGCGAGCGGGCGGCCTGTCAGCCACGCAGAGGGCGGGGCCAGCTGGGCGTGAGCAGGAAGTCCTGACGGCCGTGAGAACAGGAAGATGAAAGGCTGGGGGGGGGGTTGGATCATGGAGGACAACACACACACACACACACACACACACACACACACACACACACACAGGCTGGACCTTCTCACGCTTTAGCAACAATGCTAATCACACTGCTCCTGACTGCGGAGCGACGACGCTGCTCTGCGGCGCCCTGTTGTGTAGAGACACTTTACGCCCCCGCAGGCTCTCTGAAGAGATGCACACAGCGCCGTTCACATGCTGAAAATAACAAACAAACACTCTCCTCATCACACACACATTCTCCATTATGTGCACAAACATATGCATGCATGCACACACACACCAGAGCTTCCACTTTGACATGAGATGTGTGTTAATCATTGCATGTGTGTGTCTGCATATGTGTGTTTATGCATTGTACAGTGTGTGTAGGGTGGAAACTCCATCCTAAAATCATCTTTCCGGCTGAAAACAGTGAGTATGGATGCTCTTTACATTTCTGGGTTCATCATTTCTTCATTTATTTCTGCTTTTCCTCACCAATCACCTTTTCAGCAGCTGTCATTTCCTTCAAATCTGAGAACAAAACCAACAAACCTCTTTGTTTTCTAAGAACCTTTCAAGCAAACATACACTGAAGAATGATCCTTTTCAAGCTGCACGCACTGCTTTCAACGCTCACTTGGACTAAAACGTCCACAGAGCAGCTAAAAGTCAACACCGGCTGAACTTTACCCACGTCCGCCCCACAGCTGAGAGCGAGCTCCAACACTTGATGATATCTAAGAGGATTAGTGGGTGGAATTTTCCTTTAAGAGAAGTTTCCACCCACGGCGGCGCTCTTGTCACATCCCACAGCCTCACGCTGCTTCTCGCCGGGCCACACAATCAGCTGTGAGAGCCCGGACACTTCACACACCGTCGACACAGAGCTATTTTCAGCCGGCGTCAGAGGGGAGCGCTCTGGAAAATGTGTACAGTGTGTTAGAGCTGTGTGTGTGTGTGTGTGTGTTTTTGGGGGAGCACAGTCTGGAGCAAATGTGTGTGTGCACAAATGTTTGCATGCATGGATGTGTATGTATGTGTGATTGAATACACGTGTGTCTCGATGCTTGCACTGACGTGATGCCACTTCAGAAGGGTTCGATGCAGCAGCTCCTTTAGATTCTCAGTCTGACTTCATACCTTTCAGGCAGCCATTGTTGTCCATGCACGTCACAAATCAGCTGATAGATAAATGCAACCTGTTTGGGACTGAGAAACCTTCAAGTTGTTGCCATTAATTTTAAGTTAAATCTAAGTTGCATTGCTCTAACTTCCATCGCAGTGCAGTGACAAAAAGTTCAGTCAACCAGCAGACCTACATTTCATCCTCTTACCTGCAGTGTTATTCATCCATCTGCACTGCTCTGGTGTGAGTTCTGGAGATATGGGCTGTAGAGATGTCTGCCTCAGCTTTTGTTGCTCAAAGTGCAGAAAAAAACACATTTGTAGAATTCAACAGCAAAGTTTCTCTCCAGAAATCACGACCCAGTTCCTCAACATCCTCCACAGGTCTTGTTGTGAGCAGTTTCATGTAGGAACTACTTTCTTTTCACAGAACTGCATCCACCAAACGCATCACTGCGCAGAAGGAAGCTCGTGCTCAGGGATGTTAGCATTAGCGGCGTCCTCCTTGGCTGAGCTGAAATGTCAGCTAGCAGTATTAGTCACAAGCTAGCACAGTCAGACGAGGGTTAGGGGAGCAGACGAACGCTTCCTTCTGCGCAGTGAAACGGTTGGCGGATGTACTTCTATGGAAAGAAAGTAGTTCCTATACGAAAATGCTCACGAAAAGGTCTGTGGGTTATCCTGAGCAATGATTTCTAGAAAATCTAGACAAATAGCACCACAGCTGAGAGGGAAAAAAAGCCTTTGATTTCAGGGTGAACTGTCCCTTTAATTTTTCCCATTTGAATTATTCTTTTATGTATTTATGAGCTTGTGGTTTTCCAACTATTAAAGCGTCTTCGTACATTTGGGAAGCTGATCATCAGTTCTTGCATGGTGGTGGGTCTTTGAACACAGCACGAAGGACTGAGGTGGACGTTAATGTCTTTATTCATTCTATGTCTCTTTCATGTGAAGCACTTGCTGCATGTGGTTTATTGTTGCGAAGCACTTTGAGCTGCATTTCTTCTTTGAAAGATGCAAATAAAGTTCATTATTATTATTATCGTCTTATTATTGCAGGCACATTTGAAGTTGAATTTGATGGAAATCAATGGCTGCCCGTGGCGAACATGAACAGACAAACCTTTCCTCGAGCGTCACCTGTTCGCTTTCTGTGGAGCTTTAAGCATGACTCACAGCCTCCTTTTGAACTTTAAACTGAATGAACTTCCACAGAAAAAACCCCCAAAAACTTTGTACTGCTGACATTTCACAGTCTGCTGTGACTGATTCCTGCTCCATTGTTGTTTCCATATCTCTGCTGTCACAAAGTAACACAGCAGCTCTGAGGATTTGTACGGTTATTTATATCTTCACAGAGTTTATGCAATAAAAATGGCCACCAATGAGAAACCTTCACAGGAAGGAAGGAAACTTAATTTACTGCGATGTGAACTTTCTGCTTGTGTGATACGGAGAGTGAACAATCAGGAGCTGGCACGTGAAGCCGGGTCAGGGAGCGCTAACACGCTCGCCGTAGCAGCTAACCGGCTACTCAACCGGCCGAGTGATGCGAGGCCAAACCGGCCCGCGTCACTGCTCTCATCAGCAGCATCAGCCCGGAGGCCTCGCGAGCAGCAGGAAGGGAGCGATGGACCGCGGCCTGGAGAGACAACGATGGTTACTATGACGCTGCCGAACGTACCACGACCGTGTTTACGTGAGCTTGTGTTTCCACTTGCGTACGTGGTTGCGTTCAGGTGCTGTCGGTCTGCGTCCGCTCATGCGAGTCCATCGTTTTGTGTTGAGCTCTGCGCCGTCTGCAGCCAAACAAGCATCGAATGGCTCCCTCCGTGCGCTCAGTGAGGCGAAGCAACAAACATACACAAACAGCTGGTCCCACATGTCCTAATAAGAGAGTGGCTGACTGGCAGAACATCCTCTCCACCCGGCCGCAGATTAGATTACACTCTTCAAGGCTCCTAACGTCGCCTGGCACGGCCTCTTCGTCTGTTTGGTCCGTCTACTGCAGCAACTGCTGCTCAAACGCCTCCAATCGTTAAAGGTGTAGTCCACTGAAAATCTGTCTTCGGGGTGTCAAACGCTCCCGCCTGCAGCCTCTGGAAGGTTTGTACGTTGCTCATTTACGGCAGCTGGAGTCAGTTTAGCAGTTTATAAGAGAGTCACAGTGAAAACGACATCAAAACATGAGAAAATGTCCAGAGGAAGATCGAAAACTGCTGCTGCTGCATCGTCAGCCCTCAGCCAGCTGAAGTTCAGTCTGGTCTTTGCAAATAAATCCACAGATTTAATCACTAAAATGTCAATATAATCGATTAATCGTTGAGTCACTGATTGTCTGTAGCTTCTCTTTCTCTCTGACCTCTATGATCAAAAATTCAACCTGAAGACGCCTCTTTGAGCTCTGGGTGTCTGACTTTTTCTGACATCTCATAAACCAAATAATTCATCAAAAAAGTGATCGATGAACTAACTGCTAATGAGAATGACTGCTGTGGCCCTGGATCCATCAAATTCACTCTTTAATGCCAGTACAGTGTAGAGAGGAACAGAAGCTTCCTTTGAGAGGAATAATTATATAATCTATAATATAAGAAGTA
The DNA here is from genome assembly GCF_051107435.1 of Chaetodon auriga. Classification (NCBI taxonomy): domain Eukaryota; kingdom Metazoa; phylum Chordata; class Actinopteri; order Chaetodontiformes; family Chaetodontidae; genus Chaetodon; species Chaetodon auriga. The sequence goes on from NC_135087.1 coordinate 2,183,767, forward strand.
TTGTATTCAGCTATATTGTGTTGAAATTATGGTGTTGGTGACATACTGAATGTACGGCTGAAGTGGGTGATGCTGCCAAGTGGTTTGAGAAGTTTGGACATTTTCAGGACTTCTCGCTGTGATTTTCAAGCCTACGAGCGGCGACTGTTAAAGACTCAAACACTACATTTTTCTTCCAGTATTCCTTTAATCTCGTTGCCCTCCCAAGCATTTTAAAGAGAACTGAACAAACACCGAGGAACCCTGAAAGCACGGCCGCCGCCAGGTGTGAGTGGGAGGAACAGCGCGTTCATACCAAACATGTTTATAGCGGTTTAATTAAAATCTGGGTGTTAACTCCTTTAATTCAGATGGATGAAAATAATGGAATGAAAACTGGGAGTCACCAAACAACCAAACCATAATTAAGACCCTAATTCCTCCTTCAAGCAAACTGCAGTGTGGTTCATTAGCATTGTGAACATAATCTGGATTAATCTGAAGGACCAATTACAGGAATTTACTCAAAAATGCAAGGATTTATGTGTACAAAGAGACGGTTATGGTGAGATGTCTCATGTTATCATAGACAAGTCTATTGTAAGTCGTAAGAGTTGAAGTGGAGAAGGGTGGAAACCAACAAGAGAGATGAAAAGCCCAAAATGCATTTCTTCAGGAGCTCGTGTCAATCCGAGATATGGCTGGAATAAAAAACATTCTACTCCCAGCAGCTACGTTCGTTTAGCACTCTAGCCGTCTATAAGGTGCACACTGTACGGGAAATGATGTCATCTTTGTGTAGTATGTCTGATTGGCTTTCACTGCAGCCAATCAGACAACAGAACTGAGCCTTTCTACGTTTTTCAACCTGATAACACGGCGGCTTGGTCAGGAAGTGGAAGTGTATCCCGTTCCATCCAAAAATTCAGTAAAACACCACTCAATTCATAACCTTGGACATCCACTCATCTCAAACAGCACACAGACAACATATTTAAGGTTTGAGCTCAGCTGGATTGATTTCTGTAAATATCTCTTATTGTGAATCTGATGCAGCAACACGTTTCACAGACTGAAAGATGTGGAACGCTCCAAAAACACCTGTTTGGAACATTCCACAGGTAAACAGGCTGATTGGGTATGAAAGGATGGAGCGAGGTTCACCACTTTGTGAACACATGACTGGATGAAGCAGATGAACACATGAACTCAGAGACACTTCAGGAAACTGTTGTTTGGAAATGAATGACTTGAGTTTTATTCATAAAGAGCCTGTTGTTCTCCACTCTATTCTTCTGACTCCATTTATTTCATCCTGTGCTATAAAAACCAACTAAGGCGGCACTCAACGCAAACCAAACCAAACTAAACCTCACAAAGGGCAAACGGGCAGGAAATGGAGAAGACCTAAAGCCAGGTTTGACTTCATCTCCACGCTCGCAGCTCTGCAGAGTGACGGCTTGAAGGAAAGCGTGAATGGGAAAGCGTGACGAACATCATCCGACACAAGTGACTTCCTAAGAATAACAGGGAGTGAAGAATCCTGCACATCACGACGTGAGCCGAACAAAAGCAGCACACAAAGGACGAATTGATGAGGATTATTTGTGTTTCAGCTCTTCACGCTGCCGGGGAAACTGGGAAATCCCGGAGGTTAAAGGTTCAAAACGGTTTCAGGATTATTTTCAGCAGCGTGACGTATTGGCACTGAAGCGATTTTAAAGTCATTAATTTAATTTGCTGAAGTCTGTAATCCAATATTTGCTCTAGCAGTTCTGCACCCCCAGCCAGCCCCTGAACATGGATATGTTAGAATGAACAAGGTGAACAATAGCGGGGAGGACACCTGTTTGCTCGTACGGGGTCTGTCAGGATCTAATGTTATTTATGTCGTGTGCTGTAAATCTGTCAGTGCCTGCTTCTCAATCTATTTTTAACCACCGTGTTGTTATGCCAGCTCCATATGTCGTCAGCGTAATGGACAATAAAGTTGTCAGATCTGCAGAGCGGATGAGTGAATGTTGGAGGAGATGAATGTGTGATGGACAGGAAATGTGGTGAAGACAGTCTGAGAAATGGATCCGTCTCAAAAAGACCAAAGAATGGAGTTCATTCGTTTAGCAGCAGTTCATTTTGCTCAGTTTTAAATCATTTCTGCCTCCATAATCTCACTTGGCAGTCCAGATTTGTCCCTGACACGGTCGCTTTCAGACCATGTTTGCTCTTACTTTATTCGCTGTGGGTGAAAATCAGCAGCTAATGCTGATCTGACATTTTCTATTCAGAAGATTTGACATTTAAACACTTTTGCTGCGTCGTTACACAACAGCCTTTCCAAAACCAGCAGCCTTCATGAGCTCTTAGTGCAACGATAAGTGATTAGTAAACCAGAGGACACTCGAAAAGCACAAACCGTGTCCACTCCTCTGAACACACAAACCTCAAAACAGCCTGGAAAGTCTTTTCTGTCATTCAGGTTTGAAAGTTCTTTTGAAAATATTGAAAACATTAAAATTAAAATGTCTGAATTTCACAATGTTGAAGGAATAATTGGACATTTCAGGAAGTACATTTCTTGGTTAGCACAGCACTCTCGTGTGTGTATACAGAGCTGAAGGCAGGAGGCGATTAGCATAGCTTAGCATAAAGACTAGAAGCAGAGGGAAACGGCTAGCCTGGCTCCGTCCAGAGTTCAAAACATCCTCACCAGCACCTGAAGAGCTCATTAAGGTATGTCGTTAGTTTAATGTGTTCACAAACCAAAGTGTTAAAATGTCATCGCGTGGTTTTATAATGAGTGACCTGCTGGAATCTTTTTGTCATTCATAGGCTCATAAAAACAGATTCATCTTGTATTTTCACCTAAAATGACAAACTATTGTTTGTTTGTTTGTTGGATCTCTGTCAGTTTACAAGTAAACAAACAACGTTCTGCGAACGGTTTCTCTTGTCTCCAGTCGATGCTAGACTTGATTTTTTTTTTTTTTACTCTGGGCAAGAAAGGGAATAAGCTTGATTCCCCAAATGTTAAAGTTTTCCTTTAAAAGTGCCTGAAAACACAAACAGCTTTGCTTTAATCTGTCAATTCTTAAATTCTGAAACCTGACATCACCTTTTCCCAAAGAAGGCGCCTTCCACTTCAAACCAGTGACAAGACCACAGCTACAACACGAACAGAAAGATCTCAGATTAGCAGAATCGTCCCTCCCTGGCAGATAACCGGTCGCTCATCCTGGACCTCGCTGCTCACGACAACAAGCCGATGAAAACTTAAAGACCACCTCAAGAATGATCACTTGGTCTTTGGCCCGCGGCCTCGCGCTGCACCATAAATCCTTGAAATATGTTGACTCACTTTGAGATGTCCCACCATCAAACAAAGAGATGAGCTGGTAAAATTCCCGGTATTGTACAGTTGGACGGTTCTACATCCTGTTTTGGCAAAGCAAACCTTTAAGTTCCTGCCAAAAATGCATCAAACCTTCTGCCACATTCCACCACTGCCTCATTTAATCCTGAGTGAAGGAAGAGAGAAATTGCGCATGGAAGAACTTTAATTGCATGACATAAACACAATTAGCTGCCAGCTTTCAACTCCTGAGACTCTGAATTGCCTGAAATTAGTATCATCAAGGATCCGTGTTCTCCTGACAGACTACAAATTATTCGCAGCATCAAAGGTCTTATTGAAAGCGACAGGAAGCATCCAGCTGGTGTTAATCCAGCCTTATCAAAGCGCTTTATTGATCCACAGAGAAACTGTCTTCACCCCACCCTCCGCCAGCCACCTCGCCGGCGGTGCAGGAACAAGCTGTCCCGACCACCATGCTGCTGACCACCAGCCAGGTCTGGAGGACGCTGGATGTGTGTCACCTCTCTGGAGGGTGATTTGGGGAGGGTGGGGTTTGGGGGTTTGCTGATGTGCTGTTGACAGTGTGCTCGGGACAGAGGCAGCTGGGAATGCAGAGCCAGCGCTCCTCTGTGTCTCGCTAATCAGGCCTGTTGTTAGCCGCTACCGACCGCAAGCACCTCTCGACTCTCACAGCTGTAGTTCAGAGAGTAAAAGACTAAAAGGTGCTTCATGTTTTCCCACCAAATGTCTGCAGAGAAAGGACTGAACACGAGAGAGGGGATGGAGGAACTCCCCCTGCTGAAAGCCAATTCTTGGCCCTGAATCAAGTTTTCACATGTACACAAACCCAGCATCACAAATCACATACTTGCCTGTGCAAACTGTGCGTGACCAAGGCTTCAGTGGGGGGGGGGGGGATCCTTCATCATATCAGCACATGAACAATAAATAAAAGTCCGACTACAACTTTAAGCAGACAGAAATCAACTTCTTGAAGTCAAAATAAGTCAGTCAGTCTCCCAAACTAAAGTCCAAATATAATAATGATGATCATTTTACTTCACTTGTATAATATACAAGAACACAAGAATACGCTTTACAAAGAAATCACATGCACCGAAAAACACACTGCATGAACAGGAAACACACAGCCTGGACGCGACCAAACAACCCACCAACGGTCAACAGATGCGGTTCAAATGTTCCTGAATCCTGATTGGTTCACAGACACGTGACATCACCTTTTGCCCACCTCAAACCAGCCAGGAGAGCATAGAAAAATGAAGAAACGCAAGAATCTTTTTTTGTTTCAACTTTGGTAGAAATTAGTGTGTTCATGTCGGATCACCTTTGAAATGCAAATTAGGCGTGCTCGCATCGACCAATCCGGTATCTGACCTGCTGCATGTGTCCGTGGACTGTACAGTTACCTGGTTTATGTTGAGTACAGGTACACACACTGTACAGATTCCCACACATTGAACAGTACAAACTGCAGCACATCATTTTGCACATTACTAGATACTTCTGCCCAAGCTCCAGTAGAAACGACAATCATGCACAAGTGATCAAACCCTCAGCGACTTCAAACGGGTTTGATCTTCATGAATTCAGCCGAAGCTAAACCACCACAGCACGGCTGAACATGTGATCAGCTCCTCCAGTGGAGGTCTGTCATGGTAATTAGTTTGGCTTACAAAAGATCTTAGCTAATGTAGCAGGTAGACACTGCAGTGATTGTTGTACCCAAAAGGCACAACACAACACAGGTGAACAAACAGGGCTCAGCCTCTCCAAAGCACCTTGAGTGCAAAGATATTTTTTGTTTGGTTCTAAGCCGCCGTCAAACATGATCTCGGTGCTTGGAGACCAAACCAAACACAGCAGATTCAGCGAGGAACAGAAGGAGAGAGGAGCTCACACACACACACACACACACACACACACACACACACACACACACACACAGATCTATTTGTCTTCATTAATGCATTATACACTTTAAAGGGCTTTTTGACTTGGCAGATTGAGAAAGAACATATTCACACTTACAGAAATGGCCTGTAGGAGCGTCTGGAGAGGAGGCAGCAGATCAAACTTCATGATCCCTGTGGAGAAAAACAAGAAATGAGCTTTCACAGGAGAAGAAAGATGTCATATATACACAAAATTTACAAATCACAAGCCATTAAAGCACTTCAGTAGAAGTGCTTCCATAAACACACACTCGATATCTCCAGCACAGACACACAGCGTAAAGTGTGTCAGTATGATTAATATGAAGTATGAAACAGTCTGCAGCCATGCTAGCAGCTCTGTGAGGCTGTACTCAGACATGGTGCTTCATGGAGCTAAATGCTATCAGCGTGCTAACACTGGCAGTGCTAACATGCTGATGTGTAGCAGGTTCAATCACGTTTAACATCCATCAACCATCGTAGTTTAGCATGTTAGCATGCTAACACCTGCTTTAATATAAAACACCAAAACTACTTGGACTTTAAAGATCCACTTCAGACGCGTTTAAAAAAGACTTTCACTCCCACAATTATCTGAAAGAGGATGAAGACGTGCTGTTAAACACCTGTTTGCATGATTGATCCTTGTGCCTGCTGCACAGCACATTAGACCCGTTAGAAGATCACATTAGAAGATCAGCAAAGAGGAGAAAGTGAAACCAGTTGCGTTGCACCACCGAGGTTCTCCACCAAATATCTTTAAAACACTGAAATATCCCAGTTTCCACCACACATAGAGACTTACTATGTTCTGTGCCACTCATTACTTCACCCAACACGAACTCAATGCTAATTTGTCTGTACATGTGTCAATCAACATGTCACTGTCAAAACTGCTGCTAGCCTGAGTCGGAGATAAGCATCAGAGGCTTTGACGCTCTCGGCTCTTTCTGACAGAAGCTGTCACTATGCTAACAGTTAGCGGCCATGCTGAAGAGAAAGTCTGTCTTTTCTAAAGAGCTTCAGGAGGTGTCCTCCTGCCATCGTCAAGTACCTGACAGCGCCCGCGGTGAAATGTGGGCGCTCGGTAGAAAATAATTGATGAATGCTTGTGGTGAATGCATGGGCGTATACATGTGTGCATGCATGAACACGTGGCGCACTTAAGGGTCCTGGTCTGGGGGTCTGAAATATGGTCACACGATTTAGAGCTCTGGTGAAACAGACTTTACAAAGTGCGTCACAATTCAGGATCATACGAAAAAAACATTAACATGGCAAAGTTACACAAAAAGATAAAAATCTTCACTCTTAAATCATCAGAAATTACATTTAGAAACGGGCCTCTGGTAACGTTTTACAGAACGCTGTGCAGCCCGCGGACAACAACAGCAGCAGTGAAACTGGCAAACAACCTAAACAAACAAAGCCTCAGGGTGAGGTTACATCTCTTCACTGATGCTGCATGTCCACCTCATCATCTCAGCCACAGGTATCTCTCAAAAACCACACGCAGGCCTGATGTGAAGGATACATGAGGTGGTCACATTCTTCCTTTATAAGGATTTACACGCAGAGATCTGCTGTGTACACATGGTTTATACATCTGGCCACATGTGTTTTCGGGCTTCGAGCCGCTGACCTTGTAATCACAACCCTGCTGGGTGGAGTCTGGCCGAGGGCCTTGGTGGCTTGTCATCTCTCGTCTCTTTCCTCTTGTTTCCTGTCACCTCTACACTGCCACTGCTATCAAATAAAGGCAAAATGCCTGGAAAAGAATGTCCCTGCAACAGCAGCAATGCCGCATCGTTTGAGGGTGGAGTGATTGTGGTTTTCATGAATATGCATTTCTCACATTCAGTCTTCTGTTTGCAAAAAACAACCTTATTTCAGTGAAACTTCCAAACATGTAAACTTAAAATCTTTGATCTGTGGGAAGCAGTAAAACACAAAAGGATGATTCCTTTAGAGTTTAGATTATAGAATGAAATACTGACTTTAACAATAGTGTCTGCATCAAACCCTGAAGTCAACGAGCACACACTCAAAGCTGGCCCACATGTTGACACGGACTGTGATTGAACAGAAAATAGGGTAAGTGGCTCTGGGAGGAACCTCCTTCTGATGTGTATTTCCTGGTTTATATAAGGGTCCTCCATGTCTCATAAATCTATTAATACCCTGCCACCAATATGAATGGAACGGGGCCTTCAAATGCACCGTTCTCCCTGCAATGCAACACAACACAGCCTGTGGTGCACGTACACACACGGGGCTTTGTGCGGTTGTTTGTTATCAGCAGGAACCTGAGTCTACATGAGGGAGGAAGTGTTACTGGTTCCCACCATAACTCAGCACAGGCCTAATCAGTAATGGTAGCTTGATGAATGGAAGGCTACGGTACATACAGGCCTTTGTCGCGAGCCGTAAACAATGAGTCAGACTGGTATATCTGACAATTACAACCACCCGTCAAGGACTTCTTAACATATCCAAATGTGGTCTTAACCCCCCCTCCACACACATCCCCCTCCTCCTCTGCTTTTTAGCGCCAGTCATGTGGTTTTGTGAAATGACAGGCTCCTCGTTCTCACACACAGTAAATCAGATACACACACACACACACACACAACACTATATCACTGTTGCCGTTTACACGGTTTGACCTCCACCGGGCTGTTCGCAAACGTCACGGCCGAAAGCGGCGATGCAAAAACTACAAAGCAGCAGATCTGCGAAAGATAACCTCTGTGTTCTCACGCTGTGTAGTCACATGGACACCGAAGATTAAAATTAAATATTAAAATCCCACAGAGATACAGTCTGCAGTCCAACTGCAGGACAGCTGTAAAACTCAGGAGGCGAAAAATGAGCTAAAGAAGCTCAAACTTAGCTAACAGCTAGCCAACAACAAGCGAGGATATAACTCTTGTCAAATAATGACCGAAGTGTCTGAACATCAAGTAAGAAGCTAAAACTTTGGTTTGAAGGATAACCAGGAAGCTTGGATAACCCACCAGATAACATTTTTAGCAGCACAAAACACACCTTGGATAAGAACTACAGGCTCAGACGGTGAGATGCTATCACCAAACGTCTGTCACAGACTGTGCGTCAGTGTTAGCACGCATGTTAGCTGCACAGCGTGGCTGTTAGCATAGTAAGCTGACTACTATAACCACGCTTCAAGGCCTTCTTAATGGCATACGAGGTGGTAACGCTAATGCTAAATGTGCTAACAACAGCACCAGCATGGCAGCATGGTACTCTAAGTCTTGTGGTGTACATAAATGTGCCAGAGAAACTGCAAGTGCCAGGAAAGTGCACAAAAACCTCAGCATTTCTGAATACTGTCTACTGCTGTCTCATTTTTAAACTATTATTTCAAAATCTCCATATTTTGAGGACTGTCTCACATGACCCAGGCCGTGAAGGAATGTTAAGAGAGAGATCTTTAGTGTGACCTAATAATCATGTGCAAAGCCAGATTAGCCTGAATGTCAGGGGTGAAAATATGGTTTTCCTAAACATGAACTCATGACAGGAGGTTTAAAAATGGGGAAAATCATAGTGAGAACATCACTTCTTTGGTTCCTCAGTATGAAAATGCTGCAGCTGTTTGTCAGGAAGCAGCAGGTTCATCATTTAATCTGTGGGCTGCTTTTCTAATAACAAGGAAAGCTGACTGATGTTAGCTGGCAGTGTGCATTTATCTTAGCATTGTTCCTCACCAGCTCCTCCATGCACTCCATCAGACACATGCCGAGGACCCAGAATGAGCAGCTTCACTATGTGCCTGAACATAACAGAGCTCAGCCAGGCTCCGAAAATGAGCCCTCAGGGTGGATTTGTGAAATGGGTGGTTTCACCCAGCATAAAAGAAACGAAAATGTTTCAGCGTTGTTAACGGGGACTCCATGGAAAGCTCTGGGGCAATCAGTCGGTTGAATAATTAGTTATTAACACACAAATTAAATCAAATTATGTAAACATCGCTTTGATTCCAGCGTGAGGACAGACACATTTCCAGAGAAACTGCGAGTCAAGCAAAAACTACATTTTAATCTCATTTCAGTGTTTTGAATGTTCATAAATCAACTTTTTCACCTCCTGAACCAATCTGCCTCATTGTCACAAGCATCCAATGAATGTACATAAAATCATTTAAAGCACCTTGGCAGATTTTTGAGGCATCAAAGCCACAAATCCAAATATACCAAACTTCTAATTTCACAGTTTTGGAGGAGACAAGCTTCAGTCGTGCTTTGGAACTTGAGGGCTGTACCATCAGACCTCCTGAGGTACAAAGCAGACTGAACTCACCAGGGCTAGCTGGTTAGCATGCTAGCTTCAGTAAATATCTCTGGAACACAATACATAGAGGTCTTTGATCTGCTGTCAGATGAGTGACTTCTTCACATTCTCCATACGTTAATGGTTGAACATTCATCACAAACACGAGCTCTCTCGATGCTTCCACTGTGTTTCCTCACAAACATCCACACGTGCAGGGTGATGGTGGAAAGTTACAACCAAAATACCAAATTACAAAATATTACTTTGGGTGTAATTTCCTTGTTTGGGGAGGAAATGGAAAGCTCATTCCCGAAACTGAAACTCAAGTACATGAGCCTGTAAGTGCACAACTTAAATAGAAATAATTTTCCTGGCAGGGTGGAGACAATAATACGGTCTGACTGTTGTGTGGATTTGGAGACGGCACTTATATTCTGTCTCATCCAAATAATTTGATTTAGACGATTTGGTGAAGCAGTTTGGGTGAGGGTTTGTTTTTCTAATGAGTCTAATGGTCCGGCCACTCGTGTTGCACGTCCTGCTCGACGCTGCGCGGTGTTGCTGCGGCGAGTAAGATGTTATTAGAAAAAATAGGAAAGGCTACTATAAATCACCAAAAAGTGCTACAACTACTGCAAGTAGAAATCTAACTTATGATAACAGCTTGCAGGGTGGAGTCAGTGTGCGGTTAGACTCTGCTGAGGTCGGGACAGAGACAAAGGGGACATACGTGGTATTTATTGCATTAGCCTCCCGTAGTAATGAGGGTGCTTTGCTTTGGTCTTCTCTCACGTGGAGTTTGGTGCCAGAGAGCATTGATAATGAGAGGGAGGAAAGGGTGTGTGTGAGTGGGCGCTCTAATGACAGTGAGGTGTGTATACATGTGCGTTTGTGTCTGCATGCGAGGCATCCATGCAGCTCAGTGAAGACCGGCGAGGTCGGTGCATGTGCTGCACTTCACGTGTGCATGTACACCTGTGTATGCATGAAGAGTGTGTGTGTGTGTGTGTGTGTGTGTGTGTGTGTGTGTGTGCGTGCGTGTGTGTGATAGTGTCTAGCATGAGGAGCCAGTCTTCAGTCTGCTGCCACAGACAGTCTGGAGCTGTTCAGCACTTTTCTTGGCAGGCTGTAAAGAAACATCTCACAAAGGGTGAGCGGTTTTCTGCGGGTGTTTACTGCCCCACAGTTTGTCTGCAGGGCACTGCAGGGATGTGATCAAATACTAATTACTTTGTTTTGAAATATATCTAACCACTTGGAATTGAAGCACCACGCCAAAGCTCCCCTCCTACCTGCTCATGTCTGGTGCTACCAACCAGCTAACCTGCGTCAGAGGACATTCCCTGAAAATTGATCAAAGTGGTGGTGGCGCTGCGCCAAAAGCTGGGTCCCGTTTCCATACCACACACTTCAAAGCCCACATTTCAATCCCAACATGTATCAATTAGTCAACATTGCGTCTTTCTCACTCAAACACTGCCTAAAATGTGACTGAGACACGCTGCCTGCCGCTGACACACAACTGAGGCCAGATGCATGAAACTCTGGAGATTTATGACTAAAACTGCTTGCATGCAAGACAGATTGATCAGATTTATGTATCTATGTCTGCCTGATTCTGTTTCAGAAGTTTCAGTCATCGTGGAGCCAGAGGCTCGTGCACGAGCTTCATCTGCAGTTAGCCATAAATGACTGTGGAAACACCCTGAAACAGCCCCCCCCCCCCCCCCCCCCCCCCCCCCCCCCCCCCACACACACACACACACACACACACACACACTCATCAGCCTCATGAGAACGGCAAAGAAGGAAAAGTGCAATTTAACCGCTTGGTGTTGCATCAGCAAGGATCTCCAACTGCATCAGAGCAGCTGTCATTAACAATTTACAGAATGCTGTGCAGACTGAAATAACACAGTCATGGTTCATCTGCAGTCAGGTAAACACCAGTAAGTGATACAGACGTCAGCCATGGTGGTTCTTTGTGTTCTTCCTGTACACCATTGACCTCCACCCACCCTTCCATCAAGCTGGTGGTCCAGTTTTGTCTGCAGGTTCAGCTCCATCAGCACCAGAACCACCAGACACCCGAGAAGCCTTTTCCCAAAGGCCATCACTGTCCTCAACGCCTGATCCTCGCTCGCTCATCCTCCAGCTGCCCGCCACACATCACATTTTCAGCAAGCCTATAGTGTCTATATATAAGTATTGATCATATATATCACGCAATATGTGCTAAAAATGTAAAGGAATGGAGATGAAAGAGGTCACAGAGCCTGATGATGAGTTGCATGAAGTGTTCTGGTCCCATGATGGCTGCCAGTGCTGGAGTTTAACATTCAAACAGCGACACGCCACTGAGCACATACGGCTATCACGACTGTTTGTATGAGTTTGTCCGGGTCACCTTGAGATTACTCTGCGTACACAGTGTGCTGCTGTTCAGGAACAATGCATCCAAAGCTCCTCACTCGAACCCTCAACCTGTTCTGAGCTTAGAGTTATGTTTAGAGTATCCCTCATAATAACAAAAATAATAATAATAACACGTTAATTTTACACCATTTGTTTAAAAAACAGTTACAAGTCATTTATCTTCTCGTAACTGAACAAACCAACTTTCCCAAAGTGTCCGCACTTCCCCAAATTTTTATTGTTTACCAAATATGTCATTACTTGAACAAGACATGCTTTTCCCACAACGTGTTCTCACGCTCTTCCAAAATGTCCCGTCGTTCCAAAACGTCCCCACTTCCCAAAAATACGCTCACCGTCCAACATGTCCGAACCACATTTAGAACATGTCCCTTTGTTTCGAAATGTCCTCACTCTCAAAGTCTGTAATTTAAATAGATCCCCACAAAGATAGGAGTGCAGAACATGAGAGCACACACACACACACACACACACACACACACACACACACACACACACACACACGCTGAGTCATTTAGAGCCTTTCCAAGCAGAGCTACTGTATAATAATCTGGATGACATAAGAACAACTTTTACACTTCCACACTTTTCCTGAGACACACACACACACACACACACACACACACACACACACACACGCAATTATGTAGCATGCACAAACATGTTAACACAGCATCAGAGTTGCTGAAACATACTGTTCATATGGATAACAGAATGCAGGTTTTCTGACATGATGTCACACACACACACACACACACACACACACACACACACACACACACACACACACACACACACACACACACACACACCTCCTCTGGCTCTGCGCCCGCTCTCCATCTTTACTAGATTTAAAACTGACAGAGTTCGAACAAATGATGCAGTAAGTGGCTTTCAAACACGACGCTTAGCAAATCTTCAGAGGCTGAGAGGTGATGATTACCGAGCAAACCACCGGAAAAAGCAGACACACTGCTCTCCACTTTATGTCGAAGGAAGTGCCCATTCATTTTCTGAGCCAAACCAAAGAGAACATGTGAGAACAAGAGTGGAAGAGGCCATTACAGAGCAGCCGAGGCAGAGCGAGGCCTGTGAATCCGACAGCACAAAGGTGGGAACTTTTCCTTCTAAACCACACGACAGACCTACTTTATCCTCAGAGAAAAATCCTCTTCCTCTGGGAACTTCTGCTCTGGACTGAATGACAAGGAGACGCAAACAATGGCGGTACTGAAAGTGTGATGTTTGGCTTTTCAACTGCGGTACATCACCGCCAAATTTACTGCGAAAGTATAATTAAACTAACAAAACCCTTTCTGGTCTCTGCACCACAGTTGACACTCATTGGATTGGATCTTGTGGGAAATCTGCTCGATTGCTTAATGAAAAAAAAAAAACAGGAAGAGGGCGCTGTTTCATCAGTGTGGACAGACCTACAGTTAAAAAAAAAAAAAAAACAACTTAGATTGGCAGCACTGGTAGAAACAAATGGCTGAAGGTTGAATCAATTTCACAATCTTGTCTTGTTTTCTTCAGTAAAACCACAGAGGAAAAACAATGATGAGAGACGCATTGATGCATTGTCCATCAAAACAGACTCATTTCCCACACAGCAGAACGGAAAGATACTTCTACGACGCCACTGAAGCGGAGATCTGCCAATGCACCAATCATAGCTCCACAGGAACTCGGACAACCTTGGACAATCATCTTTCATGCTTCGGCTGCTCAGAGCCTTGACCTATGGCATGTCCTACAAAGACACTTTAAAAAAGGTCAAAAAATGTGCCAGTGAAGTGTAACTGCAAGCAAAAACTTTAAGCTGAAGAAACACCGAAATTAGCCACTGAAGCGACTGCAAGAAAGATTGGTCCATCCATGTGAGTCATCTATCGTTTGCTTGGTACCAGCCTTTGGTTCATTACTACTACGACCCTCTGGATTGGACTCGGGCCGGACCTTCATTGCACACAGTTCTAGAAAACCCGGACAGACCACCACCATAACCTAGACATAATGCAAACAAAAGCGTAAATAATCCTACACGGTGTTTTCCTAAAACAAATACAATCACATGACAAGACCGCGTTGATTACCCTGCACAGAAACTCTTTAGTCTGTTCAACATCGATCTGGACATCACCGCGTACACGTTTGTCTGTTCAAAGGTAACAGCAAGACATGTTTTCTGTTGAGCATGTAGCAGTAGCTAATGTTTACCATAAAGCCGACCTGCAGTTAGTAACACTGATTTTAAGGAGTAGAGGTTTGACTTTGTGGTGGACGGTCCACAGGAGATCTCGCTCTTTCAGCTTTTGTTGCCTTTGCGCAGATCTCAGCATGACTTGCCGACCTGTTGGGGCTTATGAGGACCTTTTCTCAGCCATTTTTACCATCAGATAATATTATGACTGTTCACAGATGAAAACATCTTAAAAGAGGGAAAATGCCACTGGTTTCACTTGAACATCCCCAAAAGCTATAGACATTAGAAATCTTTGACAGCATTCAGTATTTAGAAAGATAACATCTTAAGAATGAATGGCAGGATTATGCGACCTTTTATACAGCTCAAACGTATGTGGAGGTAAATGAAAGGTCAAAGCATTTAAAGCACTGCTCTTTTCTTCTCTCCTGTGGCGTCTCAGTTACTGCAGGATCTTTACAGGAAGTTGCAAGTGAAGCCTTCAGATTGGGGCGTGCCGCTGGTATCCTCTCCTTTCCATCAAAGGCAGAGAGAAAAAGCCAAATCGCCCACTCATGCAGGTTCTCTTGTTGAGTCACCCGAACAGTGCATGGGCCCCCGCGGCTATGTGTAAAAGATGTTTATTCTGTGCCAAAGTATTTCACCCATCACTGTAGCACACTCGGTCTCAACGTGCTCGCCTGCTGTTTGCCCAGACAAGCACAGGTAGGCACGGCGAAGGCGGCGTGTTTAGGCAGGGAAGAGGGTTTAGCTCGCTGACAGTAATGTTCAAAAGAGGAACAAAGAAGCACACCTCAGAGTATTAATCACTGCTAAGTCTCTGTCACACTGAGTTGTCCTCTTCTTTCATTGGGGATCAGCGATCAAGAGGTTCTGATTTGAGTCAGTGCTGGAGTCCATTGGCTGCAGCGGTTTGTGCTGGCAGGCTTTCACCAGGATAATCACCAGATTAATATGGACTCCATAGAGAGATGAAAATATGCTGCATCTCTCATGTGTGCTTCAGTTGTTGACATTCTGGTCTATGGATACAACCAGTGGAACGACGGTTTTGTCTCTGGAATTTTCCTTAAACTTGCACTTGCGGGCATTTTTCTTAGACTCATCGTGAAAAAATGGGCTTTGTTGCATTTCTGTGCATTTTTGTAGGTTCGGTTTGCACAGTCACGATGCATGTGAGCGTTTGGTAACTTCCCATCAGGTTAGTCCATTCAGTCATGATCCTCCGTGGTTACAGACGGCACAGTAAACATCAACCAAAGAACAAGCTGAGCAGAAATGTCAGTCCAGATTTCATGCCGTTCCTCTTTGCCTTTGGAATAAAAGGAATTCATCAGATGCCAAGTTTCTTGAAGTTTTCTTGGATTTATCCTAAACACGCATCATTTCATGCAGATTATTTCACACTGTCTGCTTTAATTTGACTCATGAAAACTGAACAAGACAACACAGACAATGAATACATTTTTCTGGTGTCTTAGAACTACTAATTATAAAGCAGCAATACAAATATAGTAATTTTGGTCTCGTTCTCCTCTGAAAGTACAGTTAATCACGTCCTACAGCGCAGCCGAGGCAGCCGTGATTTACCGTTTTAATTCACGGCAACTCTCATGCTAATCACTCATTTCAGTCTGCACCTCATTCGACTTCTTACGGTATTTCAGATGCCTGGAACTCAGACTGTGCACCAAAGATATTTAAAACTTCAAATCACTTCATCCTGCTCATGTGGTAAAGGATTTTAAACCTAATCTAGCTGTGGGAATGGACCAGTTCATGAAAAGGACCCAAAATGTCACCAATCGTGAAGGAGTTCATTCATTCCCAATGAGTAGAGACACATTGTCATTAAAACAGGACCCAGACCAACGTTTAAGTGTCCCACTGAGGTGTGAAGAAATGTTTTAAAGACATTCCTCTCATGCTCAAGCAGGCCTGTTTGAGGGTTTCTGTTGGTGATCAGCAGGTCTATCAGATTGACTTTGGACAGAACGAGAGTCCAGTTGCCTTCGCTAGCCGTGGACAGATCAGACTTCATTAAAATAGTTAGGAGTGAGAGTTGTGAGAGTTCTCAGGTTAGCGTTGGCAGTCCACCAGCCTGTGAAAGGATAATCATTAGATCAAGACACAGAATCCATGGTAAAATCTAAAAATGGGTCTCCCACGCGGTGGATCATTCCGGTGTATTTGAGTTGTTGATGTTCCGGTCTGAGGCCACTGGTGAAGACAGAATAATTGGTAGATGTAAAGAGCCTTCTGAGAGACGCAGAACTCTTGTTCTCTTGTCTGAAGATTAAAGCGGGACTGATAAGGTTTTGTCTGATTCTGTGGTTTTGGTGAATTCCTTGAGAAAGTTTGTCTTGGTTTCACCAGATTCACCACAGCAAACATCAAATTACTGTTGTCTTACTATAGAATAAAGACACAAAGCTGGTTCCCACACAGCAGATCTCCACTCTGTACTTATGTCACTTAAGTTTTACGCATCATGATGCAGATTTGCTAAGACAAGACTAACAAGTAATTAGTAGATAAATACATTACAGCTTGTCAGAGCAATGGCTGGATTACCTACAAAGGAAACATATTTCCCATGATAAGTTAGAACTTCACAATACAAATAATCATATCTGGTGTTTTGTTCCCAAGCTTTCTGCCCTGTGAAGCCTCAGCGTCTACTCGCAGCCTTTTGTCAAGAGATCCAAGTGCTGACGAGCTCTTTCTCCACAGACACATATATACATATACCTAAATATACCCAAACCTTTAAAAGACTTCTACTTTGTTCTGTTGTTTTATTCTTTTTCTAGTAAATAAAAAAAAGTAAGAATGATCTTTTTTTATACCTAATCCTGCAAAATGCACAATTATGTTATTTTGAGTTAAGTTACTTTATACAAAACAAAAATTAATAACCAATAAACGACAACTTAACTTTAACAAGTCTGACTTGACTTTTGTTTAAATTCAGTTTTAGTTATTTTTCATACATTATCGATCGTTGCATGTAATCCACATCAAAAGTAAAAACCACGCAGGTTTCTGAATTTATAAAAATACACGTTTCACACGGTGAAAGTCTTTTCAGCCCGATTAGCATGACGCTAGCAAAAAAGGATAATAAAAGTGAATTTTGGTGACGTTTTATTCAGAGCTTTTTTCCCACATTTCATCAGGATGTGATCTATAGTTTAAAAAACAAAACATTCACTCTGATTACGTAGTGAGGCGTGAATGTTAACAACCTCTTTGCAAAGCCTTCATTTCATTGAATAAATGTGTTTTTTTGACTTTGCATTAGCCAATTATAACTATAATGACCTTTCTATAAATAAACAAAAACATGGCTTTTATATAAATTCGATGAAAGATTATTTTCCTATTGGGAAGTAAGAACAACCTGCACCTTCAGGTGTGACAAAACACAGCTCGTTCAAGCTCCACTATGTACTTTAGTGCAGCTGATTCATCTGTTGATGTAATAACATCATAAAGATGATTGGCAGATCGGTGGAAATCAGCTCCGTCATGTTTCCAGGTTACAGATGCAAACAGAACTGATTCATCTGCTGCGCGTGTGATGTGAGATGGGATTAGTGGTGATGCGTGACCGGTCGTCTTGGTTTACAGTTTGGTGTGCAAAGGTCACAACGTCAAGGTAACCTCAGAGGCTACGGTGAAGTGAAATGTTCACTTTTTAAACTGCAATTTGTATCTTGATCATCTAACGAGGTCGTTTGGCTGCAGCCTTCTTCCTGCACGAGCTAATTCTTTTAACTCTTTCAAGGTCAGATTATCCAGTTTGAGACTGCACAAGTCTCTAGTACCAAACGTTCACCGTTCAGGAGACGTGAGTGATGAAGAGATGTGTCTTGTCAGTGTGTGTGAGTCAGGTCAGACACACACACACACACACACACACACACACACACACACACAAAAAGAACAGCTGCTGCAGACCTCAAGCCAAGCCACTGTCTTCACTGCATGAATAATCAGGTATGGTATGCCCTCTATACACACACACACACACACACACACACACACACAGTCTCTTCTTTACTGGTATTCGTGTGAGTGTTCTGAAATGTGCACATACATGAAGGGAAGTAGTGAAAAGTATACTCAACTAAAAGTACAATTACTCCCATAGAAAAAAAGTGAAAGTGCAAATTACTATTTGAGAAATCTACACACATAAAAGTTAAAAAGCGCCTGTTAAGACGCTACTCGAAGTACAATTACTTTCCACTGTAGTATTTTCAGGGTGTGCAAGCTGTGCGAAATAATGACAAACCAGCACTTATGTACGAAATTTAGGAAATTTCCAAAAGTAACATTAATGTTACTATTTTCAGCTGATCCAAGAGGCTTTTTTAATAGTTTATTTATCTGAAGAGGGAGAATTTTCTCAGGACAGCACAACATTCAACATTAACACACCTGGAGATACGTGGTTTTCACTGGACAGGAAGGAATCTGAAAAAACTACTAAAAAGTACAATATTTACCTCTGAGATGTGATGGAGTAAAAGTTTAAAGTTGCATAAAATGGAATTACTCTAGTAAAGTACAAGTACCTCTGAATAAACGTATTATTGATTAAACAGTATTGAGTACTTCGTTCCATTCCACCGCTGCAGGGGGGATTTAAGTGGAGCTGAAAAATCAGCTCAGAAAACTGTGCGGTCAAAGTTCAACACATTAAATGACGTAAAAGGGGAAAGACAGATGATGACACTCGACGCTAACGCTCGGCCTCCAGCTGTTACGGCACTCGGCATCAGAGGAGGTATGCAGCCATCGCGGCTTGTAATGTTTTCACTCCTCGCCACATGGATCTGGTAGCTATTTCCTGTTTGACGGCATTCACACATGGAACAATAAAAGTCTATGAGTTTAAGTCCATGTGTCCCTGAGATCAGAGCGGTCCAGACTGAACAGGGTGGATGCACAAAGTTTGTACTTGCACCCAAAGCCAAGCTAAAATCTGCATCTCTTAACATCACTCAACAATTCATGGTTCCTAGAACTGAAAGACTTCTCTTTAACTGCATTCTATAAAACAGCTGAACACAAATTTTTACGCTAAAAAACCTTCACAAGTTCACCAAAGTTTCTTACTGCAGACTAATAAATGACAAAAAATGTCTCTTAAGAATATTTCAGTCAGTCCAACAGCTTCATCCAGAACAGATCATCTTGAATTTCCACATTTGGTGAATCTTTCCTACAGTGCTGCCACCGGCTAGCATTTAGCAGCAGTAATTTTAGGGAGTTTTCCCAATCGGGACCTGGTACTCTCGTCCGGATGAAGACAATGTTGGGACAATGCTGTGAGTGTTTTCATGGAGGGAAACTTTGTTCCAAAATGCGCACTACAACTTCCCAAACATGAGAATCACATTCATTTTAAAGCATGAAAGTCATGGAAGCTGCCATTTGCCAACCAAATCCTAACATTTTTTAGAGATTCAGTCATCTGCATCTTTGAAGTATTGAACGATGAATTCCTGAAAATGGATCAGGCTTTGAAATAAAAGCTTTCTTTCTTCCTCATGAGTGGATCCAGCCTTCCTTGGCTGTGGACGTTTCTCTGAAAGGATGAGCAAGCCGACCTGCCAGCGATCATCACTGATACAGCATGTGTGTGTGAATCAGGAGCAGGTGTGTGTTCGCCTGGTAAAAATACTGCAGAGCTCGTGTCCGGCTGCACCGGGAAGGTGACGGTGTGGAAACCCGAGCTGCAGCCGAACAATGCGCTCATATCAGATGGTGTTCAACAGGTTTTCTTGGTTGCCAGAAATGTCATTGAAACTGGGGTAGGCAGCATTATTAAGGTGCTAATCACCCACAATATTGATGACAATCCTTTTTTGACCAGCTGTTTATATTGGCCATGAAACCCAAAGCTGCTTTTCTTTACACACTTAACTGGTAAGTACAATGGTTTCTAAGCCTTGTTGCTTTTGTTAGCAGGTTAAATGAACAAGAAAAACATAGATAAAATTCAGGAGTGTCAACAACACCTCCTCCATAGTGATAAAGCGTTGGAAAGTTTCTGGGTCACGGCAGAGGTGGAGCTCGTCTCCTCGTTACTACTTCCGCAGACTCTATTTTAAATAGGACTCAAAGGCATTAGAACGCATCAAAGCTGCTTTTAAAGCACAGTAAAGTTCACCCATGACACAGCACCTTAAACAATGCACACAAGTGCATTTAGGGTCAAAATGCTGGAAGGTCTAAAGATACGGAAGACAAATGCAGCACTGCAGTAGGTGTTCCAGGTGTTTCAAAAATGCATGCGTGGGCGTCCAGACCACAAATAGCCCTGCACTTAAAAAATGCAAGGGGCTGCGTTGGTGGAGGCGTGTTGTATCAGGTACTAGTGAATGATGAAACACAATTAATGAGGGCAGTTTCAGGGACAGATCCACGAGTTTGTAGACTTCTCAGAGGCCAAAACGCTGGTCAGTGGTTTATAATATCATGAGGACTGATTTTAGCTCTGAAGGTTGATGATCACAAGGTGAACAGCAGAAATACAGCTTTCATATTTCACAGTAGTCCAATGAAAATGTGCACTTGCTCACATCTGACTGGCCGTCAGCCTTTCTGCACGATGTCACGCTGCATTTCAGCAGAAGCTGAGCCAGCTTCATTTTTTGCTTGAGTGCCTCATTTGAATGAATGAGGGTGCTGCAAGTGTTCAAGTGGTGCTAATGTCCACGTAAATGCTTCAGACATGTTTAAATCTTTAAACCAAATGTGCAGTGAGTTTAACTTTAACCACCAATCAGCAGTTGTGTGATGTGTCACTAAAACTGTGTGCGCACAAAGACAGAAAAATGCAGATGTATTGTCTTTTTCAGCTCTATAAAGTCATGCATAAGCTTACTTAATTCACCAGTGAGTCAACTGTAAGTGTTGTTGCAACGGTTACCTGCAGGCTGATGTACCGTGAGCCCGTGTTCAGAATGGTGCTTTGACGGTTGATCCAGACTGTGTTTGAGGTGTTGACTTTAACCAGCCAATCAGATTTGTATTTTCCATGGTCGTGGTGTATGTTTTCATTCATTGTGGCATGATGGCAAGTATTTCTTGGCTACACAAATAAACTTTGACTTAAAGTGAAATCGAATAATACATTTGGCATGAAAAAAAAAAAAAAACGTAATGTCGAGGCCAGATTTCACATCTGCATACCTCTGCAGTGAGTGTTTCCTCTCGTGTTACGAGCTCTACATGTCGATCGTGGTGTTAAAATAAGAGTTGTGTTTCACTGAGGTGAGAAGAGTGTCGGGCAGCTTGGAGACACCAGGATCTGTGGACTGTCTGTTCCCCAGCATGTCAGTTACTCAGATCCAGCTCCTGGCACTCTGCTGGACTTCCACAAGAAGCATATGGGACTCTGCAACTCTGTCTGTCAGACTTTGGTTAAAAGCAAACTTGAGGCTTTGAAGCGCGGGCCAACATGCCGACCTGCCTGCACTGGCCAGGCTGAGGTGTAGGATGGCTGCAGGGGGGTGGGGGATCGCACAGGAAGTACAGAAATATGCCCTGATTTACATACACTGCTGTGTTTTTTTCTCTCGTTTTGCCCATGTTCTGCAACCCACTTTAGCTCCTCTGCACTGTGAAAACTGGGATGTTCAGGTTCCACATGTTTCCATGTCGAAGCAGTAAGGTATGATGATTTATGTCACATGGATCCATTTACAGGAGGCATTAAAATTCCATTGCAGTTAGAAGATGCATGATAGTTATTTATGTGTAGAAGCAGTGGTGAACCGTGTTGAGACATGGCTGTAGACACACAGAACCTGAATGCTCCATCACACTGACAGAAAGTGCATGAAAAGAGGTCTTTGATACCTTTGATACTGTGACGTTCAAATGTTGATGCATGTGAACATTACAAGTAATGTTAGGGTTGAAATCACAGCTCCAGGCAACAGATGGACCAAACAGGTTCCCTTTTAAAGAAGGAAAATCCTGGAAGACTTTATGTTGAAAGATGACTGACATCGTCTATTGTGATGGGGAAAAAGCTAATTTAATCCAAAAATATTCCAAATAAAGTCATAATTATTAGGTTTGGGAGTTTTATATTATTGCTGTAAGCTTGGAAAACTTGAGTCATGGTTTGCTAAAATGCTGTTTGATACCTGTGAATGGATGAAGATTAGATGTGAATTGTTAGTTGTTATCTAGTGTTGGAAATATCTATGACGTCTATGACTACGCAGAAGTGCATGACTGAATGAAATCAGCTTACAGCATCAGAGAACATCAGTCCATCATCAAGTAGCAGATCAGTCCTGTGATTTCTAATTTTTGTGTTTCTATTTGGATTTTTATATAAAGGTTGGTTCATTTTGAAGGCTGGATGTACCTAACATGCAGCTTCCTTACTTGTGTTTTTCATCTGAGAGTTTGGCCTGATGGAACAGCGTCAGGCTCAGGACTGAAGAGCGTTCTTCCTTTATGATGCAGACGTGTCTGAATGTTGGTCGACTGGTGACAGCTGCGGCAAACGGACTCATTTCGACTTCTAAAGGCCAATTTTCTTTATTTTATTATCAGATATGGTTTTAGTTGAGGTATCTGGTGGCCAAGGAGTTGAAGATGCACTCACAATGTCCCCAGTTAAAGTCTGGCAGGGATAGAGTTTTCTCTTTCTGGAGATGCTTCCACTCCCCTCAGTCTCAGGGTCAGAGGTCGAAGGACAGAGGGTGTTCTATGCTGTTGCTCCTGTGATTTGTGATTCTGTGCTATATTAATAAAATCAAGTTGAGTGGCTCCTTTAGAAACACAATCATGCATCTAAAAGGTCCAGAAATCAGGATTTTATGGGCCTTTACACACACAAAGTCTTTATTCTGGTGTGAATGTTTGCCTTTGGTGATGCTTCTTACTGTTGTTGAAGCAAAGCAGGTACTTTCATGGTATGTAGATGGAGGCCAATCAGCATCGTCACCACAAACTGCCTGTTTGAGTGGAGGTTGCTGGTGACTTTTGGAAAAAATAAACAAGCTTTGGTGAACAAAAGTTACCACTGCGCTTCAAAGACATACAGCAGTTCTACCAGCATGTCATGAGAGTGGAAAATACCTTTTTCTAATACCCCATTGCAGTATGTGCTAGTAATAGGAAGGTATTATATTAGAAGATCAACATTCCCATCTTGAAGAGAAAGGCAGCGTGTCCCCCCTCCTGCCCGAGCCGAGAGTGTTTGGGTGGTTTGTGGTTTGTCTCCGTTACAGAGCTGATGTCTATCTTGAGATCTGACCTGGAAACTCAGGGGTGAAGTGGCCCATTAACCTCCGTCTGGACGTCTGTTGGCCTCTTCACAGGAGCCACTTAGCATTGCTGCTGTCGTCTCAGCTCAACTCCCTCTGAAGAGCAGTGAACCTCTCTTTTCAAGACAAGTCATCCGTCCCACCCTCCATCCGTCCGTCCATCCATCCGGGACCAGCAGCAGCGCTGAGGACGACAGGCCTGCAAAGAGGTGTTCAGTTCAAAGGCTTTTCTGAGTCGAGGTCAGCAGAAACGAGCCCTCGACCACCTCCCCAAACTCCACTGAGGTCTTTGGTTTCACTTGCAGGGAGGAAAAACACAGGTCCGTTCTTGTTGTCGGACATCAAAGCCGAGGCCCTGAGAGGATCAGATTAATATGCTGGTCGTGTTCCCCCGTCAGGTTGATCCGTGTTTATACACCACTTTTTCTCTACTTTGACAGCTGCTGTGGTCAGAGTTATAGATTATACAATATCTTGGCAAACCTACTGTAGAAGTGCGGATGCCATGTTAGTCATACCCTGAGTAAAAAACAACAAACAGTCCAACCCCACGTTCACATTCAGCGCTGGTACCAAAAATCCAACGAGTCATCGGTTACACTTGATTCCTGATGAAACAAACTCGATGCTTGAACCGTTCCTCTGATGAAGATTAAAGGGTCTGGCAAACTCAACCTCAGCTACTACGTGTTCACACCAAAATTCAGTGAATCGCAGAACACTCAAGTGTTTGCCAAACACCCAAAATTTGGGGGGGAAATGCAAAAATCCCTCAAAATTCAGGGACTTAATTGAGTTTTAAATGGTCAAACATTTACTAAATTAGTGGAAAAACGAACATTTTTTATATTCAATCCAAAATAATGTGAAATCATTTTCAAGCTATGTGAAATCAATCAAGGTGTCATTGGAGAAAATTTGTCATTCAGAAAAGACTGAAAGGATTACATGGTTCATGATCTCTGACGAATGAGTGGCTGCTGCGTTTTGATCCAGGACCAAACGAACATGTTTTGTCGAGGTGAGCCTCACTGGAACACTGCTGTATGTTTCTCAGTTTCTAGTTTCAGGTTTGTTGCAGATACGCATGAAGCCTGCTGGTTTGAATCCTGAACCTGGAACAGTCCCAGAGGCTGCTGGCAGCTTGACATCCCCATGTTACTGTCCCGCATCGAAGGTCTTAGTATCGAACCATAAAACTGAACGGAGATGACTCTGTAATGATTTTGATGACTTTTAGTATAATTGAGTCCTAGAAATGCAAAGTTTTCTTTAACTCTGAAACACACTGAAATTCTAGAGCGGAGTCAGACTAACAATCAGCTTCAGGTGACATTTCCTGTTTTCTGAATACAAGAATGTGCTCTGGTGTCCAGGCTCTATGGTGGCCCACATGGGACACTCACATATGAATTTGCCACAATAGCAACTCTATAAATGTGGTGTCCAAATGGACGACTTTTAACCTCTTTTAACCCATTTTAACCTCCTCACTTTCCATTTCACAGGCTCATGATAAGCTTCCTGCCCTCAGTACCTCCTGACCCTGCACTGTACTATATGTTTTGTAGTATTATACTGCACTATGTGTACTTTTGTAGTACAGTTTGTACTGTTTCATTGGCAGATGTCTTTGCAGCGTGTCACAGATGGACACCAGAGGGCTGGAGATGACAGATGTTAATCATCAGAAACGTCATGTTCATCATAACCCAAAGTGTTTGTGTGTGTTGTATGTGTGCAGAAAAGTCACATCATGCATCAATATGGATTTGGCCTTGGCTACGACGCCTGAAAGGCTCAAGTCCAGCAGGATGAAGGAACAAACCTAAATCGTAACCTAAACATGTGCTGGCGATCAGAGGAGGCCTCTTAAGATATAATCTGGACAAGATCCTCACGTCTGTTGTCCTGCTGGTGGATACATACAATATCTTCATCTGCGATCTCATCTCCTGCAGTATAAACTCAGAGCAAGTGTTGCCCTGCTGTTGGGTGAAAGCCCTCCTCCTGTCACTGCACAAACAGTTTTGGGATAACTTTAGATTAAGAGCCATAAATCTGTGAAATTCAACACAGAGCGTTCAAAGGACTTCATCCGCCCAAGGGTCCTGAAACTTCCTCAAACCAAAGAAGAACAATTAATCCTTCAACTCAAGCAGAAGCACGCCAAAAAATCATCAAAATTGCAGTCCTCATCTGACAGCAGCTGTAAGGTGACTGCTCTCCACCAAACTCTTTCGCTTTTCTCTGCAGACTCAGGCAGATCTCAACATGTTTGATTTAAAATGCCAAATAAGCTCCTCCAAAATCCTGAGGGTAGTGGAGGAGGTTTCTAATGATTAGCTTGGACTAAAAAGAAGAGCCCGGTTTATCATTCCATCAACCTTTGATCCTATCGTACTGTGGCACTGCAGCTAGCGCCTCTGGTGCAGCTCTGATGGACAGGTAGCATGAAGCGGTATGTGTGAAATGTGGCCAGAGATACACAGTCCAAGACAATGCTTTCCTTCACAGAGGACGGAGCTTAACGAGAGACAGGAGGAGGCAGATTTAATGTTACAGAGGTGCTGCCTGGCACAAACCAGATCTGGCGGTTTTAGCGAAGGGAGATGGAAGGCTGGAGTCTGATGAAAGCTGCGGCAAGGCGAGCCGAAAGCGCGGGGAAGAGAACGTGTGAGACGTGACAGAAAACTGGTTGCGTGTGAATAAAATGTGGCCGAACGCAGGAATACACGGATCAGTGTGAGGCTTCTCGTCAGGGGAGTGCGGATGCGACGAGTGTCGTTTGATCGGGAAAAGATGGCGCCCTGCTTTAAAGAACGTTAGTGTCTTTAAGAGAGTCTCAGTCACGGAAACCCGTCTCATACACCTCCCACGTTAACAGCAGATATACAGCAGATATTGTTTACAAAGTATACAAGTGGTAGTAAGTTTACACTCCAACCTTCATTAGGATTTGGATTGATTTGAGCCTACTGCTGCAGGACACAGGGCAGGGCACACGGTTCCACTCATTAGCATAATACTAACTAACTAATACTAATAATAACCGTTTTTAGTCTCCTCATAGTCAGTTTTGCATCTTTTGTTGTCACTTTGTGTCTCTTTGGACTTGTTTTGCGTCTCCTTGCAGTCCAGTCTCACCATGTGAATAATGCGCCAATGTCCTCAGTCATTTCATTTTTTGGTGGGTGCTGACATTCACGACTTTCTGGGGAGCTGCAGTCTGATTTACCATCCATATCATGTCTATTTTTACCAATATTGACAGCTGTTTCTGAAGAAACAACCAATCAGAGCTTTGTAGGAGGGATTAAGAATGTGAACGTTACCTTCCCTCATAGCTACGCAGCTACATGCATGAAAAACAGCTACAGAAAAACTAAAAATGACAGAAAAAGTGCGGCTGAGGTCAGGTAATCTGTAGCTGTCACTACTGTTAAATGATTGCTGCCGACTTGAGCCCTTCACTATTTTAGAGTAGAAGGAAGTCCAATGAAAAAGTCAAAACTCAGGAGAGTAAAGGTAAATAAGCAGTACACACACCCATCTGAAACTCCAACCTCGGGGCTGATTCTTCAGGTTATCAGATTGGAACACTCTTTATCTTCAGTATCTGTGAAGGGCTGTCAGGTGGCTGTTCACCTCGGCCTCGGGCTACATGTTTTAGACAGCTGAACTCCAAGTGCTGGAGCCAGAACTTTAAGGCAGCGCAGGCAAAATGTGCTGACTCACGCTGAAAGTTCGCACGTCGAAGCGTTGAATAAGACGACGGGCGGCGGCCAATGACGACAGAGTCAAAGATGCAAAGAGACTAAACCAGCAGAAGCCGGTGGAGCCACAGGACGGGTTGACGAGGGGGGCCGAGGGCCGGTCTGGACGCAGGGTTCAGCTTTCTGAAAGGGAGCCGCGCTGCACTCGTGGTTGACGTGCTCACTCGTAATGAGAGCTGATTGGGGACTTAATCACGCATTAAGCCTTATTGTTGCACCTCCGGCCAACTGATGACACAGTGGTCCGTCCATCCATCACGCTGTCTCAACCAAAGGCCCCGGGGCCCGACCTCACCGCGTGCAAATGGCATGACGTAAGGTCCAGGCTCGCCACGCGCCGTGTGTGTGCGTGTGTGTGTGTGTGCATGTGTGTGTGCAGGTCAGAGTCTGATCTGTAGATCTGTTTCACACTGTCAGATTGACACAATATATCAAATATATCAGGCTTATTTTCATTATTATGATTATTATGATTATTATTATATAGTATCCATACATAAAACTTCAATATTCATATTTCAATACTAGTTAAATCAGAATACATACTACATACTTTTTATGTACATGTACACTTGTGTCGCACACAGAAAATACAAGTATAAATACATACGTATATTGTGTATATATTTATTATATCCTAAAGATAAGGTACGCATTTAAAAAACTTTAAAATAGAAATTAAATATATTAAAATAGGATATAAATTAATTATTATTTTGCAGAATTATGATTAAAATATGCTGTAAAATCACTGTAATATGAACAATATGAATGGTATATATAAATGCACGAGCTAGCAAATCAAGATCTTTCCAACAGGAAACAGTCCCACTTCTGTCCACAGGGGGCGCCAAAGTCAACACCAGTGAGAGCTCCTCGCCGTTGCTTTGGAAGAAGTGACTGAAATGTTGGTGCGTGTGTGTTTTCATGGCCATCACCTGCAGCTGAACTTTCCCTTTCACCTTCAGGCTGTTTCTGTTGTTTGCGACGCTCTCAGACTCGCGTCCTTTGACAAATGAACCGTGTGCGACTACGTCAGCGCGGCGAGACAAAGCGTTTGACGGTAAAACAAAGCGGAGCCGCGTCCCCTCCCTGTGGAAGCGTCTCCACGGCTTTCATTTGAAGGAAACCCAGCATGAAACAGTCCATTTGTTGTGATGAATAGGTGGATGGCATTGGGAGTTACGGCGTTCCTCTCTCAGTTCGGGCTTGTCTATAAAATGCGTAGCCTTGGGTGGTGAGCATGTGAGCCAGGCGTGCCGCATCAAACTTCACATTTCAGAAGGCGATGGAGTTACTCGAACTCTCCCGCCCGGCGGAACACCGCACGTCTTAATTTATGACTTCTTCTTGCTGCTTACTCAGACAAGTGTGTTGAGCCTCCTGTTTCAGTGTTTTGAGAAAACACAAAGGACGGCTATCAGGGAGAAATCCGGCTGATCTGAAAGCGGCTCCTGCTGGAAAACTGTTATCATCCTTTGAATCAGGCGCGAGCGGACCAACGCTTGTGGTTATGCAGCGAATTAACGGGATTATTATTGCTCATTTTCCATTGAGTGCAGCTTAATGCCTCCACTTCACATGGAAATATTGTACTTTTCAAAGGTGGAATGTAACTGAGTACATTTACCTCAGCACAAGTCTGCAGTACCTGTATTTATACTTCCACTTCTACTTCATCTCAGAGGCAAATACTGTAGTTTTCACTCCTCTACGACAGTTACTTTTCAGATTACAGTTAACATGATGATCTTATTGAATATGAAGCATTTTTGTACATTAAACTACTCAAACGTAAACATCTACAGCAGTAAAATGCAATACACACATTTATGCAGTAGTAATATTTCACAAGTGTGTGTTTTTATGTAGTTGTGTGAGTTCTGTTCAGGCCTTCACACACCAGGGACGTGAAATACTAACCGGCAGTTCAAACGCTTACTCAGTAAAAGGTCTGAGGAAGCTCATCATCCAGTGATGATGGCCTCCTCCTCCTCCTCCACCTCACTCGACATTTCCTGTCAGCTGGTTCAGGGCCTCCAGCGCGGCGTCTCTGCTGAGCTGCCCCGCCCTCAGTCAAACATGGGGAAGCGGCGTCCTCGAGCTCGTCTTCATCGTGTCTGTCATGTTGGAGGGCGACGAGGGGCGCGAACGATCGACGGGTCCGTCAGCGTCACGAGCAGCTGTGTCGTGATTGGCTGACACCTTTATTTTCTGTGTAATATAAAGAGCAGTCTAGTGTGTGTTCGTGTGCGAACAGCGCCGAGCAGACAGTCAAACTGCTCTGCGTGTACGTACAGTACAGCGCAGATTAAGCTCTGAGCTGGAGGACGCGGGCGTGGGCTCAAAGTATGTGTCGGCCTTCTCTGTGCAGTCTGGCTTCGTACCCACAGGACAGACATTAACGTCAGCCGTCCTGACGAGGGGCCCAGCCCACCTCTTACCCTCCTAAATCACTGATTCACTGTGCGCGCACACACACACACACACACACACACACACACACACTTTCGCTCCTTCCCTCTCTGGAAGTCCTCATTGTTTTGAGTCCTCCTCCACACTTTGATGTGAAAGGGTCAAGCGGAGGCTCCCTCCTCGTCCCCGGGGAGAGGCGAGGAGCAGAATATTCAGCGTCGAGAACATCTGGGAGAGCGCCGCTAAGCAGGGCTTACTTGGCAGGCGGTTGGTATTGGCACCGACAACCTTCCTACCGGGGGCCTTTCATCTCCGTTTGAACATGTGGACGCGGCCCTAACCCTGGGAGGAGTCGGAGGGCTCACCGCCAGCTGAGAGGCTGAGGCGTGGTTGCTCCGAGGAGGAATCCGGCTCTCCTGCTGTCCTCAGGAGCTCCGCCGAGCATTCCTGCTTCCCTCCCTGTCTCCCTGTTCAAGTTTCCCTCACCTCCTCCTCCTCGCTGCCGAACCCTGAGCTCGATCTGCTTCGAACACATCCGATCGGGACATCAGGGTTCAGCTGACATGAGGGACAGAGAACGATGTGATGACAGTGTCATTTCAGATTCATTTCATTTGAAGAAGCTTCTTCTTCTTCTTCTTCTTCTTCTTTTCCTTTGACTTGACGCCAGTTTTAAGGAACAAATTCTGTAACGTAAATCTGAGACGTTGGTGTGAAACTGTCAGGATCAGCGCATGAATTCTGGTATTACGGTCAAAAATATGTTGCATGACGTCACTGTGACCTTTGACCTGAGCACCAAATTCTAATTAGTTCATTGTTGAGTCCAAGTGAACGTTGAAGACTTTCCCTTCCTGAGATATGACGTTCATGAGAACAGACAACCTGAAAACAAGCACGAAAACTAACTATTTAATGTTTTTCTGAGGAAACGTAAAACATAATAAAGGCTGATGAGATTTCTAAAATACAGGACGCGTCAGTCACTCCGGCTGCGTCCTCTTTAAAGTATTTACCTGAAGGTTAAATTCACATAAAGGTTGCGCCGCTCCTTGGTGGAAACATTAGAGTGTTTATTAGGGGGTGACGTGCTGCGAGCAGCTTTTGGCCCTGAGCTGGATCCTGACACAGAGACCCTCAGGGACCTGGTCCAGCACCGGCGGCTGTGGCGGTATTTCATCATCACTGGAGTGTGTGAGGTTAAAGATGCTGCCGGTGATCTGGTGAAAACAGGTGTGTGTGGGCTGAGGTTTGAGTGTTTGAGTGTGTGTGTGTGTGTGTGTGTGTGTGTGTGTGTGTGTGTGTGTGAGTCGACCGTCTTCATCATATCTGGGTCACTGTGTTTAGACGCTGAGCGGCGTCAGAGCAGCAGGTCAGCAGCCATTCAGTTCCACCGGCCGCGTTCTGCCTCTGTTTCAGAAGCGTCTCTGCTCGGTGAAGAATACGCCGAGTCTATTTTAGGTGGACGATGTGTCAAGACAGAGCAGGTGGAGCCAGACAGGAAGTCAGACACAGGAACAGTGCAGAGAATCCGGTAAAGTTTCAAAGTAAAACGTCCTGCACAGACTCCCAATGGTACATCAACAACAACCTTTAAAACAGACAAAAACCATTTACCTACGAAGCCTGCTGACCCACGACAGAAGCACAAATATCAAGGAAAAATGACCAAGTCAGCAAAACATGAGTCAACAAAATCAGTGAGAAAAACACGCTGCGTCCCGGGAGTCTCAAAGCGTTCTCCAGGCCGCCAGAAGGGAAAACAGTAAAATAATCAAAGAATTATTGTGTTTTAGGCCAAAAGGTTTAAATAGTGGAGTCAGCCAGAGAAATACCAAAGACATGTCCTCAGTGTCCTCTGTGCTACAGATGTGGTTTTACCCGAAAAAGACACATGAGAAGAGCCTGAGCGTCCTCAGTCCCCCTCTGGTTTAAGTCCAGCTTTGTGTGGTCTCTAACCTCCACAGACGGGACTCTCAGTCCAGCAAAACAGGGAAAAGCTGAAGTTTGACTACAGTTTCACTAGAAGTCTTCATAAACACACCGCAGACCGTCACACAGTTTAAAATGTCCTATGATACAAATAAATGATATTCTGCCAGTTTTCCCCGTTAAACTCCAGCATCGTCTCAAACTGAGACGCTCTTCAGCCTCATGTTTTTCTTTTTCATACAAACAATAATTAATTCTCCATGTGGAATTCTTCTGTGGGGCTTTACGAACAAGGACATGAGCGTTGACCTTAAAACAGAGCTTGGACCAAGCTGTCCATCCATCCATCAAAGCGTCTGCGCTCTGGTGAACCTGATGACTCACCTGAGACGAGATGTCTCTGCTGTCCCTGCACGCCTGGTGATGGTGGCATGGCAGCCGTCCGTCCTATGGGCAGATTATCGTCTGTGTGGACGCAAAGATGGAGACCCTCAGTTAAACATCAAGCTCGTCACGGTGGAGACGGCTTTGTTTGCTCGTTTAAGTGATCCACGAGGACGAGCAGCGAGTGGAGCGTGGAGCCACGACGCTCTGCCATGAAGCGTCACACATCAGTTAGCGTGGTCCAATCACGTGGACAGATTCAGGACTGAAGCATGTTTGAATGCAGACACTGAACTGGACAGATGCTAACGCTAACACTGTAAACAGAGCTATTCTCAGAAGGTCGGGGACAAAAACTGGACATGTAGCTGCTGTGTCGGCTTACTGAACGCATTTCAAGGATGAAACTGGTGGATTTACCTTTGTTCAGTGAAATCATGAGACAGAAATCTTCATTTTCTGTCTGTTATCTGAGACATAATGAACACAGTCACTGAAGCAGCTTCAACACACAGCGTCTGTGTACTTTCATGGCTGTTTTACAGGTTTTCATTAACCTGCGTTAGTGAAGTCTAATTATCAGTTACTCAGTGTTAATGGGATAAACAGCAGTTGGAGCTAAAAGCAGTAAAAGTGGACATTTTGCAGAAGAAGTTGGCTAAAGGTGAGGCCTCACCCCTAAAACGAATCCTGCTTAGCTTGAAATACTAGAAAACTTTACTACTAATAAACTTAACTCTACTTTTTAATTCCATACAGACGGATAAATATACAAATTTAAAGACAAACTTCACCAAAAACTCACCAAAGTTCAAACTCTTCCTCTTCCACATCTCACGGACTCGCTGGATTTTCCTCTTCCTCTCCGTCATTTCGGTGAAAATAACGCGAAGAAGCTACTTCCTGTTTTCGTCTCATTCCCGCCACCAGTTTAAGAGCGTTGCTGCTCATTGGCTCACCTGGCCTAAAGATAGCCAATCAGTGACCACACATGAGTGAGTGACCACTGAGACAGCCAATGAGTGACTGTCTGTTGAGGCTGCATTCAAATGTCACAGATGAGCTTGTATTTCTGAGCGCTTTCTGAGGCTGAAGTCGAAGAAAATGGACGTCGGCTTGTTCCTATTTATAGAATAACAACCTGCGGTCGACAATAAATGGGCTAAAAGAAATTTTGCCAAAAAAATCACAATTTGTGAATAGCAGCCCATCAGAGAAGCTAGAAAACATGGCAAGTATTCTTTACAGTACTTAATCTTACAGATTTTCCTCATATATTATTATGTATGAGGAAAATCTGTGGCTAATCTATGGCTAAAGCAGTGAATGAATTTCCCTTTGGGGATAAATTAAAGACATTTAATTTGATATCATTATAGGCTCCAGAACAATAACCATCTGACTTTGTGGTCAGATGGTTTTGTGAACTTTCAGCTCAGATGCTGAACTAGTGCAGATGGTGATTAATCCAGGTGTGTTTCAGTGTAATGCTCCACATGCTCTCTGGCACTGAACACACCATGATGGCCAACATGCAGCATGAAGACCTGAACCTGTGTGGACCTTCACTGCGGCGGCTCCTGCAGGGATCTGCTCTCAGCTTACGTCCAGCGTTGTAGGACGACATGCGACCCCAACGCCACCACTGGCCTTCCTCCTTCTCCTCATTGTACTTCTCTCCAAGTAGGTCAGTGAGCGTGCGTTGAACACGCATGTGACCCGAACGCCACGCCATCCAGGATTCCAGACACGTTTCCCATTCTTCCCAAAACAACTGCCGGGTTAATGAACACACAGCGTAACGTCCCAGCAAGCATTATGGAGATCCAGCACAGCTGCTGGGAGGCTTTCATGCAGAGCCGGCTAATGTTAATCATTTCCCACAGTGTCATTAAAGGGGCAGCTGGAGGCGCACGAAGGACTCACCTCAT
The DNA here is from genome assembly GCF_051107435.1 of Chaetodon auriga. Classification (NCBI taxonomy): domain Eukaryota; kingdom Metazoa; phylum Chordata; class Actinopteri; order Chaetodontiformes; family Chaetodontidae; genus Chaetodon; species Chaetodon auriga. The sequence goes on from NC_135087.1 coordinate 2,217,737, forward strand.
TGGCCTGGAGCTAAATGAGGCGGGAGGCAGAGAGATGGCTGATTGGCTACCCCATGGCTGCATTAAGACTAAATTTTCAAACTGACAATTTCAAGTCTGTGGATTTACATCATGTAAGTATCTTGTAGCAAAGAAATCAACAATTAAGACCCTTTTCTGGGGTTCTGATGTTCATGCAAGTCATCTGAAAACATTAAAAAGTCAAAAGTCCGAGTTTTCACCCAACTCATGGCGTTAACATGAAGTCTGGAGAGCTACAAAATAATTAAAGCGGTTAGTGGCGTTCACTGCTTTTGTCTCAAATCAAGGTCCCACTGCCTGAAAATAATCCTAATTTCCACTGATGCATTGTGGGTCTTAGTGAGGGGTCAGTTATGAGGACAACATCAACAGCCAATAAGAAAGCTGTAAAATCTTGAGTTAAAAACGACAAACTGAAGAAAACTTTGGTATAAAATACTTTAATAAATAATAGGATTGTTCTAAGAACAAACAAAAAAAATTCCACTAACAAACCAAGACTTTTACCAAATTTTGTACAAAATAATTACAATGTTCTGCACATTCAGCCCCTCCTGTGGGACTTACACGACGTAAGATTTACTGACAGAGTATGAATTTGGGTTTTACATGATCTGCATCAGTGTTATTAACAAAAACATAAAATATTGAAAACATAATGTTCATCCACAAATAGTGACGATATGTGACTCTTTCTTTCACTACAGCTGTGGAGGTAATGCTAAACGTTTCTCTTCTCCTGTGTGTTCTTAGTGCAGAAACAGACTCTTTACAAACACTGGACAACAACCACGACAACATCAACGAAACACAACTTGTTCCCTTCATTACACCAGAATAGATACACGAGGAGAGGCGGGCTGCGACTCGACCCCCTTCGGACCCTCAGGAGCAGGTTTTCATGCTGACTGAAGACCGCCGGCCTGCGCGGCGTCTCCACGCTGTGGACTCTGGGGCGCCAGCAGCCTGTCAGTGATAAGCCGACATGCGCTCTGCTGGATCACATGTTGGGATCTTATCGTCAGCATCCTGAAACCTTTCTGTTCATCCAGGGGGTCCAGGGGGCTTTGGGGAGGGGAGGGCCGGGGGGTGTTAGCTTTTGTGCTCTGAATCAGGTGAATTACACCTCAAATTACTTTAAAAAAAGAAGAGGATAGAAAGCGTCAGCGCTGGTCTAAGACACAGCGCAGGGCGGCTTCATTCGGTGCTGTTTGGAGTCCCCGATCGAGAGGTCAGGATGAGGCAGCAGAGCTTCGACCAAAACGTCCCTCAAACTGAGACCAGACAGAAAATGATGAAACCAAACGAATGAAATGAAATCACATCGTCTCACCTCTACAGACTTTAGGGAGAAAAACCTGTAACTTTACAAACCAAAGGTGTCCCTGCTGCAGGTCTGATCCTGACGGGGTGTTTTTCAGGCGTTTTTGACGTGAGACACCAGCATGAAATGTCTGTATTTGAGTGAAAACGTCATCTAGAAAAGCAGCGGTGAACGTCGATTGGTTGCTTTTTGAAGGGTTGGCCCACGTCATTCTCTCCAAACGTCTCGAGCACACTGCCTTCACACTCCGCTGAATTAACATCAAACTAAACGGTGATTTGCAGAAGCTATTTAAAATAGATTCCTGAAACTTAGATGGCTGTTAAAGAAAGGTGAATCCTGCATGTGGCTGCAGGATCTGCAGGGCTGCTGAGCCGCAGCAGACCCTGAGCGGATCTCCAGACAGCTGAAACAAATAATCACAACGCAGACAGACCATCATCATCTGTTCTCCTTTTAAGCCGACGCTCGTGATTCGGTGGACGCAGCCCGAAAAGTCTGTATAAAACCTGTCAAAGTGTCGACAGACACCGAGAAACGGAATGACATCATTAAAAAAACAACCACAAAAACGTTTTCTTTAGAATAACTATGATACAAAGCATCACTTAAGTTACTAAATTCAAATATACACAGCCATTTTTTTCACATTTACATATGTACATCGCAAAGAAAATAACCTTTAGTGTGGTATGAAGAGCTGTTACGAGGACATCTTTCCCTTTATATGTATTTAAATTCTGCATAAGGTCTACAGGAGGAGAGAGGAGGAGGAAGTCAGGGCTGAAGGCACTTTTCTACCAAAGCAAATACTGAAAAATCATCATGGAGACTCGCAGGAAGCAGCGACAGTTATTCTAACAGGTTATACGTGAGGAGCTTTAACACAAAGTGGAAAAGATGTTTATGAATGTAAACAAAAACGCTCATGCCGGATCATACAGTGATTCTCTGTGCCAACGTTCAGCCACTCGCAAGTATAGAAAACCTTTTTTTAGCTTTTTCCTTTTTAATAAAAAGACATGAAGACGGTGTAGAAAAGGCCCGCAGGTTTGGGCTAAGGCAGGGCCGAACGCACCAAACAGCAGAAACACTGTGAACAGCTGCCAGCCAATCAGATCTCCACATTCAGACGAGGAAGGGAAGCGAGAGGAGAACAGCAACAACAGGTCTGTAAACAGGACAAATCAGGAGCCGCGAAAAGAAACGTCTTCTTGATTCCAGCAGAAATCCAGAAAATCCACCAGCCGTCGTGTTTGTTTTCCGTCTTTTTTTTTTGTCGTTTTTCTGTGTTTTTTTGGTGGTTTTTGGTGAAACGAGCCTCCGCGCTGCAGGCCGACGGCTTAAATAAGGTGAGACAAACAGGAAATAGAAAATTAAAGCATCTGTAATCTTCACTTTTGGTGCTTTTAAGAGTCGACGTTGAAGACGTCGCAGTTTTTGTCTCGATGCGGGAGCGTCCGTCCTCCTCCGCCGTTCATACATAGTGGTCTTTAATGTCCTCGCTGAGCTTGGCGGCGTTCAGGTTTTTACACCGGTTGTCTTTGGGGCTGTACGCTGTCCGATGCGGCGCCTTGACCGGACCGCTGCGCGACGTGCAGATCACCCCTCCCTTTCCCATCATCCCCCTGTCCTGCGCCCCCGCTATGGAGCACTTCTGTGGCGGACACTTGTCCCCCATGCCCAGCGCCCGCTCCTCGTCTTCCTCCTGCTCCCCCTCCTGCTCCCCTTCCTCCTCGCCCTCGGCCCCGTCGCACGTCCTGTCGGAGGGGCCCATCAGTTTCTTGCATTCGTACTGAATGTCTTTGTCGCGGTTGTCCTTCGGGGCGTTGCTCCGCAGCGGCTCCAGCTGGTTGTTGACCGTCGTGTCCTCGGATCGGGCCGCTCTCTCACGCTCTTTCTTCCTCTTGCGGGTCCACCAAACGCAAACCACGATGCAGAAGATCCAGAGGAGGCTGAAGACGACGCACAGCACCGGGACCAGGTAACCTGGAGGAGGACGGCGGAGGAGGTGTTAGAGGAAAGAATACAGAGCACCTGAGACGTCCAACAAATGCAGCTACATCCAGAACCTCCAGCCAACACAATCACTTCATGTTCTAGAGGATTCATTTTAGCCCTTTGTTGCTAAGCTAAGCTAAGCTAAACACATCAGGCTAACTCTTTCAAATGAAGCATAAATGAAGCAAATCAGCACATTTCTGAAAAACGTGAAAGAGAACCAAAAAGCATCTTTATGCAACTCACCAACAGGTGGCGACTCCACCTGCGTCTCCACTTTGACCTCCACCACCGCCAGCATGACGGTGCTGTTGTGGCGTTTGGACAGGGAGGCGATGATGGCGCTGGCCGCCTTCTGGATCTGTCCTCGATCGCTGTCCTTCGACCGTCCGTCCTGCTCGAAGGACTGAAGACGCAGAGACAAAGATGGAGGACGTCATTCGTTTGCAGGTATAACATCCAATAATCACACTTATTAAACATGAAATTACCATTTTTCAAGCTTTGATAATAATTTCCTGTTTTCCAGGGAGACGTTTGTTGCAGTTAATTTAATTCATGTGATAAAAATCTTTTCAAACCCTGAGAAAACAGAGCCAGCGTGAGCAGACCAGTGTGGCTTTGGTGCTTTGTTGCGTTAAAGAGGTGATTCTGCTCCCTGCTCTGAACTGTGCTGCTGGTGTTAATCGTGTGAAAAATGAAAAGCGCTGCGTTCAGGGAAGAATCCGACGGCGCAGATTCAATCAGGACAGTAGAGAAAGAAAATAAAGGCCGTTCGCCAACCGGTCAGAGTCTCGCTCGAGGCCGTGCAGGACAACAAAAAGAGAGCCAGAATAAAAGAGATTCTCATGCTAACATCTGGCAGGCCGCGGACCCCCCCGCTGAGACCACAGAGGGTGGGGTTAATTGCCTAATAAGGTGCTGAGGGTGAGGGGAGGGGGGCGAGGGGGATTATCTGTGTGCTCTGCAGTTCAATTAGGACAAACAATGGAGAACGGGCCAGCTGTGCTGCCTGCCGGCCGGGGACGAACACTCCTCTTTTCTCCTCGGAGGAAATCAGCAGCTCGCTCACACACCTCTAACCCCGCCCCCCCAGGTGACTGACAGGCCACATCGCAGCCAATCGAGGCTCAGGGTGCAGCCTCGGTGCCGGATCCTCGCTGACAGCTGATCCTTAAAGTTTGAGACTGTTGTTCGATAGAAAGTGGAGCAGAAAGGCTGTTATTTGATTGGCTGTCGCATCTTTCCCTCCCTGTGATGGCGAGCGTTTTCGCCTTTGGTTGGACGACACTAATTCATTTCAACCATTAGCCCACGTGGACCCCCCAGACTTCTTCACGTGTTCTTTGATTAGATTTAACACATTCAAACTTGAATTTGATGAATTCATTCTTCTGTTTTCAGCTCAACAAACTTCTTGTCACGTGTTGAATAAACTGTCGCTCCTGATGAACGTTCATCACTTCTGAGGACAAACGAAGCCGCCTGATCTAAAGCACGTCTGAGCGTTACTGAAGCCACTTGAAGATCTCCTGATTCTGACGCCTCACTCTGGCGGCGAAGGCGAACCGAGCGCTCCTCATTCTTTCCCACACACGCTGAGACACACTGAACCACTTGTTTGGCGCTGACGGCTTTCAGGGCTTTACGAACACACCCAGAGCCTCCGGACGACAGCGGATCCACACGACTCGGCCGCTCTGACATTAGAAAGACTTCACCCGCACTCAGAGATGAGCGCTGACATTCTGCTGCAACACGAGTCGGCGGCGAGAGGGAGGGAGGTTTTTCTTTATGAAAGCCTTGTTGTGGGGTTTGGGTGGTTGTCAGGTTTGCCACTCCTTTTCCTGTATCTGTCGCTCAGAACGGGCGTGCGAACATCAGAGGAGCAAGAACTAATCCCCTCCATTAAGAGCTTAGAGCCCCGAGGTGACTGATTTCCCCCGAGTCTGGGTGGCCGAGAGAGAGAGGAGGAGGAGAAAAGAGGAGAGAGGAGGAAGAGGGGCGGAGAAGACAAGAATAAAGGGTAAGAAAAAGGAGAAGAAGAAGCGGGAGAGCAGAGATCAGCAAGGTGTTCCGGCTAAAAGCTAAATCTCATCCAGATGTTGCTAAAAGCTTCAAACGCCTCCATCGTTTCCATTTTCCTTCTGAAAAAAAAAAGCTTCAGATTTCTCTGGACTCCTCTGGAAATGATCTGCACTGACAAATTAAGTGAGATTTCATAAAGTGGGAGAAGGAAAGGCAGCGGCTCCCACAGCTGCAGGTGGGTTTGGGTTTTTCTTTGTACCTGATCTACCTGCAGGACTTCCTGTGTGCTCTCCTGGTGCCCACTTTCAGTTTTATCTCTAAACTTAATAAAAACTGATGAAAAACAGGAAACCAGACTAAGAAAATAAGACTGAAGTTGTAAGAAAAACATTGTTTTCCTGTAACAAGACGATGTGGGGGTTATGCTAGCATTAGCTGCTAGCTGCTTCCAAAAGCGGTGCACCTTTAAAGAGCTTTAAAGCAAAACCAGTCCCAACATTGAGTGTGTGTGTGTGTGTGTGTGTGTGTGTGTGTGTGTGTGTGTGTGTAATAATCACCATGGCGACCTCCACGGCGTCACTGTTGGAGTAGGACAGGTCACAGAGGATGAGCAGCGCTCGCTCCTCAGCCAGTGTCTGAGTCACGGGGAGGTACCTCAGCTCGGAGCAGATGTTCTCTACAGTGGTGCCCTGTGAGAGACACACACACACACACACACACACACACACACACACACACACAGATAACACAGATCAGTATCTGCACTGCCGGCGAGAAACAATCAGCTTCTAATTCTTCTTAAGTCTGTTTCGGATGCAGCCAATCAGAGAGCTTTGCCCAGCAGGGAGACTGCGGCTCAGATCTCAGATCAGCATCTGTGTCAGAGGCATAGATTCATTTCCATTCATAAAACTTTATTCAGGCCCGCCGCAGGAGGCCAGTTAAGGTTTCATGAGACAGTAGTAAACAACAGAAATAGCATCTGGACTGACAGCAGAGAAAAGACGGAAGTCGTCTCACTTTAACTGGACGTTTATCACATACTACACATCATTATCCTCCACCAAAGAAGAAGACATTCAACCCTACAGACAGCTGCAGACTGAACCAACAGGACGTCTGAAACCACTTTCTATCCACCGTGGACATCGTTAACCTTTGCTAACCGTTAACGATGCGGTCGGAGGAGAATGATTTCAGATGCACTGCTGTGACGCTGAGACATGAAAGGATGAGGAATGACTGGGTGAAAGTTCCTTCTTTAATTTTAGTTTAAAACTTAAATAACTTTAATGATTTACCTAAACTTAAACGTGCTTCAGCTCTCGTCATAATCAATCACACCACATGATCCACCTGGGCAGCCCCTCACCTGCGGCACTTTGTCTTTTTTGAAGATGAGCGTGATGCGAGCGCAGCTGTTGTCAAGGTATCCGCTGTTGGGCTCGCACTGGGTGTGCAGCGGCGTCGGGGGGTCCGGCGTCGAACACACGCCCCACTGGTGGCACGGCGGCGAGAAGCAGGTGAGGAACTGATGCTCCACGCACTCGTGACCTCCGGGGCAAGATGGAGGGTTTGCGTCCGTAGGAGGAGGCGGAGCTTTGGGGAGGAGGCACGGCCGACGCCCACACCTCACCTGGAAGAGCATTTAACTTTGTCACTCAGAAAACAGCCAAACAAACGCTCAGATTATTGATACTTTGGTAAAATGACCCCGATCGTCCCGCCGAGCCTGACCTTGGAGCAGCGGACGTATCCGTTGACACACTGGCAGGCGTTGCACTCCTCCTCCCAGCGGCTGCCGTGAGGAAACTGCAGGCCGGCGTGACGACACGACTTCCCAAGTCCGATGACTGGACAGAAGGAGAAGGTCGAGAACAAAGGAAACGGTTCAGATGTCGAGTTTAACGTTCACGTACCAGCATCAATACGGTGACAGAAACACAAACACGGCAGCAAAGCCACACCCGGAAAACGCCGCCGTGGCTGAGATTGATTGCACTCACACTCCTGACAGCGAGGACCAGCGTGTCCCGGAGGACAGACGCAGCGGTAGCCGTTGATTTCATCCATGCAGGTGGAACCTTCGGCACACGGAGACGACTGACACTCGTCGATGTCTGCGGCAGAAAACCACAGAGCTGTTAGCACATTCACTCATTCAAGATAACAACAGTGAGTTCTTCTTGATTTCTGTTATAAAACACCTTAAAATAATGTGCAGAGCGAAACAGAGCGTCATCAGAAAAATGTGTTTATGTCCACGTGATGAGAAAAATGCTTCTGGTGCGTCACACGTGAAGTCTGGAGCGGAACATCTCAGCCTTTCTGAAGCTTAACTCCAGCCGAGAGGAAGAAACTGAGCTCTGAGGTTTGAATGTTATATTCAAATATCTTCATTGAGTGACGGGCTTTGGTTTGAAACGCTTCAATTGGATAACACTCTGCTTCTGAAAGGGCTTTTCTGAGGAGATTTCTCCCAGAAGGCCGCGGGAGAGCGCACTGGCCCGTGTGACGAACCTCGGCTCTGACCTCGGCTCAGCGCAGAGGGGAGAGGTTAAGACCGTCTTCCTAAAAGGCTTCCTAATCTGTCGCCCCGAAACAATCGGCTCACGCTCCCCCGCCGCGGCCTTTACCCTCTGACCCCCCGCCCGCCCCACCCCTCCACACGCCCCCTCCGGTTCCCAGGGACTCACTGATGCGGCAGTCCGGTCCGGCGAATCCCGGGGCACATTCGCAGCGGAACCAGTTCACGCCGTCGACGCAGATGCCGCCGTTGTAGCTGCGGAAAGGAGACAGAAAGAAACCCGTGAACTCACTGCTGCGGCAGAGCTGAGAGGTTCAAAGACACCGAAAAGTGAGCTGCTCCTTCAGATCTCTTCCCCGAGGGGGCGAGCACTCGGCTCCTGACAGGTGGGCTCGTACAAACTGTAAATCAACGATCTCGGCCTAAAATCCTTCCATGGAAAAACTCTGCACGCTGATAGGTTTGATTCCGAGAGCTGATTTTGCTGTTGATGCCCCCGGCTGGAATGTCAGTTCATGCCAGTGGAAACCTTCCTCACATAAACTTGTGACTCACCCTTTAACCGAAAATCCTGCAGAAATTCAGTGGAAATCAAAGCTTGAACTCAGCGGTTTCACACGTAGTCGATGGTTTTCGGTTCCCTCCTTTTTCAGGAGTTCACATGAGCGGTTTCATGTGAGGACCGACATCAGACATTCACCATCACATCTTCCTCTCTGAATTCATTTTCACAGATTTCAGAGGTGAAGCGAAGGCTACGACATCACACAAAGCTCTGCAGAAATCAACGTCTCAGAGTCTCCGTCTGTCTCACTGTCCTCTGAGCTGCAGGCCAAAGAGCTTCCACACACTCTGATCCCTGATCAATGTCCAGACTTCATATGTAAATCCCTGCTGACCACATACTGAGCCCCCCCAACACCTCCACTCCTCACAGCCACCCCCAGGTCGAGGCCGGTGAATGGCGAGAGGAGCGTCTCTTCACGCCCTCCCTCCACCCCCTCCGCCCAAATTAAACCACCGCTAATCCACCTGTCAGTCACTGGAGGGGGGGGGGGGGGCTTTTGTCCGGGGCAGCGTCTCTGATCCACAGAAGCTGTCAAGACTCCTACTTTTCCCCCACTTGTGTCTTTTTCTACCGATTTCGTCACTAAAATGTTAAGTTGATGCTTTCAAACGTCTCGTTTTGTCCGACCAGCAGTCCAAAACCAAAAAAAAACTAGCAAAAATCTGAGTTTTACAGATTTTCACACTGGAAAGAAAGAGGCATGTGCACAGAAACACGCTGATTCAAACACATTTACCCACACAAACACACACTGAGTCACAGTTTCAGACTCGTGCACTCACACCTCCACATCTGCATCCTTTAGTGGAACATCAGGAGCACAAAACCAGATTTGCAGGATAAAAAGTGGGAGTCGCTGAGAAACTGAAGCTCTTCCAAGTGGAAAAAATGCACCTCAGGTAGTTTGTTCTGGAGTTTATCCAGTGAAGGTGAGGATCAAAGGTGCTGCAGTGACAAAGAGTCACTAGAAGTCAGGGCTGCCGTCCAGACCAGCTCAGCTGAGTCCATTCTGCTGCGTTTGTATCAGTCGAACATCATCGTCCCACTCCAACACCAGCACAGACAAACCAAACTAAAATGTTGAACTAACTAAAACTTAAGTTCTTTTAAATGAAAGAGATTAAATACAGGCATTAAAAGTCTGTTGAGGGAAACTTTAAATGACATCGACATCGAACGTCTCTTCAACCAGCACTGAACTTTCTGCACCGCCATGAAAACAAAGCACAGCCAGCAGGGACAAAAGAGGTTCATGCTAATGAAAAGAGGTCTTACCAGGGATGTGGGTTGCAGTCATCGACATCTGTGAGAGAGGAAAGAAAAACGAATGACAATCAGGGAGTTTCAGATTTCGATTCCCAACAAAACCCCCAAAATTCCCAGAACGTTAAGGAATATCGTCCAAGTCATAATTACGACAGGAAAAACCTTCATTTATCGAACTTTAAATGAAATAACAGGGAGCTGAACTCCTTCGTTCAAGTGATAAAACCAGATTTAACAGCACAGAAACACAGAATCCAGCATGAACGAATGAACTGGATCACTGAATCTGGAGTTGGGTGATGCTTGTTTTTGGCTCGTCCATTTTCCAACATGGCGGCTGGATCACAAACTTTCTCGTATTACAGCTAAAAGGTTCACCAAAATGTGTTTCTGAAACATTTGAGGCGAGAAACAGGAAGTTTGAAGGTTTGATGTGATTTTCGTGAGCCTGGTGCGTCGCTAACTTTGCATAAAGTTAAGGACGAGTCGTGATTATGGCGACTCGTCCGCCAGCTCGCCGTGCCGTATCCGTCATGCACCACGAGCCGGACCTCCTGCTCTGCATACAAAATGAACAGGATCCGTGGGCTTGACATCCATCTGTGGATCCAGTGCGTCTGCACCATAATGTATACTGTGACTAGCAGGGACGTACTCTGGGCACAGGTGGGTCCCTCCCAGCCGTCCTTGCAGATGCAGGTGAAGGCGTCTCCCCCTCCGACACACGTCCCTCCATTCTCGCACGGACCCGAGTCGCATGTGCTGTTCTTGGCTAAAAAACAAAAAACAAGAAGATCCTCTTTGGTGAAGATGGTTTTATTGGGACCAGCCCACAGACGGAGGGCTGCTCCTGCGCCTGCGATCGCCGTCTGACAGGTCGTAATATCCCACCGTATCACTACGCTATCATTAGAGCCATAACAGTGTAATTAGAGCGCAGTGAGTGCCTCACCTGTGTTGCAGGTGCTGCCACCCCAGCCTGAGGGGCAGCTGCACAAGAAGGAGTCTCCGTGGTCGTAACACGTCCCTCCATTACTGCAGGTCGTGGAGTCGCACTGACTCTCACCTGAACCGAGGAAACATGGGAAAAAGATCTTTTCAAACATTTGACTCTGTGCCAGTGTTCAGTAGCGATTAATTAGTGGCTCCAAAGCGCATTTCAGAGACGCCGTCAGAGAAAAAACAAGCCTGCACAGCAGCCGGCGAGGACGTCACGCCTCAGACAGAAGAATTAGCTCCAGAAAATAAGATCTGACACGAGCGAGAACATGGAAACCAAGGACAAAGACGGCGTTCATGAGAGCTTCACCAGCACACAAACGACTGCAGCTTATCAAAATTCATCTTACAACAAGACATTCGGTCATTCTGTCTCGGCGGTCTCTCATGTTCACTCACGTGAGTGGCAGGTCTTTCCTTTCCAGTTGTCCACACAGTTGCAGTAGAAGTCGTTGAGCAGATCGACGCACTGGCCTCCGTTCTGACAGGGGTTCCTGCTGCACTCATTCACATCTGGAGCAAAGTCAAACAGTGGGTCAGGGCATTGATCCTATATGGATTTGTTTGTTATAACCAAACACATCAAATGCTTCATAGAGACCATCATTTGTGTGCAGTCAATTTGGAGTTTTACATTCTCTAATTAAAGTGTTCCTGCTTTTGTGCGACTTACTCCTCTAAACATTAACATAAGTAATGGTGTCATCTGCAAATGTGCACACTGAGCAATGCAAGTCAATGTATAAGCTGGTGACAAAACAGATTTAGAATCAGTCAGCTGAGTGAACATTTTTCCATCTGCTTTCATCTCCAAAACAAGGCCTCCTTTGTTTTGCCTTCTGTTGGATTCTCAGACTGCTGATCATTGCTGCGTTGCTGTAGGCCAGTGATGCACTCTCCCACGATATGTGACTCACAGACTTAGCAAAGCTGCTCCCTGAAACTTGTCTGCTTGTGCTGTTGCTCACATGGACCCCAGAAGCTCAGCTCTGTCAGTCAGACACTCACCAGCATCACACAGGCTGCCCTCCCAGCCGTCTGGGCAGAAACACTGGAAAGTGTTGATCCCATCGATGCAAGTGCCTCCGTTCTTACAGGGGGAGGATGCACAGTCATTAATGTCTGCAGGAGGACAGAGGACAGATATTTATGTCTTAATCATTCAGTTTTCAATGAGGACAAAGTGCAAAGAATTCCCAGTGTTTCCCAAAAGATTCCTGGTTTTTGTCTTGTATGCACACATGTTGTTGTGTTCCTTCATTTTCTTGACTACTTCAGTGCTGCAGCTCAGTTTTTTGTCACAGTGACACTGTCTGATTAACTGTTTGAAATGTGAATATATCACAAAACAAACTCTACATCTCACACTACAACCTCTAAGCCATCGAGTGTGAAAGGATTTTCCTGCACGGCTCTCTGGATGCATTTCCCTGCTCATGTTTTCCTCCGGACTTCCTTTTTGTGTTTTTTCCCGTCTGCTATAATCTAAACTAAGAGAGTGACGATTAGTGAAACTGGAGTCTGAATTACCGTAAGAATCATGCGGTTCCCAGTGAGGGGAACTGGTGATAAATATAGTCTGAGTGTTGTGTGTTGAGCTAATAATGACTCACTCTCGTGGCAGTAGGTGCCAGTGAATCCCGGCTCGCAGGAGCAGCTGAAGTTCCCGGCGGGCAGGCTGATGCAGCGGCCGTGGGGTCCGCACACATTGGACGAGATGTGCCACACCCGCTTTTGTGTGTCATTGGTTGCCACGGCGACGGTGCAACTGTCAATCACTTGGGGTGAGAGAAAAAAAGTTGGAATGGAAAGCATATGTGTGTCGCCTCCAGCTGGTTCATTCAAACATGCTGAATCACAGACGTGAGGTTTCTCCAGGTGCTGCGTTACCTTGGCACTGGTTGGTCTTGCAGTGGTCCTTCAGCTCTGAGCAGGTTTTGCCCTCGTAATCATCTGGACAGCTGCAGTAGAAATCTCCCATCAGGCTGTGGCACTGGGCCTTATTGTGACATGGGTTCGGGCTGCATGGGTCATTCTGCACCTGCAGATGGAGAACAGGGAGGTAAAGGTGTGTCCTCACCAACAAGTGTAAGCAGCAAACTGTTGTTACAGGTCGTTCCACCGGCTGGATCTCGTCCTCACCTCACAGGTTGTGCCAGCGAAGCCCTGCGGGCATTCACACATGAACCCGTCCAGCAGGGCGTGGCAGCGGCCACCGTTCCTGCACGGACTGCTGGCACAGCGGTTTCTCTGAACCTCACAGTGCCGACCCACGAAGCCCGCCTGGCAAACACACTGGTAGCCTCTGGCCACCTCCTGGAAGAAAAACGAGAAGTGATCAACAACAAGGCTCTCACATTTCACTCAGATGGAGGCGATCAAAGCTGCAGAGCGCCCAATTTATTTAATTATTCGTAAAAGAAGAACTTTCTGGTTTTGTTCAAGCAGCCAGCAGCTCATCCCAAAACATGCTCCCAGCTCAGTGTCGCGATACGTTCAAAGGCTCTTTTAATGACAAGTTTAAGAACATCAAGGGAGACAGGCAGAGGTTTGGGAGTATTTGGACCTGGATATCCATCCTCGCTGATGAACAACTTTCCAGGACGCATCAAATTCAGAATAAGCAAATATTTACAGAAATCAATGAAGCTAATGAACTCAAACATTAAATATATTGTTTTTGTGCTGTCTTTAGTTTCAGAAAGGATTAGCGAGTGATCACATTCTTTGTTTTACACAGCGTCCAATCAGGGTTGGAGATGAAAACGAATTTTCACGTAGCTGAATTTGACTAACGCAGTTGTAGCTGAAGGTGAACCCGCCCAGAGGAATTATTCACAAACAAAACAAAACCTTTGCTTGCACTTTTAAAATCTTACTGTCAGCACCTTTATTTTGTTCTCATTCACTGATATTACAAACGCAATAAACCTTCATAGGCAGTACAAGGTGTTAAACCAATGTTCCAAATCCACGTCCCCCTCGAGCATATTCTTTTATGTTCTGACAGGTTTTTTTGATGCTCAGCAATCATCGAGTTCATGTTTGTGACAATAAATAAATTCAACAAAGCCCTCTGTGTTATGACAGCTCTACGAACTGAGAACACATTCCTGAATCTCACCTTGCAGGTCCCTCCGTTCTGACACTGACGATGGCAGCTGTTCACATCTGAGAAGAAACCAGACGCAGAGAAAACATCAGAAAACAACAGTTTGACAAACTGGGAAGCAGAACATGCACTGGTGCTGGAACATGCAGCTGCTTAAAGAACAGCGGTCAACACAACCAAAGCGGAGTGATCCATGCCTACATGAAATGTTAGATGCAGATTCAGACGTGCAGGGAGATCACGCAGTGAAATCAAGACTAGACTCAACGTCTCAAGATTGACAACAGCTGGGAAGAAGTCAGATTTAGTCTGATGTTTGAGAAGAAATAGGCCAGGGTGTGGCAGGTATACACAGCCATCTGAGAGGAAAGAGACAGGAAAGTGAACAGAGAGCTGAAGTCCAGACCCCTCAGCTAGCTAACCTCTGTTCCACTAGCATCTTTAACTTAGCAGATTTTCTCACACAGGGCTTCTTTCATTCTGTCCATATTGTAGATAAATGAGGCTTTACAAGCGTTCTTGATCGTAAAATTTGAACTTCTCATTTCAAGCAAGAAAAAGCTGAGCTTATCTTGCTAGCATTCAGTATGCCATGAGTCTTAGCCGTTAGCACGCTATGAAAACCTTATTGGAGCTGCTCTAACAGTTGTTCTTGGAGCTGCTGTCATTTAGTCCTCATTCTAGGATTGACTATTCGTACGAGACAGTAAAATTTAAACTTGCCATTTTAAACAAGTTCATTTTGCTAACATTCAGCTAGCTAACGACATATGCCTTGAGTTGCCATTAGCACACCTACAAAGCCTCATGGGAGCAGTAGTGAAACGTTCACTACTGTGCAAGATAATGCATGAACAAAATAAAGCTGAGGTTGTTTTGCTAGCACTGCCAGCAACAACTGGCCATTAGCATGCTGTCAGAGGCTGAAGCTGTTCAATGCTATCAATATAAGAATTGCTTTTCTTGGTTAAATTGATAAAGGATTCAAATTTACGATATAGTTAATCTGAGAATATGGACAAAAAACCTGAGAAACATATTTTAGCCTTTAAAGTTACAGAGGCTAGTGGAACAGATGTTAGCTAGCGCAGAGGACTCCGGGTCTACAGGCAGGTGGAAAGAGGCCGAAGGCTAATGATTAGCTGGTTTGATACTAACTGATGTCACAGTTCTGGCCCACCCATCCACGAAAGCAGGCACAGTGATATCCACCAATCAAGTTTTTGCAAGAGTAAGCATTGAGGCAAGGCTTCTCCGCACACTCATTAACGTCTGCAAAATGGAGACACAGAGAGAATGAACGAGAGAGCCAAGAAGCCGCTCAGAAGCCCCATCACCAAGCGTAGCTTCACGTCGGACAGCAATGAAATGATGAAGAAGACGGCTGGACGTCAGAACTCAAAGACGGCCTCTGACTTCCAGCTGCTTTCTGCTTCTGTTGACGACAAACATCCCTTTCAGACATCTGTAATGTTGCAAAAATGCTGTTTGGGCCTCGTTCCTCAATGACTGAGCTGCAATTCATGCACCATATTTGACTTTTGGAGCTCTGCAGTACATTTTAAAGGGCGCATCAGTGAAGGAACTCATTTTGCAGCTCAGTGACAGATGACCATCATCAGTACAGCGGTGGTGTTCGCCCTCAATACAGAGTCAAGAACTGACAAGATGTTTAATTCCTGTGTCCGCTCCCACATTTTCCTCTTTTCACGAGGAAGAACAGTGAAGATACATTCTTAAAAAAGGCTGTTCTGAAATCAAGGGAGCATCTCTACAAGTCACAACAGGCTCGTTCACAGTATTTCATGGGTTATTAAACTAAATTTACTTTCCTGTGCATTATAAATCATAATTAAATGAGGAGTTTACCACAGAGTAGACCAGTTAAAGTCTGTGAAATGTATATGTCACCCTGTGTGAGGTGGAGTGTGGTCACCATCTTCAGAACTTTACAGGAAAACGACTCAGATTTGTTTCCTAACGTAGAATTGCCAGAACACGCAGAGGGTGGAGTTCATGTCTGACGGGGTTCCATTTCTTGCACAGTTTCCATCGCCCCGCTGCTTTATCCTCACCCCCTCCCTCAGGGTTAATGTCTCTCTATTGCATTCCCCGAAGGCCAACCTGCGGCATTCCAAGTGGTCAGTTTCAGAGGCAGCCATCGCCGCCCCCGCCGTGCCGCCGCGCTCACTATAAACCGACACAGTGCATTAATACTACTCCCAGGAGGTGAGCGGCACCTGTTGGCCTGCTGAAACTAAACACTCCCAACCCCTTCCCAAAAACCCAACCCTCCTCACGACCACGGCCCCCCCTCCTCAGCTCGCTCTCTCCCAGGTACCACCCAGCTCCCTGAAAGGGGAAGCGCTCTGAGAATAACAGAACCCATAACCCTCCCCGCGCATGTTTACAGGTTATAAAGTGTTTCCTGGCTGAAGGCGAAGGGGGTGAGGGCTCCGCTATGCCGGGGCGCCGCCTCACCGTAGTGTACATACTCCCCTGTTACGCCCAGTCTGGAGCCAAAGATAACCCCCCAGCAGAGTATATTTGGTCCCAAGGCTAGCAGTTGCCAGGCGGGAGGTTATTTTTAGCTTTACTCAAGTCACCTGGCTCGAGTTGCAGATGATGCCCAGCGTGCGTCTCCATTATACAAAAACACACACACACACACTCAGTTGAAATTAGTGGCCGTCCGGCAGAAATACGACTGGTTAAACGACGCGGCAGGATACACAAACAGTCAGATATGCTGTGACTCTGCAAGCAAACGGGACTCCTGCAATGACTCTGTACGGAGGGCATTCACTGTGGATGCAACACACGCAGAAACACGCCGGCGCCATCACAGCAAAACGTCATCCAGCATGCAACGCTTTCAAGTTTAGAAACAACTTGACCAAAACATTCACAGCTTTCCCTCCAAGACGCTCCAACAAACCACATTTATGAGCCAATTCGACACCTGAAAGGCATCTGATGTTACTATCCCTGGTTCAGGGAGACGTACCTATCTGGCAGGACTTGCCCGTCCACTGTGGAGGGCAGAGGCACTCGAAGCCGTTCTCCATGTCGATGCAGGTTCCGCCCTGAGCACAGGGGCTGGAGGCACATTCATCTGTGTCTGAAACACAAACGAGAAAAACTCAATCATCCAGAGTCCTCCAAAGGTGCTGATCTCAAACCACCGACACAGCAGAAGGCGACCTCCAACAGACGACGATAACCAGAGAACAAACTCCTGAGGACAGAACCTTTTGTCCTCAACGGCAGCACATGACATGAACGGCTGTTTGGAAAAGAAAGCGTAAAGATCTCAGTGATTCGTCTGATCTGTGGGGGTGGTCACCTTTAGCACAGGTCGGCCCGGACCAGCCCGCCGGACAGTGACACTCAAAGCCTGATGGGACTTCGTGGCACGTCCCTCCGTTGGCGCAGGGGTTGGACACACAGGCGTGCTCGGCTAGAGAGGAAAATGCAGAGAAAAGCAGGATTAATCCTCAGAACTTTGCCCTGAATGTCACCTGGAACAAACACCTGGATTCTGGTTTGAGGTGCGTTTGATTTAGAGACCCACCGATCTCGCAGTTCTTGCCAGAGTAGCCGTCCGGACAGGCGCAGTTGTACTCGTCCGGCTCTGTGTTCATGCACGTCCCTCCGTTCTTACAGGGCCGGTTGGTCCCACAGTAGTTCAGATCTGCAGAGCAAGAGTGTGTGAGTGTGTGAGAGTGTGTGTGTGTGTGTGTGTGTGTGTGTGTGTCCATGTAAAACACACAGTTAACAAATGAGACACAGCTCTACACACAATAGGCATTGATTGTGGGTTAGGAGGAGCACAATGTCAGAGTATGTTTAGAATATGTTGAAAATGTAATTTCTACTTTCGTTTCCTGCCTCTTGACCAATCACACGGTGTCCTCATGTGGTGGTCAAGCTTTAAAGGACGATGATTCTGCATGTTTTAGCCCACTTTACTGGAAATCTATGTAGTTCACAGTAACTCTTGAAATCACACTGTAGGTTTGAGTGTGCTGTCATTCACGGTGACCACTGGTTTCCATTCATTTCCACACAGCATGAAGACACTGAAGTAAAAAATCTTAAATTCTACAGCATGTTCTGGAAAATCACATGCAAAATTCAACAGACATGGAGCTAAAGAGCAGCTGCCTTTGACTTTGCACCAGGAGATGAATCTCTTGGATGCTGCTTTGCTTCGTCGTGTAATTGTGGTGCAGAGGAATAAGATATAAAGACGTTATTTGGAGATCTGACCTTTGTCGCAGAGCAGACCTCCCCAGTTCTTCTCACAGGTGCACTGCCAGGGCTCGCTGCAGGTACCGTGAACGCAGCCGGGGTACGGCAGGCACTCGTCGCAGAGGGGCCCCTGCCAGCCGTAGTTACACCTGCAGCACACAGCGGGAGGACTGTCAGTGCGCTCACCTGGACGAGGACTGGCACTTTAATGTGCGTTTGATTATTCCTTTATTGTTGCATTAACTTCAGCCAAAAAGGGGGAGCAGAGTTCAGCGGGTGCAACAGTGGCTCAGTGGGTTTTTTCAGTAAATTAAGAGCCTCTCATTTCACAAGCACACTGAGAATGTGTTCGTATTTACAGCTCCAGCCTGAGGGAATATCAGGCGCACAGATGCACTTAATAACGCAGGGTGGGGGGGCGGGGGGGGCATGAAAAACAGTGATAGTTACGTAGCGATAACAAACAAGTAATTTAATACTTTTACAATGTGTGAAAACACAGAAGAGCGCTTGATGTCGGGCGACGTGCCAGTTAGACGTCCCCTGGTAAACAGAAAAAGGGAAATGCTTTCAGGCTCATGTGTGACGGGGAGGAGTCCTCATGGAGGACACATGTTGAGCAGAGAGCTTGAGAAAACACGGCAGAGAGCTGATTGAGACGCAGCCGAGCGTCACCGCAGTCATTTGCCAGAAGAACGTCTTCATCAAGGTGAATGACACGTTTGCTGCAGCTCCTAATCTTAGGACACACAGCGCCAGGGGACATTCCTCAGCAAAGAGAGTGTGTGTGTGTGTGTGTGTGTGTGTGTGTGTGTGTGTGTGTGTGTGTGTGTGTGTGTGATCACGCTGCTTACAACACATGCAAGCATTCAAGCTCATTTATCTTTTCTCAAATTGTTGCTTTCAAATCATTTCAGTCCCAAAAAACTTTTTTAATCCAGTTTTTGCGGTAAAAATTGATGAAATCTTTCAGACAGAGACAGAATGAGGCGGATTTCTGCACCAGAATCACGGAAACTGAAGCTTTTCGAAAACACTTCAGTGATCTGCAAAGCAAACAGGCTGCAATGTTTTTACATAGAGCTGCAGCTGCTGATTATTGCCATTATTTCCATTCATTTTTTCATCTTTTCTTTTAAAAATGTCAAAAAGAATGTCAAATACGTCCATCACAAGTTCCAAGATCCAAGGTTGAAGATCTTTAAGCTGCATTTTTTTGGCCAATAATGCTCAAAACCAAAATTAATATGACATAAAGCAGCAAATCGTCATGTTGGAGAAGCTGGAAGCAGAAAAAGTTTTGTTTAACAAATGACTTCAATGATCAAGTGATGATCAGAAATGTTGTGATGGAGCAGCTGCTTCAACACTTTTCAGTAAACACAATCAGAGAGAAATCGAGTTGCTTCGAAGGCGTTTTTTGCTGCTGGTCGTGTCACGTGTCATCTCAGCCCTCTTCCTGCGTCGCGAGCTCGGCCGAGGTCAAACTTGGAATGAGCGGCGGGTTTGTGGAACGAGGGTTAGTCGTCTCGAAGGGGAGGCCAGCGAAGGGTTAGCTAATCTGTTGGTTTATGGCAGCACTCTGTTATTCCAAGGCCAGCGGTAACCTTGCCCCACCTGTCCTGTCATTTCTCCCGTCAGGGCTATTTTAGGGAGCGACCCACCCCCCCTCCACCACCAGCACCACCCTCCGCTCCGGCTCTCAAACACTTCAAAATGGATGCCGACCAAACACTTCTCTGACCAGCAGTGATACACTGCGGTGTGCTGAGCTGGAAGCGGCTGGCTGAGGACAGCGTCTGAGCAGATTTCTACACGTCTTCAATTCCTCTTTTAAATCAAGATTTGACCAGTTTTAGACTTTAAACCTCTTACATTTGACAACTTTGTCTTCTTCAGTTCAATTTAAAAAAGGAGTTCTAGAAAAGACTCTGATGTCGCATCTGCACAATCAAAACAAGAGTACGCAGCCATGCTAGCAGCTCCAAATGCTAACAGCATGCTAACAGTGACGAGGCTGATGGGAGTGTCATGTTTATGACTGAAGCACTGTGAAATATCACATTTTGAAATGCTACTTGATGTAATGTGAATGGAAAATCATTAAAATTGATCCTCCAGGGTCCCTAAATATCTGCAGCAAACTTCACAACAATCCATCCGTCAGCCGTCCAGCGCTAACGGCGTCAGTTCAGATATTTTCTATGCAAAAGATACGCAGAGCTGATGCAAATTTCATTTCAAACGTTCAATTCATCCAAATTGCAGAACTTGTTTTGTCTGTTTGCTTTTGTGAGTCAGTGTGTTCAAATATCTTTCTGAGAACAATGAAGGTGAACGGTTAACCACAGAAACCACTGTCAGCAGTTACATAACAGGACGATTTCTTCAGCACAAAAGTAATGAAGTGGCCCTTTAAAGGGGCTGAAACATACGCAAAGCTGAGAAATGAGTCTGTGCCTCTAATGTATGTATGTTTTTAGGATTTGGCACCTTTAACACTCCTATCGTGGCGAATCCTGGTCACTTATCAGATACAGATCATCAAAGATTCACGTACTAAAAACGCAGCCGGGGACGTGTTTCATGCACAGTTTGTAAGCTGAAACGCTTTTAACTGCAGGCACGACTGCAGAAACTTTAATCTGATACTGTTCTGTGAGTGAAGCCCAGTTATGTGTGTGCGTGTGTGTGTGTGTGTGTGTGTGTGAGACAGTGCTGTGTACTGTTTACTACAGTTCGTGGTGTTGTCCGCCTGCGGTCGGCGGCCGTGCCCTGCACACTGTCAGCCGTGCAGTGGCGGCGGCAGCGTGGACAGTCTGTCTGGCTGCAGTGTGGGAGACCAGGGGAAATGGTTTCGAGCAGCCGCAGGCCAAGGGTGGCATTACCCACAAGCCCCGTCGTCGGGCTGCTGCCGTCCCATCAATGGAAGGGGCCGCGGGGGCCAACCGGAGCCGAAAATATCCCGCCTGCCCACAACCCCCGCTCGGCTGCTGCCCCTCAGACAAACCACACCCAGAGGACGGGACGGTGGGCAGAGGTGGAGGTAGAGGGGTGTGTGTGTGTGTGTGAGTGTGTTTGTGTGTGTGTGTGTGTGTGTGTGTGCGCGCTGAATTATTTACAGGCGAGCCTCGCGCCCAAATCCAGCGGACGGACTTAGCCCGCTGTTGCCTAGCTACATGTTTAGTAGTGTCACATGAGGGAGCGTAGGTTGTGAATGCGCTGTGTGTAAGAAACGAGATACCAAACACACATTTTTAGTTTTCCTCTGCCAGCCTGAGACGCCTTTTTCCCGTTTCTCTCTCTCCTCTGTGCTTCTCTCTGTTTAACTCTTCACTCTCTGCTGCTGCTGCTTCTTCTTCTCTTCTCACTTCGCGTCTTTCCGTCACTTCTTCTGACTTCAGTTCCACTTATGTCTCATTTCAAATAATCTTAACTTAAAGTCCATGTGCAACCTTTTTCTGACGCTTTCAACCAGCCCACACCCGACCCCACAGACGCCCACCCGTCTGTGGGGTCGGTGCTAAACGTGCTAATAGCCTGCCCCCCACGTCTGACTAACTGACATAAGTTTGATACTTAAGTCACATGTTGACAGCTTAGCCATCTCCATGGAGGAGGGGGAGGAAACTCCATCTGCTGATGATGACGATGGAACGCACATAAAAGCTCCAAAAAAGACGATTATTTTCTCAGAGGCTTGACCTTTCAAAATAAAGCAGAAATGACTGAGCCGACAGTTAATTAATTCAAATTATAACCTTAAAGGGAAATGAGGCCGAAGCTTCACGGAATAAGATGCCTCGACGTGAAACCTCATCATCATCAGGAAAATGTATTCTGATAAACTTTCCTCCTTCGTGTTTTTTTTTACTTCCTGTTGCGATGCCTTCATTACGATGTGTCATTGCGTCTGGGTGCTAACTGACTCTGAAGCTAACAGCCGCGTGTTTACACTGATGATTTTAATGTGTCAGTGAGGATTAAGGTGCAGCGAAGCCTTTAAATCAAGAACAAAAAAGCTTTTTATTCCCTCCTGCTGAATGTTATCCATCGTCTTCTCAGCCTCTTTCTCAGCACTGTGTGTGTGTGTGTGTGTGTGTGTGTGTGTGTGTGTGTGTGTGTGTGCGAGCGCGCCCCTGATTGCGATGAAGCTCCAAATCACATGTTGAGGCACATTCCAGGGTGTTCTTCTCTTCAAATCCTCCGGCCATTTCCAATGAGAAATGTCAGCTTCGTTTCTTTTTTATGAGATCTTAACTAAATCAAACCTGCCTCGGTGTAAAACCCTCACCTCCCTCCCCTCTGCCACCTCCCTCCCCTCTCCTCCTGTTTCCAAATACTTGCCACAGTGTGTGTGTGTGTGTGTGTGTGTGTGTGTGTGTGTGTGGTGTTTGGCTTTTTAAAGCTCTCGTGCTGCACTGTGTCTAAATGCACAGCTCAGTTCCACATGTAATCAAATCTAAATTTCTCTGCGCTGCCTCCTCTCCTGTTCACATAACTGCTGGAACAATCGCCTGGTCAGCCTTTTTTAAAACGCTCAAAGTCGACTGTGCAGCCGTCGTGCAGTTTGTGCACGACTGTCCTCTTTACAGCGCGAACTCCTGGTGCACGGGAGTCAGGAAATAACGATGATCTCCACTAGCATTTCAGCTGCAGCTCCACCGGCCTGGAAATGGTGTTCGTTAAAGGAAGCTAATTGACCACCGCCGCGGCATTTCCTTTGCGGTGCTCAAAGTTTTCACCGGAGCTGCTGCTTCTTCTGCACAAAGCAAACTGTTTGGAGGGAGGTCAGAGCAAAGCAGGACTCTGTTACAAGACATAAAAATTACTGTCAAATTTTCCAGAAGTAATTTATCAACGCTGTGAACCACAAATACTGAGTTCAGCTCCATTACCCTGATGTGGCAGCACAAGTTTTATAGGCGAAAGCCTCCAAACCGCTGCACATAAAACCTGAACTATCTGCAAAGCCAGACGTGAAATCCGAGTGAAGATCAGGAGTTGAAACAGAGTGGCTTTGTGCTCGTCGTCCTACGTCATGAGATTTGGCAGCTTCTCTTCAGACAGTGAGTGAAACATCACGACGTGACGCCACTGTTTCATCCTGTTTGTCGTCACTTACTTACTCTTGACTGAACATGAACACACAGTGAAGAGCCATGTGACCTGCTGTCAGACACCAGAGTAAACTTGGTTTTGGTTGGATTTCCTCTGGATTGATGCTGACGATGCAGGATGACGGCCACCCAAACCGAGTTACCTGTCAGTCCGTCGCAGTGCTTTCATTCCCCTTAGTTCAGACCTACAGGTGTGAAAGTGCCCTGAACGTCAGCTGGATTTTTTTATCTTATGTGTTTAATGGTTAGACGCCCCCCCCCCCCCCCCCGAGCCCTCCTATGCTCGTCTCCCTGCGCCCCTGCCTGCTTGCAGCTCATTGGGTGGAATCCACACTTCCCAGCAGGCGAGTGGCAGCCATAACAAGGCCCAGCATAGGAAGAGGTGATGTGGGCTGCAGACATCAGAGGGGGGCACAGTGCCTCTCTGCTGCTGGAGGAGGAAACAAATAGCAAAAAAAACAGGCCTGTCTATCTGTGTGTGTGTGTGTGTGTGTGCGTGTGTGTGTGCGCGGGCAGGAGCAGGCCAGCTTTAGAACAGGAAGCAGAACAATGGCTTCTGGATCAGAGTGGAGCTGAGGGATGGAGGTGGAGGGATGGGGGGCACTTCACAGAACTAGGATGGGGGGAGGTAAGAGGTTAGGCTGCTTGGTATGTTATCAACAACCCCCCCCCCCCGCCCACCGCCACCGCCGCCGCCGCCGCCTCATCGCTCTGTTGTGTCACCACTGTTATCCTCATTAAACTCTGAGGGGGGTTTCCATCCAAACAGAAGCATATTTTACATCAGCTGACAGCCGCGCCGAAAGGTGAAAACAGCCCAGCAAACAAATAAAAATGAAAAACGGGGGAGGGGACTCACTTGCACTCCCCCGGCACGCTGCACGTCCCGTGCTCCACGCTGCATCCTTGTTTGCAGATGGCTATCGGGAAAGAAAAGAGACACATTTCAGTCAGTTCAACGTCTGCGAGCATCAAATCGCTTCTCGTTTTGCAGATGTTAAAATCATTAAAATCTAATTTCCTGCGTTTCCCTGTTTGTGAAAAGGCAGAGAATCATGTGTGTTGTAACAATGGAGTCGCTGTCGGAAAACTGAAGGTGTCTCCAGGAGTGATGAGTTTCCAAGCATTCTCCGGATTCTTGCAAAGTGACACTTGACATGAACTTCAATGACCCTCCAAAGTTTTTCCAAAAAGGCAGCTGAGGAGGTGAAAACTGAGAAAACTACAGTCCGTCAGCACAGACGTGTTAATGATGCTTAGTTTTTAGCTGATTTGAGCTATTAAAAGATAGAATTAGAGCAA
The DNA here is from genome assembly GCF_051107435.1 of Chaetodon auriga. NCBI lineage: Eukaryota > Metazoa > Chordata > Actinopteri > Chaetodontiformes > Chaetodontidae > Chaetodon > Chaetodon auriga. The sequence goes on from NC_135087.1 coordinate 2,242,259, forward strand.
AATAAAGAAATTTGGAAAGAAATATTGTTTAATGAAAGTTTATTGATGTCATTATTTATATTTTTGACTGATCTGGTTCCACTTCACTGTCCTCTGTCAGTTAACGTGATACTGAGGACTCTTATGAACACCATCACCCTCCGGTCTGTGTGTCACTGCGTGTGTTCGCAGTGCGATCGATGTGTTCTCTGTACCTGTTTTGCAGCTGAGCGTGAGGTTCGTCCAGCCCTCCATACACTCTCTGTTCCCGAACTGGTCGCACACGTAGTGGCCAAAGTAGTCGTCGCGGGGACGGCAAACCTTGTTGCACTTGCTGCCGTAGTAGTGTTCGTCGCAGCGTACGCGGATGGTGTACTCGAGCCTGGCGATCAGGCTTTTGTACTCCACCGTCTGCTTCTCCTCGCCGGGGTTGATCATCCCTTTGTGGATGCTGCGTTCGATCAGCAGCTCGTCATCTGGACAGAAGACAGACGAGTCAGCATGTTCAGGCAAAGGTGGATTTTATCAGCTGCAGCTAGCGAGCTAATTTAGCTAACGTTAGCTCCATGAGTTGTCTGAACACACCGTCTATGGCTGACTTAATGTTTTCAACTGGCTTGTTTTGGAACTGTTAGCTTGCCTAAACAGTTAGTTTAGCAAGTGTAAACTTAACAACATCCTATGAAGAGTCGGACAGAACGGCTAACGTCTAGCATCCAGGACCATCGGGGGATGTAATCTGTTAACACCACAAAATAAAGTAGCTGGCTAATGAAGCCTTGGAAACATCAGTACAATAGTGTTACTAGCGATGTATTATGCTAGTTAGCTGGCTATGCTCATGTTTGCAGCTAACAGGAGGGCAGAAAAACACACTGTTAAATCAGCTTTTAGCATTTTGCTGTTTTTTGTTTTGGAAAGACTAAAAAGATGACCAGTACCGCTCTGACCTGCCACGCAGTGCTAGCTACGGTGGCTAAGCTATCAGTGGACAGTCACCCATCATGCTTTTGGGCTTTTAGACAGAAAAATAAAACAGTAAAAACTAGACAGGTTAAGTATTTGGGTCAGTTAGATATGAGAGTCCAAACAACAAAAATTGTGAATGACATTCCAAGGAGCAGGGCAGATTCTGGGATTTGACCCAACAACCTGGTGTTCAGCGAGATAAGATGGTGCACGAGGCTTCGAAGAATGCCTGCTGCTAGCACACATCAGAGGGAAGGTGTAACCTCCGGTCAAACTTCACTCTGTTCCACCAAGAATGTGGAAGAAGAAAAAACAGAAGAGGAAAACGGGGGAAGAATAGGAAAATTAAGCGAGCACAAACAGAGGGTGTAGGAGCGAGGTCTGCGAGGGCTTGATAACCAAAACGCTTTTTCAGTTTTCCTGCTCGGTGAAATGCTTCTCTGTCCCCCCTCCCCCCTCTCAGGATATCCAGCCCCAACTTCATCGGAGCCAGGCCGGAAATAATAAGAGACGGGAACAGACGAGGAAGGGCGACATAGGAAAGGCCCTTTAGCTTGTTCTCAAGGAACAGAAGAACCGTGACCCAGCAGGCTTTGCTGCTCGCAGAGCCCGGTGTGACCCGGACAAGACAGAGCTGGAAGGAAGAAGTCATCCTCGCCGCTCACAGGGCACCGACAGCCCGAGTTAAAGGTTTTAGTCCCTTAACAGGACATGAGACCGGTGCAGGAGCCATGATCAGCTCCATTCTGACAACCAGGTTTGACTTTAAACCTTTCACTTTCATTCGTGTCCTGTGTGACCATGTCAGCTCGTCCTGAGCCGAGACAAGTGACCCGGAACTGGAGATACGTGCTTTACACTGAACAGGATTGATTTTCTGTTTTTTCGTTAAACTTGCTTAAAAAAAGCTTTTTCTTCTACACTTTGTGTATGTAGCACAAGTGGAATTACGTTAGAGAACCGACTCACGGCGACATCCACGAGAAGTTCGCTGGACCTTCACCCAGAAGACCGCCATTAATGTCCCGTCTGAAACCGAAAGTCAACGCTAACTTATTTTAACTTACGTAACAGGAGCTTTTCAAACCCAAACAATGATCCTTTCCTCAACCTAATCAAGCCTGAACAAAGCAAACTGCGACTGTGTCACAACGTTAACTGACCACAAAGTTCTGGTACGATAAAGTTCTGGTACGTCTGTCGCTGATACCCTCCAGCAGTCCATATATATTGTTTGGGAGTCACTGACAATCAGCCTGTTCTGTGTATTTTGTATGATGAGGTGCTGTTAAATCTCTTCACTTAAGCTTAACGCACAGACGACTTTCTAAACGAAGTCTGAACTTCAACCTTTAAATCATTCTTGCCCTCCAGGTGTGAAGGGTTGGATTCACTTTCACGACATTTATAACCCTACAATAAAAGCAAACACCCCGTCGTATATTTAAACATCATCATCATAACTGCTGAAGTTTGACACTGTAGAAAAAGAGCGAAAAAGCCACAAAGAATCCATTTTCACGCTGTCCTGATTTACTGAGTCTCTCTGCGAGCTAACACACTGCCACAGATTTCAGTCCCACACCCACCACCTGAAACACCCAGGCAGGCACTCACTCACTGCTGTTCATCTCCAGCAATTAGATATAAAAATATAGACCAATCATGAGCTCTCTCCGTACTGGAGGAGACGCGCTAAGAGAGGCCGTTGTTACTAGGGAGAGCAGGAGAGAGTGGGCCATATAAAACCGGCTTACATAAACAACGAGGGGCTTCAGATCCGAGCAGCTGATCGAGTCGAGAGCAACACGACTGTGCGTGTGAAGATCCATCTCACAAACAAAGCGTGACTGGCTGTCAGTTTTCAGGTACAGGCATCGAGCTGCTGCTCACTGGAGTGTTCTGTTAGGAGGCTGCATCGCTTTTGCTTTGACCTTTGACCTCCTTGCAGCTTGTGGCCTGTAACAGCAGTGATCTTTGAACTGGAGTGACCTCATCAGACCCCTCACCTGACCTCACCTGTCAGAGAGGTGCACGGTGCTCAAACTGGTGTAAAACTGGCTCCATTTTTACATAAATCAGGAACAATCTGATCACAGATTAACTGAACAAGAGCACAAATCCAATCAGACGTTCAACGGCAGCTTTCGCCACTCGCCGCTTGCCAAAATCTTGTCCGCACCAAAGAAATATTGAGCTGTAACTCCCAGTTCTCACTGCAACTTTTCTCCAATCCATCTGTTTCCAGTGAATGAAAATCTATAAAATGACAGAAGTGATGATAAATGTCCATCAGTCAACAGAAGTGGACTTAATATTCATAATAATCTAAATATTAAAGGGCTGTCTGTCTTTCTTGTGACCCCTCATTGGAGGTTATGAGCATAAACTCTCAGCAGTTACACCAAACGGTGCCTGTTTGAGGTTAAAGAGTCTTTGTTTTGCCCAGCTTGACGCTCCAGCCGGGTGGAGTTAAAAGCATCGAGACGCTTCAGAAAGCGTAATGGAAATTATACGGCACAAGAAATTGCAGTTACTCAACTTTCAACTGCCGTGCCAAAACCTTATAATGAATCTTTGTGCTGCAGCATACAGCACACACTCCCACTTCAGTAAAGATGCAAATTATCTCATTTTCATTGCTCACATCAATCTTCATCATTATACGGCGTGAGCAGGCTACCACTTTACTTTTCCAACGCTGTAAAGTTTTAAGTTGTTAGTTTGTGGTCACGAGACATGAATCGATATCTGCCGTGGGGCTGGGCAGCTCTTTCCAAACACACTTTCTGATACCTCCACTTAACTAAATAAACTGCATATTTTATGTTTTTCTTATTGTCAGACAAAAAAAAAAAAAAAAAAAGTCTTAGTTCGTCTATCAATACGTCCGGTCTTCAGCTCTCGTCCACAAGCCCATCGGTTCCTACAGAAGACCAAATTCTTAAAAATAGCCCACAAATATACTTAATTTCAGATTTGAAGGAGGCTAAATCATTAGCTAAAGCAGCTGGTCTGTAGACTTTAGCTAACGTTACTCACACAGGAGGAAATGGTGCGTTTGTCAGGGACTATTTTCAGCGGTGGATTAATCCACGTTTGGTGGTCTAGTGAGCGTCTGGGGCGGCAGGAACTCATTTAACCCTGGTTTTCTTCAGGGGAAGATTCTCCGGTCCAGATGTTCTCTGTTATCAGCACATCTTTCTCAGTATCAGTGTATCTGGAAGCTCGGCACCAGCCAACAACCCAGCAGCCCACAGAGCCAACAACAGCCCCGTCCTCTTTTCTCCTGCCACTTCGGCTTTGTTTCCAAACAGGCGGTGGCTTCCTGAAGCATAAACAGTCTTCACAAAGCCGTCTTTTTCCTGGGGCCTCTCCAACCTGCTGCCCAGACCTGTTCGCACAAGGCTGCAGCAGCAGAGCTGTAACGCAGCGCAGGAAGCTGCCTCGTGTCCTCACCTTCAGCCACCGATCTGTAATCCGCCACTATTATAACCATTATCGTGACGCCATTGTGTTTGTTGTTTGGGCGACTTTGGTCGTCATTACGATGTCCAGAGCTAATCTGTCAGATTGGTTCTGGGGCCGTCAAGGCAGCTTGAAGTGATCAGGATACAGAATCTAAAGCCTGATCAATTTTCTAATTCATTTATTAATTGTTTTTTGTGCCATCACGAGTCCAAACTCCAAAAAGATTCAAGTGACATGATAAGAAAGTGGGCAGAGCTGAGATGATTAGTTGAATCTTATTTCTTTGAGCAGAGATGCAAAACATTTTGGGTTCCTGCTCCTCAAATGTAAATATTTTCTGATTTTCTTAGTCTAATATGAATGTATATTTAGATTTTATCAATTAACAGATAAAACAAGTCATTTGAATATGTAAATTTGAGCTTTGGAAACGGGGATGAGCATTTTTCATCCATTAATGATTAATTGATTGTCCTCCACAGCAAATACTCGGAGACAATCACCTTCCTGTGGGTACTGCACAAAGTACTTGTAGGATACTGTGTGATTCTGGCCGTCTTGGCTTCACTAACTTTGATTTGCTGACAGTAAATTTTAGGTTAAATGTGGACTGTGCGACTGTATTAAGCCTGAAAATGCAGCAAAGTGCTGGCAGACAATCAGAAGACTCAAAATGGGCTCTCGGGCACGTCCCTGGATTCTTATTCGTGTGCACACCTGAAACAGATGTCAGCTCTCTCTAATCGTGCTACGGTATCACTAATGCTCGCTCGACCTGCATGTAACACCCACAGCTGGATGCAACAGGTTCATGCCTGCTCTGACTTTTGTCCAAAGTAATTACAGAAAGTGTAGGAAATTCCAAACTGTGGCAGAAACAGACGAGTGAAAGGAAGCAGATAATAACCCTTAATCTGAAAATATCTCCTGGAGCACACTGACCATCACAGATTGACGTTCATGGACCAGTTTAGCTTTAGCTGTGAAGCTAGCAGGTGAGGTGTCACTTTGACAGGACGATTAGCTGCTGACAGATTCTGGGATCAAACTCCAGATCGCTCAATGACAAAATAATCAGTCCAAGTCACGAGACGGGACACGAGACGTCGCCTGTCACTGCTGCCTCGTCCCTCCGAGGATTAATACAGCGTCCCATCACGCCGTCACATCTACAGGTGGTCGAGCAAGCAAAGACTAAAGCATCCTGCCACCAGAGCCGGCGTCCAGGCTGAGGCACGGCGGCCTGGATGCCAGCCTGTCACGGTGCGGCTGGATAACGAAGTGGCGTGCGGTAGCCGGACAGCTGTCGAGATGCTAATTAGGAGACAGACATCAGAGGAGAGAGAGCCGTGGTCCGTAATTAATGGCTTAACGATGCAATGCTCTCGCAGGCTTAATATAGAGGAGAGCCGAAAACTGAGTGACCCTGAAGGGGGTGAGAAAAGGGGAGACGCTGGGGGAGGAGCACAAATGAGCGACCTGTCAATCAGCCAGATGTCTGCGGGGGAAAGTCCAGCTCACAGGTGACTTGTTGGACGGCTGTGCAGCGTCTGAGGCGTCAGTATGAATGTGACACGCTCGCACAGGAGGGATTCCTACGTTTTTGTGGCACCTAACAGGAACACGGAAAAGGGTCCAGTGTTCCTCAGTTCTACATGTGCGCTCTCCAAACCAGAACGGAAACATGGCGCACATCTCCCATTCCTTTCATTTCACCAGTTAGGTTGGCCGTTTGGCTTCCTTTGCATTGTTGTTCCTCAAGCTAACGCCTGCTCACCGAATCATCATCATTAGAAACACGGTGGTTAAAAACAATAAAGGAAGCGCAGCAGCAGCAGCAGGTAGGAAGAAGGCCGGAAGCTCTAAATCAACGTGATGGCGAGCAAACACCTATCCTGTGTTAGCGCATCGATTACATCCCTCAATTAACCCTTCTTCCTCCCAGCGGCGTTGGGGAACGTACCAAACAGGGTCAGGATGAGAGGAGCATGAGCACATAAACAGGAAACAGCTGTTTACAAAAGAATTCAGCGTGCAGGCAGGTCAGAACCAAACTTGGCTTCACAAGTGGATCTAATGCTGCGTTCACGTGGATTCAGGCAGACGGCAGACGGACGCCTTGTGGACGCCGCGGGACAAACAAGCCAAGCCAGTTCAGCATTTGCTAGCTAGGTTTTGTTAATACGTCAAAGCAACATTATTATGGTGAATAAATCAAACCAACACATCCTGATCCTGTGACCTGATCACACTTAGCGGAGCGACACCAGACAAACAGGCCGAAAGCTGAGGAAAGAGCAAAGACGGTTTGTCCTCTTACCGTTGCTGTGTGTGCCGTTGTCTCTGTCCCACACCTCCACGATCACAGTGTACGCTCGCTGAAACAGAGCAGGACAGAGGGCAAAGGTTATCACAGTGCACGCCAACACACACACACACACACACACACACACACACACACACACACACACAGAAACTCAGATATGCCCACTTCAAGATGTGGAGCTTACACAGAAACTCAGATATGAGCTGTTGTCACTCAAAACAGAGACACACGCACGAGCACACGCAAGCACACACACATATTTTGCATAAAATGTGAGTAACGATGGGAAAATAAGTCCCGTTCCCACCACGCTGTCACTGATTAGCTTCCCTCTGCCTGAGGCTGGTTAACGAGTGCAGCCGCCGCTCTGCCGCAGAACAAACGGTTCACCTGGAAACCAGCAGAACCCATTTTTCCGTTTCCACCCGACAGGTTTGCTTTATGAGCAGAATCTGGGATCACAGCCAAAAAACTGCATCCAGTTCTCCTTTGTCATTTCTGGATCAGTCTCCCGTCCCGGTCCCAGAGGGCGGACGCTCCACGGGGAGGTCAGCACCCCTGGAACCAGCGGGGTTTGATGACTTGCTCGAGGGCACTTTGTGTAGTAATGTATTGATCTCCAATGGGGAAATTCATTTTTCCTGCCTCTTCCTCTGGGACCTTTTAACCGTTTTAAGCCAGGAGGCAGAGGAGACTGATGACGGAATCGATACTGTTCAGGGTTTCTTGCAGAAAACAAAAACTAATGAAGGAACAAAACACTTTTTCTGAAACCTGAAATGAGTCCTAGACGTGCAGGAGATGACTGAACGTCAGAACATGAAGCAAAGTCAGCCGCAGTCAGAGTGTTAAATATGGCAGGAAACGCCACAGCAGCGTTTCCGGTGTCCTGCTGAATGTATTTCTTCACGCTCACGGTTAAAATCATCCTGCTGTGGTTTATCACACGAGCGAGGCCCGACGCTCGACCGGCTTTCCTTCAAGATCTGACAGATCGACCGGCGTCAGGAGGTCTATGGAGGCTCTTCTGTATCACGCTGTGAATCTGCATTACGGAAATCACAGCAGCTGCAGCTTCTCTGGAGAAGAGCTCAGAGTCTTTGGAGTGTTTGCACGCTGGGAAACGCACACGGCCGATCAGCCACAGTCAGGTGGGAGACTGTAAACGAATGTCCATTTCTATCACCAAAGGAGGCAACACAATGAAACAACGCTGATCAAAGTATTGCAATATACATGTATTTGAGGTTCTTCCTCCAACTGCGGCTTCACATTAAAAGCATTTAACTGGAGACACGCGAGTTGACTTTCATTGTGAAGCAGTCACAGGAAACGTGTTTGTCACTGAGCTTTGTGCTAAATGCATCTACAGAACAAGAAAATGGTCATTTCAGCATTTTGTGACAGCAGATCAGGTGAAATACTGCAGGTAATCTGAAGTAATGGAAGACGGAGCTGCTAGACGAAGAGCTGCAGATTAAACAGTATTCTGTTCAATAAAACCAACATTATCTTAATTACTGCACATATTTCAGAGCCATGATAGAACAATCTGTGGACATGAAGCGTAAAAGCCCAGCATGCCGGCACACTATGCCCTACTTTCCAGAGGAGAGCGACTCCGCCATCCCACAGCAACAAACTCACTCTCTGGATTGTTTCAGGTGCAGAGCTATTTTTTTCCTTTTTTTCACGGGCATCAGCAAACAAACCGAAACGGAGCTCGCTGTCTGTCAACTGCATGGGGCCGGACGAGCAGCTGTGAGTTCCCATGACCCAAGTCTGACTCAGAGTGACTGAGGGCTGCAGGGAAGATTACAGGGGAGGTTACAAAGCTCTGCTGCCAGAGATTAGAGACGGAGAGGAGACGGGAACATGAAACACAAAGGTACAGAGCTAAAGTGCTTTACGGCACTTTTAAGGTGATTTTATGGCACTCAGATCGGGGGGGCAGTTCACGGTTTGCAGAGACAGAAAAGATGCAAGAGAGAGAAAATCATGAGTCAGATGTGAGACCGTGTTGTTACAAGTACCTGGTGGCTGCTTCAGGGTGTGTTCACGACAGCAGGTTTGGAGCTGTTTCTGTAAACGAGGCAGCGTTTACGTCTTTAAGTTTGGCTTCGATCAGGTGAGAAACTGCAACAACACAAGTGCAGGAACAGAAGCCCGAAAAAGCAGGAGCGCATGGTCGCCACCATCACAAGAAACAACCCGACAACGGGAGGTTTGATGGCCGCGAAGGCTGCAAATGACGATCAACTCTTTAAGCTGGAAAATGACAGAAAATAGGAAAAATGCCTCTTCGGTGACGTCTTTAAGTTTCTTGATTCAGACTCCAAAATCCATTTTACAGTGACATAAAACAGAGAAGCATGTTTGTCAGCCACCTAATTCATCAATCAGCTCGTTGTTTCAGCACAAACTAACACCTGAAGCTGCTCAAACTCGGCTTTCTCATTTCTGTGACTTTTGATGAGAAGCTTATCGGACGTCGACGAACCCGAGTGAATTTCTCTGCTGTGATCTGGAGCAGCTGCAGAAACGCTAACGTGCTGCAGAGCTCTGCAACGAGCTCGTCGGCGGCTCCTGACTTAAGATGGTTTTGTCAAATTGTAAGTGAAGAATAAGCAGCTGAGCTCGAAGCCGCGCCGCTGACATTCATCACTTCAGCGGCTGCACCCACACCATTGTCTGCCGGCATTAAGCTCCCTCAGTGAGCAGCACATGAACCTGATCCCAGAGCGTGTTTGGCTAAATGTCAGAGCTACAGAGAGAAACGAGAAGAACAAAAGAGAACGGATAAATCAGTGCATGAAAATGACAAATGATGTTTATGCAACTGTTGTGAAAGCAGACCTGAGGAAGTGGAGGAGATGAAGCGGGAGATCATTTACAGAAGAGGAGCGAAGCAGGCGGAGGTCTGCTGTTAGCTCGAGACCCGCCGATCCGACAGAAACCACGAAACTGTCCAGTTTACAAAGACCTGGACGTGGAGCATCAGGCCCCCGGCCTCTGAGCCCACGTGGGCTGCTGCTAGCTTAGAGCCTGTCCTGTGTCCCGTCCTTCAGTTCCTTATCAACACTATTAATGTAGATAATTCGCCATTTTTAATGAAACACAGAGCGGGACCAGAGTCAGGCACACGTCTCAGACAGGTTCTGTGAGCCTGGAGGTGGAACGTGACGTCATGACGCTTCCAGAGAGAGCCAGAGGCGTGCACAGCGGCAGGTTTTTCCCATCATTCCCTCTGAGAGCGTAAGAACACGCTGCGCCGCCATGAAGCGAGAGGTGGCCACAGCTGGGCGGGACATCAGCGACGAACGGGACGAGATGGGGGACACTGTGGTCTGCAGGGACAGAGTCCAAACTCCTCTTCCTCACGCTGTGAACGCAGTCAGCTGGTCGGATCCCACTTTGTACTACAGCAACCTAATGAAGAGGGATGTGATGTGCTGTGGCAGCTTCTCCTCACTGCTAAAGATTCAGAGGCGTCTCTCCGTTCTGCTCCGTCAAGCCCATTTTTGACAGACAACACATCAGTCTGCACAGAGCAGATCGAGCAGGACAGGAAGTCAGACACAGGAAGTCAGACAGTAAAATTTAAGACCAGATCACCGTGTGCAGACTCTTGATCGTACACTAGCAACAAAACAACAGTAAACACAACTAAAACAGACCAAAAAGGAAACCATTTAACTATGAAAATGACCAAATCAGCTACATCTGAGCAGATGGGGCTAAAATGGTGACACATTCGGGTCACTAATCACCCCGAGATCAGTGACCCGAATGTGTCACCGTTTTCCCAGCAGGTACGCTGCAGTTCATCTGCGTTTTTCAGCGTAAAGCACAACCAGCTGCTGTGTCACCACTTGGCTTCTTCACTGGATTTTAGTGCGACAAAGTCAGAAGATCTTCTGGTGTTTGTGCGTCTTCCTGCTCTGTGAAACCTAAATATTCAGCAGCAGAGGTGCGATGACATGCTGTGACATACGACATCAAATGAATGGAGACAGGCGGCTCTCAAACAGGCTGCGAGCAGGTTCTCTGTGCTTCCTCTTCACCAGCAGACAGCTCAAACTCTGTCAGGTGTGGGTCACAATCTCTGAACTGCTCGAGTATTTCCACCTGTCACTAAAAGGAGGAGGAGCTGAGACCGAGCCTCCTCTTCATCAGAGACGACACGGCGGTGATTTACGAGCCCGCTGAGCAGCCATAACTCTGCCATGAGTGAAAATAAGTCAACATTATCATAATCAATCTTTCCCTTTGTAATCCATTTTAAATGTCACAGTCAGACAGATGGGGCCGTCCCACGGCCTCTGTGGAGCCCGACGTGAGTGTGTGTGTGCGAGTGTGTGTGTGGGCGTGCGTGTGTGTGCGTGTGTGTGTGTCCTTGAAGGACAGGAGCTGCAGGATCAAAGTGTAATGTCTCTGCTGTCTGCGGTGAAATGACCTTATGAGTCAACTCTGTGTGTGTGTGTGTGTGTTCTTTAAGTGTGTGTGATGGGGGGGGCTCGGTGGGAGGGAGGGGAGGGTGGGGACGTGTTGGGGAGACACTTGACACCTCCTAACCAATTTACAGGAGTCAGAGGGATTTGGCTTTTCATTAGGCGAGGAGAAAGCAGCCCACTCCTCGCCGCCTTCACCTGTTCAATGAATAAATTACTGCTTCAGCGCAGCAGGAACAGCCGCCAGCACCTCCGCTGAGAATACACAGTACAGTCTGGAGCCGCTCCACACACTGCGCAGTGTGTTTTTATACATGCTGATGAGCCTTATTTATTATAAATAAGACTCACTCTTCAGTTCAGCTCCTTTCTCGATCGACTGTCTGGGAAAAACTCTTCATATGTGAGCGCGGAGGCTCGTTTCTGTCCAATGATGTGCAGCCTTTTCTTCATGATGTGTGTCTGTTACGGTTACTCCACCATCGGCAGCTGCAACGACAAACTGGCAAACAACTCTCTGTTCGCTCTGTTTTTGGTCTCCACCACCTCCTGAGACGCTGCTAAATGCTCCACTGTGTTCACCAGCTAACTGTGTCAGGCAGTGTGCGCTGGTTTTTACAGCTGTTTCTCTGAAAACAGCTGCCTGCTGCAGCCGAAAACGACGCCATGAGAGCCGAAACGGTAAAGGTGTGTCCAGACAGGTGGACAAAGAGCCAAAGCTCAGCGTAAAGATCCATCAAGGTGAGCTGAGCTGCAGGCTCAGCTGACCATGCGACAAATGTAGTTAGAGTAAAAACACTGGTTACAGCTGAAGAGCACACAGAACGCAGCGCTTTAGTAAATAAGTTACCACCACAGAAGAAAAACACACTCCCACAGTCTTAGCCTGAGATCTGATGAGGATCTAATCGATCACTTCAACATTAGTGTGTATGTTTATTCATCAGTTTTGGGAGACATTGATAAATAAACGCTGCTAATATCAATATTTTGAAGCTTCCAGTCACAGATGTTTGGAGGCTCTTTGGAGGGAAAAACAGTAATAAATAGAAGAAGAAGAAGAAGAAGAAGAGCGGCTAAGGTGAGCATCAGCTGATCAACAACACGCACACAGTGACAAACAGCAAACACATCATCGCTGTTTAAGGTGGACTGAAATCGAGAGGAGTGTTCCTTTAATTGAAAATTCGCTGGTTTAAAAAAAGAAAAGAAAAAGGCTGAGACCCAATTAACAACTTTTCTGGAGTTGTGATCAGAGAAGAAATGTAAAAAAAGCAGCAGCAACACCTGTCACGTCACACCTGTTAGTCTATTGACATGAATAAAACATGTCGCTCCCGGCAGAGAGGAGCCGGGATGGTTAATTTAGCACATTATTAACAGAACGAGCCCACCGCCCCTCCACCCACCACCACCTCTTCTCTCTAAGGAGGCCTCACCGCACCAGCCCTCCCCCAGGAGGCCTCGTTCAGACAGCAAATCTAATCAAAGCTAATCTAATCAGGTCTTTATACGGAGCTGCAGAATGGAAAAATGACCCACTTCACTTTTCCCACACCAAACGCGTGAAAAGCTATTTCTGTCACTGCAGGTTACGCCGGCTCCTCCAGCGACGGAGAGGAATTCTGGGAATTTTTCCCTCTGTAGTACATCAGTGCCGTGCGTGCTCGGCAAAGGCAGCAGAAAATACCGCCTTAAATCCATTCGTTAGTCCTCTGATGCAGTGACATCCTTCAAAAGGAAGTGTGACTCTTCCAGTCACATAAGGTCTCATGACGGAGTGTTTGTGCTGCGTGTTGGAAACGTTTCTGTTTGTTCTTTATCAAATTAAGGTCCCGGTGGTCTCAGTGAGTCACAGCACGTACGCAGATAAAATCTGAGTAAAACACTGCGCCGGGGTTTTCATTACCTCCTCCTCAAATCGACTGCAATCAGACGCTGCCGCCGGGAATGTGGCGGCACCGACTCGACCTGAAGTCCCGCTGCTGCGCTGTGCAGACACAGGACGGCAACCACAAGGCAGGAGCAGAGACGTCTCTACTTTATTACTTCTACCACAACCACAAACGCTTATCGCTCCTGAATCTTGGACTCTGAGGCGATGCTCTGTCTCCTCGCAGGTATGTACAGAACAACAGGTGACCTGCTTTCATGCATTTGATTCTGGCTTCTGTGAAAGTTTGTCAGCGAAGCAGAAAACAGAGAAAACCAGATGATGTCGAAGGTACGAGCAAAATCTGAACCACCAAAATCATTAGAAACTGAGTATCCAATAAAAACACGGCCCTCATTCTAAGAAAAAGCAAATTTACTCATGTCAACATCACTGAAATCCCCTTAATCCCTGTGAAAAATGGCTTCTACATATTTCAGGCTTTCGTACAACAGTTGTCAAAATGTGGAGCGTCTGACAGACGTGTGATACTGGGAATGTGTCTGCGACCAGTTCCAACACTTGGCTGAAGCTGCTGATTCAACAACAGCCTGTAAACAGAGTGAAGAGGAGGAAAAGACCAGAGAGAGAGAAATCCAGGCCCACCATGACCGTAAAAGTCCTTGATGACTCACCGAGGAAATTCAGCAGGTTTTCACAAGCTGGTGGGTTTCAAAGCTCTGATGTGGCTGCAGAGCGACGGTGGATTCAGACACGAAGAGGAGACCAAAAGCTGCAGCGTCTCAGGTGTGAGGATGCTGAACGACGGCGAAACAGCAGCGCGAGTCGACGGCAGGCCCGAGGCTCTGACCGCTTTTCTTTCAGCCATGATGGACTTTTAGCTGCCTGACCTTCACCAGGCTCCCGTCACAGAGGCAGCAGAGGACTCTGACACGAGTTGTTAACTGATCAGAGAGGTCGTTTCACCAGCCGGTCAGTCTTCATGCAAATGGCCAACAGAGTGCTGAGGCATCAGCTAAGAGGGAACCAGCAGAACAGCTTGATGAATGTCTGAAAAACTTGTGCAGGTTTCAGCTCCTCCAGCGTGACGAGCTTTTCTCTTCCTCCTATAATATCAAATTAACTGAACCCCTTTAGGATCTTTAACCGCAGGTCATAGAAATGATTGGAAGATGACATATTGGGTTCAGGGACGAGATCTGAAAAGTCCCCGCACAGCAGGTGGGACTCAGATCTGATCCCCGCTGCTGGAAATTGTATTATCGTTCCCCTGCGTTCGGGTGTGTGGACGGGCTCTGCGGGAGGCTCGAGCTGCAGCGATGGAGCCGGAACACGACTGCTCTTCCTCGTCTTCTAACGGCCGGATGCAGCTCCTCATTCAGAGCTGCGTGTCAAGCGAGACGCCAACACCTGAAGCAGGCGTGAATACCAGATCCAGCATGTTGCACTCCAGAGAGCAGCACAAGAGAGGCCTTATGTAAACGCTCTCATATCCACTCCTGACATTTCGCCCGGCGCAGCGGCCCTCCTCTACCTCCGCTCTCTCTGCGAGCTGTTTCCCCCTCCCTCCGCTCGCCTTGATAACTCAATATCAGGCCACAAAAGCCCAAGTATAAAGTCATTGTTCCCGCTGAAAGGTGCGCTGACAAAGAGGTTAAGGCAGCCCTCGTTTCCCCAGCGCCGGCGGGAAAGTGATATTCACGCCGTGGGAAAACCCCGACCGGCTCCTTCACCGCCGATCCACCTGAGCACAGGTGCGACGAGTCAACAGGAAGTCCAGCACGCAACGGCAAACACCTCAACTGTTGAGCCAAATGGATGATTATTTTGACTGATGGGTTAACTGGGACCGTTTGAACATGACGCTGGTCACGTTAACGCCATGTTGGAAGGAAACCGGGACGTGCTGTGACGTTGATTGGCGCTCAGAGCCTCCAACAAGCGCCCTCTTCAACTTTAATGATAATTCTGGTTCGCAGGCTGCAAACGAGCCAACTTCAGGTTCCTCACAGGACTTTATCTGGAGGTTAAACTGAACGCGACTACGGGAAGCACAGCAGGTCAAAGCTGAAGCAGGAGGTCAATCTGTGACGGATCTTCACGGTTTTGATGATTTTACTGTCCGCCTTCGTTTTCTCTTCTGTCCTGAAGGCTTGTTTCTGTCTCTCGTTGTTCATGCTGACACAGGGTCATCTTAACTGACAGAAGTGAAGGCTAACACTCAGATTTAGACTGATCTAGCTGCCACACATCAACCCAGAACATGCACACTGCACACACATAACACATCCAGTGAGCAGAGTCGATGTCACTGAAGTGTGTGAGAGTGTTATGGGGCTTTCTCCATGAGGAGGGAGGTTGGGTAACTGAGGTTACTGACAGAGATTTTGGCCCCAGATGTGTTGAGAAAGGCTGCTGAACCTTCACCCAATCCCTCTGGAGGGACGGTTTCAACAGACCGCATGACAGCCATGTTGCAGCAGCGCGCAGAAGAAGAAGAACATTGTAGTCATACTTGTCAGGGATGATTTCCATCACTCTGTTTGATTTCTTCAGCATACTTGTGGAGAGCGGACGATGAGTCAGGTTCATACCGAGCGTGTTTGCAGCGGTTTGCTTGAACTCTGCAGCGTTTGTCCCTTTAACTTGATTTATCAGTCCATGAACAGAACGACAGTCTTCTTTCACTTCACGCGCTCGTTACTGGGATAAACACCAGAGAGGAGAAATTACCATGAAATCTGTCAAGCTTAGCTGGAAGTCCACTGCGAGAAATCCCTCTCAGACGAAAAGCTTTAGGGATCAACCCTGGTGCATGATGGGACTCCATGTAACTTTGGTTCTGGTTCACAATGCGGGCCTGAACGAGCCAAACACAGAAGTACAGCACGGTGATCTTTTCCCACTCTGCTTCAGACCAAAGAAAGCAAACCGTAGGTGTGATCACACCCTCAAAGCTAGCAAAACAAGCTAACAAGAGTGGAAGACGGGAGCCAAATGATTTCTAACGCACAAAGTATGTAGTTTTCTCCTGGTAGGTCCTCCAGAGAAAAGAAAAGATGGACAAGATAAACAAAGGATACTGGAGATATTAGGAGATAAACAAATACAGCAACAATGGAGGGTTTGGTCATCTATAACATCCACCTCCCTCTTCTGTTTCCCACCCTGCCCTCCGTCTCTTTCAGTCTTTCATAACCTCTCTCTGAGGTCCAGCTGAGCTCCATTAGCCCTGTGAGCAAATACTGGGAGTCAAGTGGGAAATTAAGCTGCATATGTGTGTGTGTGTGTGTGTGTGTGTGTGTGTGTGTGTGTGTGTGTGTGTGTGTGTGTCTGATGCTTTAATCACCACTGCTCACCTCAGTGCTCACAACGCATGTATTTCATTACCGCTGGCTCGCCTAAACACACATTATGATTACACACACACAGCGCGTTTGCACCTGGTATTAGCGAGTAATCTGTAAGTGGATATTTTATCTGGATGAGGAAAAAAAAAGCAGATTAATTCGAGCAGAAAATGCACACAGAGGGCAGCGCTAATGGATCGGATCAGTGGAACCAAATCTGGATCTGATCTCAGCGGGGGTGAAAGACGTCTGCAGAGTTTCTTAAAGAAACGGCGCGTAGGTTCATCACCGATGACACGCTCTGCGGCGCGGGTGTGTCTGCAGAGAGCCTGACCTCAGATCTGCCGTTAAGTGTAAAACACACCGAACGAGCCGACAGGTCACCTGACTCCACGACGCCCTGCAGCAGCCTCGATCCTTTGAGCTTCAACTTCCCAATTTGCACGCAGCGATCACCGACATGACTCGACACGGCGGCAAGACCACAATGAGGACAGAATCCAGATCACGGGACGCACAGTGCTCATTAACACCAGGTGTGAACGGGGTCCCAAAGACAAAAGCTCATACACAACAGGTCACATACACACGCGCATACACAAGCTTACACACACTTCCATGTGCAAACAAGCACACATGCATGAAACTGACCTGCACATGCTGTACACATGCTTGTGGGGACCGACTCTTTGCCCCCACAGCGTGAACACAAGCACACAAAGCCGCCCCTGTGCACACATCAGCCACACATAGAACCAAACCCACCAGCAGCATCAACAACCGATCAGCCGCACAGGCCGAGCAGCTAATCTCACATTTATACACCTCTGAACCAGGTCAGCTGACACGGACCCAGTGGCGGCGTGGGAAAGACGAGCGGGCCCGTCCTGACCACAGTTAACTGAGCAGAGAGCTTTCAACCGCCTGGCCTCGCCGCACGCCAAGAAACAGAGCCCTGCTGTGACCACGCTGCAGGCTTTTAGGCTTATTAAAGACACACAGAGCAGAGAGGACGCAGGGGGAGCGGGGGACATGTTGTGGTCTGAATCTGTCGTTTTACAAAGGGAGGCAGGCTCCAGGTGAACCAGAACCTGGACAGTTCTGATGCATGAAGAAAAGGAAACCGTGTCCGGCTCTCAGTGTCATCACGCTGTTCATTCCAGCTGTCGGTGTCAATAAAGTCTGTTCAAACTAGAGCTGTCGCACACAACTTTACATTATCAACGCTGCTGTACCTCATTCTGGAAATGTTTATCCCCAAAATAAATGCTAAGCTCTGAGACTCAAACACACAAACTGCGGCTTTTCAATGGCTGGCTTTTAACTTTTCCTACATGCTAGCCAGCTGTCTCAACCTTGCTGCAAAACAAGCGATCATATCTGCAAACAATAGACTGAAACAAGGCGGTTTGTGTGCAATATAGCCATGTAGCTAATGCTAACTAGCATGCATTGTGCAGATAATGGACTAATGTGCAGACATCAGGGCACTGACGGACCTAAAAAGTTTGATATTTTAGTCTTCAGATCATGGCTGGACCTCAGATAAACCGCATCATGTCTCTCACGCCAGCCCTCCACCTCCATTCACGAGAGCCTCACCTCCTCCTCCTCTGTTCCCAGAACTAATCAGCCATGAAAGCATCACCAAAGTGAGAAGAGCTCCTGATGGAAGAGCAGGCGAGCGTGCCAGGGACGCACTCGGCAAATGAGCCAAACGAGCCAGCCGCCGGCAGTGACGGCATCGAGGAAACAAGCGAAGAAGAAGAGGACGCCGATGACTCGCCGTCATCCAACATTGCACTTTGTGATTGCTCACTGATACTCCTCCGAGTGAGGTGATCTTGCGCTCGGCGCCTGTAATCATAGCCTGTTTTCCTAATGCTATTTCACTAAAACATTTATTCTAGAAGGAGGACGAGGTCTCTAAACAACAGCTGTTCCACCTCTGTCCCCTCAGACCAGAAAAACGGGCCATGAAACTGAAGGAGTGCGCACCCTCGATCCTTGATTTACTCACAGAGGGGTGAGGGGAGGACAGCAGCTCTAAAAATACCCCATATGGAGAGATGGAGCGATGAAGGTAGGTTTGGGTGAGTGGGGGGTTAGAAGGAGGACGAGGAGAAGAACTAAATGCTTCTTTTTCCTCCACTCACTACTGTAAAAAAATAAAAAACAACCACACGTCCTAAAAATACACCACCCTCGTGACAGAAACCTCACGAGCAAGCTGGGTGGAGGGCTTTTTTTTTTTTCATTTTAAAGGGGGCTTCATCCTCCATCATCCCTCCTTCCCTCGCTCCATCGGTCAATCCCTCCCCCGTCCCTTTCATGGAAAAAGATGCCACTAAAGACCCAAACAGCCAGAGGGGCTGACATGAAGGGGGAGCGATCGGCAAAGGAGAGGCCAGAACAATGTCCCTCTTTTTTACTTTTTCATCAGCTCATTCATGCCAGGACCAGTGGCCCAGATACTGGGGCCGACCGAAGGAGTCCACTATAGCAGCACCAGAGGCTACAGGCCACGGCCTCCTGCAAACACTCTGTCAGTGCTGTCTGTGGGTCGACAGCACGGCACAGTGAAAACCACAGGCTGCAGGAGGCCGAGCAGAGTCGAGAGGGAAGCTGACAGACGATTCATCGCTTATTCATCGAAACAAAACCCAGTTTAAAAAAGCGTTATTGATGCTGAGATGACCGAATCTGAAACAGCAGTTTGACGTAAAAACCACCTTCTCAGCCTCCATGAAGACGGAGCCAAACGGATCCTCCGATGAGGCGATTCAGTGGAGCACTACCAGAGATCCTTGGACGATGAGTGAAGAGAGGAACTCCACATCCATCGCTGCACTGAGGGACTTCAGTTCTGCTTAAAACTGTGATCTGCACATGAGAACGAGCAACAGAGGAGGAATCCCTCCTCCAGGATCGACAGACATGCATCACACGTCACATTCACACAGCAGACACGACACTGGTAACTAATTAAAGTCATTCATCGGGTAGAAATGACAAAAATGACAAACATTCTCATCTTCCAGCTTCTCAGATGTGAGAATTTGCAGCTTTTCTCTGTTTCATGTCACAGTTAATCGAATATCTTTTGTTTTGAGACTAAACCTTCAGTTCATGACACCAGTGAGCAATTTTCACCACAGATAAATCAACTGGCCCAACAATAATCGACAGATCTCAAGGTGTCGCCCTCAGCAGCTCCTGTGTTTTCAGTGCACTGGTTTGGTCTTTACTGGTGACATCACAGAGAAGAAATAACCAGTTCAGCCCGTGAGGCGTCTGGAGAACTGATGCGTCTGCTTCAGCATTGACGGCCTCATCAGAAGAAACTGCTGAACACTGATACCCTCCTTCCTTTGTGCCCCCTCACACACACACACACACACACACACACACACACACACACACACTCACACACACACACACACACACACACACACACACACACACACACACACACTCGTCCACCCCCTCCCAGGCGGATAGTGGAAAACACTGACCCCACACACGCCGAGTGAGACAATGACCCAATAACGGATAGAGCGTGAACCTGAGAGGCGGCGAGGTAAAGGCATCCCCCGGCCCAGATTGGCCGGGGATCTTCACTTGTTTGAGTAGTTGGTGACACTGATATCCACCGCCTGTGTCACACACAACTTAGTGGTAACCGAATCCGCCCGCAGGGCCCCAACTTACTACTTCCATCTTCCCTCTGCTGACAGCTGACCATGAGGAGTGATGAATGGGGAGGTCACGTAGCCACAAAGCACCCGATATGTACGACATGTATGTATCTGACATGAACACACACGCGGGGGTTTCTGCATTTTACAGCAAGAACGTCTGAAATGAGCCTCGAAGTGAATGACATCTTACACATTCACTGATTTCTAACACTGGGTTTCTAATGATTAGTGTGAGGATGAAAAATCAGGGATGCAACGGTGAATTAATTCAATCTTTAGTTTGTAAAATATGAGAACTTTAAGACAAATGTCCATCATAAATCTCCATCTGAAAATCTGACTTTTAAGATGCGACAAAAGGTGAAAATCACTTGGTAAATGGAAACTCTTACAGTTTAAACAGCTTAAGTAAATAATTACTCTTTTCTCTTGACTGATTAGTTGTTAAAGCACCAACACTTCAGCTCGAGCCAATGTTCTGTGATTATTGATGGTATTTATGGACACGTAAAAAATGCTAACTTTCATCTTGTCCATTAACTCTCTTCCTGTTTGACTCACACTGACTGAGGACTCCGCTTTGACAGCTCACTCAGCTGTTGTGGGAATCAAACCTGTGACGTTTCCTCCATCACTCTCAGCAGCTCCTTCAGCCTCACAGAAGCTTTCATGAAGCTCTGATTGCCAGCACTGTTCCTGTTTCCCACGCTAGCTCTCCAAATAAGGAGCCAGAGCAGGTTTTGATTGGCTCCACTTCTCTGTTTAGATTAGATAATGAGTTACCTGCCACTTCTTAATCAACACTGGTTTGGAAATAGTTCTTTCCCCCCCTTCAAACACTGGCACCACACCCCCCTCTCCCCTCCACACACTGTAACTGGAGCCACACAAACAGCAGCTTGTTTGGTAACTCATCAAACCGAGACACAACTGCGCTGCGGCTGTGCGTAAAAGTCATGCGTCATGCGCGCACGGGGCTTGCGCTTGATCAGAAACACACAGACACTCATTCAAACGCTCCAGGAGAGGAATGTGAAGTCCCCCCAGAGATGTTTGATGATGTAGGGACGCCAAACGCTGCCAAATGAACACGAGGAGAGAGGAAAGTACGGCACACAGAGTCAGCAGCGAGAGACTGGTTACAGAAAACTGTGCCAAATTACGCTCTCTACAAGCGGGAATGACCGATGTAAGGCTGCGTCATGATTCACCAGCAAAACATCCAAACTCCCCTTTAAAATTCTACATTTTTAAACACAACATAGATCACTGACATCAACTCAAGTTTAATTAAGTGATGAAATGATGAGCTTTGACCACAGCCAGAAAGAAACTAACTGGTTCTGATGATGCATCCAGGTGAATATTTTAAAACATCTACGCGATCTTTCCTTTGAAATCCGCTTTTTAACGACATGAAATTTGGAGTTTTTCACATAAAACTGGAGACTCTCCACCTCCACTTACCGGCCACGCGAACTGGAAGGGAATGATGATCTTCCCGGCATCGTTGTTCCGGTTCTGGCCGGTTTTCTGGCCGCCCTTGAACTGAAAAGTATTCCCACCGATAACCTTAGTAGTTTCCGAGCCGTAGATGCACGGTCCATTGGTCGTGACCTCCGTTTGGTATTCCTTTAAACACACTCTCAAGTAGGTGTCGCACTCGTCCGCGCCGCAGTGGCCCTCCGCCGCGCTCTTCTCCGCGTCGCAGCACTCGCCGTTCAAGAGCTGACCTTTAGGGTTCTCCACCGAAATCAACTGCAGCTCGAAGTAACCCGTGGACTGAGACACCTGCGGGGAACACAGGAGAGCGACAGCGGCTGAAAAGGTCTGCAGGAGACGTTAATGGGCATTTTCAGTCTCTAAGATGTCATTCAGAGTCCAATCAGAGCAAATTTTCTTCTACAGCGGCTGTTTAGGCCAAACAAACAGGGGTTGTTCAGTTCTACTAGAGTCTACTGTTGGTTATCTAAGTATTTTAAGGGTTAGGTGTCAAATGGCAACAACAACCTGTAGAAGAAGCAGTCACTTATAATCAATTATCTCTCTCTCTAAAAAAAGGACATTCTTGTTCAAACAAACGGGATTCTGTGACACTCAGCAGATTGACGGGAAAAGCTAAACTTGAGCGTATTTTTTCAGTGTACAGTCGCCCTGCTGCCCACACTACTGTACATTCTGGCACAGTTGAACTTCGAGGCTGATTACACGACCTGGTACTCCAATTTAGCTCACTCTGCATTTCAGGCTGCAGCCGAACACAACAAGAAGTCCACCTCAACGAGACCTGCAGGCTGAGTTTGAGCCAAAAGCAGATTTTCTCTGCAAATACGCGGAAACATCTGACATAATAAGCCAGACAAATCCACCACACAGCTGAAATGTTGAAGATCTGGTCGACTTCTAGGATTTTTTTTATGTCGTGAAGCTGCAGTGCAAACATGAAGCACTTCATCGAACTCTTCTGCGTAACCGAGCGTTTAAGACTCACCGTAAAACACCAATTAACGCGCTCAATGTGCGGCGAGCCTTCCGTGAAAAACAGAAAACTTCAACCAAACTCTGTCATGACTTTCTGGCTTACATCGCTGAGAAGCAGCTGATGGCGGTTATCACACAGCTCATGACACAGCAGACGTTTAATACATGACTGTGAACTTCATTTATCTCCCAGAAGGAAGCGCAAATTTAAAAATTCCGACATCACATGATTCGACCGTGGAGCAGGCAATTCAATTAAGGCTGGAATTTAAGCCCCTCCAAAAAAAAAAACCCCAACATCCAGTCGATTGATAAGTGAAAGCACCTTTAAAACATCATCTGCTCTGAGATCAGCAACAGAAAGTTCTCACCTCAGCCCGCAGCGTCAGGAGAAGGCAGACTAGAGAGAAGCGCTGCAGTTTCCCCAGATTATTCCACATGTCTCCGGCCGCTCGGTGTTGGTTACCATTAGGGAAATGAAAAACACGTATGTCTCAATCTGTCAGAATAATAATGAAGAAGAAGGAGAGCAGTATCCTCCTCCGGGTGTCGGAGGCATGCACGGCGCGGCTGCTCCCCGGGATGCCTGCGGCTCTGGAGGAGGAAAAGCGCACCGCTGCTGCTGCTGTTTGGTCCACAGACGCACAACAAGACGCGCGAACTCCGCTTCCCTTCGCCGCTCGACGCACTAAACGCCAGAGGAGAGGAGCAGCGGCGCGTCTCTGCTGCCCAGAGCCGGAGCCGGGCGCTCCCCGATGACAGACACCTGCCTGGGCCAATCACAGGACGCCTGGGTGGACCGTTTGTCGACCGAGAACCTATCAGGGAGAGGGGCGGGAGAGGGAGTAAGGGGAGGACCGCTGATGGATTTATTATTGAAGTTTTCTCCCACAGGAGCTTGTATTTGTATTTTTAGTACACTCACAAAAGAAAATGACATTTTATTGGAAATGTGTGTTTGTCTACACTGAAAAAAGTGAGTTTGTCCCGAATAAATCCAAATTAAAATGTCTGTCTTGTAAGTTTCATGCAGAATTGTAAATCATATCAACACAATGAGATGAAAGCGCAGTTTCTGCAGTAAATCTGAGCCATGAATACTCAGTAACAGCATGCAGTAGTACACGCTGCGTTTAGTGGCGGACTGCTGAGCTGCTCCTCACTGACCTGCAGGCAGAGGAAACGTGGCTGTTAGCGCCCTCTACCGACCGCCCAGCGACACCCACAGACACTGAGTGGAAGTGTGTGGTCAGAGGTGGAGATCCACTGCACTTCATCAATACTTCAGCTGCTGAGGTGTACTTGTGTATTTCAGTTTTAAGAGGACATTCTTGTACTGCACTGTATATCAGAGGAGACAGTCTGTATTTTTTGTACTTTTTGTCCTACTAAAGTTTCTTTCCCTCCTTTTCAAGAGACCTCGAAGCATGAAGATACAGTTTCTATTAAAATTCACAATCCGTCTATTCTTCTGTCTGCTTGAGTGACTTTTAATGCAAATACTTCGGTTATCGAAGTCAGACGTCCAGACAGAAACATCTGAATACAGCTATGAAGCATTTAGCAGCAGAGAGCACAAACTTGTCTCAGTGCATGTGTTGAGAGGTGACGGCGAGACAAAGTCAGGTGGAACCAGCGGCAAGAATAATGACTCTGTTCCATTTAGGCATCTCGTCCTGGGACACCTTAAAGGAATGCAACCTTTATTAACATCAAAAATGACACCTGTGTTTGAGGTCTTCCATTAAAAAGGTTTCTAATGAGGGTGTGGCTGTCACATCTGAAAACACCGTACACGAGAATTGACTCAACGGTTCCTTGAAACGCTCCCTCTGGAGTCTGACACGGTTTGTGATGGTTGGTTTGATGAACATGAAAACTGCCATTGAGCCACTTCAAGGAAACAAAACTGAAGAAGTGATGAAAACAGAAGAAAGATGCACGTTCAGTGAAGAGGTGAAGTGAAACCGTCTGAATCTTACATGCAGTAATAACATAGTTTGAGTATTGCTTCATGCAAACATGTAACTGCAGCAGGGGCTGGTGTTGGGGTGGAGGTGGAGTAAAAGAAAACGTTAGCAGAAAAAACACGAGTTCATTCATTCATTTATTTTATAATGGAGGCATGACAGCAGGTATAAACGTTTCCAGCTGGACTGGATCACCTGCCGGCCTTCGTTTTCCCAGAAGAAGCTTACAGGGAACCAATCCAAACGCAGACGGTGTCATGACTCTGTCGCCGTTACACTGTGCAAACGACATTTTCTTCAAAACAAGACGATAAAGCAAAAAGCTCCTTGTTCGCCAGTCTGGCCTTGGGTTGGTCAGGTGAGCTCAGATCGGTGTTTTTAAAAACCTTCTCTGAAACCTGAATCACTGCTGACATGAGGTTCACCTGCCTGAACTCTGTCTTTTTCAGGAGGTCACACCGTTGGAGTCGTCACCGCGTTGGGAAATCCAAATTACTGCAGCAGAATTGACAGAAATTTGGACATTATGTTGGAAGACGCCTTTGAGCTGCTCAGCACAATGGCGCTCTGTCCGCCCACAGCCTGGAGCCTCTCTTTTATTTACTTTCTTTGGGATAATGTGGTAACACACGCCCACATTTCACAACAATATCACAATTCCAAAGAACTCAGTCATTTTCTGCTTCTGAGGAATTATGTTCATATCGCACAATTCTGCAAAGCACACCAGAAAGATGAGAAGACGCGTCGGTCACCTTCAGGGTCTGAGGAGATGATTTGTGCCTCGGATGAACTAACCAACGATGACGATCTTCTCCTGAGCGCGCAGGAACAGAGCGAGCGAACAGTCAACACCTGCAGGCCTGAAAGGTGAAGCGCCTTGTTCCTTCATGGAGGACGGCAGCAAGTACGAAGCGACTCACGCCACAGCATGAAGCGCTTCTGCTCTGTCCATTCACATGCTTGCTTTATTCCAAACACAAATACGACAAAATACGGCTGAACTTGAGTTTGTTGCTAGCTCAGTTAGCGCCTGAAGTTGCTTTTGCTAACATTGGACAAAAAAAAAAAAAAAAAATCAAGAAAATTAACCAACAAAAAGTTTGCATTTAGCCACGTTTAGCAGAAAATGAACACACTTAGACATCGACAACGTGATTTTTACTGTGTGGCTCGATGCTGGAATCAGTGTAACTGCTGTGAATCGATGGCCTACAAAGACGAGGGTGTGAGATTTCAGATATATGAGCAGAGCTTTACATGTTAGCTTTAACATGCCTTCACCACGGCGTAGGCTCCATCCCTGGATGTTGGAGGAGAAACGCAGCTGAGTGTCATGACTGTGAATGTCGACCCGATGATGACGCGAGACAAAAGGTCAGAGGATCACCACAGTTCATCCTGAGGGGAGCGTGAATGCCTGAACCAAATTTCATGGTATTTCATTACATGTTGAGGTATTTCAGACCTACAGACGGATGTTTCTTATGCCAGTGATGTGAGCATGGCTGAAATAGAGCCGAATGCTCAGTAAGTTGTCATTAATCAGGAATATTTTGCATAATTGTTCACTATCAGTCTTCTTCCTGTCAAGCGAGTTTTGTTTTTCAGGACGTTTCTGCCAATTTCGCCATATTTCACACCATTTCAATCTCAAGCCTTCCAGCATGCATGAAAACCCCGTCAATCTGTTCCCTCCAGCACACACAGAAGACTTCCTGTCTCTTCCATATTCGACACACCAGGCTTTCATTCGGGAAAACAGGGCGAACCCACGCCGTCTCAGATGGCGGGCCATGGGACGGTCTAATAAGACAGCTGTTTCTCTCCATTCAGATCCTCCTGCTGCAGCCTCAGCTGGCGTAGACAG
The DNA here is from genome assembly GCF_051107435.1 of Chaetodon auriga. Lineage (NCBI taxonomy): Eukaryota > Metazoa > Chordata > Actinopteri > Chaetodontiformes > Chaetodontidae > Chaetodon > Chaetodon auriga. The sequence continues at coordinate 2,268,721 of NC_135087.1, forward strand.
TGGATCAGTTCTGCAGGCTGGTCGGTCAGCGGCCGCAGGACGGCGTCCGACAGGTGGCCTCTGACACCCTGCGGCAGATGTTTCCTCCCAGGGAAGCAGGTGCAGACACACACATGCATTTTGTCATTTGCACATACTTGTGCACATGTGACTCATTCACAGACACAAACGTCTTGTGTTCATCTCTTTACGACGGCTCTTATCAGCAGCGATAAGGAAGTGTGGGAAACGCCGCTCGGACGGATAAACTGGGGAAGTAGTGAGGTTAATTAGCTGCATAAAAGTTACTGGACAGGTCGCAGCAGAGGATCAGGACAAACGGTTCAGTCAAACCAACCGGCATGCTTCATGTGAAGGCAGGTCTGACTCCACTCCACTGACTGCTGCTGCAACTCTGCAGAGCAAACATCGGCTCTGCAGAGTTAATATTTCATATTCAAAACAAGATGAGCACATAAAATAATGCCATCCCTCTCTCTTCCTCTCTCTCCTTCCTCCTCATTTGTTCCTTTTTTTTAAACGTATGCCTCTGACAACACCTGCATTGCAGCCAAACTGACAGCCAAACCAAGCATCCATAGAGTCCGACCGCTAGCGTGGCCAACAGCAGCAGCTGAGTGCAGCAAAAGAACGAGCGTGAACACAGTGTGGGCATGCTAACAGCTCTGTGAGGCGATACCTAAGCACAGCTGTGCTATGAGCTAAAGGCTAACATGCTGATGTTAAACAGGAATACCAGGTTAACCATCTTAGCTTAGCTTGCTAATCTTTGCAAAGTAGCACTCAACACAAAGTACAACTGAGGCGGCTGCGAAACAAATTGAATGCTCATAAATTTCAACCTCACGGTGGCGCTATAAGGTTTCCAGTGTTGGTAGGATTCATCATCTGGGGACCATGAACGGACAAAATATTGTGTCAGTGCATCCAGTTCAACTCGATCAATGAGCCGCTTATTTGTCAACTAATTAATTCATCAGCAACCGTTCTGATAATCGATTGATCAGTTTGTGTCATTTTTTAATTAAAAAACATTGAAATACTCTGATTGCAGCATCTTAAAAGTGAATTTTTTTGTGGTTTCTTTATGCCAGTAAACTGAACGTCTTTGTGTTGTGGATTTGAGGATGTCATCTTGGGCTTTAGGAAACACTGATCAACATTTTTCACCATTTGTTAAGACCAAAGACCAGAAAAGGACACACTGTGTGCAGTTCAGTGTGTGTAGGTCTTCTGTACATACAGCAAACCCTGTTTTCATGTTCAGCTGCTGAATGTTTTAAGGATTAAGAATTTGGGGAGATAAAGTCCCATCTCGCATTGCTGGGGCCTCTAATGCGGAACAAAGACTAAACAAGAGCCCCGCTGAAGTCTGCACGCCCTGATCTGATCTGTCCAGCAGAGCAGACACGATGTTTACTCCAGCTGCCATCCAGAGCGCTCGTCTTTACAAACCTGGATTCAGAGCATGAATGTGTCATTTGGAAGTGAAAGCATTATGTACCATATATTTACTGTGGACTGATTCACTCTGTCCTCATTGCGTGTATGTCCTGCACCACTTTACAAGCTCAGGTCTGTCTCCACTGATGGAATTCCAGCGCATTAATCACACCTGGTGATTAAAGTAATTATGCCTCTGATGACTCTAATTTACTATCTGAGTGGACATGAAATATTCCCTCTTATCCCTCTGTCATTGTTAGAAGTCCTGAGTCAGCCCTGCAGGTGAGTGCAGCGTGTGCTTACCTGCACAGGAGGAGCCAGTCAGTTTTGACTCCCTTTCACTTTTTATTGCTCCTTTGTGTTCATCTGATGGCTTCACTCGCATATAGAACCAGTTCACACCGCTCAACCTCCATCTAACCTCTCTGAATTTACACCTTCTGCATGTGAGTTAATGCAGCGGAGGCAAAAAGTATTCTGAATGGAGTCACAGCTTCCAAAAATCAATGGCTGTATGTTATTAATGACGTTATAATGATGAAGTATAAAGCTGACCTCACCCTTCACACCTGGTATTAACACCTTCAGAAACCACCACCGCTCGTTATGCAAATGAACACCCACACCACGCGCGGCCCGGACCACCTCTGAAAGCGGTCTGAGTGACTGGATCGCACTGGGTCTTGGGTGCCTTCACACTGTACTTGTGATTGGATCACCCAGGACACGTTAATGCCAGGTGTGAACGGGGCCCTCGGTCTTTCCGTCTCAGAGAAGCCTCTGACTTCCCTCTCCGACCTCGATCTCTTCCTTCTTCATGACTCACGAGCTACTGTTTCTCAAGGGTCTTGCTGAACATCAAAGGCTCGTGTGTTTTCAGGAAGGGATACGAGCAAAAACACAAGCGCTTTCACCTCCGCTGGCAGCGTCGAGCGCAGCGGCGCTCAAACAGGCTGAGGGCTGAGAGGGCTGCCATAGAAACGTTTACAAGTCCCGTCCTGAAGAATGCAAACAGAACTGAGTGGAGCTCTTATCTGACAAAGAGTAAACTTTAGACAGTCCTGTTGTGGCTTGTCTGTGTGGTCCTTCCACTACAATACTGCACACTGGAGGATCGTTTCTGCAGAATAGATGATTGTCTTGGTTTTTCAATCCTTGTATAACCCAGCAACTTGAATGAAAACGCGTTCTTGTTTGCAGGAACAGCTCTGAAGGGGGTGGTTACAGGAGAAAAGAGAAAGGATTACACAGTCGGTGCCTTGCTCAGGGGCATGCGAGGCCGGGATGATGTAGTTCAGGGAGTGGAGAGAGTTACTGATTCACTCTCAAGTTCCCAGCAGGGAACTTTCAAACGTGTGAAGCCCAGTTCCCAAAGCGTTGACTAATCGTCTGACAGATCACTGTGGCTCATCACAGGGTGGGGTGGAGGTCTGGGTCATGTAGCAGCTAAGATAAGGTAAGATCACACTTTATTAACTCCCCACAGGGGAAATGTGGGAGTTACAGGCAGCAGCAGTGGTATCAAAAAGTCTAAAAAGACATAGAAAGGAATAGGCGGTTTGGAGAAGCAGGAATGCAGACTTCAGGAGTCCTCAGGCTGCGTCAGGTCGGCTATCAGGAGGTCTGAGACGAGCACGGCACACTCAGATGGGGATCAACGTCTGGAGGTGAAGCTCCAGTGATCGTGAATGATGTCGGAGGAAAACAAAAACTAGGGAACGCGCTGCGCTCGGCGTCTCGGTCTGTGCTGCATTATGACGATTCTGCAGAACTGGCTCTGCTAACCTTTTTTCTTTTTAGGTCCAATGCCAGTGATTTTAGAGTTAAAGCCTTTTACATAACCGCACACGCCAGCTACAGTAATGTCGAGGTTCAGTAAAGATCGGGGTTGTAGTTAATCTGCGAGCTGAATCATCCAATTTAGAAATACTTCGTTGTGGTGCTCGTCTGCTGGTGGAGAGTTTATCATCAAGGTCAGACGCTGACAACATCGAGCAGCATCATGTCATGTCGTGCCTGCAGCACACAGAGAAAGTGCTGCACAGCAGTCCGGACACGGCAGCCAGGATTGGCCAAAATGTAAGACGCGGTGTGTATCCTCTGTACTGCCTACAGGTGGTGTTTCATGTACGTATGTCCTGACGGGTTCAAGCCTCCATGTCAGCGACAAGCATCCACCCAGATGAAGCAGCCTTGAGCCGGACCGCTCCACATTCTGCAGCTCTCCGAGCGCCGTGACCTCCTGCAGGTAGACGAGGTCAACACGGCAGAAACCCTGTTTGACCTCAGCCTGCACCTCCTCTCACCTCCTGCTTTAAAGGCTCACACCCTCAGAGGAAACACTGTTTGATCACCTGACAGCTCGCTGACAAGCTGGAGGCCCGCGCACACACGCACACACACACACACACACACACACACACACACACACACACACACACACACACACACTTATCTCTACCTTCTGAGTGAACAGGCATTATTCATCACCTTGTAACTTCCCTCTCTGTTGCTCTGTGTTTGAATCACACACCCACGCCTCTTCCAGTTCATGCAGCTCTCACGCAGCCCGTAGAAACCTTCTTTGTGATGCAATAAACTGGGAATATGTGACATTTATCTCATCAGGTCCTGTTTCATAATCAGGCAACACTTAGACTGCAGGTGGATCAAATCAGAGCTTTCCCAAATCTGACAGACATAAATCACACTGAATACGACACATTCAGTCGGGCGCAGAGCTGGAAAATGTGTATCAGCATTTCATGTGATTTCAGCTCCACACTGGCAGTCAGGAAGCAAAGAGCTCAGCTGTGATGGAGGTGTTCTGTGGAGGATTTGTGGCTCGATGTTAGCGCAACAACAGCAATACACACACTGTCTGTTAAAGCTGAACAAATGAGTGCAGGACCACAGGAGAAGGAGGAGAGAAGGTCACGGCGAGAGGCTGAAGGTTCAATGAAACTGCAGTACACACGCTGTAATACTTCGTCTTCTGGAGCTGTTTCAACTCCAGCTAGCAGCAGAGCTCAAGAGCTTCGGCTTCATAAAACAGCTAATATTTGTCCATGAAAGCCTTTTAAATAAAGAGCCTTTGAATGGCTGGAACCGAGTTCTCATGATTTTGCAGTTGCTATGCTAAATAGCTTCATGATTGGCTGTCGGTGGCCAATGAGAGAAAAATTCAGCCATGGTAACAAGGAGCATTCATGCATCAGCCAAACTCTGCAGACACAGCACACTGGATTTAAACACACGTCAGCTGAGACGTTCATCATGCTGAGGAGCCGTTCTCTTCTTTATGTTCTACATGGGAACCTCAGACCGTCGCCTTACACTTAAATCACTTAAATCAGAAAGAGAAGCTGCACTCTTAAAGCGTCGTTTTAGTCACTTAAGTCTTTGAGTTTTTCCATGAAGCAGAGTCACTGCTCACAATTCTGACGGCCTCCTGAAAACCACAAATATTTAACCTCAAAGGCGCGCGCACACACACACACACACACACACACACACACACACACACACACACACACACACACACACCTCCAATCATCATAAGACACATGTTCACACACACTGCAACATAGCTTCACACACACATCTGACGCCGCCGGCACACACCCACACGCCTACACACACTCGACACAGACGCCCACACAGGGCAGGTGGCAGGTGAGCAGGTGTTTGCTGGCGGGCGGATTCGTTTCCTCTGAGCTGAGGTCAGTGTGTGAGGAGCAGCAGCAGGTGCAGCTGCTCTAATCCGAAGCTGTGTGTCTGATAACGCTGGAGACATGATGGTTTACTGCCTTTATCACCTGCAGCAAGCAGGACTGAAGCCTTTACGCTGTCCGTCTGTCCGTCCGTCTGTCCGAGTGTCTTTCTCTGAATGGTATCCAGTGCAGGCTCGTTATCACTGATCGGTGACCGGCAGAGCATTCTTCTACTGAATGGACTCAAACTGACTTATTTAACTGATCAAAGTAAATGAACCCGCAGTGTTTGTGAGGAGGTGAGGATGAGAATCAGCCCCTCCGAGACGAGCGACTGCCGGGGTGAAGAGGAAGCTGAGCCTGAAGGCGAAGCTCGATTGGTCGATTTGTTCACACTCAGAATCAGAAAAGCGTTATTGATGAGGAGTTTGAAAAGGCATCTTTAAATTCCTCATTTTGCTACTGGTGCAAAATTCAGGTGCTGTATTGAAGCTCGAAAATGGAAAATGAGGACACCCAGCTGGAGTTAGTCGTAACAGGAATCTGCAGCTCTAAAATTCAATAAAAAGCCAAATAAAAAAAGAGTGTTTGTCTGTTAAACTGAGGAAACTACAAGCTTGATCCACATCCATCTGTCACACTGGTTTTAACTGGATCTCCATGAAGACAGACCTTTTCTTCCATTATGCTTTAGCGCTTTGACAGATAGCAGATGTCACGCCCAGTGTCTCTCACCTCGCTGCAGGTCGGTGGAGGCCGCAGGCTCTGATTTCAGCTCTAAAACCTCTTAACAAGACCAAAAACACAAAGCAGGTCCCTGTCATCTTACACAGCAGCATATGGGCCCCGGTTCCCACACCCAGCTCCATGTAAACATCTCATTAAGCTCCGCAGGGTGGGGAGCCCTCAGCTCTAAAAAGGAAGGAACAAAACGACAGCACCCCCCCCTCCGCCCCCCTCCCCACAGACAGTGTCAATTAGGCCCCCGTCTGAGATTGCTGGCTGGAGGTGCTGCTGGCCCTGTGAAGCTACAGGTAATCACTGCAAATTAATACCTGCGTGAGCTCAAGGGGCTTTCTGGGAGCTCTGCGAAAGCTTTTAAAAAGGTCTCGATGAAGCTCCCTGCATCCTGCACACCTGAGGACTCAGATCAGTCAGCACGTGGATCAAATATTCATGTGGCTAATCACACGCATTTTATAACCAGTGCAACACGCTGAAGGCGAAGACAAGTACAAACAAGGAGGGGAAGGGAAGTGAACGGCCGCTGTGCCCTCTCAAAGCAGGTTTAGGTGTCGTGATGGGTCAAAGGGTCAACAGAGGGGGCGGACAGATCAGGATCTCAAAGGCCTGCATTCACACGAACTGTCCTCACTGCTGACCCCGACAGCGCTGCAGTCCGGACGAGCGGAAACCCACGCTCGCTCACGACGTGTCCTTCCCTGATTCGTCAGAGGAGCATCATGTGATCCTTTAATCAGCCTGTCTTTATCTGTGAGCCAGCAGTTAATTCAACATGGATAACAAATTGTTTTTCCTTCCACAGACTGGCTGTGACCCAGGCATAACCATCAGAAAACATATGAAATAACTCTACAGGGAAAGCAACGAACAGCAGTAACAGGCGGTGGAAGCAACCATGAATAAAAATCATAAATAAATTAAATGAAATCAGTGAAGAGCAGCAGATGAAGCAGAGTGAGTGTTCAGTTTCTGTAAGCTGCACTGAAACAGCGTCACGTTAAAGCCTGAAATGTTTTAAAACGAAGCTGATTCAGCCAAGTGTTTTTCTGCTCTCAGGGCCTGAAGCTCTTCCTCAGGGACGCTCATGTCCTCTGTATCTCTGTCAGATCTGAGGGTTTTATCTGCCTTCGTGTTGGCCGTGGCGGCAGATGGAGGCGGGAGAATCATCACTTTCTCTGTGTGTGTTATCCACTCGCTGCCACGGAGGGTGACTGTGAATGAACACGTGACATTCTTTGATGAAAAGATGAAAATTTCAGCAATTACAGCTGTGGGTAACCTGACAGGTGAGTCACAGTGTCTTTGTGTTCAATCTTGTTTTTAAATGGACAGAGAGCACTCGCTTAACTTTGGTCTCTTATCTGTGGCCAGTTCAAAGTTTTTATGGAAAAACGCTCACAGAAATAAGTTCAAACTTGGATTTTATGTTTGCAGTCAGTAATGATTTGGGACTGAAAACAGAGAGAAGTGAGTAGAAAATACAAGCAGGCTCTTCATCGCGAGTCCAAGTTTTATGGTTTTAACTAGTGAATTTTTACATTATTGATTGAAAGGATGCGACTAAAACAGCCAAACGCTGACGCTGTCCTTCAGCCACAGTACTGAGTCACTGAACTCTCCATCTGAGCTGACTGCTGTCATGCAGCAGCAGCAGCAGCAGCAGCAACATGTCGGAGCCTAATAAAGACAGACTTCCTGACCTGAAGAATGCCATTCGGTCTAAACATGTTAGCTTTTCTGACAAAGTCTCGCACTGGCCTACATCTTGCTTTGATTTCTTTTCTTCTTTTGCATAACATCCTCGGTGGGAGGTGAGCCGGGATGCGGGAGAGGCTTCATTCTCGCTACCATCACCACAACCACAACCAGGAGCGACAAGTGTGTGCTTGACTGCATATTTGTGGAGGTGGGCATGTTTGCTTTGGCTCACACGAATATTTCTGGTTAAGTACAGTAGGTGATACCCCGCGCCGGCTGAATTCACAGGAAATAAGCCCTTTTTATAGACGGGCTGTTTTGTAACAACAGAAGAAGACATAAATCTTCTGCTCTCACTAGAAATATATATCGCTGCCTGAATTATCTTAAACAAAATCTCTTTTTTTTTTTTTTTTTTTGCTTTTTTCTGACTTTTATCAGTAGTAATGGGAGGGGTTTAGAAACTTGGCGCCCTGTTGCTTGATGAGGAACACTGTGAAAAGCCAGTCGCACTTCATTGTATTGTATTCAGATGTTAAAAAAAATCAGGGCTATGCTCATATCTAAATTATGATTCATTACATGGACTGTCGGCTCAGGCTGCATTCAAGTGACAGCACAGAGGGAAAAATACATATTGTCTCAGAGCAACAGCGCTGTATACGTCTGCGTTTACAGCCTAGTGGTAAATGATTGAGGTGTCCTTTCAAGGCGAAACACACCATTGTTTCGCTAACAATCCACAATCTGACGCAGGAAGTGATACACAGGACACAAATACAATGACCAGCGCGGCTGCGGCTTCGCGACAACAGAACGGCGGCTCCACGGAGCAGTGGGAAAATGTTCCTGTGTGCTCTCCGGAGCACCCGAACGCACACAAACACACAAACACGATGCGGACGGGACGCGGAGGCGAGCTCACGGACACTGTGCAGAAAGACGCCACATATCGAACGTGCAGCGCTTAAGATAAAAACTCGAGCGTGCACAATATTTCCCTCCTGAGTCACGCCTGTTGGTGCTGTAACACGTAGGCTTCATTACAGAAGTGCTCCAGCAAGAAGTCAGTGCCAGGATGAGTTAAAGCTGCAAACCTCACAGGTACTGCAGGAAAACCTGAGACCGGAGGCTTTGGAGCCCATCCAATCACAGGCCTTCTTCTCAAAACACTCCACGTTTCCCTCGGTCCCACCTCCCTCCTGAGCTTGGACCTGATCTGGCTCCAGCCATTCTTCCTGCCAGCTTTTTTTTACCTTTATTTAGCGCACGGGGACAGTCAGGTGCCGATCCAGGAGCCGCATTGATCGGCTGAAGTCTAAGTGTGGATGCAGGATAATTCGACTTGTTTAAGATGCTTATACCAGAACTTACTGTTCAACCACCTGATGTGGGTCAGGGGCCAAAAATAGAAGAAAAACGACAAATTATGATTTGAATAAATAAAATATCTGAACTTACAGCAGCTTAAAACTCCATCAATGTTAAAATTCTGCTTCCTGCACCGACCACAAGAGTCTGAATGACTGATGAGGAAAGGAAATGGAAAAAATATACTTCAACATCATCACACCTCGATACCTAACCAGAGAGAGCTAGCAGCTAATTAAGTGCCTACCTAGCGTGCTATCACAGCTGGTCAGCTACTGTCAAGATCATCAGTTAATCCAGGTGCAGGATGCTTTGGGAAGTGGTGGTTGGTGTTGTCATATTTGTTGTTTCCTGCTTCCTGTCACAATAAAACACATATTATGACCTCTGGATGTCAGCTGACTGGCAAACACTCCACAGTTAGCATTTCATTTTCTGCCTTAGCTTTTAGCTTTTTTGATTGCCTGATTCCAATATTACTGATGACATCAGCTATAAACCCACAATTTACCTTTTACAAATTTACATCTTCAGCGTCCCACAGAAACCTTTCTGTTGGACTGGTCAAACTGCAGACTGTCACTCTGCTGTCTGTCTGTCGCACCAGTTTGTTGCTCGTACTTCGAGTGAACGTTTGAATGCAGTACTTGTTTGTCTTGAAGTGTTTTTAAACTGTTATTACAGCCTCAGTAAGAGTTCAGAGCACTTTGTCCACTCCTGCCTGTGACTGATGAGCTGCTAAATGAGTGGACGGACGATCAGGAGGGGAATCTGGCTTTGAGGCTTTGGAGTCAAACCAAGCAGCACCGGGGTAAACACATCCACCCGCTCAGAGCTGCTCCATCAGCACAGCGGCGGCCCTCGGACTGACCCTCCATCACTGCACCCTCTCTGTTCTCTGTTTACCACCAACACAGATAAGAAGCCTTTCCAAGCCCTGATTCTGTTTGTTTGGCTTTTTTCTGTTGGCTCTTCTCCTCTCTGGAGGATTCTTGGTCTAATTGCTCTGAAACCTGATGCAGCAGGTACTTTCATAGCTGCATGATTCTCCTAAAGCGCCCTGAGTGGGAAAGTGTTTAAGTGTGTGATTGTAAAACCCCAGTGCTGCTCCTGTGGTGGCACTTTAATTGCGTAATTTAATTTTGAATCAATTAAAGAAAATGTTCCTCTCGAATTATATAATTCCCGTCTTTTTTAAATGAAACCACTTTAGGAATTTTCCTGAATCAAACGTCACCTTCGTGCTCGCAGACAGCTGTTTATAGCTTCTGCTTTATTGCTCAAACATGCAGGAAATGCACTTACATTTTTGCCCTCCTTGCAGATTCATTCATTATTATTTTTTTATGTTTATTTCAATGATCATTGAGCTGCAAGATGCCGTTAATGTTATATGTAAAGCACAGGGCTCTGACATGGCCTTGACACCACAGAGCTGCACTGATTACGCTGAAAGAAAAAAGAGTGAGGAAGGCAATCTGATAGGAATGCTGCTGGAATTCCCCGGAATCTCCCCCCTTCCCTCCCTCCACTTTCCCCCATCGCTGTTCACGAATCCATAAGGAGTTTTAACGTGCCGGACAATGGACAAGGGGAGCTATTCTGCAACCATAATGCAAGGAAACGTTACCTCAGTGCAAAAAATGTCAGGACTATAGAGGCCCCCGGTCCTGGAAACAATCAGCGAGGAAGCTGAGGCAGGTGCCCACCTCCTGTGAAAATATCCTACTGCGACGTGCAGAGGGAAGGGCAGGGCGTGTCACTGTCGACAGCAGCGGCAGCGGCAGCAGGGCCGAGGACCAATTAAACCATAAAAGTCAAAACTGTTCCACACCACAAATCACTGTACAAAACACCGCAGCGCGTATCCTAAACTACAGGCGCTCACATGCAAGGAAACACGGACGCATGCGAGATCAGTGTTTACAGTAACAGCAGGAGATCATCACTGTATGCAAATCGTTGTACCATCATGCAAACATGTATTGGCAGAAAGATGAACAGTATCCAAAGTATTCACACAAGGTGCTCAGAGTGTGTGTGTGTGTGTGTGTGTGTGGCTCTGATCCAGGGTCATACATCACACTGACAGAAAGCTATTTGTTGGACTAATTTCAGTCGATCATAAAATGTGTTACATGAAGAACGTCGACGATATGAACCCACCAGAGGGACGGAGGGAGGCCATCTTACAGAAAAAAATCAAGTTTGAATACAGATTTCTGTTTTTTTTAGCACAAAACACGAGTCAGACGATCAGGTTGGAATCAAACCTCCAGGTGAGTCAAACTTATTTGAAAAAGACGGAGCAGAAAAAACAGTCAACTTATTATTCTAATTGGCTCAAATTTGACCCACTGTGCTTGCCGTAGTTGTGCGCACTCAGATTTCTTGTCTATGCTATGACTATCAGCAGGGGTGCACATATCTGGTACGCAGGCACACACACCTGCCAAAAATCAGAAATACGTAACGTCCAGTTGTGTCAAAACACACCTTTACGAACCAAACAGCTACTGAAGCAGGTCTGGGTTACAGACTGGACAAGGTGAACGGGATCCCTTTGGGTGGACACTAACGAGGTTACACTATGAAGCTGTGAACCGCAATAAACTAAACAGAAGAAGAAGAAGAGGGCAGCAACTGTTATTGGTCAGCCAAACACATTTCTCGAGTTTCTCGTCAACACATTTGGGACTGCTGGTACTATTAGCGACATTACAGGTGCTCGCTCACTGCTTCACCTCCCATTAAACTGTCTGCTCTGGCTGACTGGTCATTTTAAGTAATTACTGCGGTGAGAACAGTGTCATCACACCTGAGAGAAACAAACCATGTAAAAATCAAAGATGCGCGATGGTCTGCCCTCACCGCCGAGTGTCCAGACGCTATCTTACAGCTGTGCTAGTGATGAAAACAGAATCTCACTGGTGTGACTCAGCAGCACTCAGCACTGCTGGGAAGCGGGAAACTGCCTTTTTTCTCTGTTTTTACATGTCGTGACACATCATGCATTGCTTCTGTATCGGGCACTCAGAGTTTCCTCCAGTGTTCTGGATTTTAATGCTTTGAGAAGTTCTGGATGAACGACACCATGAGCCAAAATGACCAAAAGCGAAGGAACGGTGCACGTTTTCAGACTGAAGATTGTATTTTCTGAGCATGAAGTACAAATACAGGCAAATTCAAAAAGGTAAAAAAAAAAAAATGACGCATCAACTTTTCATCTATTAGAGCAAAAAGCACCCGAGTTAAGTAATAAAGGAAAAGAAAAGCGAGCGATCCAGGCGATCCCGGGCCAGTTCGCGGTCCCTCCACCAGGTGTATCCAGGTGTATTCGGCAGCGTGTGGAGGCCTGCAGTCGTCTCTGATTTACAGTCTCTTCAAATCAGCTGAAAGCAGGTGATTGGAATTACGACGGCAATACTTTCACTGCAGAGCGTTCGATGATGGATGACGGCCTACAGATTTTATACTTTGCTTTCAGGCAACAGCACTTATCCTACTTAGAGAAGAACCATCTGAAGGCTTTAAAACGTCACTTCACACAAATCACAAAAACACACATGTGCTGCAGGTGTTCTGGTGTTGAGGCGTTTTTGAGACTTCTGCTGTCACGTCAACACAATGGAGCTTAAAGGATTACATACTTGGTCCTCAAAACATTGAAAAATGAGACAGCTTCCCCTGAAACTACGTCCTGAGGCCTGTCTCTGTCCTGTGGACTGAACTCAAAGTGCTTTTCATCCATTTTATTGAGGACACTTTGGGCACTAACCTGCCTGAGACTGGGGGTAAAAAAGCATCCCAGCATGCATTTAACATCAACCTGCAGCGACGATGAAGACTCACACCTGTTATCATCTTTGCACTACAAATGTCAGTGTCACCAAATATTGTTTTGAGATTTAGGTGAGACATTAAATGTTTAACTTTTGAATAGTTCATCAAAAAGATGCAGCCTGGGTGAGGCTGGCGGGTCATCTCAGGAGCTGCACCTGGTCATCCCGGGGATGATGTTGTGATAAAAATCAGACTGCACTGTGTGTGTGTGTCCTGAACTCCAGAGTTTGGACTCCTGATCGAGCTTTTGGAGCTCAAAGTCTCAGGAGCACGAACTCGACTATATCAACCAGTTTGTCGTGAACACCTTTATCTCTAGAAGGTTTTGTATTAATGGTAAAAAAAATAAAATAAAACCTTTTGGGCAGCTGTATGCCAATAGGATTAAGCGGGGTAATGCTTTTTTGGGTGAACTACCCTTCAAACTAAAACAGTGATAGATGAAATGCTTCTGAAAAACAAGCTGCACATCAGGGATTGTTTAAGCCTGACAGTAAGTATTAATGAGGAGCGCCTTGTAGAAGCTAAACCAACTGCTGAACTGTTTGCAGGAGTGTTTGGTAAATGTGAATTAGCAGTATTGTGAGTGGGACAAAAACAAGCTCAGTATGGCACCGTTAGTTCTCAGATTTGTCCTGAGTTGGCTTTAATGCACCACGCAGACACACAGCCTCTACACTTCCTGTCTGATGCCTGATGACGGTCTCGACTCCAAACCGAGTATCGCTCGATAAATTACAGTGGCATAAAAAGCGCAGAGTACTGTATTTTCTTTGTCTTTTCCTCCTTTGTCCTGGTTTTTATCCGACATAATGAACGGCGAGGCGTCCCATGGGGGGCGGCAGGGATCAAAACTCCGCGGCCTCCCGGAGGACTTCCTTTAATGTCTTTGTGCACGCGTGGATTTGATACCCTCCCTCCTTTAAATTAGATCCCACTACATCCATTAGTCACAGAAGCCCGTTAATATGTCTCTACAGAGGGAGGGGACCCCCACATAAAGGTCTATACCAGCCTATTGTATGGCCTCTGAATCCCCATTAGGTTGAGATATAGAGGACCTGCATGGCAGCATGTACATCTTACGGTTTCTTTAATTTCTCCTCTCATGTTGTCTGGATGTATCAGTAATAGATTTGCTTTTAAATGATGAGTAGCAGCAGGTACCTGTGGATCACAGCACTGGTGCAGTCTGGAGCCCGTCAAGTTGCTGCTCAGACGCTCTCCAATCAGGAGCCGGGGAACAAATCCACCGCCGTCTTTGGTCGACACGTGGTGACACATGGTAATGATGCTCCTGGACCGGGACGAGAAAAAGCAGAGTTAGTTTCATTGTTGGGGGAAACTGATCAAATGATGAAGTCAGTGCAGAAGGATGGAGGGAAATGGATGGAAGGAATGAAGGAAGAGCAAAAAATAAGTAATCATGAAAACTGCAGGCTGAAGATTTTAAAACGTTATTAAATGTAGACGCACAAGAAAGAACCGAAAAGAACAAAACGTCAACCTCATCTCAATTAACCTGCACAAAGCAAATGCAGTGTGCGCTGCGATGAAAGCTGTGCAGGTAAAACTGTGTGGAGGCATCACGAGTCAAAGCAGCTTCACAAGCTGCAAACGTCTGCACATAATGTGAGTTTTTCAAAAAACATCACTTCTGGGGAGAGAAAGGATAAACGACATCAGTCATCAAGTGCTGGACTCTGGTCTGATGTTGGCCTCAGTGCAGCTAACTTTAGCTGATTTTCTGGCCCAGTTTGCCACGCCCTCAAAACCACAACAAGTAACTGCTTCTGTCCAACAGGAAGTCCCCAAAAAAAGATAAAAGGTAAAAATAACTTTTACTTTAAACAACAACACAGATGCAGCGCTCAGAGACCAACGTGTGGGAGCCGAAGGTCAAAAAGCCAAAGCTGTGTGACTACATGTGTTCATGGGTGTGTGCGTGTGTTTATCTCTGGTCAGGATCTTAAAGAGGGTGCAGCAGCATTGTTAATACACGGTCATTTTGTGCTGCATTGACAGACGGGCTGGAAATGTACGTTCCCTGCTTTCTTAGGAAGGTGGCAGCGGGCCGCGCTCGGGTGGGTTTAGCTTAAGGAAATGACACTTTCTCCCGCAAGATCTCAATCTGGCGGAGCGCGCTGCCAGGCACAACAATGCCGTGTTGAAAATGGGAGCGGGCCACGCTATCCTCCCCTGGCCGGCCCGGTTCTGAGCCGAAGGAGTGGTCCGGCTGGCGGCCCCGATAAGCACCTGCCACGAGGCTGTGACGAGAAGAAGGGAGCGCCACGGGACGAAGTGTTCTGACACCCAAACCCTCCAGGGAGGTGACGACCGACGGAAAAAAAAATGCTTTTTAGGTAAAAGGTGACTCATTCCAGGTGAGCACATACAGGAAGATAACAGGTAAGAACAAGAGAAAAGATCTGATCCAGCTTTAAAAATGAAGTTTTTTAAAGCCAAGACTCTGATTGGATGATTAGGCATCCAAAAACAGGCCACAGGTGTGTTACCTCATCAAGTGCACATATGTTCCGACATAATCTGAGGATTTTTATCGATGGGAAAGTTTGCCAGAAAGCACCACGCAGCACATGATCCTTTACCCTCCTCAGGGAGGTCAGAGGTCAGGATTGGGTGTTTTGCAGAAGATCCAATCAGCAGGTTGGAGGCTTGAAGAAAATCCTTCCTTCTCTTTAAGAAAAGCTCATTGTTCAATGCTTTGGTTCACTCTCGCTGTGTCACGTTTAGCATGAACTCTGATAATGAAGTATGTTGAAGTAAATCACATCAGGGTCGTTTAAATGGACCGTTCCTGTAAATAAAGTCATACAACCTCATTTAAAGGGACTATTAGTAACATCTGCTGTTTTCCAAATCTTTCCATCCCTTCATGTCACCAAAACATCCTGAAAATCACCACTTGCTGATCCTGATGTTTTTACTGTCACTTATTGCGCAACTGAACTCCATCAGCATCTGGAGGCAACGTCATCCTCCTCCTGTCAGAGCTGTGGGAGTGTTGGATGGTTGAGCCCAGGTCCTAATTACAGAGGCCAACTGTGGGACACGGGGAGCGGGAGGCATGCCTGGACATGTGGACCTAGTCCAACACTTGGACCCCCTGGCAAACACACACACACACACCTGTACCTGGGCCTCAGTCACTACAGTTCGTCAACCAGTCAGAAACATTTTATGGTTTCTTTAAGCCGTCTGAATTGCTGAATGGGTGTGGTTCACCACATTAGAGAATACAATGAGCAGCGAAGTGTTGAATCACAGGAAAATAGCGTTTCACTTTGTTCAATTTACCTTCCTGTGAGTGACAAGTGGCTTTAAGGTTCCCACCCATCTGAGAGTCGGGTCACTTGGCAGTTCATTTCTCTTGACAGAACTCCTGATGGAGCACAAGGAGGTTTTATTTTGTGTGATTGTTCTGGATGGATTGTACGACTTTCTGGACAAATGTTAACGATCGACAAAAGACGACGTCTGGTGACTTCAGTGATTCCGACTTTTCCATCAGCAGGTCAAAGTTTTCAGGTTAACAGTCAAACCAGACTAATAATACAGATGTTCAGTCATTAATCATCAGAGCTATTAACACATCATCCTGATGGCAACATGAGCGGGTGTACCGGAGTTTAGTACAATTCATCCAATAGTTCTCCATATGCCTCAGTCAAAACCGTCGACCCCCTCACATGAGCTCACGGAGGCCGGACACAGATGAGCGGCTTCTGACAGGCGTTTCAAACCCCTCCTGCCCTCTCCACCGTGTGGCCTTGCCGATAAAGGGAACCTGATCGGAGGCGGAGGAGAGCGGGCGGCGGAGGTGGGGTGGGGGGTTGTGGTGGTGGCGGGGGGGGAGTGTGTGGTCCGTCTTTTGTGAGAAACTCTTCAAAGCGCTGGCCCTCCTATTTGTCCACTGGAGCTCTTTGTAACGGTATCCTCCACTGTCATTTTGCCCCTTTTATTTTTAGGCAGGGCTATTATTGCTCCCATACCCCTCACATACCCCTGGGCTTTGTGTGCAGGGACAGGGTCAGGTTTTAACTCTTTTTTTTTCACCCTGTTCAGAACCGTCTTTCTCCCCCTCCTCCGCATGTTGTGCGAGCACAGTAATGGATCACAGCGGCAACGGGCGGCCGGCTAATTCCAGGTCTCAGCGGGGACACGGCAGGGCGTCTGGATGGCGAACAGCTTCTGGTCCAGTTACTGGACCGAAGTCCTGAGGTCTCCAGTCCACTGCTACATGCTGTGACGCCAACACAGTGATAATGATAATCTCTCTTCTGTGGTCTGCTGTCTGCTGTGGGAACAGCCACCTCATCAGATAACACAGTGTCTATTGGTTTAAGGAATAACTGAATACAAACAGCACACGGAGCGAACACAAAGCCGAGACACTGCCGCCATGTTTTCATCTAGTTCAAGCAAATTTCAAGCACAAAAACAAAAAATCTAAGAAAATGTGAATTAGTCATGTTTCCCTAAACGTCGGCGGTATCAGAAACGTTATTCATGGCTGTAATGAACAGAGTAGAAGAAGAATGTGGAAAAGCGTAAACGACACGAGTCGCCTCAAACACCTGACAGAAGAATGGAGAGAGGTGCAGGAACTTGTTTCATTTAGAAACGTTATAATTGCTCTTTCATGTCAGCGACTATCGGCCATGTTTCATGCTGTCCAGAGATGAAGATTATGAAGATGTAAAGCATTACGGGAATATCCAGGAAGAGGATGACAGCGGAAACTTCTTCTTCTTTTGTACTGACTGTTGTAAATTAAGACAGAACTTAATTGGCGAAGGTGTTTCCAGTTTTTCAAATATTTGCTGTTTCCATCGCATGAAAACACCTTGAAGGAAACACGGCTAGTATGACAACTTTTACTGGAGGGCAGTTCAAATGAAATTTCTGAGGTTTCATTTTCAAAGCAATGATTTTTTATTACCTAAGGTCCTCTGATTTCCACGATGCAGAAAATACCTACGGAATCACAACATTTGATAAAGAAATCAGACCTGACTGGAAAACATGGAACATTGTGGAAATTGCCTAAATGTGGCCACATCTTGAAAAAATCAGGACAGCCTGTGCTTGTCTTTGATAAGCAAAGTTCTGGTTGTATGGCCATCAGGGATTCGGTTTTTAATGAACCTACAGTGAAGCTTACAGTCGGTCCTGTTTGGACCGAGGAGAACAACAGGGAAACAGATGGGACGTTCACAGAGGAGGGACGAGTGTCTCGTGGACACCGTGACAGATGCGTCATAAGGACAGAGCCCTTCAGTCCCTGCCTGGTGGCCTGTTCGTCTATCGGGTTGCCAGCCTGCTCACTTGCCAGTCTGTTTGTGTCCACTTCCTGACCCCGTGGTGCAGCAGTGCATGCCACCCCCTCCCCACGTCACCCTGTTCCCCTGTAATATCTGACATGAGTAGATGAATAATACATCAGAGGCTTTAGCTGCCCCGTAACTCTAGCCGAGTCCCAGGACAGGAGGCAGGCCAACAGAGGACACGTGACCGCAGCAGAATAGCCATTCAGTGTGACCGTTGATGAGTAAAAGCCGTATTATTACTGCCAGCCAAACGCCATGTGGTTGATACGAACGCTTAACTGGCCGGTGGCTACAACTGTAACCTCAGTGTGCGTCCAGCTGCTCTGGTGCACACAGCTGTGGAGGCAGAGCGACGTGTGTGATCTGCTGGCTGCACTTCTGTGACTGAACAGCAAATGTCTGGAGGCGAATTGTTCCTAAACCGACCTCATGTAGCCCGACTCTAAACACTGCACAGTAAACGTGCCTGCAGGTGACCCCTGACGTGTTGTGGTAATGTTACTGCATCATTTTCATCCACTGTGATGTTTTGATCCTGAGCCCAAGGGAGTCATTTTTAATCGTGAAAATAAAAGGAGGCGAAGACGGACGCAAAGGAGGGGATGTGATTCATGCGAGAGGGATGGCATTTCCCTTCATCCTACGACGAGACAGGAAGCAAATGTCTTTAAACTGGAGGCAGAGGGTTGTTCCACTGTTGGGTATGAAACAATAAAAGAGGCTTCGATGAGATTTAAAGTAAAAGGTGCAGCAGGGCCGTGACGAAAGGGAAAACAATAAACACCATGAGTCAACCTGCAGCTGCTGGAAAAGAACATTCATTTTCACCCATCGACGAAAACATCAGCTCTGATGAGATACTGTAACCTTCAGAGTAACTGTGGCTGCCACGTTAGCAAACACTTATTATTCACCATTCATTTAGCAACCTGGTTAGCATGCAGAACCACGCAGTGCAACGACATCTGTGATCAAATGAGATGCTAAATGTGGCTAAATGTAGATGAAAGTGTGTAAATCTAATCTGGACTGTATCCAGATATGAGACCCTTTAAATGTCGAGTGTTAATGGGGTCAGAGGCAGAGTTACGACCTTCTCACGTCTTGAGTGGATTTCTTTCTTGTAGAATGAGGTCAACCTGCACAGAGGTCACATACACCTGGCTAAAATCCAATCACAATTTGAGCTAGAGCAGCTCTTAATCTTCCTCCCATTAACATGCATTTTGTCCTTTCCAGTTACAGACTGCACGTTCGGTGTAACTGAAGTCTGCATGTATGTGCAGTTAAAACCAAAACAACGAGCGAAGGAGGCTCAAAAAGCTCCGCAGGGCCGCACAGTTGATGAAAATTTGCGGCTTAACCGAAACGAGCTGCTGCAGCTTTAACGTCGTACGACCGTTTGATTCAGTGTTAACAAAAACATCGATCAACGGAGCCTTAAAAGACTCGAAGAAAAGGGAGTCTTGTGTTCTGCGAGCAGGCGGCTCTGAGGAGAAACACGAGCCGGCCTTGACTTGAATAAAGAGTCAATTACAAGAGAGCCCAATCAACACAGAGCATCTGATTCACACATTGACCAGAGAATAATGCAGCACGCCTGGATACTCACACAACAAACGCACACCGAGCGCACACACACAAGTACACAAACACAAAAACACACACACGCCTCCCTCTCCGGAGAGGATCAGGTTTCCTTCTGTGTCCAGTGGCTTATTAAACATTAAGCTCAACAGCTTCCCTACAGGAGGGGAAAAGGCCTCCTCCCCCCTCCCTGCCTCCCCTCTCTCATTACAGCTGTTGAGGTATGAGACAACAGGAGCGCGGCCGCGACAATGGAGCCGGAGGCCGATAGCCAATCGGTGCGTTCGCCGCGGCGACAGCAGGTAGGCCTGAGCTGTGAGATTAACTCGCTGTCCCCTTTCAGAGTAACACAAATTCAGCCTTTCATGTGGTGGTCAACAGCAGTACAGTGAGTAGAAGTACACAGGTTACACTCAGGCTCACCCACCAAACCCAGCACTCACACACACCGATCAATAACACGTGGAATTTCAAAATAAAGTGCAGTAGATGTAAATCAATGAATTGTTATAGATATAGTTAGATTATTTCAAGTTCGTGCAAAAACCTCAAACTGTGCACCAAAAAGCAGAAGACAGAGGCCTAAAGACAACATATTGATCGGTTCTCAGCAAAAAGGACAAATGAAACACAGTGAAGCTTTAAAGCTACAGACAATTCAGCAATTCAGCAATTCAGCAATCAGGAAATTATTTGGCGTTAATCATTTCCACCATCGTTTTTTAGCAAAACTGCCAAAAAGTTACTGGTCTATGAGAGTAAACTGAGCAGATTCTGGATTTGGATCAGACAAAACAAGCAATTTGAAACCGTCAGCTTGAGTTCTGTTAAATTATAAGAGACACTTTAAATCACACTATTGATCGATAGTGAACCACAATCATTAGTTTCCTTAACCTCTGTGACCTCACTGGGCCGTCGGCGTTCCACTACATGATCTGCAGCTGCAACTTGTTCAGACCAAGACAAAACCAATTTTCCTTTTCCAAAGCTACTTCAGGGAAAATCAGGCTTTAACAGGTTAATAAATTCCTCAAATGTCTGATTTATTATCAGAGGATTTATGATTCATTCTACAGCAGCCTGTAGCTCAAACAGAAGCTGCCCTGTAAAGTTGTTTTTCATGCAAATATTAATATGTTTTACATCTTCCACGGCAGCATTAGAGGTTTGAAAACAATGAACAGAAGAAGAATTTACAGTAAACAGAAAGAGGACGACATCCCAGGACTCAGGTGACCTCTTGGATAACGACCCCACACGAGTGTAAAGCAATTAAAAACAATTAAAAATCTACTCCTCTGTGATTTAATGTCTAATTTAGTTTTTTCTCTTCTTCTTCTTACTGTGACCGTTTTAAAACGTGCAGTTTGTTGCTCTCAGCAGCGTCTCCTCTGAGCTCTGAGGGGGTTTCTCAGCTTCTCAGGTGTTGTGGCGACACTCCGTCATGTGCGTGTGGTTGGTAGTTTGACACCTGATACCTGACAACAAGCAAGCGGTGAGTGTGTGTGTGTGTGTGTGTGTGTGTGTGTGTGTGTGTGTGTTTGCAACGGATGGATTCACACTGGCTGAATAAAGTAAAACACTAATCAACTCCACATGACCTGAGAACTTTTGCCTAGACAACAGTGCCACCTGCTGGTGGCAGCGCCACACAGAGATATTACTACTTAAACAATAATAATAATAATACTAATAATAATGTGTTATTTAAGTGGCACCAGTGGTGGAATGTAACTAATTACATTCACTCAAGTACTGTACTTACAAACAGGTTTCAGGTACTGGAGTATTTCCTTTTTGTTGTACTTTATATTTCTACTCCAGTGGAAAGACGAACCAACACACTTTCAGTGAGTTTTACTCAAAATTACTGTTTCTGTAAATGGAGTCTGGTGGCTAAAACAAACACTTTCAGTACGTCGACGGTGCACGAACGCCTGGATGGACTACACTGCGGGCTGCATGGCTCTTGCTCAATACTGGACCAGTTTCACAAGTTAGAAACAGAAAATAATGTCCAGAAAACACATAATATTTGACTGGAAGTTCCAGGACACGTGGACTGGAGCTGAAACTCTGACTGGGAGATGCAGCCCAGTGTGCTCCTCAGCTCAGCATGTCCGAACAAATGTACAAACAAGCTGATAGGACAACATACGTGAGACACGGTCAGACCACGAGTGGACTACAGTGATTTGTTCCATCTCAAGAGGAGAAAGTGTGTGTTTGAGGATAAAAATCAGATGAGTGCAGTGCATTTCCTGGATTATTAAAGAGCAGTGAAATACGAAATGACAGCACACAAAAGAGAGCGACAGATCACTGAATCTCATCCTGACACCAAACATCAAATCCTCCTCCCGCCCCTGAAGCACTCGAGGCCTCGCTATCACGAACACTTCAGAGCTCGCTTTCTGACAGCCGTACAACTGCTCGGCCTCACTTCAAAACTCTCAGCCATCGTGTGACTCTGATCTTCACCCTCACAGCATCTAATTCCAGGAAACCTCGTCTTCCTCCCCCTCTTCAAAGAAACCCGTCATCTCTCCTATTTCCTGTCTTGTCACAGAAGTGCTCCTTCATCCTGACAGTGAAGGCAGGTATTGGTAATGCATTAGCGGCTGCAGACAGGGCGGCAGACACTTGAATAATCTAATAAAAAGTCATATTAGATTAGTCTGACTCAGAAGAGGAAAAGAGAGGAGACAAGCCTCCTTCAGGGCCCCTCAGAGTCCCCTTGACTCGCAGTTTGGAGCCTTTGGGGGGAGATTCAAGACTAACCGACCACTTTCTTTCTCTGAAGAGCAATAAGATGAGTGAAGAGGGGGAAGGAAGGAAAAGGCAGAATCCATCAGGGAAGTACTTACATGAGATTGCCTCGATTATAGGATGGATCAATGTAAAACTTTCTATAGATAAGTCAAAGGATCTTTAATGACCCTCTGACTTCCTGTCTATGCTGGCACAGGTGTGTGGTGGGTGTGATTTCAGCCGGGGAACGTGTGGGACCAGCGAGATACCAAACAAACTCACAAAATGACAAGAAGGGAAATATTCTTACAACTACTTTCCTCCTTTAACAGGAAAACAAACGTGTACACCTTCTGAATCCAAGTTTCTCTCCCAGACGAGCGTCACTGCATCGTTAACTCTTCGTAAAACCTCATTAAAACTTGACACAAGTGAAATAAAACTGTCCAAAACAGACTTGGTTTGTTTTTCCACTGATCCGTCACTAAATCTGGTTTGAAAAAATAAAATAAACCCTTTAATTCGTTCAGTTCGGTGTGAACATATTCTGGCTCTACACGCCATTTTCCCTGGTTTGCACAGTCCTGTCTGTATGCTAGGCTCACAAAAAACAGGTAGCCTACTACTATTAATGTCAATGTTTCAGTGTAGAGCAGAAAAGCAACACAAAACACAGTGAACAAACGGTGAATTAATAGTACAAAATTATATATAAAACTGTAAATCAGCTGAAAAACACTTGCCCACAGCCAGCACTCCCCTCCTGCAGTGTAAAGCTATACTCTGCACTTTATTATCCATATTTACAGTCACGCCACAAATTCAGCTCGTTAAAGTCAGTCTCAGGTTACCTCATTACAAATACTGAGAAACCCCATTCATCATTTCTAATTTAGATTTGTATTATGTTGTAAACAAAAGCCTTTTGATAAGAATCTGTGTGCTATCTGCTGCTAGCTAACACTTTCCAAAACACGTTAGCTAGCATAAGTAGCACCGCTGTTAGCATGCTAACGGTCGTAGTTTCTGTAAAGTTAAATACTGTCTTAACTTCTATTGGTTGTTGTGAAGACAGATAATGACTGGCTGATTAATTACCTTCATAATTTCTTCTTCGGACTCTTGTCCTTTCTCGGCTTCGCAGCAGGTTGACAGATAACGCACTCAGGTGTTAATTTCATTAATCACACGCTCCTCACTTCACTTGTGTTTTCATTTGTAGAGCTCAGCGAGGCTGCAATGCCACACTTGGCCACACAGACTGGCTGACGTTGACCAACAGTTACAGCCCAGAGGGGCGCTGTTTCACTCAAAACTCAAAACTCAATGGAAGTCTGAACTCGGTGTAAAACATGAACAAAACAGAATCAATCATTTACAAACAAACTGTTTACAGACAACAGTTGTCTGAAGTGTCTCTGAGTCCATGTGTTCATCTCCTTCTTCCAATCATGTGTTCACAAAGTCTCTATGAATGACTGAGCCTTTCCAGGATGACCCTTTCATACCCAATCATCACCTGTTACAAATCAACCTGTTTACCTGTGGAATGTTCCAAACAGGTGTTTTTGGAGCGTTCCACATCTTTCCTCAGATTCTGTATTATTTCTCATTTTTGGGACTGGTGTTGTATACAGAACAGAAACGTTAATTAAGTGTCTGTTGTTTGACAAAAAACATTTGACATTTGCTCTGACTGTGTGTTGTTGGGTGTTTGTTGTCTCTGTTGTTGCTTGATTAAAAGAATTGAAAAAATATAAAGTCTTAACAAAGTCTTAGAAAATCTGTTTCTTTCAGTAGGAACACAGTATCAACGATAGTTCTCATTGATTTGAACAACCACACGGAGGCGCAATAATCCCTCTTCACACACGAGTAATGAGAGAACATATGTGCAGACAGACGTCTGTGGTTGTTGCTCTGATGCTGCAAGTATGCATGTTGTGTTTGATAAGGTACAAACTCTTTGAATAAGAAGTTCCTCCATTCAGTAAATGTCACCTACAAAAGGCTGCATATGAAAAATCATCATCACCTCACTATCTGTGGCTTTTAGAAACGAAAACTGATGTTGAAACTGAAGGCAGAACACACAGAGGCATGAACACTCACCTGCTGTTTCATTCAGATTTTAATCATTTTGATAAAAATCACAGAAAAAAGAGGTCAACTTACATTTAGGAAAGTAAATCAACACACAGTGATGTAACGCTGCTAAATAAACATTAGAAAAAAATACCCAAGTTAGGCCTGTGACTATCATACTCTGTGAGGTTTTAACATTTGGAAACAGGTGATACACTCAGAGGAATAAACTACATTACAGGAGATCAACTATGAATTATTTGTTATCAGATTATTGTGTTATAGCAGTAAATAGTAATGCGATGTACATTAAGAACACACTGAACGTGAGGCCTGAAACAAACATTTGTTACAGAAAAAAACAGCGTGGATTGATTTAAGCGAGTACTTATTTTAAGCAAAACCCGATCTTTTCCTAAAGCTACTCAAACTGCGACCGTCACCTCTTCCTCAGCAAGCTTTATTTTGAAAGTTTAACAGGATCTTGCACACTCACTATCGGTACCTTGACCAACGGGAAGGCGTTGCTCTCACGCCTAGACGATGGAAACCTGGTGCAGACATGGTGGACCAGTGTGGACCGGCGGGTGTATTTCGTGCTGTAGTAGGGTGGACAGGACAGATGGTCAGAGGGGCAGAGTTTTTACCAGCACGATTAAGACCAGGGCAGAAGAACGGGAGGAGTTTTTCTACGAAGAAGCAGCCAGGAAAGGTGTAGATACAATTTGCATCATCAGCATCATAAAAGGAGACCAGACCTTCCTCATAATCCACAAACACCCCCACCTTCTCAGGCTTTGACGTCAGACAGAGACGGACTGGAGGGTCAGCGAGAGCGTAGAAGATATTTCCATTCCTCAAACTTACAGTCCAGAAACCATCGTCAGGGTTACTTATGAATGGTCCCTTCCTGTTTACTGACTCTCTGGCGACTCCTAAAACCCAGTCAGACTTCCCTTTAACCTGAACCTCGAAATAAAATCTTCCTGAGGAAATATTCTGCTCTCCCAAGACACAGCAAGCAGTTGAAAATCTCTCTGGGTTATCCGGAAGATTTGTCTTTACATCAGCATGACGAACTCGTTTACCATCTTCAGACAGGATGAGTTCGTTATGTGCTGTATCAGGATCGAGTGTCACGTACGCTGCATACTGCCGCAGCCACTTCAGATTAGCCTCAGTGTTCAGATCATCCAGTATCTCCATCAGCTGCTCCATGGGCACAGTTCCATCATATAAAGGTGGATGCATGGTGACATGTGTCCAGTCTTTGGTGGGTGGGACAGCGTTCAGGGTCTGGACGTTCTGGAGGAGGCTGAGGTGGTCTTCAGAGTTTGAGAGCTGCTCCAGCTCAGCGCTCCTCTTCTTCAGCTTCAAGATTTCCCGTTCCAGCTCTTTGATGAAGCCTTCAGCCAGTTTCTCTGTCACTCTGTGCTTCTCTTCAATCGTCTCAATCTCTTCGGCCTGGTTTCGCTCTAGAATTTCTTTCTGTTTGGTGAAGAACTGAACAGTACCTGCTATCTGTTTGTCTGCCTTTCCCCTGCTGACCTTGACTGAACATTTGAACTCTTTAATCTTCAGTTGTCTCATCTGGATCATCCATTGAAGCTCAGCCTCTGTCTTCCTCAGCTCGGCCTTCTTTCCTTCACATTCTTCTCGAAGAGGAACAACATCGTGTCCTTTGTGGGCTGATATTGTGCAGAGCATGCAGACAGAAGCCTTGTCAGTCCTGCAGAACAGCTCCAGCAGTTTATCGTGTTTCGTACACATCCTGCCTTCCAGGCTCTTCACGGGGTCCATCAGCTGATGTTTTTTCAGGCCTGGTGTTGTCAGGTGAGGCTCCAGGTGAGTCTCACAGAAGGAGACCAGACACACCAGGCAGGACTTCAGGGCCTTCAGTTTGTTCAGTTTGGTTCCGGCGCAGACGTCACAGGGAACTTCTCCCGGTTTGGCAGCTTGTTGCTTTGAGATGCTGCTGGCGCTCTGCTGAGCTGACTGTCTGAAGCAGGCAACCATCTCAGAGACAAACGTATTGACCTGCAGCTCAGGTCTAGTGTTGAAACACTTTTTACACATGGGGCATTCGCACAGGACGTTCACATCCCAGTGTGTAGTAATGCAGTTTTTGCAGAAGTTGTGTCCACATGGTGTGCTGACTGCGTCAGTGAACACATCCAGACAGATGGGGCACAGAAACTGATCTTCAGAGAGCAAAGTGCTGGCAGCAGACATGTCTACACACCGAGAGGGAAAATGAAAGTGAAGAGAAAACAAAACTGTCAGGACAGAACTCTTCATTATTTCTTTAAAGCTATCGAACCATGATAACTAGCACACTAAAAGGTATTTCTGTATCATATAGCTTCACTGCATGTAACTGAAAGTCATTTGACCAGTTTTTAAAGCTGAAGTGTCACAAACTGAGCACAGCTCATGTGTGTTAATGCTGGTTGTCTGATCAGTGGATTTTGTCTGTACTCACCGGTGTCTAGAAGAAACTCTGCTGTGTAGGTAAGAAAGGCGCGATGGACTCAGTTTAAGTATTGCTGTTCAGAGCGAAACAGCACGGCTCGACTCAGCTGCAGCCGTCTTCTCACTCTGAGGCATTTTCATTTTCATTTCAGGAGCCTAACGTTGAAGCTCACCTGTTTTTCCACCTTTGCTCCACCTCTAGTTCTATTGGCTTTTTGTTCTCTCCTTCAGGTTGATTATAGTAACATGTTTTCCACACAAAATTAATGTATTAGGATAGCAGTGTTTGAAACATTCAGCCATCTTCTCAGGACCTGTGTGGGTCACATCAGCTGCTGCTAATCAGCGTCCATCCATCGCTCACCTGCAGCGTCGACTCATTAAACACACAAACCTCAACAGCTGCTTCGCTGTCTGACAAACTGTTCTGAGTAACGTTTGTCGTAACTTTCTTCGTCAACACCCCAAAGCCATTAAAATGCCCTGTCAGCGCTTGACATGAATCACCGTAACTTGGCAGGCTAACGTTGGCTAACGTTATCTAGCACGCTGCAGATTCGTTTGGACACAGTCGACGGACAAAACATGAGACAAACACGTTGGCTCGTACCCGCTGTGTCCTCAGGGGAAATGGATGGAACTGTGTCGGCTTCAATAAGTAAAACAGAGCTCACCATTTCTGCTTTTGCATCTCTGGCATTGTTCAAAAAAAGTGACACATAGCTTGCAAAATACTGATACGTAGCTTCATAGCTACCTGGTTCGATGGTTGTAAAAAGGATGTTACAACTTCAGAAAATCGGTGTTACGCAGCATCCAGACTTTTGTGGATCCCAGCTGGACTTCATCCTTTCTGTCTTTGCGTCTCCTCTTTTGGGCCGAGTCCAGACCCCGAGGAGGCTGCAGCTCAGATCCCCTCTCAAGCTGCCCCCACAAGAATAGGAGAGGGTCTGTTCATTTGGGTCTGAGGGGCATTTTTTTTACTTGGCAGAGGACTTTGTGGCAGTGAAGCCATCTTTCACCCAGCTGTCTCACACCTGTCCGCTCCCCTGCTGAGCCCCCAGATGTCTGCTGTCTTAGAGAGGCAGTTATTTTTGATTGATCAGTGACTGATGTCGTTATTTGTTTGGAGCTGAGGATCGATCGGCACTGACAGAGACAGAGGAATACTGCAAAACAAGAGTGTGAGGGCTCAGCGTGCGTCTGTGTGTGTTCTATGGAGAGTCTTTGTCATTTCACGTGCAGCTTGCGGACCTGAGTCCGGAGGTTGGAGTCAGAGGGCCGAGGCTGGCAGGTGTGGAAGGTGTATGCAGGTCGAAAGTGAAAGCAATCGTTCACGGCAGCTCTGGAGGAATGTGCACAAACAGTCCACACACCCTTTGAGAGGTTTTACCTGTTCCAGAGTCAGTTTTAACCGTGTCTTCGTGCTGTGCGCTGAAGCTGCTCTAAACTTTGTTTTTCTAGTCAAACCGAAAAAATTAATCAGTCATTTCTGATTTGATGATTTGGTGTTTAAAAGGGGTTTCTAAAGGGTTTTTGCTCCTGGGGTTTCTTTTAAAAAATACTGATGATTGCATGAAGAGGTCTGCCCTTTACTGTTTGCATCATCTGTTCTCATAACTGGCTTTTTTTTTTTTTCAGGCACTGAATCATAACAATAAACTGCAGGAAACAGACGAGGAGCACAAAACCTTTTCATTAACCTGTTAACTTAATTTCCTCCTCACCACATCTGAGTGGCCTGGGGGGTCCACTCAGCCGCCACTTAACGAGAGCTACAAATGAGCTACCGCACACACACACACACACACACACACACACACACACACACACACACACACACACACTTCTTACCATGCAAATGACATGAACTAGCATACACGGTCAGATCGTCTCACTCACTTCAGCCGGTCAGCTCTTAATGAGCACCGCCGAGCGAAATCACACACACATCTGCTCAAAGCAGCAAGTTAGGAGCGACACACACACACACACACACACACACACACACACACACACACACACACTACCTGCAAATGATCATACAGAGCCACATTAATAATGTATGAAGAGGAAAATGCTCTCTCTCCCAGTAGAAAAAGGGTTATTAGTGTTTTTAATTAATTGGTCTTTCTGCAGCCTGAGGAGCTGCTTGAGTGCTTCTGATATATAGATGCTGAGAGAGGAGGAAGAGGAAGAGCAGCAGGAGGAGGAGGGTCAAGGAAAAGACTGGAGGAGATCAATCTGGAGGATGGAGTGAGGGTGATGAAGGACAAAGAGAAAGAGGAAAGAAAGAAAGAAAGAGGAGAGAAAAGTGGTGGAAGAGGGAGAGACAAAATGAAAGAGGGGGGAAACGGGGGAAGATGACATGAAGACAAAAGGTTAAAGAGAGAGAAAGAAAGATGAGAGAAGACAACAGAAAGATAAAGACAAAAGCAGTTTGAAGAAAAGACAGAGAGTGAGCGACAAAGACACAAAACAGATTGATTTGACCTTTTTTACCAACACCGTGTCACGTATGTTCCTTTGCATTTCATGTGAAATGAACCTTTTTTAAATTAAGATGAATTTGTTAGAGAGCGATAGGTAGAAAAGATTAAAAAAAAGCACCTTAGCTTATTTCAGCAGAGGGTGCAGTGTTGAATTTCCACCACTGGATGGCGCTGACTGACCGTGCCTGTTCTTTTACTGTGGGGTCATCCAAGTCAACTGTGTCCCCGCTCATCCTCATGTCCTCATGAGGAGGCACATGATGGCACATATGATTTGTCCTTTATGGGTCATGAATTAGACATCACTGCCACAAGTACACAAACACTCCGACTGCTCCCGTGGCCTCCTCTGCCTCCAGCAGCAGGCCGCCCCCTAAGTGTTTTACAACGAGGATGTTCCAGTAAAAACACAAAATTATGACACGATGCCGAACAGAGGACGTCCAAAACAGGTTCACTCTTCACCGCAACACAACACAAGCATTACTGCTAATACTGCCACAACTGCTGCTGCTATTAAAAGTACTTTTACAGCTGACATTAATACTGCTGCTACAGTAATAAACCCACAGCTGGTTTAAGCTACCTGTACTCCTCACACAGGTGTTATTGTTCTGTCTGTTATTATTTCACCGCTGCTTAAATATCATGCTGACCTCTTTATCTTCAATACTTTGTGTGCATTTTCTAATTAAAGACACATTTTACTCCACTTTTTATCATTATGTGTTCTCTGTGCAGCTGTTGCAGACATACAGTATATTAATAAACATTACTGTCCCCATATCTTACCTGTCAATATATAAACTCACCTGCATCATCGCTCAGTATGCAAATATAAGTGAATCTGTGCAGCCATCATAAACACCTGATCTAATTACTAACTGTCATCCATCCTGTGTGCTAATTCGATAAAAAACTCTGTGCATCAGTTTCCCCTGAGCGCGGCGCAAAGGCTGGAAACAGACGTCTTCATGTTGTTTCATTTTCCGAGCTTTCATTTTAGCTCTAAAAGCTAAAAACACGACGTACCCTGTGAAGCGAGCTGTTTATCCCCGCTTGCTAATTATGGTACCGCTGCGCTATCATTAAAAAATAAAAACATAAATACTGTGATATAGCAGTTACTGTGCCTCCTGGAATCCACGTTTCCATAGTAACGAAACGTAATGGGTGTTAATATTTGGACAGGGCTGAAAATGTGATTAGAGGCTGATGTTATCATTAAGTAACATCAGCGCAGAATTGACTCGTGGCTCGTCGGAGGGCCGTCATAATGATGAATAAGTGACTCTTTCCTCCATTGTTGTTGTCTCAAAGAGCAGAGATTGATTCTCTGATTCATTCTCTGGGATACAAAAAAGTAATGCAGCCTTTCACACTCCCTCCTCCTCCTCCTCCTCCTCCTCCTCCTCCTCCTCGGCTCTCCATCTTCAACGTAACACCTCACTCTCATGTTCCAGGTTAACTCAATTACACAGAACAATCAGCTCGTTCCCGGCTCCTCACATCACACGTGAGCCATTCCTGCAACCGTTCTGAAGAGAAACCAGATCCTGGAGGTCCGGCCTGTAATCTGTCATGTTTCCACTGGAGCTGAAGGTTGGAGCGGTCCTTAAAGCGCCACTAATGCTTATTTTCAGCTCAACAATGAATCAGATGGCTGCAGCTGCACAAAGGCTGAGCTAAACTTGTTTTTTTTTTTTTGGCTGTGTAGCTCATAGTTTTGTGCATAAAAAGGTGCGAATTTAACAACAGTTCCCAAAGTGAAACCTGCAGGATCGTGTTAGGAGTCCTGTGTTTCTGCTGTGTGTTCAGAAACATGAATGAGACTAACTCTGCCTCCTCACTTCATAGTTTCTGAATGTTACTTGCTAAACTGTAAAATGTGGTACACTTGGAAGTACCTGCATTTCTCACAGTTTTCGAAAGTCCCTTAAAACACATTTCCATGATAAAGTTTAGTGAACTGCTTTTGTCACCTCCATCAGATTGAAAAAGGAAAAGTCTGAACCCTCATCAGTCAATCCCTCCTTTAAATTTTAATCTGATTTTTAAGTTTGGGGAAAACTTTAGCGTGCGCTCTCGAAGCGAGCTAATGAGAGAGCAGGATGTCCTCTTGTGTTGTTAGCGTAATAAAATGTGAGCGATAACTGGGTCTGCACACGAGATCACGTGACTACCGAGGAACCCCTGCTTCCTCCTCCTCCTCTTCCTCCTCCTCCAACGCTGCCGGAGAGCGCTGTGAAGTGGCAGATGAAATATTAATCTTCCTGAATTTATGATGCAGGACAGCGGGTGGGGAGGGAGAGGAAGAGGAGGCTGGTGAATAGAGGCGTATTAAAGCAAACATCACGAGGGAGGTGAAGGAGTAAGAGGAGAGGAAAGAGGAGGAGTGGAGCGAGAGAGGAAGGACGATCCTTTGCCTCCTTAACAGCCGTCTCTGCAAAAGAAACCTCCAGCTTATTGTTTTGTCTGTTATTGACTCATAACATGTCCTGTTGAGTTATTTTCAACACAATACTGAATTCATTTCTTCTTCTGAAATCACTGTGCAGCAGCCGACTTCACTGCATCCTGTTCAACAAACTAACGGATTTCTAGAAAATTCTTGAAATAAGTTGATGAAAAGTCTGCGCATGGAGGAGGTTGAGGTGTTTCGATGGGCCTGGACGTCCACCCAGGAGACAGGGTCCGTGTCCTCTGTGAAACCAGACGTGAATGTTGATTTATTTTTTTAGGTGAAGTAACGTATGTAAGTAACGTACATATTTTAACTCTAACCACGATCTTGGTAACTTATTTTGACTCCAGATTCATTCGGACAGTCAAACAGGAAAGGCAGAGTCGATTCATACGCATGCTACAAGTTCAATAAGCAGTCGTACAAACAGATTAGCGGCCCTGACGAGATGTTTGATTTAATCTTCTCATCATTTGAACTCAGCAACAAACATTCAGAAGTGAACTGTTTTACATCCACTGACCTTGAAAAATAAAGTCATTGTGATAAACCAGCTCGCGTCCATATTGCACCCTCGTGGAGAACAGGGTGGAGTTCTGGTCACGAGGCCAAAGGGAGACAAAGAGAGACGGAGGACAGCACCTGGACCCCATTAATCGTCTCCCACAGCGCAGATTTCTCTCGGTTTGTGTCAGCAGGAGCAGCAGAGTGGAAAGAGAGGACGCGGCGAGGAAGCGCTCGAGTCCAGGTCTAGACAGGACACGGAGAATCTTACAGTGTCCAGTGCTAACAAAGGAACGCAGAGCTCTCAGCTGGAGTCTCCAAAATGTCTTTTGGCTCATATTTTTGGTTTAAATGTGCTTTTAGGGTTCAGTCTCACCGCTCTCATCAGCATTGTTTCTACCTGTAGCAGGCAGCAGTGAAAAACGTCTCATGAACCCACAGCTGAGCACCAAAAGGCAGATTATCAACCAGCTGCTGAACATAGTGCAGCATTTAGCAGCTGAAGAACAGAAAGTTCCCTCAGGAGATGGTGGAGACCAAAAACAGAGCTAAAAGGAAATGTTTCCAACTGTTACAGCCAAACAAAAAGCAGGATCTGTTAATTGTGAGTTTTATAGATGCTGGTACTTTTGTTTTAGCCAGACAACCTGTTTCCTCCACTCCTTATGCTAAGCTAGGCTAAGCTAAACAGGTCCTGACTGCAGCTCCATAGTAAAGGCAGAGTCATTATCAGTATTCTAACTCTTAGCCAGAAGAATGTGTGTATTGTCAGACTATTCCTGAATGGAACAAGTGAGCATCTTAAGTGCACGTGTGTGTGTGTGTGTGTGTATGTGTGTGTGTGTGTGTGTGACAGAGTGTGTTGAATGTGCATGTATCAACACACTGTGTGTGAGGGTGTCATGGTGAAAACATGCAGGTATGTGAAAGAAGGTAAGAACAAGGAAGATAAAAACAAAATAAATGCATAAAGAGGCCAACCTGAGCTCCTGGCTGGTGGCTCCACAGGCTGATTACTGCATGATCGACTCATGCATTAATACATAAACTCCCTGTGAGTCAGACTGAGAGTAAAACTGCTGGAAGTGTTAACAAAAAGTGCCTTCAGAGACTGTATCTGGACTGTGTGTGTGTGTGTGTGTGTGTGTGTGTGTGTGTTTACAGTATGTACAGTTTCTGAACTCGTTTATAGCCTGTAGCTGGAAATGATTTCTGTGATGTTGTTGCTCATTAGAGTCATTAATACACAAACGTGTACTTGTGGGATCTGCCCAGCGCAGCCTGAGTCGTGTGCTGTTGACCACTGAGCAGATGCACGGCAGCAGTGGGGGGTTAAGCACCTTGCTCAAGGGCACCTTGATGGTCGTTAATGAGGGGGGGAGAGGTAAATGCGTTCTGCACTGCTGAAGTCAATCTGCATTTTCAGACAGCACACAGACCAGTTAACATCACGTCGAGGCAGCTTTATTTATACAGCTCAGTATCACAAATCAGTTTTTCTGCCTCTAAAACCTGAAGCTGCTGTTTTTCAGGCCACAGTAACCTAGAAATCCAGCCTGGCCTTCTATTATTATAAGATTTTGGGGCTTTTTAGCCTTTATTTAACAGGACAGAGGAGAGAAGAGACAACATGCAGCAAAGGGCCACAGGTTCTGTTCAAAGGACAGAAATTAGTGATAGAGGAGGAAACAGAAGCTGAACGTAGAAAAACGTGAAGCATGAACACCAAACTGGGTCAGAAGACAGACTCCTCATCGTTATCAGCATTTGAACAAACGGCCAATGGCGTTCCTCTTCTGCACGCACGGTGGTTCAGGTGCAGAGACCAGTGGATCATAAAGGATGATGGATTCAGGATTGATCCAAAGAGAGGCTGGGAGGGAGAGGGTTCGTTCTGTATGTTTCACCACGTGTGAATTGAAGCGTTTCGTGAGTCAAACAGGCGCCGACCCTCCTGTCAAATCAATAAAAACAATAAACGTTAAAATGTAAATGGTCCCATAGTGCAGGTGCAGCTCCCAGCGGGTTCCTGCCCTCCCGCCGTCACCCCCCAACGCTCACTCCCCTGCGCTCTGCCTTCTGGGTCACCGCTACAAGGCGGGTCACCAGAAATTGATTTGCTCCGTATCCCTGCCACATTAATCACCCATTCATCACTTCACACGCTGAAGGCTGACGTCTGGCGAAAATCAATTCATCAGCGCCAAAAAATGCCCATTCGCTGTGACACACTTCTCAGGTTGTGGCTGAGGACTGAGGTCTCGCTGCATGTGAGGCCGTTTTTAGACTATTGTTGGGCTACAGGCTCGCGCACACATTAACCGTCGGGCTGGATGAAGGCTGGCGTGGTTGTGCAGGCGGATGGTGCTTTGACAGACGAAGTCAGAAGTGAAGTGACAGCTTTCATCTAAAGACAAAACACAATGACGCTGTGCTGACAGGCAGTGAGTAAATGGTGAAAATATGAATGATTTCTGTATTATAACAATAATTTGCCTCCGTATGTATGTCTGCTTTTCCATTACGGCCTTTTAGCTCTCATGCAGCGAGTGACTCTAACTGGCTGTAAAAGCTTTGTTACCACTGTTAATGTAATAGAGTCATTATGAAGAAATGAACCATGACGCTAATGGCAATTGACATCTAATACTGTCCTAATCAAATTAATGTAATAAATTCCTCCTTGATTTACTGAGGCTAATGTTCCAAACTCTCAATGCTCACCCACCATCTGCAAAAAGAGAGAGAGGATATACAGTTTGTTATATACATACAGTCTAAAATCAACTTAATCAGGCGTCCACTAGCAGGTCAAAGCCTTCATTAATCCAGGGAAACGTCTCAAAATCTACTACATGGTTTGGCACAAACTTTTTCATGGTTCCCAGACAACAAATCCCACCTCGGTGATCATCTGACTTTTCATCTTACGCCCACAGTGAGACCAACGTATGTAGAGGAGAAGGTAATGTCTATCAGATGGAGAGCCACGAGACTCATCCTGCACACAGAATCAGATTTGGAGATTCAGTGTATTTTCCTCAAGCACCATCATAATTTTGCTATGTTCAACTTTGGTTTATAATCAAATACCTACAAAACACAATGGCTAATTAGGCTAATTAGCAAATGTTAGCATAGCAACATGCTAAACTAAGATGGCGAACGGTGTAAACACATCTGTTTGACATCAGCATTGTTAGCATTGTCACTGTGAGAATGTTAGCATGCCAACATTAGCATCTACTTCATGGTGCTACTAGCATGGATGCAGACATTTAGTCTTAAGGGCTATGAACACCACAGAAGAAGTACATCCACCAATCCGTCAGTGGACATTAATTAAATTACGACTTTTCACTGTCAATTAAAACCCCCCCAATAGCTCCTCTTTCTTATTGTACTGTGGCACATCAACAGCACCAAAAGGGTTTTTAATATCTAAAGTGACATTCTGAGTAAACATTACACAGTCAGACCTGAATAGAATTAGCATTTACCAAAGAATTTAGACTTTCTAACTTCTGTCCAATAAATAAATTACATGTGATTTTGTTTAAAAGCCCTTGCTGGCTTGTAACTGGGCAGTCAAACCCCAAAACATGCATAGAAGAAATGCCTAAAAGTTTGTTTTTTCCCTAAAACCAAAAAGATGTTTCAAAGCCCGCAGACTTAGAAAACACACACACACACACACACACACACACACACACACACACACACACACACACATTCCCACAGACATTTAAGTATTAGCCCATCAGCTGTCTGCTCAGATTTGGGACAAACAATGAAGTTCTTACCGAGGCTGTGTTTTTCTACCCTGAGCTGATTAAATTAGCGAGGTGGAGGGGTGGAGGGGTGAGGACGATGGCTGCCAGCATGGGTGAGGCAAAACAGGCCGAACACAAAAGAATTCCTGGTGCCATTCCACTGATGCCGATGTGGTCATTCCAGCAAACCGGAGGGGCGAACGGAGGCATCTGGGCTCCGGGAGGAGACAAAAGGGCAGACTGTCGGCCCACCGGGGGCTCATCTTAACCCCGGACACGCTTGTTACCCCTAAAGCCTTTTAAAAAGGAGATCTGAGGAGGGACAGCGAGAAGGAGAGACGGGATAAAGCAGACAGAGGAAGGAATAATGAGGTTTTGGGGGTGCTGGAGCAAGATGAAAAGGAAGGGACAGATTGGGCAAAGCCAGTGACAATTTAAGATACGCTAATCAATATTTTTTATGGATCAAATGTTTATGTAATGTGAAGGGGTTCAAGCCCACAGAGAATAATCACCAACTCTGCAGCTCTGCAAGATTTTTAGCTCATAGTTTTGGTTTCAAGGCACATTTACTTTGTTCTGATCAACCTTGTGTCCACGATGGACAAATAAATGGATGCGCACACAAACTGTTGGCTAATATTTTAGCAAAAACAATTTGATAACATGATGGATGTGCGTGCTTTTCATGGAGCAGCTAAGCAGAGTTTTAAAAGAAATATGTGGTGATGAAAGCTAAAGAACTGGTGTTAGCTCAGGGATTAACATCAACATTAATGCTGCTTGAACACTACGTAAAAGCTAGGCTAGGCTACAGCTAAGTTTGGCATTTACTCCTCCTTACATTCCTAACATGCATAGAATCACTTGATTTTTGATTGCAGTGTTAACAGGTTCCTCTTTTCCCTTTATGTAGGTATTTTATCTCTGACAGGATGAGTTGACAGCAGCAGAGCCAGGCTTATCTTGGTTAGCAGTGGTTGGACCTGGTTTCAGTCTAAACATGCAGTTCAACTCGTGCAGAGATTACTTATGGCTCCTGAGCAGCTCTGCCTCTGAGAAAAAGTTTTACATAAGCTGAATTTACAATGCAAAGACATTGGTGGTGGAAAGAGAGGCCAAAAATTCAGAGGTCACGAAAAGCAATGAGGGAGAGAAAGTGGATGAAAGTATGGAGCGACAGAAAAGGTTCGTGAGACGAGAGAAAATTAGCAATTATTCCAGACGAGAGATGAACGGCTGAGGTCCAAAAGGAGGCACCTCAGTTCTTCACCAGCCCGTCGAAACCAAACGTGAACTTCATAAAACACACCGATAAACATCCAGACGCACACAACAGCCAACACTGAGGGGGGGTGCGAGACACAACAGCTGTCCTTTTTGAGAGGGAACCACAATGGAGGAGCTCTGCAGGAGGGGAGGCAGCACCTGCCTCTGCTCCCTCCCTCCACCCTCCATCCTCACCCACAGGGCGGAGGGTGAAGGCATGCGTGCCTCCAGCCGGGAGTCATCTATTCACCCCATTCAGCTGCCTCATCTGCATACTGTTTGACTTGCTGCTTCTAATTTGGGCGCCATCCCCTTTGAAGGCAGATGTATGTAAACAATGTCTCTTTTCATCTCAACGAGGATTAGAAGATGACGGATTCTAGGTCATTAACCCCCAGAGGACTGACGGCTAACAAAGGCAAACCTGCAGCGGCTTTCAAACGCGGCCGCATAATCACCCGCAACAGTTGAGGCTGGTTGTTCAAAGCATGTGGAAATATGCAGGGCAGCGTGCAACCGGGCTAATGAACACTGCAACGTGTGACCGATTCCACGTTTCAGAAGGCCGATATCAGGGCTGCTGTAAAGTTTCAGGGTTTTTCCTAAACGAGTCTCATAGTTTAATACCTTGAGGTTTGAGAGCTGAGGTTTATTCTTGACCTCGGGAACACGTACATGTCATTCATTATTCTAAACGTACATTTTCCAGAGCTTTCTACCACATCTCACAGCCCTCTTCAGTGAATGGACGTTGCTCAGGTGTCACATGTAACGTTTGTCACATGACCTGGAGGAGATGGTGACCCCTGTAGGCCCATGATTGTCTTTCGCCTTCAATACGGGGAACTGAAATCCTGGTAATTACTATTTAGCTTAAATGGAAAGGCTTGAAACCAAGCAGACCTGTGAAGACCTCTGCAAAGAAACATGGTCATTACGGTACTATAGTGGTTCTCTAATTACTTCTTAAGCTGTAATGTAAAGTAATATCTTATGTGTGAACCAATATGTCGTAACTGATTAACAGGATAAACAGTCAAGACAATAAAACATCAATAGTTATGAAGTACAGTCTGCACAGTGTACGCTGTGCTTGTAGTGGTAGAGACTGTTTGCCTTGTGGCGATCCCTCAATTCACAAATGAGTACATCACAACACACACACACACACACACACACACACACACACACACACACACACACACACACTCTCACACCATCACTTGCACTGTGGCCGCTCCCCTGCAGCGATGCTCTGCATATTTATAGGCAACACGTGTATGTGGGTATTTCTGATGTAGTATTTATGAGTACTCTTCAGTGAGCGATGAGTACCTCTTCACACGTGTGCAATAGATAGATAGATAGATAGATAGATAGATAGATAGATAATGAGGAGTTTTCATGTTCAGAGGGATAATTCACCACATTTAATACACATAAATGTCTTTTCCTCATTTCTATTACCAGATCGAGCCGTTATGAACCACAGCCTCTGAGGCTGCTAAATGCTAACATCAGCACGCACAGTCACAATGCTAACATGCTAATGTTTAGCACATTTAATTTTTACCATGTTTATAATCTTTGTTCAGCTTGTTCGCATTTGCTAATTAGCATCAAAGACAGTAGAGCTGAGGCTGACGGGAAGATCATCAGCTAGGGGCCAAAATAATGGACTTGTTCAAATTTTGGCCTGATGATGGCGCTAACTGCTAGACCAGCTTGGTCAACCGACTCTAAGGAAGTTCTTCTGCAAGTAAAAACAGGCACTTTGGAACACACAGGTGTTAATTTTGGATCCATTTTGGCACTTTTTTGACACTTGATTGACATTTTAGCCACTGAACTCACTCTGCCTTTGCCCTAGTTTGACCAAATCACACTGAATTAAAATCAAGCAGCAAAAAGAGAGCGTGCATGCTTAATTAACCCGACTCTGGCTCGTCCCTGTGAAATCACAACAAAGGAGCTGAACCTTCAGCCGGAGCTGAGCTGGGATCTACTGACCCAAACAGGAAGCAGGAGGAACACAAAGCCCTCGCAGCGTCATGGGGTGGTTGGCTTTTGTGTGAGTGTGTGTCAGCGAGGTTAGTCGAGGTTACGGGAGGCGAAAGTGTGTGTGTTTGCGGGGTGTGTGCTGGGGTCAGGGGGTAACACACACATGCAAACACACACACAGACACACACGCCACCTCCTACAAACAGACATCTGCAGTCTGAACTCTTTCTTTCTGAGGTCATCCAGTGTGTGTGTGTGTGTTTGTGTGTTTGTGCATGCGGACACGTGCATGCATTAGCGCATGGGCATAAAGAAAACACTGTGTGTGTGTGTGTGTGCACCGAGTGAGCTGTCATAAGTGAGGCCTGAGGGGGCGTCTCCTGAATTTATGACCCATTGTGAGAAGCACAACAGAGCACTTACACCCAGTTCCCCCCACACACTCACACACACACAACAAAAACACACACACACACACACACACACACACACACACACACACACACACACACACACAGGAGCATCCCAGATCCTCCCAACATGCCTAAATATGTGCGAATCTTCAGTTGCCATGGAGGCGGATCAAATGTCTGACGCCTCCGCTGAGCGTGTGCTGACAGGTCAGATCTGCAGCTGAATACTGATTGGCTGAACCTGAGGGGGCTGCCTGCCACAACTTTTTATAATCAGTCAAACTACATTTGTACAGCAGGTTTTGTGCACTGTGATCTGCTCTGCAACACAAAAATCCCCAGAAACATAAGACAGAAATGGCCCCGTTTGATCAGGCGTTAAAGCTGCAAAGCAGATAAAAGTCGGCTTTAAACGCAAAGAGCACAAAACACGAAGACCACCTGCTCTTCTCATGAAACACCCGGACCTGGGGAATCCCACTGAAGGCTGTGATCCCCCATTGATTAGAGGTTAAATCCACTTCGGCCGTCCAGGAGAGAAGAAAGAAGAGGATGAGATAAGGAAGATTCCTGCTCTGCTTCGATGCAGCTCAAACATGGTTTGCGATGGTTTGCAAGTTATGAGCTTTGCAGCACAAAAGCTGAGAGCTTAACGCAGCACTGGAAGAAAAAATCATGTGTAGTCTCCCCCTGATTCAAATATTCACTCCGATTGACTGAAAATCAATGCTGGGATCAGACTAAACAACGTCTGCTTATCTACGTGTGGATACTGGACATCTGTCAGTGCAGGTGTAAATGCACGACCACAGGTGGCAGCAAGCTTCTCCACAGTTAGCACGACCACCACAAAGTAGTGTTCGGATGCCTTCAGCTGTCTTTCATGTCATCTCGCCTTTGTGTGTCCAGCATCACTTCCCTGGACCAGAGACACCGTGTTTGTACACGAGTCCACCACCTCTGCCTGCCTGATAAAGCACTGATCACGATGTGTGCAGAATCACGATGAGGAGCTGGGAATGCAAATGAGATCTCATTACCCCGACAATGTAAGAGGGCGCAGATTGCATGTTAATACCAGGTATAAGTGGGGTGCAAATGGGGTCTCTGATCAGTTGATCTAGACTTAGGCCAGAGGCGTGTCAGGCTACATGCTGGAGAGCAACCAATCTGCAGTCCTCCATGACCTGCATGACGTGCAAAAGCGATTAGGCAGCAGGGTTCCAGAGAAAGGTTGCAGATGTTGTTGAATAAGAGAAGAAACAAAGAAATCTGAGTCATCCTTCTGCCGAGGCCTTGTGAAGTATCCTAAACTTAAAGTCATCTTCCACTCTAACGCATGACATGACCACTCATTTTCGCTCTCGTATCTGATGGATTGGATCGTTTTCAGGCTTGTACCTTGTAGAATGGTCCCAGCCCAAAAGAACATGACAGTAACGTTATCTGGTTTGGATTTTTTTTCCCCTTTTCCTGGAAAATGTGAAGAAACTTGGTGGAAAATGTGAAAAACTGTGACTGTTTCAGCAGAGCTGCAGAGTCGAGGACCAAAAAAAGTCCCATAGACTGTTACAGAAGTGAGGAAGTTTGCCGCATTGACTCGTCCATCGTAGACCATCGTCATCACACACTGAAATGCTGATGCCCAGCCCTGCTTTACGAGAGGCCGTTAATCAGGTAAATGATGAAAATTGTTAATAATCACTATCCCTGTGCAGCTCCAAGTCTGGATACTTCAAAATACTATTGTTGTAGTTATAAAAGTGCCGTCTGAATAAATGACAACCATTTCTGTCTAATGTTTAGCTGCGTGGGAAGTCAGCATGACTTCTACAATACTCAGTCAATACTGCACAATATGTTATTGAGTGAAGCTCCCATAGGCCTCCATAATAACTACATCGCTTATTCCCAAAGGCCCCAAAACTATGAGGTACTCAGCCAATTCCTCTGAGGCGTCCGGCCGGCCGAGAGGAGGCAGCTGGGAGCTGATGAATAAAAAATACACTGGTGGGAGTAGAAGAAACACTGGAGCCTTATTTACATTTGAAGCTTTTGGCTGACGCTGTTATCCAGAGCAGGCAGGTAAGGCGTTCAGAGTGTTGCTCCAGGGCCTTTTCACAGGTAAAGAGAGCTGCTGATGGACACAAATGAGCTCCAGAATATTCTTTATAATCACAAGTCCACCAGAGATTGTCCTCAGCTTGATGTTTGAGCACAGCTGCTGCATGAAAATGTTTGGAGCTGAATTATTAAACATTCATCAGGTGCCCGGTTTTCACCTGGAAACAGTTCAGGTAGATGATTCTTTCTTCAACAGCTGCTGCAGAGATCACAATGAGGAAGCTGTTGAGGCCGACGGGAATCTCATTAACTTTGTAGGTATTCACCAAACGATTGGAGAAATTGACGTTTTGACCTGATGGTGGCGCCACAAGTTCACCCTGAGGAGAACATGAACGTCTCAATCAAATTTCATGGCAATTAATTTGATATTTGTTCAACCTCACAGCACCAATATCAACCTGCTGGTGCTGCCCGCAGGTCTCAGGATTTATCCTCTGGAGATCTTGAATATTTCTTCC
The DNA here is from genome assembly GCF_051107435.1 of Chaetodon auriga. Taxonomy (NCBI): domain Eukaryota; kingdom Metazoa; phylum Chordata; class Actinopteri; order Chaetodontiformes; family Chaetodontidae; genus Chaetodon; species Chaetodon auriga. The sequence continues at coordinate 2,311,287 of NC_135087.1, forward strand.
AAATGTCATGGCGATCCATTTAAGAGATGGAAAAATATTACACAAAAAAATTAAATTAAATGAAAAGTCAGCGGATCATCAGCAGGATTCATCCTCTGGGGACCATGAACGTAACTGGACTGACCAACCATCACCGTCATGCAGCTAGTGTGGCTAAAAGAGGAGGGTCCAGGTCGCCCCTAAAATCCACCGAGCGCGTCCCGCTTTAATCCAACTTATTTTATCACATCAGGCGTTAAGAAACCGTGGCGTCATCTGTGACGTTGCTGTAAACTGTGACACGGCTGTGAAGGTCGTCACTGACTCTCTGCTCTCTGTGAGCTCCACAAACATCCACAGTTTCCATTTCAAAGTTCATTTCTTTTTCATTTTTCACACGTTTCCCACACTTCCACCAGTCAGCTGCTGTTCGAGAGCCTGTGTTGTCAGCAGAATCACGTATGCAGATGGTGATATTGAGTCTATTGTGTCAAAAGTTTTCAAGTTCTTAGTTATGAACCTGGTTTCACACACTTCTCCAGACTTTTCAGACCTGCGTGTGAACCCGGCGAGGATAAATCAGCGATGTGATGTGCCTGTCTTGTTTCCTCAGCAGCCTCTTTATGCGTCAGCTTGATTTTCCTCTTTGTGATGTTCAGATAAGGGAGGTGTGGGAGGCGGATGTCGTCTCCGAAATGTCCCAGTTCTTCCCCGTTCATTCAACGCTGCAGCCATTTAGCTGACACGTTTACCCAGAGTGCCTCATGCTGCACGAAAAACCCGAAGAAGATCTGATTCCTCGATCATCAACAGTACCCGCAGCATCCGATGAAGAGTTCAAGGGTCAAAGTTACAAACAGTGAAAATATGTATATGTAGCTTTCATTTACATTCACACGCAGGTAACCGTTTATGGAGATTAGTTTAAGTTGCTAATCGGACTTTAAACAATAACCAGCGCACAGAAGAGGAACTCTTGGTCCGTTTTCTGGATATCTGCTATCTGCAAAACGCTGGCTGAAGCCTGCAGAGGTCAAATCATCATCAGACGACAGCTGACGACTCCTGAGATTGAGGATGAACAAGCTGACCTCGCTGTCAGCTGAGCATCATTAAGAGACGTGTTTTCTGTTTCAGTAACCAGCGTTCATCACCGTTCAGGTAGTGGTAGACGCTAACAGACCTGCAGCAGCTGGTTAACATCTATCACAGTGTTGTCAGATTATTTTGTTTAGCTTAAAGAACTGAAGTTGAGTCGAGTCTTCCGGCGTTGAGTCCGACATGGCCGCCGTGCAGAGGATGAAGGATTTAAGGAACACCTCTCTGGTTCGCTGTCAACGCTGCCTCTCATGCTGTGCCGTTCGGCTGTTTGTGAGTCCTTGTTGTCCAAGCAGCACGAATCCTCGACAACTGAAACATTCAGACTCTGACCTTTGCCAATTTCATGTCACAGAATAAAACATTTCCCCAGATTGACACAGTGTTCTGTGATTTTATTAAAAGGGCGAGCTGAGTGTAGGAAAACACAGAAATGGATGTGTTTTCAATATTTCTCAGCCTTTTGGGCTCCGCTTTCCCAATTCCACTTTAGGTCGACATGCATTATTAAGAGCTGCATCTCTGAGAAAGTACCAGCGCTGTGTCGAATGAATAAATTGTGATGGCAAATAGGATGTGAGTGAGAAGTGGGTCAGAACGACTCGGTACAATATGACTCAGCATTATCGCCCATCTCTCCACCCCCCACCCCCCCTCGCTAAGCTCCCTCTCACACACAAACACACTCACTCCATTAAAACTTCTAAAGCCTCCATTTCCTACATTTAGATGCTCAGCGTGTAACAGCCGCGCTCTGCCCTGCTGCAGCATGCTAATTGAGGCACAGCGAGGACGGGAGGAAGCCACAGTTGTGATATTCTCTTGCTTTTCTTTGTTCCTACATTTCTCTCCCACACAGACATTAAATAACATTAACTCTTCGCTTACATGCTGTTCCTCTTAAGCCTCTTTACAAGGCTATTACTGCATGTGCGTGTTCTCAGCGATGGCGGCCTCAGTGGGACGTGAATCCCTGCAACATCAACACGAAATTGAGCGCTGCTCAGGGATTTGAACTCTGAGGGCGACAAACATGCAGGACTTCGCTCTTTAAGTTATTTTAAATGGCTCTGATGTGGTGACTGAACCTCCTCTGCTCAGTGTTTACACTCTGGACTTTTCAGGGACCCTGTTGTACAATTAAAGCTGCAGATTAAATCATTGTCACCATCCTCAGTTTCACTCTATCAGGCAAAAATAGACGTCAAAGTGACGCTGCGTCTCAGCGCTTTGTTCCCCCCAAGAAAACATCACGTCCCGACATCCTTTTTATTTCAGGAACGCTACAAGCTCATTCACGTCTGGAGAGCAAGTAATCACCATTTTTATCATCCCAGCAACAAGCTGCTGGTTGTCACGACTTTCACATCACTGCGGTTTGCAGAAACACATCTCGAGGACACTTTCAGTCACGTTTGTACGTTTGGACAAAGCGGACAGCCGCCGTCCACCCGTTCCACACACGGGCACTTTAGATCAAAATGGTGACCTCTAAACTAACGTGCTCTTCTAGCACGTGTGCAGTCGGCGGGAGTAGAAGTCATATTTGTAGCATTTTTGGTCACATTGAGTCAAACCATGTCCTGTTGATTAAATGTGGTGAGTCGTGATGGGCTGGAGTCCGGTCAAAGCGCACCAGACTGCCTTTGAGCGGGTTGCTTAGACGCCAGATAGACTTCATGACCATTCAGGGACGATTCAGCGACATGTTTAAAGAGCCTCTGCTGCTGCTGTTCATCAGTTTCAATCATCACGTCTTCATTTCTCAAGCAATAAGCCGTCGATACTGAGTGAAATCTTAACAAGAGCCTGAACAGCTGATGATAAGTGCTGTTTTTCAGTTAAAATGTTTTTTTATATATATATTTAAAGGAGCAGTTGAGTTTAAATCAAGATTTTAAGTGCAACCAAAAGTTTGTGTTTCCTGCCGCAGGAACAAAATCGTGAGTTAAGTGCTGACAGTCAGTCTCTCAAAGTGCATTTTTGTGCCACAAATGGTTCTTTTACCTTCATGGTCGTATTACTAATTAACCTGGTTTGGTCGGGAGTTTACAGATGATTTTTATGTGAAAGCAGCTGCCGAAGCGATGAGCTGAAGGACGCTGGATGTCTCTGGATGGAGCTGAGGGGAAGTGCAGTCAGGTGATGATTTGATAACTGAGCCGTGTCCTTATCGTTTGACCCATCGTTCCACTAAAAATGTTCAGTGTTGCAGCTTTAAACTTTTATCTGCTGTTTAATAATTAAAGCAAACTTAGAAATTCATGTATTTTTCAATAATAAACTCACAGACGTGCATTCGTTCTCTTGCCGGCTCTCCGTGTTTGTTGTTTTTTGCTCTTCGAGTCTCACGGAGCAACTTATTTAATTGAGGTGTGAACGGAAAAAAATACTATTCCAATCCCGTTTGTATGGGTAGGCACCACTGAAAAGGCTGGATGCCAGGTGTTAATTGCTGCTCATGATGGTCCAGCTCATATGTGATGCTTTAAAAGAGATTTCAAATCCCTGTCTGAACCTATTAATGCTAATCAATGCCGGTGTCTGGGCACATGTGCCCTCACGTCTGCAGGAATGTGCAGGAGAAGTGTGCGAGCACAATAAGCAGACACGGCTAAGAGCCCCCGGCTTTGCATAGCGGCCTTTTGTTGGTTTCTAATAATGCCTGCGATCTGGGATGTGGAGGAGGCGACAGAATGAAGGGAGGGAGGGGAGGCGAGGGAGGCGACGGGCGGGAGGAGGTAATGGTGTTTTGGCGAGAGGTGGAGGAGGAAGGGGAGCCGACTGTGAACCGCTTTAATTGCTTTTCCTGCCTGAGTGGGAGGGACTGATTGACTTATGAGGTATGAAAAGGACAAACCTGCAGGCACAAGGAGAGTGTGTGTGTGTGTGTGTGTGTGTGTGTGTGTGTGTGTGTGTGTGTGTGTGTGTGCGCGCATGTGTGTGTACCTGCAAAAGTGTGTGTGTTTTTTAGGATGTGTGTATCAGTTTGCATGTGTTTGTATTTGCAGTACCTGTGTGTGTACAGTACCTGTGTGTCTCCACATACGTAATGTATGTTTGTGTAGGAGGTCACTGCTCAGAGTGTGTGTGTGTGTGTGTGTGTGTGTGTGTGTGTGTGTGTAGGAGTTCTCTGTCAGGAGCATCTGTTGAGGCACGGGCCAGATGGAGTGTGTATCAGGAGTCTTGTGTGGAGGCACGAGCTCTATTCTTCGTCCTCTTCCTCCTCCTCTCCTGCCTTCTGCTCCGCTGCTCCAATAAAGAGGAGGAGCAGCCGGGGGCCCGGCAGATGTGTCACAACACAACAAGAGGAGACAAAAGGAGGCGGGAGAAGGCCGAGGAACTGGCCGACCGGGCCGGCCGACCTCTGACCTCAGCTACAGATACACACGCTTCATATGTGGGCGGGATTTGAATGGAAACACCCGCCGCCTCACTGATAGCCCCCGTTACTTTCAGCCAATCAGAGTGCAGATATTCCCGAGGGAGTCCGGCTCGCGAGAGGGTCAAACTGTCAATAAAGATTTATTAAAGAAGAAGGTGAAATATTTAAGGTAACTTCTGTCATGATGGCAAAAGGTAGGTGAGCCTTTGTTACAGCAGGTAAAGCACACCTGTAACTGATAACATTCATTATGGCTGCATTCCATTTAGGTGAGCAGCAGACAGGACCCCGATGCAGTCAGCTCGCTGGTCGCTAAAGGGCAGCGGCTGTAACAAACCGCAGCAGATGAAGAGGCTGTGATTGGTTGTTTTTGTTTTTTTAGGGCATCTTGGATGTAAAGATTTTAAGGTTGAATATTATTCTCATATTTAAAATTCAACTTAATTTCCCTGAAATAACATTGAGTTTTAACACTAAACCATGTTTTTTTTTCAGGACTGCACCTAAAATTGGTTTCCCCGTGTCATTCCTCTAAACATTAAACATCCCTGAAGACGACACGCTGTCTGAAAAAGGCAGGAAGATTAAATAAACAGTTTGTTTTCCAGTGAAAATGAGTCATTACCAACGTGACTAACTGTGAACTCACAGTGAGATTTAAAGAACAAATGTGAGCAACACAGCAGCAGAATTTCTGCTCTTATCCAAACATCTGATGGTTAGCAGGTCCCAGACTTATTGTTGGTTAACTCCAGCAGATTAAAAGGTGCTTTCTTATGATGTGATCCGTCTTTTGAATGACAAATGCTTATTTTTGTGAAATTTCCTGAAACCAGTGAAGAGACTTTGAAAAATAAGTTGCATCCCACCCACCGACACTTCCAGCATGTTTGTTTGTTGTCCTGAGGAGCAGTGAGTCATCTGTGGGGGATGAAACGTTCACCGTCGCCTCAGTTGTTTTGCCTTTTTGATGACTTGAAGTGGGTGTGACACCTGTACTTTCTGACTAGGTGTATGATAATCTGTTGATTGCAATCATGGAACAAATCCCATTTTGCTCATTTGGGAGACGTGATATTACCATCACAGGCAGATTCTCATCATGGATATTATTTTCAGGGTTTATTAGGTTTTATATTTCAGTTCTTATTAGCTTTCTGCTCTCCGTTGTCCAATCTCCTCATCTGTTGTCTGCTGCTGCAGTGACTGAATTTTCCTTCAGGGATCAATAAAGTTAATCGTATCCCATCGTATCTTATTTTATCTCACGTACACGGGACCCCCGGCAGGTTCTACAGGCCTGCAGCTAACAAGCTAGTGGTCTCTTGATGCTTGTTAGCTGATCTACAGGATGCTTTTTGCATTTTCCTGTCAGCAGACACAAACATTTCTGTGAAAGCTGGTTTCTCTGACAATGACAGACAGACGAATGTTTGCAGTACGTTCATCTCTGAAGTGTGTATTTCTACTTCTTTATGTGCTTCACAGTGTTTTTCTGTCTTGGTACAACAGTGGTGGAAGAAGTATTCAGATCATTTAAATAAGTAAAAAGTCCTGAATTCAACGAGTGAAGGTCGTGTGTCATCCTGCGAACACATCAGGTGATGATCGGCCTTCAGGTGTGATTTATGAATGATGGATGATTAATACTGTAAATCACCTGTGATGACGGAGATTCCCTCTTTTTCTGATGAGGTCAGTCTGCGTGTCGGTACGCAGCTCAGCACGCTGCCAACAAAGCTTTGAGCCGGGGGCGATGATGAAGCTGTAAAAACACAACAGATCCAGTGATGACAAACCAGGAACAGGTGAGACGCCATGAAGGAGAACTCAGCTGAGGTGCTTTACAAACCGACATCACTGCCAGCTGTGCAGTCGAACAACATCTCTAAAACGTTCCTCCATCTTAACCACTTCATCTTGATATCCAATCATAAAACACGTCCTCAGTCGAGCTAAACGGCCGAACAGTTCGATTAACAGATTGAACAGATGACCGTCGAGGAGAGCCGGCGATGGGCTCGACCTTTATCGTCGTTAACGTTGTGAGACGATGGCGGTTTGTTTTGTTCAGGCACAAAAACTACTTCCTCCATATGTGGCCTTTCTTGCTCTTTAGAAGTCACCTGACTTCCTCCTTTGCTCACGTCACCGTCAGCCACTCGAGGTCGCCGCCTCGCAATAAACTTAAATATGAGACGTCATTAGCTGCGTGCACAGACGATCTATACGGCTGTATTTCAGGTGAGGACGGACGGACAATGTTAAAATGAAAATTTGATCACTCTGACAACAACTAACTCAGGTGTTTTTTCGCTGAAACACACGAGCAGATGAACCAAATGTGCAACAGTGAGCTGAGGCACAGACAGACTCGAACCAGCAGCAGCAGCAGTGCTGTGGTGTCACCTGTGTCTTCAACACACAACACACAACACACAACACACAACACACAGCACACAACACACAACACACAACACACAACACACAGCACACAGCACACAACACACAACACACAGCACACAACACACAACACACAACACACAACACACAGCACACAGCACACAACACACAACACACAACACACAACACACAGCACACAACACACAACACACAACACACAGCACACAACACACAACAGCTCTGCTAAATGTAGGAGAGCATTAGCTCCCAGTGTGTGACTCACCCCAGACACATCTGTGTGTAGGTGAGCTGAGTGTGTGTGTGTGTGTGTAGTCTAATTACATGTGCTGCTGTGTGTGTGACATGCTGCATGCGTGACTCTGTGTGTGTGTGTGTGTGTGTGTGTGTGTGTGTGTGTGTGTGTGTGTGTGTGTGTGTGTGCTCGCTGTAACCTTTGTTTACCATAAACACAGGAGGCAGATGCTGTGGGCTCCGACTCTGTTGTGGATTGTTCTGTTTAACTTCACTGAGTGGAGACAGAGGACATCCCCTTCAATTACACTGCTCTGTGTGTGTGTGTGTGTGTGTGTGTGTGTGTGTGTGTGTGTGTGTGTGTGTGTGCTGTCCCTGTGGGAACCAGTTTTTGTTTCATATCTTTGGGACAAAGTGTTTGTTTTTTGTCACAGAGGCCGGTCGGCTCCTGTGAGCCTCTTTAACTTTCGTACTGATTGCAAACACAATCGCATTTTCACCATCAGCTGAGATTTAATCGCACAAACTCGATCCACAAGACAGATCGCTGAAATGACGTCGCTCATTCAGTGTGTTTTTGATAACATTTGCCTCGCTGAAATGGTGGCGCAGATATTAGAAAACTTAGTCCATGGCGGAAGACATTGGCCAATCAGAGGCCATTTTAGGGAGACGGTGTTCTTACTGGCTGTCTGCTGATATGTTCCCTCTGATGGTGAAATTGTGCAGAAAATCCAACAACTTGTGATGAATTTCCACTAACTTTGCCTGCAAAGGTGCGTTTTACACATGTGACCGCGGAGCTTCAGGCTCATTATTTTCTCATATGGACGAGTGACAAAGAGCCACAATGGCGGGGAATCATTCCTGCCCTCCATCTGCAGTTCGCGCCACATGAAAAGAGTGATGTCACATGCAAACAACCTATTCCTCTTAGCTTTTCCAGTTCAGCTTTGGTGATCTTTACCGATGCAGATTCACTTCATGGACCCTTAACAAACACTGCAGTGTCGGACCCTGTGGGACAGTCTGCTGTCAGCTGCAGTAAAGTACTGAATAGATGGTGTGAGCTTTGATCTGCTTTATTTTGAGTTGGCTACCTTATGTGCTATATGCCTATAATCCTGATGATTCTCAAAGGCACTTTGCTTTGCTGCTTTCTGATGTGACCGAGCACTTAAAAGCCTGCGTCTGCTCTCGCTGGCAGGAGGCAGAGCAGGACACAAAGTCCTCTGTGTGCTACTCTGCATTTTAGTTTGTGTGCCCGTATGAGTTGCTGCTTTTTACAAGTCCCAGTCGCTCGTCATTCGCTGCCGCTGTGACGCTCGGCTCTGATGTGAGTGAAATCACAAAGCTGCTCAGGTAATTATCATGCAAGTAACCAGGGACAAGGACCAGCCTGCACACACACACACACACACACACACACACACGCACACACACAAACACAAAGCATAGTTTCCATTCATTCCTCTCTGATGACTGTGTCCTCAAATGTCTTTCTTCTTTTATCTCGTTCTCATTTTCCCCTCTCCCCCCGATGAGGCAGCTGCTGAGGTGATGGTGTCATGTCTGAGGGGTGTGTGTGTGTGTGTGTGTGTGTGTGTGTGTGTGTGTGTGTGTAACCCAGGTGGAAACACCTTGCGGTCGAGCTGTGCGGTGAGTCAACATGAGATAAGACAAAGACGTCTTAGAGAGAGAGTCGTCACTCCGACAGGAAAATAAGACACAGGCTGACTCGCTGGCTGTGTGAGTCCTTCTCAGTCAGACAACCTACACACACACACACACACACACACACACACACACACCTTTAATAAACAAGCACTGACTCTCACACAGTGTCTCCGTCCTCATCAGACAGCCTCACAGACACAAACACACCCCTGAAGTTAAAGATGCTCGTTAACTCTGAGCGCCGTGAAGCAGAATCCTTAAAATTTAAACAGCTTGATTTTGGGTCAGGTGAGTTACAGGTAGACATGTACAGGTATTTAGGACGAGTCCATGTCAAGATGAAGTTGAGACATGTTGAGTCAAGTTCAAGTCAAGTCAAAATTGATTTGAGAAAAGTTAAAATCAAGTCACAAGTCATAGACTATCCAGACAAAATCATGTCAAATCCTTGGAGGCAAGTCAAGTGTCAAATTATCTGAGACAAGAACAAGTGTTTGGGACAAGTCCATGTCAAGTCAAGTCATTTAAGAAATGGACTAGGTAGGACTCAGGTCATTAGAGAGAAGGTGGTTTGGCAAAAGTTAAAGTCAAGTCACTTGTAAAGACTATCAAGACAAGACCAAGTCAAGTCTCAAGTCAAGGTCTGTCAAGACGTGTCCAAGTCAAGTGTCTAAGGATTTGAGACAGGTCCAGGTAAAGTTGCAAGTCTCTCAGAGCGAGTCTCAAGTCAAATCTCGAGTCTCTTGAACAAAGTCAAGTCTTGGATCAAAGACAGACTCTAGTCTCAAGTCAAGTTGAACGTCATTAGACACAAATGTCCAAATCAAGATCAAGTTGATGCAGTCAAGCATTTATTGAAGCAGTTATTAAATATATGAATGTGTTTTTAATAATATCCTGAAAAGAGACATCAGGTATCAAAGGTGTGCACCTGCTTTCCACACACAGGCACACACACCTGCAGAGCCCTGACGCCTAAAAATTCTCTTTGATTACATTTTGAAATCCAAGAGTTTCCATTAAGACAAGGCAACTTTATGTTTGTGCACTTTTTGTATACAATGGACATAAAAACAGGAGATTTTTATGTGTTCTTCCTTTTTATTGTCCATTTGGTCTTTTTATTTTCTTCTTCTCTGTTCTTTATTCTTGCTGTTTCTGCTGTCTGTGGCAACATAATTTTCCCCAGTGTGGGATCAATAAAGTTACATCTTATCTTATCTTATCTTAAACACAGCTCATTTGCATAGCTAATGTGTTCTAGGTGAATTGTACTGTAACACTTTGTGGATTTTTTTTCTCAGCACAGCCACAAAATATTAAGTTTGACTGTGTTTGCAATGTTTTTCAATTTGTTTTCAACCCTGTTTTTTTTTTTTTTGTACAGTTACCACACTAAGCAGTGGAAGGTGAGGGAAACGTATTGCTCATGATCCTACAGGACGGCTGAAGTTAATCATGATTATGAACACTAAAAATACAACTTTAAGTCTTTAAGTTAATTAAATCAGTGAACGATCAGTGAATCTTCCTTCAGGGGAGAGAAACCAGAAAGCACAAACATACAAGCTGTCATGTGTTTTTTCACATGACAAAGTCAAATTTGTGCGGTGACTCGATGCCAAACCACATCCTCAGATCACCTTCCCTCTCTGATTAAATCACCATCAGCTGTTCTCCAAATGGCTTTCTAATATAACACACACTGCTCAGCGCACACAGCTTCCTCTTACACTCAATTACCTCATGTGTAATTCTGTAATGCAGCAGACAACAAGCAAACACATCCTCCCTCTTCATAATTTACTTACTGTGTATTAGCCCACTGCTGCTGCTGCTGCTGCCGCCGCCGCCGCCGCCGCCGCCTGGAAACCTTGTAATGCTCAGATTCTGTGTTTTCTCACAAACACAGAGTCATTAAAGCTGCGCTCTTTCAAAATGAGACAGTTTTGCATTTCAAAAGAAAGCTGATTTTATCAGTGGGGTAATATAACAAAGTCGCACAGCAGATGTAATGAAAATGCTGCGCTAACTGGGCTGAAACAAGATGAAGCCTGGTCTCTGTAACAAACTGCACCTTCAGACTAATCATGTTATTATAGAAAAAAGACTGCGGGCAATGAAAGATGGTGTACTTTCCTCTATTTGTACTACATGTTTGTACTTGCTGCACATGGAAGCACTGATGCTAAACCAGCACCCTGGAGGTTCAGCGCCTTGCTCAAAAGCACTCAAACTCATAGCGTGCTGCAGTAACTGAAGCGCTAACCTTTTTTTTTTTTTTTTTTGCCTCTGCAACCATCATCACTGCAGCCGATACAGCAGTCAGGCTTCCCGGCTGAAACTCTGCTGTAAAGCGAAACGATGGTGCGTGTGAGCTGAATGTACAAGCACAGGAGCCCAACTACAAATCTAATTTACTGAAACTTTCCTTAATTGGGTAATAAAAACAACATTGCTTGCTGTGTAGGGAAATACCCAGTTAATTCTTTATGTCCTTATTATTCTCAGGCAGTGGGAGGTGAGCGAGCTGCTCTGGGATCAGATGGGCTCTGGTTTGATATAAATGAACAGAGGATTTGCTTGGATAAGATCTCACATGCTGAGTCAACCTAAATTCTGCGCAGCGTATCTCTTAAATCTCCTCTTTAAACACACTTTTAACGTGTTGTTTTAATGTTATCACTTTTGATCCTGCTTCTTTTAATCTCACGCTCTTTCCTGTGTTTGCTTTATGGATTTATTATTCTTCCTTTAATGTGTCTTCTCTTGATAGTGCTGATTATTCTTGTTTTATCTCTTTTGATACTGCACTTTGTTTAGCCCGGGTCTACATACATAATTCATAAGGTTTATTGAGCTTAATACTCTGTCTCTTCGACAGTTAGCAGCTATGCTAGCAGCTCTGTATGACTGGACTTCGGCACAGCTGTGTTTTGAGCTAAATGCTAACATCAGTGTGCTAATATGCTCAAAATGACAATGCTGATATTTAGCAGGTATAATGTTTACCATCTTCTTCATTTTGAATTAGCATATTAGCCTGCTAACATTTGGAAATTAGCAGTGATACAAAGCACAGCTGAGGCTAACAGTCCTTTGTTTTTGAGGGATTTTGCCGTAAACATAAGTATGAAGTCAGTTACTGTTTTGACCCCTGATGCACTGAATATCTGAACATTTTCAAGACCGGATGAAAAACCTTCTAGAAAATAACTTTACAAAAAGTATTTAAAGCGCTTTGAAGAGTTTCGTGTTGGTCTTATGAAGCTCTGATGGTTGAAACTTCCCTGGACTGCATCACTTCAATGATATCAAGGTGATATGAAGTTCATGTGAAGCCCTGTGTTGATCACCCGTCCCTCTTGCTGTGTGTGCATGCCCCCCCCCCCCCCCCCCCCCCTTTACTCCTGACTTTAACGAGCAGGAGCCTCGTTACGATCAGGCCCGGGCAGGTCTGATTCCTCCGTAAACTCCAGGGACGAGCAGGTCGGGACTCGCCCCGCCCCGACAGCACATTAGAGACGATCATTCAGCCAGTTTGTACAAGCTGAGTGATTGATTTTCACCTGCAGGATTACACCGTCAGGCAAACATCTCGCAGTCACTAATAAGCAGCTGCGGAGAGAAACACGACTTTGTGCAGTAACCACATCTGAAGTCAGAAATAACAGAGACAGAAAACCATTTCTCCTCCGAGTGTGCGGATGCTTCCTGTCAAAACGCTCAGCCGGAGGATCTGATGTGAGCTGAAACCACACAAGTGATGTCTGAACGCACGACGTCACCTTTCATCCACATTTTTTACTTTTAATCTTTTCTTCCCCTGCTGCGCTTTAATATGTTGGCTCTCGTCCTCGCTGCGGGGAATCCCCCGCCATGGGAAAATTAACAAGGACGCAGTGAAGATGGTTTACAGAAGATATAAATAACTGCAGCGTGCACACTCTCACCTGACAGCAAAGAGCATCCTGAGTCCCAGAAAGTTGGATTTGTTTGATATTTGTTCATCAGTTCAGCCTGATGAAAAGCTGCTTACATGACACGAGCTGGAGTTCACAGCAGCTCCTGTGCTGAACGAAGGGTGCGCTGATCAATAAGCTTCAGGGATAAATATCTCCTCCGTGGTCTTTATGTGGTCACTAAAGTTGTTGTGGCAGGTGGATCTGTGAAACATACGGTCTGATGTTTTGGGGAGTTTGTTTATTTGCCTTCTTGCTGGGAGTTAGGCGAGAGGATCGATGCCACTTTAATGTCTGCACAGTAAATATGAAGCTGTCAAAGACCCAGGAAATCGAGAAAAAGTGGAAAATTCTTGTTTTGACATTTGGGTTTTTGTACAGATTAAACAAAAAAAGACATAAAGCGTGAATCAGAGAGCTTCAGACGAGCTGGTCGGTGGACTCGCTTCCCTCCAAACCGAGCGAGGATTGACGTTTCCGCCTGTCTCTATCTCTAGTCTTAATGCTAAGCTAAGCTAAGCTAACCAGCTGCTATCTGTGGTTTCATTTTCACTTTTTATCAGTACTTTGAAATACCACTTTAAGTATTTCAGAATTAGTACATTCATTCATCAAGTAGAACTCTATTTAGAAGTACTCTTTTTAAAAGTACACGTCGAACATACTTTAAATTCAACAGTAAACGTGTACTTGTGATGACTTTTCTGTACTTCCATTATATTTGTAATACACTGCAGTATACTACTGTTGGTTTTCTTAAACTAAACCAGTTTCTTTGATTTGTCTGCCATCAACACTTTAATCACTCTTTAGTTGCCGTGAGTGAGTATTTCAACAGGAATAAAAAAGTTTTTGCTGTTTGTTTTGCAGATTTTTGAGCATTTAGCAGCTTTGTAGGTATGTTCTTAAAGTCAAACAGCTGTTATCACGGATTATATGTTGCATGATGGGAAGGATTATGTGTAAGTACGTTTGAGACAAAGATGTGTTAATTATGAGATTGTTGTCTTGTAGTTATAAGATGCCAAATCGTGATTACGGGATTCGAAAGTCATAATTTTGAGAGTAAACTCTGCTGAAGACCAATAATTTGTTGAGGAATCTGAGCAAAGTTTTCTGTTTAATCTGATTCTGATAAGAACCAGCGTCTGAGTATTCCAGGTCGACTGCTCGGAAATGTTTTATTCAAAGGCGATTTTACCACATCGTCTCTGCAGTGTTGGTTTGGGTAACGGCTGCAGAGAGAAGAGCTTCTTATCTGTGAGATTATTCACCGTCCGCAGATGTCACAGGAAGTTTGAACAGTGGAAGTTTAGGAGAGGATAAAAGGAAGGACTGTAATGCTTTGGCCTCTTCCTCCCTGATCGCTCTCCTCTTTGATCAGCTGCAGAATCGCTTTAATCACCGCGTACAAAGGCTGCATGCAGAAACAGACTTGGTTAATTATTGCTGACACATTACAAGACAGTTACACTGCGCAGCCCTGACAGAGCTGGACAGCGCTGAAGACTCTGCGGCTGCAGATAAAATGTAGAGAAGGATCGTCCAGGAAACCTCAACAACCAGCTGTATTAGATAGAAATATCATGGAAACATATGTGAGTCACAGGCTTCTGCTGCTCGCCAAATCAAACAGTAAATGGGATGGGACTTAAATGTCAGATTGTACGGTTTAATATCGGAACATTCAGTCACATCCCAACAGTAAAAATCAGTGAACTGTTGAAGATTTTACAGCTTGTCGTTCTGCGGAGGAAAAACTCTGAGAGGATTTAATAGATTCCACTGTGCCCTTCAGCGTTCAGGCCGGAAACAGCGACCACAGCGACCTGGAACACAGCAGGACGTAACCACGCTCCAAACGTCACTTCTCCACTGAAAGGTTCTTCACAATCACTGAACAACCGGTTTCACTGGAGGAGACGTTCACGTTTTCACCAGCTGGAGGCGAAGATGGCTTTTCTCTCTTCAGATTCTGACCTCTAAAGCGTTATCGTTTCGGTATCTGTGTGCGTTCAGCAGCTTCTTGAGCTGCTCCTCCGTGACTTTATCAACGTCTGGACATGGTTTCATCTGAGTCGTGCTGATTTATATTTCACTGAGCTGAAACACTTGGACTAAACATCTGCTCCATGAGGCTATACTGAGGCAGAGCTGCGCTGTGAGCTAAATGCTAACATCAGAATGCTAACATGCTCAAAATGACAGGTTCGATGTTTAGTGGATGGACAAGCAAAGAGAACATCATCAGGTCTGCTGGTTGGTTATAATCACAAAATGTTGGACTAATGGAAATGTTTTGACCTGATGGTGGCGCTGGAGGAAAAGCCAGCAGATCTCCAAAGTCATGAAGACTGACATTGAGCGGTGCCACGAGCATATCTAAAAATCCTCACATGGTGGCCCAAACGTCAGTGAAAGGCACCTGAGTTTTAAGAACGTCTGATTAAAAATTCATTATTTATCATCATGAACTGGTGTGTGGAGCTGCTGAAGAGGTTCGGATGTTTCTGGTGTTTCCTGTTCAGTTTTCCAGCTTCGTGAGATGGTTCTCGCTTTACTGTTTTACAATTCATTGGTGAAAAATTAACCTTATTCTACACCTGAACTGTTAATTTGATTAAAGAGGATGTATTAACATAAATTTCATAAATGGAATATGTTGTTTATTTTATTCTTGTATGTATTAGATGTCTGGACTGAGCTGAACCTGCTGCATTAAACAGTTTAAAAAGAACATTAATGATGAAAATGTTTTACTTCCAGTAGTCCAGCACTGACAGCAATCATAACCAGGAGCTCCAGACTGCTGCTCAGGCTCAGTTTAACTTACAAAATGCACAACAGGGTTTGGATTCAAAGCAACAAACAGCTCAAATATGAATGTTTGTAATGTAATGTTTGCTGGCCGTCAAATCATCACTGAACGTGTTTGGGGTCTCCAACAAAACCAGGTGTGGTGTCGAGTGTCTCAGCCTTCCACTGCCAGATGTTTAGTAACAGCTGTGGTTCCAACAACCCGACAGTACGACCCAGACCTGGGCCGCTCCGCTAAACCGACACAGAAACACACAGACGCACATTTTCAGCTGGTTCGTGTGCATGAAAACAAAATCAGAGAATTAATGCAAACCAGTAACACAAAGTTCACTGATGGAGTTTAATCACTGCTTTTGTTTTCTGCTGCATCTGTAACACGTAAACAAAAGAGAGAGCTTAGAGAGCTTGTTCAGGGGCCTCTCAGGGGCCAAACTCATTAATATTTAATAACAAGTATTTCATGTTATTGAGGTCAAATATTAAAAACATCATCGTATATCCACTTCAGACAGTGACGGCGTGAGCAGCTGACAGGAAACGGTTTTAATCTGTGACGTGACGGCAGCCCAGCTGTCAGCTGTCTTTATCAATCCGTCCAATCAGTGCGTTCGATCAGCGGGCCTTTTCCCTCCGACCCGTCTCTCTTCAAATCCAGGTTCAACTTTTTGGGTTTGTTTTTCCACCAGAGATGCCCGTCTCCATTAAAGCAATGCTCCCGCTGAGATGGTGATGTGGGAATCGAACAGGACAGTCTACAGTCCACGCTCTGTCACTTCGTCCCAGGGTTTCTGTTTGGCTCCGCAGCATCTGAACTGTGTGTGTGTGTGTGTGTGTGTGTGTGTGTGTGTGCGTGTGTGTGTGTGTGTGTGTGTGTGTGTGTGTGTGTGTGTGTGCGTGTGTGTGTGTGTGTGTGTGTGTGTGTGTGTGTGTGTGTGTGTGTGCGTGCGTGTGTCGTCCTGAGTCTCATTGGGGAATACAGACATGAAGTGAGGACATGTTTACCGTGTCAGACAGGACTATGGGTGGAGAGGACAGCCGTGTGCCAGCTCTCTGCATGCTGTCAGGACCTATCCATGTCACACACACACACACACACACACACACACACACACACACACACACACACACACACACACACGTGCACACACACACACACACGTGCACACATGCACGCAGAAAAAAAAACACTCAACACATGCTAGAGAAACAGACGTGGTAATAAAACACACATTCTCAGACTGAGACTCATTTCCATGTCCCATGTAGAGACACATGCATAAACATGACAAAAACACACTCATCTCCTGTCACACATGCTACACACACACAGCACAGATTCAGTCAGACCACACACACGCCGCCCACGCTGCAGAACGATCACACACACGAGGCCTGACAGCGGCCTGTGCTCTCCACACACACGACCAGGAACATGACTCAGCTTCTTCTTCGCCTGTTTGTCCACTGAGGACGCGTCCGCTCTGTTCCATCGCAGCGGAAACAAACAGACGCTTCGCTGTCGCTCTGAGTTTGATGCATCCGGACTGAAAACTTAAAGCTCAGATGTTGGTTTGTTTTCTTGTTGTCTTTGTTTCTCCTAGTCCTTCGTCGAATTAGCGCATCAATACAACAATCTCTTCAACATGTGAAATAATTCAGTGGTGTACAACATCGTTTGTACTGCGTTATTCTACTACTACTACTACTACTATTATTAGTATTAGCAGTAGTAGTATTCTAGTATTCTTTCTGCTTAATGTAGACTGTTGCACAACAGATATGTTTGTGTTAATGGTTTCTTCTGTTTGACCCAACAGGCCTGAAATCCGCTGAAAGACATAATTTGTTGATTTGTTGATTTGACATTTTTCTTTATCTGCTGAGGACAAAAAAATCAGCTTGACAAAAAGTAGAATTGACACTAAAGCTTGCTTTGGTAACTTTCCTAGAAGGGGAAAGAGTTCTGTCCTAATTTGGAAAAATGAACTTTCCTTGAAAGGTCTGATATAAATGACTGAAGGCAGCACACACACAAAGGGATATATTTTCACAAAAATTTGGACGAGCAGCAGGCAGGTCGCCGATCCTGACCAATAGCTGTAGTGGTGAAGACAAAGCGAAGCGGCTGAGAGAAGTTAGCAGGTGAGCGAGAGCGAGACTGACAAACACTCCAGGTTTTATCTGTGGTTGATCAGGGCTGTGATTGGCTGCAGCTGTGGCGGCTGATTGGGGCTGGGAACAGGTGTAGGTGAGGCAGGACTGCAGGGACACACCCAGTCCAGACACACACACACACACACACACACACACACACACACACACACACACACATAATTACTTGTAGGAGCACTAATTGAAAGCTGCCTTTATTTCCTTCCTCCCTCTGAAGAACCGTGTCTTGATGACAGTCCTGTTGCTGGTGATCATTTTTAACCTATAAGGTAAAAACATCTGTTCACCAAGCACGAGAAGTGGACGCCATCACCTGTCTCACCTGCCTGGAGGAAAAGACTGGATGAAAATGGGTGCAAAGAGCAAATAGCTTCCACCTGCACATCCAGTCCTGTGTCAAGTGAGGCTGGAAATGAAGGTGAGGGGGATCAGTGCCTTTTTATCTCCTGCTACTGAATGGTATGATTTTCCTTGAAGAGCTGCTCTGATTTTTGTCTTGGAGAAGCAGCGACGGCAGCAGCTGCGTCTGCACCTCCTGCTCTGGTTACTCTGACGAGAGGACAGATCTGCCTTTTAGTCTGTTTGTGCACAAAGATCCACTGAGCTAATGCATTAGCTGCAGCAGCGCTCGATTCTATGAAAGAGAATGCAAATGCAACCCTGGAACACACACACACACACACACACACACACACACACACGCACACACACTGCACAGTCGGACATCTGTAAGCACATGCTGTTACTCTGCTGACAAACGGATCCCAAAAGACATTGACAGCAGTTCACACACACTTGCTTTTCCTTCCTGTGATGTTTCACCACACAGTCAGATTTGGTTTGGGCAGCGTAACAAGATGTTAAGATCTTTGCTGGGATGTTTCATCTGTGGTTTCCTGAAAGGACGAAGCAGAAGAGACAATTAGAGTCACTTTACAGTTCAGTTATAATCTGCAGCTCTACGAAGGTGGTGGAGACCAAAAACAGAGCTAAAGACAGGAAAGATCGGACTTAGATTCATCAGCACACACAAACATGCTAATGCTAATAATGTGTAAGTCAGCAACTGTGTGCTAACATGTTAGCCAGAACAACTTTATAAGAAATAAATGAAGAACAAGAACGATAATAATCAACTTTATTTGTATAACTCATTTAATACAAGAAATGCAGCTCATATTCGTTACTCTCAGCCTGTTTATGATGCCTTTTGAGCTTTTTGTCTTTGTAATCGCACTGAATTTCATTTCCAGGTCATTATTCAGCCAGACGCATTAATTGTGGTTGTTTTCTGTTTAATTACAGAGTTTTGAGACAGAACTGATGGACAAAATGACAAAAATAAGGCACAAATTTTAAATACGCCTGAATTATCTTAGAAATAAATGACCAATACTTCTCAGGGGGATATTTCACACTGACTTATGATCAGCACATTTGACAAATAAATAGGAAACACACACGCAGGGAGACACGCACACACTTCCATCCGGCTGTGAAGGCATGTTTATGAATGATGGATTGCCTGGTGGAGGAGAAAGAGAGGAAACGCTGAATATTCATAACGCCTTTTGAAGCGGACCTCCTCCGGCTACATCAGACATCAGTCGTATGGTGAAGGTCAGAGGAAAGCTGACTCATGTTAAAATGACCATCCTCACCCCCCCTCCCCCATCGATCCCTCCACACATCCCCTCCCCCGCCTCACTACGTCTGTCCGCTCAGCACGTGACACATCCCATCTGCAGCCAGACAACGGCAAGCATGGACACACATACAGAACATATAGGCTGCATACACACACACACACACACACACAGGAGCCTGCATTCATGCATACACACACACACACACACACACAGGAGCCTGCATTCATGCATTAACACACACACACACACACACACACACACACACACACACACACACACACAAAAAAAAACACAGAACGAGCCAAGAGATGCACACAAGAACACACAAAATATTCAACTCATACATGCAAAAAAAAAGAGTGTATTTATGCAAAGAGAAAACAAAACACGTCGGAAAGCTTAAAAACACACACATCACACACACCAAACAGGAAGCAAAACACACACACACACACACACACACACACACACACACAGATGTCAGACTCCAACTGCTGCTTCATCACTCAGGCTCGTCTCTCGTTCAGGATTGGGTGATTCGGTTTGGCAAGTCATGTACCGTGAACCGTGATTGGCCGACTCACGGGAGCGTGCTAATCTTGACACGTATTGAACCGTCTGCTCGAGCGCCGAATACCAACAAGGTGTGAGGTGGAGGGAAGATCTGGTTTCACGTTACCCTCGATGTGATTCTCTCTCCCTTCCTTCCCTTTTTCTTAATTAAAAACTTGCTTCTCTTTTCCTCTTACATGGAAAACTGCTTTAATTATGAGTCTGATGGAACAATTTGTAAAAAAAAAAAAAAAACCCACTGAATGCCTCGTGTGATTTAATTTCTTTATTGAGTGCAAATCTTGATTTAAGAAACTGACTTTCATCCTGCCAGCCTTCAGTCAGTCTTCACCTTAATGTTTGTGTGAACGCTGCCTTACAGCCGGAGATGGACGGACAATTCAAGTGTTACATGCTCAAAGTTAGCATCTTAGCACCTCGTAGTTGTCAATGTGCATGTTGTTTGTTAACTTTAGCATGCTAACATGCAAAGTTTAGCATAGCAACGTTAGCTGTGCCTTGAGCTCAAACATTTGCTGCAGAAAGTTTCAGCTGATTTGAGACTAAAACACACTGAACATGATTCAATCACAGCTCCTCAGGCGTTACGATAAAGTAGATTTTCTTATTTCAGAAATGTTCTTCACCTGATTGCTGCTCAGAATAAGAAGCAGTGTGAAGGGCTCTGCACGCCCACACAGGTGTTCTGAGTTATTCTGGCTGATTAGCGAGCTGCTCAGGTACAGTCGGGTTCAGTAATTTGTCCCTCGCAGCGGTGAGAAGTTCCAATCAGCCAGAATAACTCAGAACACCTGTGTGGCAGCACCGCAGAGGTTGGAAGACGTCCTGTCTGAGCTCTGCTGGCATTAGATCAACACTAGTTTGGACATTTTAACTGAATAAACTAGTTTTTTAAGTATGTAATCAATGAAATGAATGAAAATGAAAATAATGATTGTTCACAGACCTGTTCTGACATCAGTCTGTTGTCAGTGAAGGATTATCTTGTCTAATGTTTAGGTGGGAAATGAAAGCAGGTTTTTAAAGACGGCATCATTCACCATCTGTTTCTTCAGTGTTTCTGCAGCTTCGCTCTGATTACTTCAGCTTTGTGCTGTGTGACAGCTTGTCAGCATGAGTGACGAGTCTTTAGATCAACCAGCGGAGAAGGACTGACGACACATTTCCTTTTCTTCTGCCTCCAGAAGAAAATGAGTTTATTCTAACAAACAATCTGATCAGGTGAACTCGCAGTTCTTGACAACTTATATGACGAATGTTTAATCGCGCTGACTCAGTAAAAGTAATTAAAATGTTTGAAACAGAGCTAAAATACAACCATTTTTAAATGAGAGCGATGCTGAAAAGATGTTCACAGGCTGCTGAGAGACTTCAGCTCAGTCAAAACTCAAACAAAAAGAGAAGCGAACACATCAGTGCAGGTTCAGCAGCTCTGACTGACTTCCTGTAACATTCAGCACTGATTTTAAGGTCAAGACCTTGATAGACTTTGACAAACTCCCTCGTTTATTATTTGTCTTCAAGAACGCTGCGATCACCTGCTGCTGCTTTATTGGAGGTTTCCAGAAATCGGGGATGCAGCTTTTGTCATTGACGCCGCCAAAGCTCTGAACACACTTCCCATAGATATCAGGGAAGCAGCTCGCTGAATATTTTAGAAATAAAGCTAAAAACTGATCTCTTCACTTCGCTACGACTTCCTGATACGAGCCTGAAACCTTTGTGCTTTTGCACCTCTTTTAAAATGTTGTATTTTGTGATTTTCTGCTCTCTGTTTTATTTCATTATTGCTATTCAGTGGATTTGATGTTATGCATTCTCTTTATTCTGTTTTCATCCTGATTTTTATGGTGTTTTTACTATTATTACAGTCATTTTCTGTCCCTGTTTTTATGTTCATTCCGTCCTTTTTATGTGAAACATTTGCTGTGTATGAAAGGTGCTTTACAAATAAAGTTTATATTATATTATATTATGAATAAATGTACTGTACCAGCTGGCATCCATTGCTCCGATTTTTCTGGTTGGCTGAGGTTTTAAGTTTTGGTGGAAACAATTCTGTGCTGAGACTTTGGCTCAATGGCTTGATAGCAAATGTTTTTTACTGATACCTCCATGAAAAATTTAAACTCTGCGCTGTGTGTGTGTGTGTGTGTGTGTGTGTGTGTGTGTGTGTGTGTGTGTGTGTGTGCGCTCACGAGAGTGTGTGCATGTGTGTGTGTGAGACAGACAGCCACATTAAAACGACAGCACCTAACTCAGCACACCTGTTTTCCTCCAACAAATTCAATTTGACGCTTCCTCAGCAGAGCATGATGTTCTCAGATGCATTCGGCGGCGCCATCTGTGACAGAGCGCGGCACGTTTTCCTCGGCTCTGCGTTCCCACGACTCGTCTTCTGAGGCCTTAGATGTACTGCAGGCTCAGCCAAACATACAGCGGGGAAGAGGCAGAGCTGAGAAGATGTCAGCGGATCTAATTTGACTTAGGGACAAGTTTCCTCCTGGGGGAAAAAACAGAAACCAGCCTGCCAGTCTGTCAGTCGCCCTGTAGCTCCGCTCCAACGCCTCTGAAATGATGCAGTGTGTCTGCAGAATATTAGAAAGGCCTTTCTGCAAACTGGGCTTCATCCTCGCTGCTCATTTCTCAGTGTCATCAAGTAGAGCTACATCACTGTATTTACTGCCTGAAAATCAGGCCCGTCAGCATCAGGCTGACAACAGATGCATGAAGACATTTAAAAACACACCAGTAAATCTTAAAGGATATTATGGAGCGGTTTTCATTCATTCAGCCGTTCAATTATGTTTTCTGTAATTAAGTTGAAGCACTTAATTACACCAGTGGTCTCAGTCTTCAGGCCTTTAAAAGCTTCTAACCGACTCAAAAAGCATAAATCAGTCAGAATGTTCTCTCGGCTGGGCTTCGGTGGAGCTTTACTGTCACATGATGAGCAGTTTACACCAGAAAGAATAATGAGCTACGTGAGGAGCACTTGAGGCTCCTGCAGCTCAGCAATGAAACGCAGAGTCAAACCCCTTGAATGTGTGCACAAACTTGGACAATAAAGCTGGGTCTGATGACAGCGTTAGCATGTTAACATGCAGCAATAGCATTAGCATGCTAACATGCAATGATAGCTAGAGCTCAGCTGACAAAGTCCAGCTTGATGGAAGTTGAACCAGCTCTTAGACTGACTAAAGATGGCCGCCACAGGCCACACAACAACAAAACAGCCTCTCATTATTCATTAATTCTCAGAATGAGTCATGCTAACACTGTGCTCAATAACTTCAATGTAGAGATTTGTGAAGCACAGACTCGAGCAAAACACTGCATACAGGCTAGCTAATTAGCATTTCAGCTCACTTTAGCAGGCAGAATGCCCCAGAAGATGCTAATACAGGTAGCTGTAACAACTGATCCAGAGGACCAAGTTACTTTCAGTTTTCTACATTCTTGTCGTTGAAATGCATTCATTTATTTAATTTAAAAGAGAAATAGTCCTGCTATTTATGACGCCAGTGGCAGCGTACAAATATAACGTAAAGCTTTCACACTTTATTCTTTTAGTCCTCAAAAAGAAAAAGAAACCTTCAAAGTGACCACATATGAAAGAAAATGATGCACATTCAGAAGAACAAAGGTCCTGCCTCTCGCTGGGCAGATAGCCAATCACATTTTAGGATAATGGGGTGCCATTTAGGTCAATGGTTTAGTGAGATTTCAGAGGAAAACCACCAGAAGATTCATTCTGAGCCTGTTTTATTTTATTTTTAGATTCATTCCAGACGTCACTTGTGAAACGGTCAGTTAACACGTCAAACCTCTGCTGTAAATGATGAATCAGCAGTTATCAGACAGAGCAGGTGAGATCAATGAAAACGAACATTGTTATTCTTTACAGGCGATTAAGCGTCTGTCCCATGTGAATCTGAATTGACAAACATCACGGAGGCTTTAAAACCTTTTAGCGCCTCACCTGTTGTTCATTAATGAGGTGGATTCACAGATAATGAGGTTACAGCTTTCACCTTGACTTCACTTCTGTCTGCTTTATGCTCAAGAGCAGCTGAGCCTCAGGTACCGCAGCTAAACTGAAGAATTACAAGATGGAACACATCGTTTCAGAGCCGTCTGTTGGTTTACAAGCTGTTTAATGTACTTTTTGTAGTCTGAGTGACTTTTCCATGACCTTAAAGCAAAGCAACGAGTCAATATCCGACAAATTAGAGACTGATTTATCCCCAACAATGTGCCTGTTGAAAGCAGAAATCATTTGTAAAAGTCAGTTTTTCCATGGTCATTTTATCAAAATGTGCAACATTTATCACCCTCGTTTTGAAAAGCATCCTTACACAATCTGATTTTTCAGGATCAGTCACTGTTTTGAGGCTTGAAATCACATTTGAGAAGTTTTCAAACTGCTAAATTCAGTGGAAATAACAGCGAAGGTCTATTGAATTAGACTCGCGACAAACGGCGTAACAAAGGAACAATCGGCTCTGTTATGCCGTTATGAGAATTATGTTTTCAAAGAGTAAGCAAATTACCCTCTTAGCTGCAAAATGGAGCCTCTATTATCTCCATTTAGTGTGTTGCACGCTCCATTTCAGACAAAGAGAAGGAGGGAACAGAGATGGAGAGAGACGGAGGGAGGAGAAAGAGAGAAAGAGGGAGATTAAACGGACCATTAGACCAAAATGACTCCTGTGAAGAGGGATCAGAAAACAAACAGGGCTTTGGAGAGCCGCTGGCAGCGTTAGCGGAGGCAATTACCATCATTATTATTGTGATCATGTTTACAGTGATTATTTGCTGGCTGCTTACCGCCTCACCGTGATACAGCACAACTGATGAGGGAGGGATGTGCTGCGGCACTCAGCGATCCATTCAGAAGAGCTGGAACGGGACACATCACGCTAAACGCCTCAATCTGTTAGCGAGAGGAAGCAACGAGAACGTTAAAGTTTCATGAGCGTTTTCACTTTGATCAGGTTCAATGTGGATTTAATCGCTGCTCTGTACAGCCTGTTATTGTTGTTTCATGACCAGGAACATTAGATGAACGAGTTGTGATGTCAGCGGGGGCCGCCTGTCAGACGACAGCTCACGGAGCAGAGTGACGGATTTAGCGGCATCTAGAGGTCCGGTTGCAGATTGCAACCAGCTGAGCACCCCTCGCCTTACCGCTGTCTTAAGGTTGGCCGTGAAAAGACTGGAAAGCGTCAGTGTTTGGTTTGTTTCTACAGTAGCCCAGAACCTGCAGCCTCACCGCTAGAAGCTACTGAATCCTGCACGCTGGACTTGGCTCAGACTCGGCTGGTGTTGTTTTATGTGCTCTCTCATTGTTTTAAGGAAAGACCAGAACAAACCCTCACATCAGAAAGTGGCACGACAATGTTCCCTCCCGCAGGAAGTCAGTTTGTTGTGTGGATGCTGCAGCGCGACGTGGACACACAGCACCAAAGCTGCTGATGTTTTTTAACTCCTAATTAGCACAATGGCAATAGAATGAATGAATAATTGAAAAACAGCGCTTTCACTCTTAATTCTGCAGTCTGTCATGTTGTAAGCTGTCACACGGCAGCAGCGTTTGCACTGTGAGGAAGCTGAAGAATAAAACATGAAGCACAGAAAAACAAACAGAACAGTTTGAAAGGAGGCCGCGACGCGCTGGATTAACTGATTAATGAACACAAATCTTTAAAAGTGGGTCGTAAATTTAGACTTTTGAATAAAAACGCTCAGTAATTATCTAAAACAGCTGGGAGCTGATGGAGCTTCCAGCAAAAACAAGAAACATTACTCCTTCGTTTGTGGGGCGGGTTGATCCACATTCAGCGCTGGATCTGTATCTGTGTGTGTGTGTGTCTGTGTGTGTGTGTGTGTGTGTGTGTGTGTGTGAGAGAGTCAAATAAAGTACAGTGAGTGCATTCATGCTAATGAAGGAACATGTCAGCCCGGGCAGCTGATGTGTTTTTAATGGAGCTCTATGGCTCAGAGGAAGACGACGCAGCACCGAGCGTCTTCATGGGATCCGCTGACGATAATAAAAATATCTGCTTCATCATTCGAAGCACAAACACTGAATTCACGTCTGTGTTTTCTGTCTGATCGGCCTCACTCCTGTAATGAGCCGCCTTGTTGTGTATTTAGCGTGAAGCTGTTGAAAAGTGACGGCTCTTCATCTCCGCCTGTAAAGTGAAGGTCAAAGGTTAAATGAAATGCATACATAAATACA